>NC_060119.1:785607615-786345951 GCF_021461395.2 Schistocerca americana
CTCAGAGAGGAACTAAGGAAGTAAATGCTAAAGAGCACAGCCCTGAATACCTGAGCAAGTCCAATGCAACAGGAATACAGCAAACGCTTCGGAGATTGTTTGCTATCTACCGTTTTGCTTCAACAGCAAACCACTCGATGGGCGCATAGTTTGCCTTCAGTTTGAGGGACATTTACTGAGGTTGTATCAATAATTTCCACCCTTGAAGTCAACACAAGCTCTCAAGTTCCTGCGACACACACACACACACACACACACACACACACACACACACACACACACACACACACACAGAGTTCCGAAACACAAACTCAGCTATTGCTGACTAGCTCCTTGAGGTCTCGACTATCTGCCCTGATCTACATGACCAGTGTACCCAAACAATATTTCACAATTATTACCTGGGGAAATAATGAGAATAATTGCTGACTATAACTAATCTGATTTTTATTTGAGCCACAGATAAATTTCAGTGCCAAATTTAATAATTATAATCACCACAGCTTGTCTGAAATGTCCTGTACGACGTGATCTGGTGTGGCAATGGAAGGAACCAATCCTCTTACTAGTGCAAAGTGCTTACGATGATAATGGGATGGTAGGGCATGAGGAGCTGCGAGGTGAGTTGATTAGATCACAAACATATAATCAATTAAAATTTCCAAGCAGAATGAACCAAGGCACTGATACTCACATGATCTATGTTGATTTCTCCACGATACATAAACTCAACAAGTGCTCGTATATCTGCAAACTTAACATCCTTCAAAATCACAATAGGATTCTTTTCTTCGTACTGAGAAAATATTGTATCGAAGTATGTACTACATGCTGACAGCACAACCTGTAAAGATAAAAATATAAACAGTTACACTTTTTTAAATTTCAATTTTCTCACAATATCAAACTTTCTTCTTGGAGTGTACAACAATCTATGATCAAAATGTAGCAATTTATGAAATACTGTATAAACTACCTACACAACTATTATAAAAATAAAGGTGATGGAGAATGTAAATATTTATTTATATCAAAAGGAAAATTCATTCTAGAAAACTATAAAATTTCTTGGAGATACAGTGGCTGGCATGTACTTACATTCAAAATTCAAAGTACTGAAAAACAGACATGCCAAAGTAGACAGTAACTACTATGGTTCTGAGAACTGTTAATTTCTTTATCCGGTTGAAAAAGAGTAGGTTAGGAAATATTAGAAAGGAGCTGCAGCTCACTCAGTACATTGAAAGTGATCCATTTTTATCTCAGGCCATAAATATTATGTTGTATCTGTTGTTATTTATATTGTTATTTAATTACATAGTGTAGTCAGACTACAAAAAACTTTCTTTTTCACATATTATCATATTGACAGTCACCACTCCTTTTTCACTTGGAGAGAGTGTCACTAACTATTAAAAAGAATGTCTAAGACACAAAGTGAACTGTTCAGTTAACATGATGTTTAAAGGCACATATACACACACAGTGACAAAGGCACACGACATTATATACAGTCACAATTCAGCATGTCGTGACAGTAACTTGTACCGATTCGAGAATTTCTGTGTAAATTCTAGAACCACTCAGCCTTCCACCATCTCCAACATACGATATTCTGGATATGAGTGTGGGATGGTAGAATCCTACCTACTGTGTGCCAGATTGTGTGTGCAGGTTTAAAATCAGTTGCGGGAAGAAAGTAGACGCAGCAGTTGGACGGCACCGACAAGTACCTGTCGGGCAATCCATAGATGTTTTAGTGAGTGTGTAAGGAAGAACCATGGAGTTTATATGCAGCTCTGTGCTCATTGTGTCATTGACTATTGTTACTAAAATTAGAACAGTTGAATAAGTACTCTTGTAGACTCTTGACGCGACCTTGTTAGAGGCAACTCATTTTACGATTCATGTTAAGAAAGGTCATGGTATCCAAGCCAACTTTCTTTTAACTGTAACTCTATTTGTTTCTCACGTCCAACTGTACAAGAAACTTGCAGGAAGTTACATATTCATGTGGAAAGTGAGATTTTTATTGTGTATGGAGGTCAAATACATCGTTAGTTGACAAAAACTAAAGTTTGTATGTCATAAGTAGAAAGAGTCTGAAAATTCATGTACCTAGCATTATTCGACAGAGAAGAAGTCAAGAGGGTTTCCAGCAGCCAGCTATTCAGTAAAGAAGATGGTTGCAAATTCCACGTCAGTCACCTCGTAAAGAAGTGGAAGATGGCTTGGAGGAATAAGCTGATATAACACAGATCCACACTCACACTTTAAGTCGTCAGAACGTTAGGAACTATAGAAAGTGGTGTGTCGACAACGTCAGTGTCAGTTGCACAACAGAAATCAGAATGCAATGTCCTAAGAAAGTTCTCTCTGTGCATTTAATTCTGGAG
The DNA here is from genome assembly GCF_021461395.2 of Schistocerca americana. NCBI lineage: Eukaryota > Metazoa > Arthropoda > Insecta > Orthoptera > Acrididae > Schistocerca > Schistocerca americana. The sequence continues at coordinate 785,610,012 of NC_060119.1, forward strand.
TAACTAATTCACTACTACTAGTAGATAGTAATATTATTCAAACTTTTTTCAGAATGTGCCCTGCCTATTTCAAAACAGTTCTGCAGAAAGATAAACCATGAAAATCCGCTGCATTATGCCACACACAAACAGACCCTGCCTGCAGGCAGATCGGTGAGACTAGATCCAAAAGGCAGGGCCTGCACATTAGTGAGGACCAAATGTGCTTCAGATCGGCAGGCCCAATCCATTACAGATACCCACAGAAACGGACTCCAGTTTTGCCTCATTGTGTATATCCACCCATGTGGCCAGCTATTCTCGAGCCACGGACAGCATGTTGATGAAATGAGACCACATTGGTCAATCCATGCAACAGGTAACTTGTTCAAATACTCTGAGAATCAATAATAATGAGGATAGGTAGCAACTCACCGTAAACATGATTGCTGAGCTGCAGACAGGCACGTAGAAAAGACAATCGCACTCTCAACTGAATTTCAGCCATGGCTTTCATCAGAAAACGAAAGTACACACATTCACACAAATACCCAGACACAACTCACGCACAAATGACCACATCTCTGGCCACTGCATCTACAGCCTCTAAGAATTAGATCCAAACAAACCACTCCTCATGCATAACCTGCCTCTCGTTGGTATCTGCTAGGCTATCGGCAAGAAGTGGTGGCAGCACTGACTGCAAGCTGAGGGGAGTGGTAGGAATAGGAGAAGCAGTAGGAATGAGGGACCTGATATTTTCACAATGTGTTGGAAATGCCCTGATTTCCAGAAGATGTGGCAAACCTGTATAATCTTTTTTATTGCCTATGTGGATTCTAGTTACACAAATATGAGTTAAAAATGTAACGAGAGCAATTTTTTCATAAGCATGAATTCTACTATTTTTCACACATCAAGGTTGTCCCCTTTGTACTAGTTTGACAGTTACACAGTGGCAAATGTTATGTTTCCAGTTTTTGTTGCAATCCTGGAAGGCTTCTGTTAAAATAAACTTCAGCTGATCAGTTACACTTGGAAGTATCAGAGAAATACCCTTTAAGTAGATTTCAAACAGGGCAATAAAATGAGGTCACCGGACCAAGATCCAGTTAATAGGTGGACTGAGGAACTTACAGGGATACCATTTCCTGCCAAAAATAGATGGACAGAGATAGTTGTGTGATGGCACATAGCCACGATGCACATCCGAGTACATCCAGTCCTGGATGCTCAGGTACAGCTTTCCTTGAGTTTTTCAAGAGCATCTCAATAAGAAGATTGACTGAAAATTTGTTCTGGAGGTACATATTCTTAATGGGGAATCCAGGAACTGTAGACAGGAAGACGAGGAGACGGCAAAAGCATTGATTTTGGGTTTGCTCATTCTCACTTTCTTTGAACAGGGAGAGTTTACCGTTATGCCACTCCAGACTTTGGTGTTTAATTCTGGGATCATATCTGAAAAACCATGCCTAGTCACCTATGATAATGTGAATGAAGAGACTCGCTTTGAAGATCACTTGAAGATGTTCCTGACACACCCTCCCAATTATTGTTTATCTAGTAGTTGTGAGGTTCTTTGGATCAAATTTTGCACAGTTTTCATGCATCCACATCCTTTGTTAATAAGATGGACACTTAAGAAATTCAAATTAACTCCTCCCCCCCCCCCCCCCCCCTCTCTCTCTCTCTCTCTCTCTCTCTCTCTCTCTCTCTCTATCTATCTATCTCATCATCAGTTCACTACTTTCACATTATCATTTGTTGTTCACATTTTGGATCTATGCACAAGCTTTGCCTTCCACTACTTCTTGGCCAAATAAAATGGTATTTTGTCACCTGAACATATGCCCTGGATGTAGTAAGTTCTCCATAAGCCCTTTATAACTTTTCGTAAGTCTCCGTAGCAACACATACTTTTGCTAGTCCCTGCTTGCAATACACTGAACAAATGCAACTTAACTTCCAACACTCTGGACACTCTTGCACAACTGCATTCAGTTCAAACTGGTTCTGAATCAAAGGTATGATCCACTTTAACTCTTGCACAAAGGGGGAGGTGTAGGTGTACTGCATATGCTTTCCTTAGCCAATTTGGAGTACTTTTCCTATGGACAAAATTGTCTTCGAGCTGCAATGACATCCATGCCTCATACATACAGTTTCTGCTCTGTGTCACTATGTTCTGATTATGGTCTAAAATGGACTGAAACTGGTAACCATTTTTAAATATCTATCTACGTGTCCAAAACTGCTTCTTAATTTTATTACATTTTTTCTGTAGAACATTGCTTTTCCAGATTATGATTACAAAAATAATTTCACTTCATGAAATGACTGGCAAATTAGATCGAACAATTGAAAGGGTGCACTGAGCAGCCACGTAAGAAATTGTGTAGCTTGATAGGGAGTGTAAGTATTTGCATTCTTACATGCAACATGTTTGTACTTCGGCTGTTTATTTCACCATATACAAGTTACATTTGAAAGTTAACAGTGCCCCAAGAAACAGTATGTATCCACTCTACAACTAGATTTCTGGCAGGCAGGACGTACGTCCTGGGTATGCTTATTAAATTCACATAAAAGTGAACCTGACACAGGAAAAGATTTAAGTATGCTTTTTTACTGCCATTTAAGTAATATGGAGATTATTTGGCTGAATTAATCTGATGATCAATAGCTGTAATTAGGCTCCATGACTTGACGCAAAAGTTGATTGTAGACTGGCTCTCAGATAGTCTTCATTATGAAAACCCATTTCCTAGTTTTGAAATTGAATCAATCAGGTGGCATCCCAGTATTCTGGAACTTTCACTGTAGTAGCATCATAATTTTTCTGCAAACCACTGCAAAATTCACTGTCTATTGAATGCACATTAGGATCTGGGACCAACAGAGATTACTTCCAATGGGAACACTGAGATAAGGCAATCAAACTTTCTCCTGTAGAGTTAGGAAAGTAACAGAGGAAAACTGCAAGTGCACTCAAAAAGTGTTCAACAAAGCCCTCAACATGCAACCATTCGCAGAGAACAACTTGCACGGTTAACATGTCTGACACAGTGATCTGTCGTGCCAAGAACATTTATATTTTAATTCAAATGGCTCTGAGCACTATGCGACTTAATTTCTGAGGTCATCAGTCACCTAGAACTTAGAACTAATTAAACCTAACTAGCCTAAGGGCATCACACACATCCATGCCCGAGGCAGGATTCGAACCTGCGACCGTAGCGGTCGCTCGGCTTCAGACTGTAGCGCCTAGAACCACATGGCCACTCCGGCCGGCATATTTTAATTACTTAATCAGTTAGGAATGGGGTGGGGCTGATACAGTTGGTCTCCGGGAGGGAGGGAGGGAGGGAGGGAGGGAGGGAGGGAGGGAGGGATGGAGCACATTAATTATAAAACTGACTTACATTCCACATCATCGCAACAGGTTGCAGTTACGATCCACAAAACATGCAAATAACTAACACCGTCTGCCTTGCTCTTGATATTCATTCAACTACTTTTTTCCCCAAAGGCTTTCCCTTGTCCCTCTACAGGCTTCACAACATCTCTCCAAGCTACCTGCTAACAAACTTAGTTGATAGGTCAGACAGGAAGGAGTTCACTATAAAATAGCAGGAACACATGGATGCCATCCAGCTTAACAACTAGCTTTTATTTTTAATTTTTTTTTTTTTTTGAGGAATGGTGGTGGCAGTCTATTTAACCTTAAATCATCTGCCAGCAAGAATTCATAAAAAAAAAAAAATGTGATAATTATAATGTGAAAATGATATGGACATACCAGCTATATGTAAGTACTACAATATTTTACAACACATGTCCCTTAGCCCCTTCCAATCTTTTCAGTTTTGTCTTTTTTTTTATTTAAACAGTGATCTCCAACATCGAGTATGGAAACAAGTACATGAATGTAAACCACCTGATGATTGGATACAAGCCTGAAGCTGGTTGTGTGTTAAATAAAGTCCCCTTCAACTATGACTGGTAGCAGTTATTACTCTACACCTATAAAAGAACAGTCACAGAGTTCAACTGCATCCACTGTGGATGAAATACACCTATTGGAATTTCATCCACTGTTTCTGTCAATAGTTGCCTAATGTCCCATTTGAAACTTTCAGTAAACTCTGGTTCTGTCTATTTATCCAGGCCCCCTCACTTTTTCCCACCCTTGTGCAGTTCCTTCAATATTAATCTGTAGCTGATAACCAATATACTACAGCCAGGTCAAATCAGCATCTGAAAATGTTTTGCACTTTGAATTATGCTTTCAAAATCTCTTTCTTTATTTACCCACCCCCATCATCAGTCTTCTGACTTGTTCGATGCAGCCTGCCACAAATTCCTCTAAGCCCTCAATTATTTGTTAGATGTTGTACAGGATATTTGACAAACTGACTGGTCTGTCTGTTCCCCCAACTTAAACTCCACCAAACACGTGAGAGATGCATTGAGCATACGTATTGCAGCACATTCACACGCACTAGATGACCATCTAGTAGTTGTCAACTGCGCTCATGGAGAAATGAAATTCCTTGCCACAAGAACTGCTTCCAACCTTATGGTCAGCATGAAAGCACACTGCACAGCATGTACTGCCATCCATGTTGATCACACACCCTACTGAGAATGGTGTGCAGCAATTTCTTTCTTCTTCTTCTTCTTCTTCTTCTTCTTCTTTTTTTTTTTTGCAATGTTCAGGGGACCATCATAAATCACAATGACTTCAGTGTAGTTATAGTTTTTGAATAAAGGTGTCATTTCTGTTCGTCTAACAGCACATTTTTTTCTTTCATCTACCTTCTACACTATACTATAGCAGTTATCTATGTCTGGTTCAAGTTTTGTTGAGTATGTTATTTAGCAGTGACACATCACGTAAAAGTTACTTTCATCCTAAAGTTCAGTTGTTTGAAACAATCTAGTGTCAACAAATCTCTCAATCTCATACTATTTTTCCTTTTTACTCTTTTTGGACTACTGAATTACAATCTGCATCACAGTTAAATTTTCATTTCCCATAAAGTTATGAGTAATTTCTTTTGTTTATTATACATCTTTTCAATCCCTACATCATATGTACAGCAAATATGCGCGTAGATGTGTACTAATGTGTCTATCTTTGGTACAATAATGGGTTCACTATGCTGTTTGTAGTATCTTACTCGTGACCTTACTTTCTTATTGATTATTAGCCTTACTCCTGTATTACCCTTATATGATTTTGTGTTGACAGCCCTGCACTTACTTGACTAAATATTTTGTTCTTCCTGCCACTACACTTCACTTATAGGTAACATCTACCTATCCATTTCTCCTTCTAAATTCTCTGAACATGTCCCTGGGAATATAATGAATGTAGTTTCCACTTGCTTTCAGCAGTTTGAAGCACCAACATAGCAAGGCCATTGTAGTTACATCAGCTCAAACATCCACATTATTTCTCTTAAAACTACTGAAAAGTTTCCTTTGTCTCTTCAGGAACCAAATGTTAGGCTGGCATAACTACGTATACCCTGCTGGCACAATTGGAGTTACTGTATGACTGTCTGCATTGATGAGGAATGTAAGACATTACACTGATCATGAGAGGGTGGGGTGGGGTGGGGTGGAGGTGGGGGAGGAGAGAGGGAGATGCCCCTATACAAAGAAAAACCTGAGTAATACCCCAGTTTAATTTGTATTCTAATAATATTCATGATACAAAACCCAACTCACTGCTTTCTTACACGACTTTCTGGAAGCACTGGATCGAAGTAATCAGGAACATGCTGTATTTCTTTGCTTCCAAAAAGCACTTGACTCAATGACAGATCAACGCTTATTAATGAAGGTACAGTTATCTGTATCTGGATTTAAGGATTTCTTGGTACGGTGAATGCAGCACGTTACCTTTGACACAAATGCATAAAAAAACGTAGAAATAATTTCAGGTGTGTGCCACGGAAGTGTATTGAGAGCCCTTCTGTTCTTGTTGTATACAATGACCTGGCAGAAAATATTAATAGTAACAAATTTTTTGCATATAATGCGGTTATCTGAAATGAAGTACAGTCTGAAAAATGATCCATGAATATTCAGCCAGTTTTGATACGATTTCAAAGTAGTGCAGAGACGGGCAATTTGCTTCGAACATTCAGTAATTAAATGCACACTTCAAAAAATGAAAAAAGTTAGTATCCCATGACTACAATATAATCATTCACAAATGTGATCCGTTCACTCAAACAAATACTTGGGTGTAAAAATTTGGAAGAACCTGAAACGGAATGATCACATAGGCTTAGTTGTAGGTGAGGCAGGTGGTCAGACTTTGGCTCATTGGTGTGGCACTTGGCCTACAAAGAAGGTTGCTTGCAAGACACTTGATACTAAATGATGAGTCCAGGAGAAAAAAAAAATCTGTAAATCCTTTTTTTTCCTTTTTTTTTCAGGAGACAAAATTTAAAGTTTCAAGGCTCAAAATCTTTCAATTTATCATGTTTTTTTCTTTATTTCTGTTTAAGGTGATCATACCGCTCAAATTATATACATCTAATTAAGCAACTTGTACATAGGAAAAATATGCCAAGTCGATAACATATTGCAAGTAGCCACTAGATTTCAAACACTAACCACTTTTTAATTTCTCATTACAATAAATGTAATTTTATAACAATACATTATGAGATACTATTCTGTCCTTTTTAAATGGGTGGGACTAAAGAAGCAGACTATCTAAATACACTTGCACTTCACTACAGCAAAATATTTTCTGGTCTTGCAAATCTCTGCACTCTTCAGTAGATATTTTCAAATTGTCAGTAAAATAATCAGGATAACTAAATTCAAATAGTTACAGACCTCAAAAAATAGAAACTCACTTTGTGGAACAGAAAAACTTATACATTTACTGTCATGAAGGAGCTACAGTATGTTGATTTCAAGCAGATGGGAGGTTGAACTCTGCTTGTAAGTAGCTTGTCTTTTCCTCCCAGGTAGCAGTAACGAAACTTAGTAACAGGCTGCTTCTAAACTAAACCAGTGCTTCCTTACACTGTGCGATTTCCTGTTCTCTTATTGTCCTGGATTGGTAAGGGAGTTTCTTTTCGTATACTGTATTATCCAGATGCGCAGTCCATCCTTTGATTACATTTGGCTGCTCCTCAACATCAATGACAACAGGTGGCAAAGGGTGCATGAAGAAATTCCAGAAAACTTGACACCACTCCTTCAGCATTTGACATTGGTCAATTATACTAATACTGTAGAGACCCAATAATTCGAGCTAACTGAGGCTGACATTACCTCGAATTACAAAAAACACAGATAATACAAAATATCACCAAATCAATGGTTAAATCACGAATAAGTGTTTAATGAGCACAATAACAAAAAAATAATAAAAACAATGTAGTACATACTGTGTTGTATGTACATATATGGGCAAGCATATCCAGTTGCAAAAATATAAGTTATAGTTTAAAGAAATTGTCCATTGTCCTCTGGTTTAAAATAAAACCTAATTTTTTTGGCAGCGGTGTTATGCCACCATCTACGAGGCATGGTGTCAGTTATAGTAACTTCCGCATGCTGCTCAATATAATGCAATGCCACATCTAGCACTGCCAAACCCTCGGTGTGAGTGGTCACTGGTACAATTACTTCAGGCAATTTCTCGCTGTCACTGCCCTCAGAAGGTTCAGTAACCATTTTGATAACTGCAAGATCTGTCACTTCAAACTGTTGTTCTATTTTGAAGCATCATTCGCATTAGCATTTTCACATCCAGCAAACTTTTCCTCAGTTCTGCCAACATCTGTTTTGTGTCTCCACTATGAATCGGCTATCCAGTAAACTACATCTTTTATCGCAGTTTTTTTTTTTATAAGAAATTCTTTGATGGTTCCTTCATCTTGTGTTTGTAGAAGTGTGTGAAGCAAACAACGACACTTCTTCCCAAGCATTGTAAAATGCCTTTATCCATAGGCTGTATTAAACTCATGACATTAGGCAGTAAGAACAATGTGCAAATACCATTTTATTGTAATTGTTCCTCATTAGGGCATGAACCAGCATTGTCAAAGCTTTAAGATTGCTTTGGAAGGCAAGCACTTTTTCTTTAGGTATCTCTGGGTCTCTTGAACAAAATGTTCAAAAAACCACTTCTTAAAAATATTTGTCCATCCACGCAGATTTCTGGTGGACATATGTAACAAGTAGTGCTAAAGCAGTGACATTTTTTAAAGCTCTAGGATTAGTAGACATTACTATCACCAGCAGCTTCAGTTTCTGGTTTCCACTTGCATTTGATGCAGCACTAACTGTTGACTTCTCTTTATATTTTCTGTAGGCCGAGGCAGATTTTTCTTCTTTTCAGGCTAGAGTTTTAGATGGCAGGATTTCGTAATATAGCGCCATTTCATCACAGTTATACAGCTGATCAGGAGTAAGATTTTCTCCTTGTACATTTTTTCTTTATTTCTCGCTAAACTGTGTAATAGTTTGAGACTCTGCAGAAATTTTCACGAAAAATGTCAAGCTGCCTTACACTATGTTGCTTCTTCCACCTATCCAGCCATTCTGAACTTGCATCAAAACTGTCCTCACCTTTCTTTAACTTATTTCTAAAAAATATAGTTTTTTCTTGCAGAATAGGCCCTGAAATTTGATTTTCTTTTTGTCTTTGTTGAGTAAATCAAATGAACAGCTTGACTCGTTTCTTCATACTCAGATTTCTTCATTGACTTCCATTCAAATTACGAAACAGAACATTTGTTTGATTAAAACTTCTCAATTTTGCCTCTCTTTCTACGCCAAACCCCAACTGTCACTTCACTGCCTCCATACTCAGCAGTAAGATTTTTTAATGTTTCTCCTTTGTCTAACTAAACTACATTCCATCTCAACAGATCTCTGAAGATCCTAACAGTACTGACCGATTGTCATGTCATCCTCAGCCTACAGGCATCACTGGATGCAAATATGGAGGGGCATGTGATCTGCACACCGCCCTCCCACCATCGTAAGTTTTCATGACCTGAGCAGCTACTTTTCAATCAAGTAGCTCCTCAATTTGCCTCACAAGAGCTGAGTGCACCATGTTTGTTAACAGCGCTCAGCAAATCAGACCTTCACCCATCCGAGTGCTAGCCCAGCCCGACAGCACTCAACTTCCATGATCTGACAGGAACTGGTGTTACCACTGTGGCAAGGTCGTTGGCTTCTCCTTTGTCTAGTGTTTTTAAAGCTTCCAGTTTCACGTTCGACAGCACAAATTTTCTCTTAATCCTACCACTCATTGTCATGTATGAATTAAAGCAGTAAGAAACACACAGTTAGTGGGTTCACTACAATTCAGATGTTACTAAACAACCAACTACAGTACATACAACAACTGTCAGTCAAAATTTGAAAATGTATACGGCAGTGTTACAGTACACTGAAGTATTTTAACGATCACTGTCGCTGCACATTCCTCAAAACCTAATGGTACCTGTTCATCTGTAATAGAAATGCATTAGCAGTCGAGGCCAAAGTTATTTCTGTGCATTAGGAACAAAAATACTAAGTGTGACAGTTTTATCTGTATTGTACATGTAACATAAGTTCAAAATGTCACAATTTCGAAAGTGCGTAAAATGTAAATGTGGACCACATATGAAAACATATTTCTACTCTAGTTTTATGTAAAATTTTAATTTTCTTAAGACCATCTTGTATTGCACAGAATCTTGAAATACTGTGGCTCCACTGTACTTTCTACCACAACCAAGGCACGAATAATGTCTTATGGGGAATATGATTTTAACAACGCCCAGTCATTTTTCTGTATTGACTAGATGGTGAAAGAATCTGAACACAGTGGCATTCTTGTTTTGCCCTCTGCAGAAGTCCCAAACGATCTCTAGATTTCTGATATATAGATTTGAAAAATTGTGTACAAAATGATGAAGCAATGCTGTAACTTCATCTGCTCCTTTTCAGCTGATGTTGTCTGGATAATAAAAAAATTGGTCAGGTACAAGTAGGACTTGCGTACTTAAGCTCCCGTACAAACTTAATTATGTATATAGAAAGTTCATCCATTTTGCGAATCTAGGATTTCGACAATTTTTGGCTGTTATGCCAACATTGATACTGGCAAGATATCGATTCCAGAGATTCGAAGACATTCAAGAGTGCTCTAATTTCAAGTGTGAAGTCAGACAACAAATGACAGAAGAATTTTTTTGTATGATACAATTACAAATCAACAATTTTCTGACTATTTTGCCCTTTACTTGTACTATAGAACCTTCCTTCTTTGCTAAATGTGATGATTCTATGTCAAGCAGAAGTATCCTACAGGTATTAATGAGTGAGTCTGGGGGTATCAAAGTATGTACCATAAATGGCCATGTCTTTTGACCGCACTGACATAGAAGCTCAATGTTTGTCGAGAGACTGGTTTGATGCAGCTTTCCATGCTACTCTATCCTCTGTAAACTTCTTCATCTTCCAGTACCTACTGCAACCTACATCATCCTGAATCTATTTCGTGTATTCATCTCTTGGTCTCCCACTATGATTTTTACCCTCCAATACTAAATTGGTGATCCCTTGATGCCTGAGAACAGTCCTACCAACTGATACCTTCTTCTAGTCAAGCTGCGCCACTAATTTCTCTTCTCCCCAATTCTATTCAATACCACCTTATTAGTTATGTGATCTACCCATCTAATCTTCAGCGTTATTCTATAGCACCACATTTCAAAAGCATCTCTTCTCTTCTTGTCCATGTTTCACTTCCATACATGGTTACACTCCATACAAATACTTTCAGAAACGACTTCCCGATCCTTAAATCTGTACTTGTTAAATTTCTCTTCTTCAGAAACGCTTTCCTTGCCATTGTGAGTCTACATTTTATATCCTCTCTACTTCAAACATCATCATTTATTTTGCTTCCAGTGTCTCATTTCCTAACCTAATTCCCTTAGCATTACCTGATTTAATTAGACTGCATTCCATTATACTCATTTTGCTTTTGATGATGTTCATCTTATATCCTCCTTTCAAGACACTGTCCATTCCATTCAACTGCTCTTCCACATCCTTTGCTGTCTCTGACAGAATTACAATGTCATCGGGAAACCTCAAAGTTTTTATTTCTTCTCCATGGATTTTAATTCCTACTCCGAATTTTTCCTTTTGTTTCCTTTACTGCTTGCTCAATATACAGATTGAACAACATCGGGGAGAGGCTACAACCCTGTCTTACTCCCTTCCCAACCACTGCTTCCCTTTCATGTCCCTCGACTCTTATAACTGCCATCTGGTTTCTGTACAAATTGTAAATAGCCTTTTGCTCCCTGTATTTTACCCCTGCCACCTTCAGAATTTGAAAGAAAGTATTCCAGTCAACATTGTCAAAAGCTTTCTCTAAGTATGCAAATGCTACAAGTGTAGGTTTGCCTTTCCATAATTATTTTCTAAGATAAGTCGTAGAGTCAATATTGCCACACGTGTTCCAAAATTTCTAAGGAATCCAAAACTGTCAAACTATTCATGCAGTATCTTATCTCCCATTTCATCTTCATCTCCATCCTCTTCCATATCCACAATATTGACCTGAAGTATATCACCCTTGAATAGACCCCCCTCTATACTCCTTCCACCTTTCTGCTTTCCCTTCTTTGCTTAGAACTGGGTTTCCATCTGAGCTCTTGATATTCATACAAGTGGTTCTCTTTTCTCCAAATGTCTCTTTAATTTTCCTGTAGGCAGTATCTATCTTACTCCTAGTGATGTAATTTTCTATGTCCTTACATTTGTCTTCTAGCCATCCCTACTTAGCCATTTTGCAATTCCTATCAATCTCATTGTTGATACGTTCGTATTGCTTTTTGCCTGTTTCATTTACTGCATTTTTATATTTTCTTCTTTCATCAATTAAATTCAATATTACTCTGTTACCCAAGGATTTCTACTAACCCTTATTTTTTTTCCTACTTGATCCTCTGCTGCCTTCACTATTTCATCTCTCAAATCTACCCATTCTTCTTCTACTGTATTTCTTTCCCCCATTCCAGTCAATTGTTCCCTTATGCTCTCCCTGAAACTCTGTACAACCTCTGGTTCTTTCAGTTTATCCAGGTCCCATCTCCTTAAATTCCCACCTTTTTGCAGTTTCTTCACTTTTTAATCTACAGTTCATAACCAATAGATTATGGTCAGAGTCCACATCTGCCCATGGAAATGTCTTACAGTTTAAAACCTGGTTTCTAAATCTCTGCCTTACCATTATATAATCTATCTGAAATCTTTCATTGTCTCCAGGCCTCTTCCATGCATGCAACCTCCTTCCACGATTCTTGAACCAAGTGTTTGCTATGATTAAGTTATGCTCTGTGCAAATTCCACCAGGCCGCTTCCTCTTTCATTCCTTACCCCCATTCCATATTCACCTACTACATTTCCTTCTCTTCCTTTTCCTACTACCGAATACCAGTCTCTCATGACTATTAATTTTCATCTCCCTTCACTATCTGAATAATTTCTTTTATATCATTACACATTTCATCAATCTCATCATCTGCGGAGCTAGTTGGCATATAAACTTGTACTACTGTGGTAGGTCTGGGTTTTGTGACTATCTTGCCTACAATAATGCGTTCACTATGCTGTTCGTAGTAGCTTACCTGCACTCCTTATTCATTATTAAATCTACTACTGCATTACCCCTATTTGATTTTGTGTTAATAACCCTTTATTCACATGACCAGTAGTCTTGTTCCTCTTGCCACCGACATCTAACTTTAACCTATCCATTTCCCTTTTTAAATTTTCTAACCTACCGGCCCAATTAAGGGATCTGACATCCCACGCTCTGATATGTAGATCGCCAGTTTTCTTTCTCCTGATAATGACGTCCTCATGAGTACTCCCAGCCCAGAGATCTGAATGGGGGACTATTTTACATCCGGAATATTTTACCCGAGTAAATATAGTAAAGCTGCATGCCCTTGAGAAAAATTACAGCTGTAGTTTTCCCTCACTTTCAGCCATTCGCAGTACTATCACAGCAAGGCCGATTTGGTTAATATTACAAGGCCAAATAGGTCAATCATCCAGACTGTTGCTCCTGCAACTTCTGAAAAGCTGCTGGCTCTCTTCTGGAACCACACATATGGCTGGCCTCTCAGCAGGTAACCCTCCGTTGTGGTTACACCTACGGTACGGCTATCTGTATCACTGAGGCATGCAAGCCTCCCCACCAATGGCATGGTCCATGGTTCATTGAGGGGGGGGGGGGGGGGGGGGGGAGATATACCTGAGTATGTGATGCAAATTTCAATTTAATATGCTCTGACTTGTTCCCGAGAAAAATGTTTTTAAACAGCTGAAAAGACAGACAGGACAACAAAGTGATTGTACAAGGGTTTAATTTTTACTGATTGTGGTATGGATGCCTAATAATAACTATCCCATTCCCAAAACGTAAACATTAAAAATAAATACAGACAACTGTCATATATAATGAATTTAATTTGCCTTTTGTATTTGGCCAAGGGAAATTTTTACTGTAGTCCATAGTTACAACAACTATAGATGGACTCTTGACATTTTTTCTTTGCTTTTTCTTCCCATCATAGAACACTTTTTGCTTTCAAAGATGCAATTCCGGGCTGTTTCATTGCATCAATGTTCAGAATGAAGCTGCATTTCTTTTCAGTAGATGATGATGATGATGATGATGATGATGATGATGATGACTATTCCTTCTCCAAACTTTCCTCCTGACTACATATTCATCATAGAGACCATAAGATCAGATCATGGATATCTAAAACTTACATTGAAATCTGAACTGATCGCAATGTGGTACGTTTCATACGATACATTCTTATATTTGAACTACTACTAGAACATAGTGAACTTTTTTTCTGTATATTCAAGGACTCAGATATGTAGATATTTTTCTGTCTTTGACAAACTGTAGTGGCTCTTGTGACCTTTAAATGAACTAATATGTCTTATTATTTACGGTTACATCTGTTAAAGCCTGTTGGAGGGTTCTGTGTCTTCCTTGGCTGTCTCGCGGAGACTGGTCTCCAGATTTAAGTTCCTTATGTAAATGATCTACCTTGTCCTCCTTTATTTCTTCTTGTCATGACACAAATGAATGATTGCAAACATGTACTTCTTGGACAGTTCCATTAAGGGTAACACAAACACTGGATTTATAAGATGTATCTTGAAATGATGCCTCCTGCTCTTCACTTCTGGGATGCCTGCACAGTATAGGATCGCTGTGATTGAACCATTTATATAACATTTATTTCATCATAATTTTCAAATTGGTTCATCTTATTAATAATATTCCCTCAATTTTCATAGCTGACAATAGCAAAACAATTATTTTTACGCTTACATGGTTCTCCTGTGTCATGTGTTTGCAGTTTTAAATGTTTTGAAGTATTACTAATGCGAATTTAATTGATGAAAGGAGAAAATATAAAAATGCAGTAAATAAAGCAGGAAAAAAAGGATACAAACATCTCAAAAATGATATCAACAGGAAGTGCAAAATGGCTAAGCAGGGATGGCTAGAGGACAAATGTAAGGATGTAGAGGCTTATCTCACTAGGGGTAAGATAGATACTGCCTACAGGAAAATTAGAGAGACCTTTGGAGAAAGGAGATCCACTTGCATGAATATCAAGAGCTCTGATGGAAACCCAGTTCCAAGCAAAGAAGGGAAAGCAGGAAGGTTGAAGGAGCATATAGAGGGTCTACACAAGGGTGATGTACTTGAGGAGAATATTATGGAAATGGAAGAGGATGTAGATGAAGGTGAAATGGGAGATACGATAATGCGTGAAGAGTTTGACAGAGCACTGAAAGACCTGAGTCGAAACAAGGCCCCGGGAGTAGACAACATTCCATTAGAACTACTGAAGGCCTTGGGAGAGCCAGTCTTGACAAAATTCTACCATCTGGTGAGCAAGACGTATGAGACAGGCGAAATACCCTCAGATTTCAAGAAGAATATAATAATTCCAATCCCAAAGAAAGCAGGTGTTGACAGGTGTGAAAATTACCGAACTATCAGTTTAAGAAGTCGCAGCTGCAAAATACTAACGCGAATTCTTTACAGACGAATGGAAAAACGGGTAGAAGCCGACCTCGGGGAAGATCAGTTTGGATTTCTTAAGTGTCAGGAAGTCATTTCTGAAAGTATTTGCATGGAGCGTAGCCATGTACGGAAGTGAAACATGGATGATAAATAGTTTGGACAAGAAGAGAATAGAAGCTTTCGAAATGTGGTGCTACAGAAGAATGCTGAAGATTAGATGGGTAGATCACACAGCTAATGAGGAGGTACTGAATAGAATTGGGGAGAAGAGGAGTTTGTGGCACAACTTGACAAGAAGAAGGGATCGGTTGGTAGGACATGTTCTGAGACATCCGAGGGATCACCAATTTAATATTGGAGGGCAGCGTGGAGGGTAAAAATCATACAGGGAGACCAAGAGATGAATACACTAAGCAGATTCAGAAGGATGTAGGCTGCAGTAGGTACTGGGAGATGATGAAGCTTGCAAAGGATATAGTAGCATGGAGCTGCATCAAACCAATCTCAGGACTGAAGACTACAACAACAACAATGCCATCAAATTTCTTCTTGTTTTGGTCAGCTTCTCTGAAGACATAGTATATTTTTCTTAATGAGTGGATAAGTCTCTATTTTCTTTATTATATTACTTTGACACAGCACAATGAACTTCCTTTACAAAATCCACAAACCAATCTAAAATGGTCAAATTAAACACAATGACTTTGGCAACAATGATAATATTAGCCGTAACAGACCAACACAAGCTAGGAATTATAATGTAATTAAATTTTCCCATTACATTCCCTGGACTTGTCAGATATTCCCCCTACATGTTTTCAAGTTACTGGAATATCTCTCGATTTGTCACATTTTTTGCGCAGTTCTGAAATTCTTCTAAGACTACACTGTCTGAAGTATTAAATTATGACAAAAAAAAAAAAAAAAAAAAAAAATCAGAAAATCTGTAATTTCTGACTTTTCAGGGTTTTCCCTTGGATTTTAATTTATACAGAGAAGAGTGGCACAAATAGAGTTTGACTCATGGGAAGGTATCACAGAAATGCTGTAAAACTTGAACTGGTAGACACTTAAAAAGATAACTTACAACTCAGCCTGCAAAAGCCTCCTTAGAAGTTTCAAGTAACAGTCATATACAAGACATCTAGGTACATGTCACATCTACATATTGGTGCACCATTATGAGAGAGAGAGAGAGAGAGAGAGAGAGAGAGAGAGAGAGAGAGGGGGGGGGGGGGGGAGGCAACTAGAGTAATTACAGTATGTTCATAACCATTTAAGCTATCATTCTCCTTGTACTCCACATATGAATGGAACAGAAAGGAACCCTAATATGTGATACAGTGGGAAATGCCCCGTGCCATGCAATTCACAGACTTTGTAGTGTGTGTATGTAAATGCAAGGTGAATCTATGTGCCCCTTTTTAACAACATTCCTATAATAAGCAGCTTGCTCTCTGTACACTCATTTTCCGTTGAAAGTAACAAAGAAAATGAGCAAGCACTTATGCACACACGCGTGTGCGCACATGCACACGCAATGTGAGGTTAAGGGACTCAATAAGGTGGTACACGTAATGGATAAATGGATAATGAAACCAATGTGTACAACAGTAAAGGCAAGTAGAAACTTAAGTGAAACAGAGAGCTGATAGGAGGATAGTGAACAACAGCTAAAATAAACAATTTGGAACAAAGGTGAAGGTTCAAGAGTGGAACCAACAACCAATGAGGATATGGAGATGCAGAAACGGAGAAATGGGAGCTGTGAGAAGCGTGAAGCTAATTAGATATGGAGGGGGAGGGGGCAGAGGGTGGGAACAAAGGCAGTTGCAGGAGATGAAGAAAGAAGTAGAGCCATGTGGAAGACAGGAGCAGATGGAGATCAATGTTGAAATAGTTGGGCAACCAAATGATAACTAGGAGGTACACTCCCACTTTCTCAGTTCAGTTCAGAGAAGGTACTTTTAAAAACTGGTGAAGATGGAATCCAAATGGGACTGGTTGTGAAACAGCTATTGAAGTTCATCCAACAGCTTTTTTGAGGGGAAGGGGTAAATTACATAAATGATTAATTTTATTTATTCCAAACAGGAAGGGCCACAGTGGCTGCTAGATGGCACGGCTGCATCCACCACAAGTCCTTGCGCGCGCGTGTGCACGTGTTGCTCACAAAGGCCTTAATGGCCAGAAGTTTTGTGTGAATATTTTTGTTGTGCCTATCGTGACTCAGCATCTCTGCTATATGGTGAGTAGCAACTTTCCTTCTCAAATATTGTTACATTCCATCCTGGATTTTCCATTGTTTGGTGATAAGACTGAAATACAAACAAGTAAATGGGTGGTTCATGGAATGAGTTTTGTACTTGCGTCATAGTTCTGAGTTCACTGTAGTAATATCACACTAATATGTGCGGGGGAAGAATTTTATGAGAGCCTTTATCATCTCATGGCACGAGGAAAAAGAATTAAGGTCCATGTAGAGAACATGTTCAGCTGCCTCTTTTCAGCACTTGTACTGTGGGAAAAGTCAGAAATTTGTACATTGTTAGTGAGCTTTAGGATCATGGAGAGGAGTGGTGTGGCAGATCAATTCATAGAGACCTTGGCAGGACATTTGGCACAATAGCAGAGGAATTTATACTCCTTACATCATGGGCACTTCATAATTAAATTATTTTAACAATATACACTGAAGCACAAAGAAACTGGTACAAGCATGCGTATTCAAATGCAGAGAGATGTGGGTTTGAACATGAAGTTATAGTCGGTGCACGAGCAATAGGACACAGCATCTCCGAGGTAGCGATTAAGTGGATATCTTCCCGTACAACCATCCTTTCACAAGTGCACCACGAATATCAGGAATCTGATAAAACACCATATCTCAGACATCACTGTGGCCAGAGAAAGATCATGCACGAATGAGACCAACAAAAACTGGAGAGAATCGTTCTGCATGACAGAAGTGCAACCCTTCCACAAATTGCTGCAGATTTCAACGCTGGGCCATCAACAAGTGTCAACGTGCGAACCATTCAACGAAACATCATCATCGATATGGGCAGAGCCCAAGGCCCATTCGTGTACCCTTAATGACTGTACGACACAAAGCTTTACGTCTCACCTGGGTCCATCAACACCAACATTGGACTGTCGAAGACTGGATACATGATGCCTGGTCGGACGAGTCTCATTTCAAATCGTATTGAGCGGATGGTTATGTATGGGTATGGAGCCAACTTCATGAATCCATGGACCCTGCATGTCACCAGGGGACTGTTCAAGCTGGTGGAGGCTCTGTAATGGTTTAGGGCATGTGCAGTTGGAGTCATATGGGACCCCTGATATGTCTAGATACGACTGACAGGTGACACACACATAAGCATCCTGTCTGATCACTTGCATACATTCGTGTCCATTGTGCATTGCGACTGACTTGGGCAATTAAAGCAGAACAATGCAACACCCCACACATCCACAATTGCTACAGAGTGGCTCCAGGAACACTATTCTGAGTTTAAACACTTCCACCGGCCACCAAACTCCACAGACATGAACATTATTGAGCATATCTGATCCAATGTGAATTATATATTTTATTAAGACTTTGGCAACCAAGCATTTACTCTAGCCACAAAACTGCGTTCAAAGGACTTCACCTGATATATCTTTGGCTGTGATGCTTCACAACACACGAGCCACAAATCACTTCAAAACTGGACTGCTTTGGTATGGGAATGTATGGACATCTTACTGCCTGTCCCTGGACAGATACTGCCCTCTGTTGCCAGTTTAAAGAATTACTTTGATAGGAGAAGTAGCAAACATAGGAGTTGCTGTTGTGACCAACAGAGCCACTGCGTGCATGCGTTATCGTGAGATTCATACGTGTGTACTCATTAATTTTGATGAGTTCTGTAATTCTGTTACAAATGGCAAGTTTGCTGAGTATATAAGAAATTTGAAAACTCTTAGAGGAACCACTGAATGATTCTGGATTAGAAGGAGAAATGTATTAGTGGGGAAAAACTGAAGAAATTGCTGAAGGACAATTCCCCAGGAAGGTATGACACTTGCTCAAGAAATTGTTCCTAGTGCAGCTATCAGTAATAGGCTTGTTGGATGCAACATTCCTGTTAAAATTCCTACAATTCAGGTGAAACAACATTCAAAATGGGTTTGTAAGATTTGTTCAGAGAAGATGAAACAATCTTGTGGTGAAACAAGCAGGAAAGAAAAGAATTGTAATTTATCACAGAACTACAATAAATTTGAAAAATATTTTGAAGCTTGGTCTTTTTTGTGTGTTTTGCTCTTTGAGAGTCTCAAACAGTGATGTGCCAGTTACATTTTAAATAATAGCATAAATGGCAAGTTCTACAGGGACAATATTAATCTAATCAGCTGGACCTCAAAGCTGTAAGTATGAACTCGGGAAGACACTACATTCAAACACACAGCTGATTATTTACAAGGGTAACATTTATACAAAGGTGGTTCAAAAAGTAAATACTTTTATTTTATTCTGCAGGATCAATTTGTTTCGGCATTTCCGCAGTTTTCAAGTGCACCTATAAAAACCAAATAGAGCATAGTTTGAAGAATGTACACTCTGTGCAACTATTGAGATGACAAGTCACAATCTGAATTTCCCTTTATTTTCTGCTTCAGCTCTTGATGCTTATTAATTATACTTTGAAAGACCAGTCATGTTTGTAAAATAAATATTTTCTCAAAGTTAGTAAGACAATTGATTCAGTGACATATGATCTTCATGTTGGCAGTTCAATGTGTGAAGGGATGAGAACATGCAGGTTCCAAAGCTCATATACGTATGAAACCACAGAAAATAATGCATTCTTGGAGGCACGATATTTATGATCACGCAAGGAGGTGGGAGGGGAGGGAATAAAAAAAATAAAATATATATATATATATATATATATATATATATATATATATATATATATATATATATATATATTTTATGAAGGCTAGAGTGGAAAGAAACCCAGATGGAATGTAATACAGCTTACTAGCTCATATATATATATATATATATATATATATATATATATATATATATATATATATATATATATATATATATATATATATAAAAAAACCACATTTGATCAGTTTTGGGCTGTGAGAACACTGTGTAGTCTTACTACGACCCACAGCCCAGGTTACTGCATTCATTATATAAATTCCTCATTTTGCTTGAATTTTCTTTTACTTATGAACCTCTCCTTCATTTAAATCTTCCTCTGCTTTATTTTGTCTACATCATAATAGGAATTTGTGCTACATTATGTTTCTGTGACAATTAACATGCCAAAAAAAATAGTTATCCCCATTAAGTAATCAATGACTCTTTATTTTGTTTGTGGTTCAATTGTTGTAGGTAATTTGAAGTACCGATTCAGTTCATTGGCTGGGATAATGGCAACACCTGCGGCTTATACTTTGCCTATACTAAGACAACACAGGTTTTTCCATAGGACAGCTGGTTTACTTCTGTTGTTGGTTAATGTATGGTCATGCCTGAGTTTTTGCATTTCTCACTCCACAGTCAACATAAATAGATTATATTGTCTTTTGCTTTTTAACCAATGGATCAAAATTTTCAAATAACTGAGTATGGTAATATATAAATATAAATAAATCCACATTCACAAAAATTCCTAATGGAATGGAAAAGTTCATATGGTGATGAAAATGTGACAAAGGAACAGAAATTAAAAGAAAATAACATTACACCAATTAATTGATTAAAATGGTGATCAAATTCATTTCAAAAAAGATTTAAAAATAAAAAAAAAGAAAGATTTCATGCACCTGACAAGATCTGAATCTGCAACCTCTTGCATGTGAAACCCTTCCCCTATTCACTGCACCTCACAACCAGTCTTCATTAATACAAATTTTTAATGCTACTGAGCATCATGCAACATTCCGAAACTTTTTTTGTCAATTACACGCAAATGAGGCTCACCAGGGTGAATGGCTGCAAAGTATGATACCTGGGATCTTAACCTACATTACTGTATATATCGTTCTATCCCACTACTGGGGACCTCTCCTTGTCAGAGAGAGATCAGCTGGTAGTTTTTCGGCTACAGTATTTTGACTCTTCTATCACCTTCTCCTATGCTATGCTAATTTTTTTATCACTCTGTTTGTTAAACCAAATATGCCCCAAAAATTTGCGTTGCACATTCTAATCTTTGGCTCCGTTACACATTATACTGACCACTGTGTCTCCCCACTCAAAGTTAATCAAACATGAATGACTTTTAACACGTCTAATCAACACAGCTCTCCATGACATTCCTCCACTGTCTACCATTTCTACACAATTTCAGTACCTGTCCAATTAATTTTTTCCATTATTGTGTGGCTACATCTATAACACTTCCATTAGGCCTAACATGCTAACTCATTTAATAGATACTGTTCTCAGGCTCTTGCAGATGACATGGAAAAATGTAATAACAACATTTCTTTTTCCCATAGCTACGACATAGAAATGTGGTCCAGTTGCCTTTGCTGATATGTAATTTATTTTTCCATTTATATTACACTTTGCTCAACTGAGCTAGTGTACAAGACATTACTTTTGTTACAAGTTTTCCACAATCTCAAACAACAATCAACAGTTATTTATTGTTAAACAGAACAGTATCTATGAAGCATCACGGATCTCATCCTCTAAATATCTTTGGCCTATGTGGCAGGCACAAGAGCGGCCAGTTTACATTATGCGGTGGGCCAAATTCAGTTGGCTTCGCCCCTTGTTCGCCTCACACACAGTAAAAGAAAACAACAACCAGAATCAAATTCTTTTGAAAGAAAATGAAATACATTAAATAACAGTCCATTATAGGCGTAGTGAAATTAGGCATTACCTGCGATTGCATCAGCATTAGGAGAAAGAATGCTAATGTCAACAATTTTGTGTCATTACATAACTCCCCTCCCTTGCTAGCTCTGTAACCACAGGTAAGGTAGTCTGTTCCTAATATTAATCAGACCGACGACATACTGATCCACATGAATGAGCAGCACTTGACAGTCATCCGGCATATCAACACTTATTGACACTATAAATAAAACTCCACCTCTTACCTTTTTGTTTCTTTTTTGTCCATTTCACAAATCCAGTATCTGCTTGATTAGTATTAATCAATGTATACATGAAAAGTAAATTCACAGTCCCCTGTTTATACACTCGTCTTCATACACACCAAGGACTCATCTCATACTTTATGATTTTGACAGTTCGTAAGCAACACTGTGCACAAGTAATTATATTCTCCAGCCAATACAACAAATTAGGAGATTATGACAAAGTACATCATTTATTTTCTCTCTTCTATTTTAGCCTTTCCTTATCAATCTATGTCTCACATAATATGCGTGCTTTCACTATTTCAACATTTCAGGACCCACATATATAGATGACGCTTCTGCTGTGGCCCATGCTAAGTTTGAATGACGTTTATTAATATTTCACAGTTGTACTGGCTGATTATGGCACTAAGGTCATTCAACTTCTTTAAAATTGGGTTTCTTTTAAAGAATCTATATCAAGAATGGACTACAACACTTATTTATTTTTCAATGTAATTCCCCTAAGTTCTACGTACTTATGTCAACAATGGACAAGCTTACATGCACCAAGTATAGCAAGAATATTCTTTAGGACCTGCTTCATAAAATTTATTTTGTTAGCAGCTGTAACAGATAAACTTCTAGCTTCTTCTTCATCAATTAGAAACTGTCATACTGTGTTGACTTTTCACTCCATTTTTCTAAAGCTGTGTCCTCTCCCTTTAAGAAGAATCTACAAAGATATCTCTGTGTATTAGCCTGTATAGGAAGAAAGCCTTCCCACCAACTTTATAACCTTCTGACCACATATATTACGCCCTCTACGGGAATGGGCTGAAATACGTATGTCCATTATTACTTTATGTCACTGACCACTTCATAAGAACATAAAGTTTGTTGTGCTTTGTTGCAATTCTGGACTGGGTGGTATTAGGAAGTCCTAATGCTCTATGTTTTGGGTACCGTTTAAGAGGGAATATAATGGATTTTGGTCAAAAAATCATTTTTCAAAAATATTATTTTCTTCATCTACACAGTTTAAACTATGTTGTGTGTGAATTTAATCAAGACAGCAACTTTAGAAATGCTTTTAAATTATTAAACTGATTAACTCTGCACTGGTGGCCACTCCCACCTTTTCCAACATTTGGGAAACTACTTGCTTCAGCGGAATTTTTGTCAGTGTGAAGGCTATTTTCTTTCGATATCTTTGGCTGACGTCAATATCTTTGCCTGAAAACTTTCTTGCAAGTGGTTTATTTATCTTTTGACAATATTAACAGATATTAGTACGTGGAAGGTTGAATTCGCAAACCTATACATGTAAGTCAAGATTTACACATAATGGGTGGTGGAAAAACTGTGTTTAGGAAACTGAGGATTCATGGAAATCTGTTTACCAACAAAAAAGAGGAAGCAGCTTGAAATGAAGAAAATAAGCTCTCAGCTTCAGCATCGAAACTTGAGACAGGAGAATTGTACGCATGCATGAATGATATTTATATGGATTCCTCTGGATTCAGACTTATTGATTTAGAGTCTCTCTGCCAGGGTATAAAGTTCTCATGTTTTGTGTTAGCTGTAAAAATACGGAATGCACGATTGTTGTTGAAGAAAGAAGAGTGAGAATAGCTTGCGATTTTAAATTAATTTGTGTGGCTACAAATTTTCATTTTCCTCCTCCAAAAAAACTGACACTGGTACCTATGAAAGCAATTTAAAAAGTTAGCATATGTTCTGAGATGCCTTGAAGATGGCAGGGAAGGGAAGGAGGTAATTTATTGTGTGGTTTTCTGGACATGCCTCCATGTTGTGCAAGCTTTGAAAAAATAAATAAAGAAATGTCTGATGCTGTATGTGACAACGCCAAAGCTTTTATGAAGAAAGCAGGGGAGGAATTGGTGAAAATAACCAGAAAGAAATAGATCCTGGGGATGGGACCTGGATGAAAAGACATCACACATCTCTGTCTCGATTTGCATCTGTTACCGGTATTGATCCAGGTAAAGTTTTAGATGTAGAAATTATGTCTAAATACTGTCACCAGTGCGCAGCAAGGAAAATGTCCAATGAAGACATTGAGAAACTGTGGCAAGAAAAGCATGCAGTAGCATGTTCTAAAAATTATAGTGGCTCAAGTGGGGGCATGGAGGCTGCTGCAGTTGCGAGGATGTTCTCCAGATCTGTGGACCAGTATGGTATTAGATATGCTAAATCACCAGCTACGACATAATCACACCTTGGTGATGGGGACTCCTCTTCGTTCAAAGCTGTAACAGATAAAAATCCGTACAATACAACAATAGAAAAGTTGGGATGTGTTGGATACATCCAAAAGAGGCTTAATGGTACGCGTCACTTGCTGAAAGAGAAGAAAGGTGAAGTACTTGAGGATGGAAAACCACTGGGAGGAAAAGAAATGCTTACTCTGAAAGAAACTGATTTTCTTCAGTTATTTTATGGGAGAGCTATCAGGAAAAACACACACAATTTAGAGGCAATGAGGTGTGTTGTGTGGGTAATTTTTTTCCACAAACTATCCACTGACCAAACACCAATGCACAATCTGTATCCGAAAGATGATTGGTGTAAGTTCAACAACAGAAATGAGACATCTTCACATAAACACTTATTACCAGAACCTGTTATGAATGCAGTTAAGCCCACATTCAGGTTTCACGCAAACCCTTATGTATTGAGGAAGTGTCTTCACGGGAAGACACAAAATGCAAATGAAAGCCTCAATAATTTAATTTGGATTAGATGCCCAAAAGGACATTCTGTGGATTTTAAGTACTCAAAATAGGTGTGTATGATGCAGTTTTATGTTATAGTAACAGAAATAATGGCATAACTGCATAAGTGCTGAAGAAAGTTGGTATAGATCCTGGTGTGTTTACAACAAAAGCATTTTGCACCATCAACGAGAGCAGTGTCAAGAAAGCTAACAGTTCAGTGTGTTACCTGCAAATACAGCCCAGGCGGATTCGAAGAGGACAGAAGAGAAACCTGGAGGATGAGGAGTATCAGTATGGAGGATTTTAAAATTGAGGCAAGCTTATTACGTGTAGAAGTACGAGAAGAAAATCTTTAAACCCCATTTTCTATGTTTTACATTTTTTACATTATTAGAAGCCTTTTGATAGGGACTAATGCTATGAAATTTTCAGGAACTTTTCATGTGTTGCTGCCTCCCTGGAACTAAAAAGTATGAGATCCTGCAGTTACATTCTGATTTTTAGATGATTGTATGTAGAAAAAAGTTAATTTTGGATGTTCAAAATTTAAAACTCTGTTAATGATACAATTTATACCACGAATTAATAACTACAGTTCAGTGGTCTTACATCCTTCTCAGGACACTACAACAAAATTTTCAGATTAATTGCATGATTAGAATTTGAGTTATGGCTTTTTATAAAAGACAATAAAAAAAATAAAAATTCAGATTTCTGGCAAAATATTAATCCTGCATATTTTATTATATTTTTCTGTTAAACCACAGCTCTTTTGCTTTACACATGCAAAATTTTAGATTTGTACATTAATAAATACGGCTGCATGATTTTTTTAACACATTTTTACATTTTCCATTACATTCCCCATTAATATGGTTTTTGTTAATTACTTTGGGATATAATCTGGGTATCTTCTTGGGAATTTGGGATGTCATATCACATGTTCTTTTGGATAGTAGCACTTTGGCTGCACCCAGGGTTTAACAACTCATATTCCACAGGGAACACACTTTCTTGAAACAGTTCTGGATACCTCCTTACCCAATACAATACTTATCGACTCAAGGATCTGATGAAGGGAAAAGTACATCTATGGGTGAAAGATTTGCCCTCACCTTTCCCCCAATACAAAACTACGAAGAACCTTAACATTTCTTACTCGAACAAGATGTTTCTCCTCAATGACCACTTTTAGTCTAATACAGAGGCTATCCTAAGATCCTTAAAAATACACCCAGAAATCCTGTACATAATAATTTCAACCCATTACAGAAGGTGTCCCAATGAATTATCCCAGCACAAAGTTACACAGAATGTTACTACTTGGAAAAACTTAAATGAACCATCAAATTAAGTACTAGCTGTCATTGGTCATGACACAGGTGTTACTTTCCTGGTTTCACTATTATTTGTCCTACAAATAATAACAATAATAATAATAATAAAATGTACTGGAGAACGATGAATACAAATTATACTGGAACAGAACCATTATAACAGATAAAACAACACCACATAACAAACCTGACATCATACTCACCAATAAAAAGAAGAAATTAACACAACTAATCGAAATATCCATACCCAATACAACAAATATACAAAAGAAAACAGGAGAAAAAATTTAAAAATACATCCAACTGGCTGAAGAAGTCAAGGACACGTGGCATCAGGATAAAGTTGACATTATACCAATTATACTATCAACTACAGGAGTCATACCACACAATATCCACCAGTACATCAATGCAATACAGCTACATCCAAACTTGTATATACAACTACAGAAATCTGTAATTATTGACACTTGTTCAATTACCCGAAAGTTCCTAAATGCAATGTAACATATACCGTACAGTTAAAAGGAAGTCACGCTTGATCAAGGTCCGCGTCACCTTCCATTTTTAACCAGACATAACGTCTGAGACAAGAAAGAAATAATAATAATACTCTCTCATCACAATGGAAAAACCTTGGAATGATTAGCAAGCAGTAGTTTATTCAGGTTGATATCAGAGAAACACAAATCTATATTTTTAATTTTTGCATTAGATTTATGTTACAAAAATTCACTGCAAGCTAAAACCCCACTTTCTTTACATTAACTTCAAACTATAACGAGTACAGCTTAGAAAAATATAAAAATAAGTTTAATCATAATGATTTACAGCCGGCAGCTCACTGCAACACTCGTAGCACTACAGTCGCTTGGAGCAAATCAATCACTTTGCATCCAAAGAGTTTTCAGTTTCCTCAACTTTAACAATTGTGTTTGTTTATATTTACCCTTCATTTGATCTTACCACAGTTATTTCGCTTTCTTTGTGTTTGAACCCCTTGCATGCATCATTAGTTTTCGTTCCTCCACTGTGCAGCAACTACTTTTGCTCACTGTCTGTCCCTCTTGGGGTTGAGCCTCCACTTGTGAATTCTGACCACTCTTTCTCCATTTTTTTCTTCGCGAGCTTTACTAAGGATATCCAATTGTTCCCAATAACTTAAAATTTAACTGACTCTCGATCACTCCTTGCCAGTCATTTTCTCCTGCACATGGGCGGGCACGCTACTGATTAATACTCTCCTTAGATGGCTCTCATTACTAGGTTCATCCAACAAATTTATCCTTGTTTGGTCCCATTCAAAATACTTTCACAATCCACCCCAACCCCATTTAGGACAGTACAGTTTTGGGTCCACTAATTCTAGGGTTACTTTCTGCTGGTCTTCTTCAGATCAGTACCTCTCTTTAAACTGCCTCTCAAAATCCTTCCAATTCTGGAATTACTTCACATTAAGGACTGCCCACTCTCCAGCTGCGGCCCTTGGTTTTCTTTTTATCATTCCATACTGATGGAAAAGCATCTTCAAATGTTTGTAAAAAGACTATAGGATAGATTTCCTCTTAAGGGGGTTTTCAAGTCTTCTGAGCATTATTGTATGCTCATGTTCAGCATTCTTTTTCCTGCAAAACATTTTTTCACACAAATCTATAATCACAAACAAAAGTACATTTCCTAAATATTATTTAAATTGATGAACCTATTTGGCACAAAATGGCTACATTATCAGAATTAGTTTCTGTTATGAACCTGAAGAGCATTTCAAAATGCCGTCCACTTGAAAACGCAGGTAGAGAAAATCAACTTATTTTGTTGCCTTTAAATGTAAATAAATAATGAACATCATGAAAAAGTGCTGTATTTTGAGGTTCACACCAAAATTACAAGTGCCTATTTTATTAAATCCAAACCTGCATCTAATTTTACAATTTTTTTTAACATGCGAACAAACAAAAAATTCTCAAGGAATGTGCATTTAAAGTTTTGAGTTCATTTTTTGTGTCTATAACTTTAAAATTTTGCAACTTGCCAATAATCCACTATTTCTGGGCCATACAACATACCTTCCTCTTCTTGGAAGAAATCATTTTCTGAAGTGCGAGTCTCTCTAGCCACAATTCTAGTCGTGACACTGCTCTGGAATAAGGCCGGGATTACACTATCAAATTTCTTTGTCAAAGATGTGATCAAATATTCGTCAAATATATTTAACAAAGATCTTCGACATGGTGCTAAAAATAAGTATTACACTGTCATCATATTTTTTGTCAAAGTTCAAGATGGCTGACAACAACAACAACTTGGTGTCAGCAGCAGTGGCATGTACCACAACTGTACTGTATGCACATGCGGGAGAGAAAAGCGGTAGGGGGGGAGGGGGGGGGGGGGGGGGGAGAACTTACCTGGGTGAAGCAGTTGGTTTTACGACGACACGGTAAAAGCATTCAATAAAACTTCTTACATGAGCTTATAGTGGAGGACGTCAAGTCGTACATCAATTACTTAAGAATGGAAGAGCATACATTTCTGTATGTGCTCAGTGAAGTGTATCCTCATATCTTCTTAATCTATTTTTGTATTCAGGGTGTGTCACACTGTAAAGCGCCTCATCAGCTTCATACATCTCTACTAATTTTGTAGTTGTCGGTACACACCAACTGTATTTACCAGCAATGTTTATAAAAACACTACAGATGACCGAACGCTGCAGTAATGCTCTGCGTGGTAACATGTCGCATTACAGTGAACAGAAGACAAGCGACTTCTTTGATCAAATCTACAGCGACGCCCTACATTTGGTCAAATATTTGACGACAGTTGACGAAGTTCCCTATTACACCATCAAATTTCTTTGACAAAAATATCTGACAAAGATATTGGACAAAGAAATTTGATAGTGTAATACCGGCCTAAGCACCAATCCAAATTTTTGAAGCGTTTTGCTTCAGTTTTCATGGTGAATGAGCAAGCCGTGGTGCTGATAACGATTCCTACGAAACACGTAAAGCAGGACACCCTTAAATTCATTGTTAAAATCAACACACACCTGACTGTTAGCAATTTGGATGACTTTTACATTCAAGAACATTTGTTTTGGAGTATAAGTCCAAATTAATGACTTTACTGTTGTGCTGCATGCAGGCTCAAGGCATCTCTCCATCAAATTGTCATCAGTAACAACAGTTCCAATAACTGCATTCCTCTGGTGGCTTATGATCAAAAGTATCCAGTGTCCTGTTCATCTTAGCTTGCTTCCAAATGGTTCAAATGGCTCTGAGCACTATGGGACTTAACATCTGAGGTCATCAGTACCATAGAACTTAGAACTACTTAAACCTAACTAACCTAATGACATCACACACATCCACGCCCGAGGCAGGATTTGAACCTGCGACCGTAGCAGTCACGCGGTTCCGAACTGAAGCGCCTAGAACTGCACAGCCACCATGGCCGGCAGCTTGCTTCCATCTATATGAACTTTCTGAACAGTAATAGAGCTACCAATTGTCAATCCCTGAATTCATTGGAAAAAGTGGCACCATAACCGCTTTTTTCATCCTCACTTTTGTTGAAAACATGTACCTGAGACATGCGGTGAGCACGTACAACATCCGTTTCAAAACTTTCTTTGACCTAGAACGTTACAATAGCTTTACGGAGAGAGAGAGAGAGAGAGAGATTGGAGTCGCAAATGGCCCAAGCGCCGAGAGGGTCTAGCGCAGATGTATGCATGCTTCCACTGAAACGATTTTCGAGTATAAAAAAAATAATTTGCTGAGAAATCTCTAGACCACAAAATCCTCTTAAAGGCTTGAAACACGAAAATTTATTACATAGATGACTTCCACTGTCTAGACAAAAATTCCTCCTACCACTCGCTAGCTTTCCCCATAATTCTGGTTGTTTTTTTTTTTTTTTTTTTTTTTGTGGTTTTAGGGCGCAAAACTTCTATGGTCATTAGCGCCCAAAAAAAAAAAATAATTCTGGTTGATGGCACAGTACTCCCTTTGAGTTCTCCCTTGTTTTCAGACTCTTCAAATCAATAGTGTTGGTCTTACAATCTCTGTGTTTGCTAAGTAGTCCTTTCAGTACATTTAATGTTTATGGGCTCAGCAATGTTTGCCATCTGCCTAGTGATTTCCTGTAACAGTTTCAGTGTGTTGTATTCCATGCACAAAATCTACTGGTGCAGTATACACTTTTCCCAAGGATTTTGTTGGAATGTTCCTTTTAATTCCATAATTCTGTGACCGTTAAAGTTCACTATGTTTTTTAAAGTTTTGAACTCCCGTGTTTTTAACTCAAGTTGCTACATGCAAGAAATGATTTTCCTGCAATTTTCTTTGGGCACTTACCTCGGATGACACTTCCTGCACAATTCCTACAACTTCAGTATGCTGTACTTCTCAATTACCATTGAACTCTTCTCACGAACATGCTATTTTTAACAAGTTCCTTCTCTAACCTAGGTTTTCAAGTGTTTAATTATTCATAATTAATTTGATTTTAACTTCTTTTTTCTACTCTAGACTCTGCAATATGATCTTCCAGTTGTTTGTCAAGTTTTTTCTAATGCTCCTCATTTGGCTCTTCTTGATATTCTTCCAGTGACAAAGTTTCACAAACACACTCCACACTCACCGGCTGTTCAGTTTCACCTTGTTCACGTTTAAGATCAACTAGCTTATGTTTGCTGTCGGTCTCAACTGCTACTGTAGCAGCATTTCAGCTGCATCAATCCGCTATTACGCATTGAAAAACTGTTCAGTCTCACAACAGTCAGCTGGTAACAGCAGTATCATATGTTGACCTCAAAACTTCAATGAAAACAATGTGCGAACAGATGCAAGGTACTTCTTGGGACCCAGTGCTGCTGTAAATATCCAACTTCCCCAAAATACAGTGGCTCCAAACATTCTTCTTTTGGCTACTATGGTTGAGGCTATTATTTGCAAAATATTATGTTTCTTGATTCACTGTTTCTCTCCAGTTAGTTCCTTTCCCTTCAGTTATGTCATGGTTGCCAGATATAATTGTTCTCTTTCCTGACGTTTAAAATAGCAGGCTCAATTCAAGAAAAGGCAGCTAACATTGAAAAAGTGTAATTATGTTTTTTTTTCTTTTTGTCACTGATGTGAAACGAAAAATGCAGTCTAGTTGTCTTTGCTGATGTATAATGTATTTTTCTATTTATATTATATTTTGCAACTGAACTAATACACGAAACTTGTTACTTAATTGTGATAAGTTTGTAATCAATATATAAAATAAATCAACTCTCATTTATTGTTAAAAAGAACAGTATCTATGAGGCATCATGGAGCTCATCCTCTCAAGCCTGCACAGGCTATACAGCGGCCGAACTCCAGTCGGCTGCCGCCCTTGCTTGCCTCACACAAGGAAGTGGAAGGTGGGGGTGGGTTGGGAGTTGGGGGTGGGGGGTGGGGGGTGGGGGGGTGGGGGGTGGGGGGGTGCATCACAATCAAACATTTTTAAAAGGAGATTTAATATATTAAATAATAGTTCATTCAGGGCACCACGCTGTAGTTCAGGACGAAGAAAATCAATTTTTGGTTTTCATCATATTTCGATAGATGAGGTTTGATTTAAGTACTCTGAAATGTATTTTGCTGAAAACAATTTTTTCGAGCATTTTCCTACCATGTGTGCTTACGTGCCACGCCCAATTTTCTGCATATGTTTTAGATCTTTATATCCCCCACCCCCACATTGCACGTTAGGAATTTTCTTTATGTAAACAACACGCTTTCAAACACGATTAGTTTTGTTCAAGTGTGATTGCAAGTAGTTGTTATACTTACACAGGTTGTGTGGCGTGGACTGGGCGGGTTTTTTAGGTTAGATGGCCTCAGGCAAGTACAGAAAGGGCAACAGCCTCAAAGGGTGCGAGGCAAAGTCAGGACATGCGGGGAAAAAGCAGCAATCGGTGTTGCAACTGTAAACTGTCGAAGCTGCATTGGTAAAGTACCAGAACTTCAAGCGCTGATAGAAAGCACTGAAGCTGAAATCATTAGAGGTACGAAAAGCTGGTTGAACCCAGAGATAAATTCTGCCAAAATTTTTACAAAGGAGGATAGATTGCATGCAACCGGTGGTGGCATGTTTGTCACTGTTAATAGTAGTTTATCCTGTAATGAAATAGAAGTGCATGTTGTTGTTGTTGTTGTCGTTGTTGTTGTTGTTGTCGTCGTCTTCAGATCTGAGACTGGTTTGATGGAGCTCTCCATGCTACTCTATCCTGTGCAAGCTGCTTCTTTTCCCAGTACCTACTGCAACCTACATCCTTCTGAATCTGTTTAGTGTATTCATCTCTTGGTCTCCCTCTATGATTTTTACCCTCCACGCTGCCCTCCAAAATTAAATTGGTGATCCCTTGATGCCTCAGAACGTGTCCTACCAACCGAGCCCTTCTTCTAGTCAAGTTGTACCACAAACTTCTCTTCTCCCCAATCCTATTCAATACCTCCTCATTAGTTATATGATCTACCCAACTAATCTTCAGCATTCTTCTGTAGCACCACATTTCAAAAGCTTCTATTCTCTTCTTGTACAAGCTAGTTATTGTCCATGTTTCACTTCCATACATGGCTACACTCCATACTAATACTTTCAGAAACGACTTCCTGACACTTAAACCTATATTCGATGTTAACAAATTTCTCTTCTTCAGAAACGACTTTCCTTGCCATTGCCAGTCTACATTTCATATCCCCTCTACTTCGACCATCATTAGTTATTTTGCTCCCCAAATATCAAAACTCCTTTACTACTTTAAGTGTCTCATTTCCTAATCTAATTCCCTCAGCATCACCCGACTTAATTTGACTACATTACATTATTCTCGTTTTGCTTTTGTTGATGTTCATCTTATACCCTCCTTTCTAGACACTGTCCATTCCGTTCAACTGCTCTTCCAAGTCCATTGCTGTCTCTGACAGAATTACAATGTCATCGGCGAACCTCTAAGTTTTTATTTCTTCTCCATGGATTTTGATACCTACTCCAAACTTTTCTTTTCTTTCCTTCACTGCTTGCTCAATATACAGATTGAATAACATCAGGGATAGGCTACAACCCTGTCTCACTCCCTTCCCAACCACTGCTTCCCTTTCTTGCCCCCCGACTCTTGTAAACTGCCATCTGCTTTCTGTACAAATTGTAAATAGCCTTTCGCTCCCTGTACTTTACCCCCGTCACCTTCAGAATTTGAAAGAGTATTCCAGTCAACATTGTCAAAAGCTTTCTCTAAGTCTACCAATGCTAGAAACGTTGGTTTGCCTTTCCTTAATCTAGCTTCTAAGATAAGTCGTAGGGTCAATACTGCCTCACGTGTTCCAACATTTCCACGGAATCCAAACTGATCTTCCCCGAGGTCAGCTTCTATCAGTTTTTGCATCCATGACTTATTAAACTAATTGCTCGGTAATTTTCACATCTGTCAACACCTGCTTTCTTTGGGATTGGAATTATTATATTCTTCTTGAAGTCTGAGGGTATTTTGCCTGTCTCATACATCTTGCTCACCAGATGGTAGAGTTTTGTCAAGACTGGCTCTCCCAAGGCCGTCAGTAGTTCTAATGGAATGTTGTCTACTCCCGGGGCCTTGTTTCGACTCAGGTCTTTCAGTGCTCTGTCAAACTCTTCACGCAGTATCATATCTCCCATTTCATCTTCATCTACATCCTCTTCCATTTCCATAATATTGTCCTCAAGTACATTGCCCATGTATAGGCCCTCTATATACTCCTTCCACCTTTCTGCTTTCCCTTCTTTGCTTAGAACTGGGTTTCCATCAGAGCTCTTGATATTCATACAAGTGGTTCTCTGTTCTCCAAAGGTCTCTCTAACTTTCCTGTAGGCAGTATCTATCATACCCATAGTGAGATAACCCTTTACATCCTTACATTTGTCCTCTAGCCATCCCTGCTTAGCCATTTTGCACTTCCTGTCAATCTTGTTTTTGAGACGTTTGTATTCCTTTTTGCCTGCTTCATTTACTGCATTTTTATATTTTCTCCTTTCATTAATTAAATTCAGTATTTCTTCTGTTACCCAAGGATTTCTACTAGCCCTCATCTTTTTACCTACTAGGTCCTCTGCTGCCTTCACTACTTCATCTCTCAAAGCTACCTATTCTTCTTCTACTGTATTTCTTTCCCCCATTCCTGTCAATTGTTGCCTTATGCTCTCCCTGAAACTCTGTACAACCTCTGGTTCTTTCAGTTTATCCAGGACCCATCTCCTTAAATTCCCACCTTTTTGCAGTTTCTTCAGTTCATAATCTACAGTTCATAATCAATAGATTGTGATCAGAGTCCACATCTGCCCCTGGAAATGTCGTACAATTTAAAACCTGGTTCCTACCATTATAGAATCTATCTGAAACCTGTCAGTATCTCCAGGCTTCTTCCGTGTATACAACCTTCTTTTATGATTTTTGAACCAAGTGTTAGCTATGATTAAGTTGTGCTCTGTGCAAAATTCTATCAGGGGGCTTCCTCTTTCATTTCTTAGCCCCAATCCATATTCACCTACTATGTTTCCTTCTCTCCCTTTTCCTACTACTGAATTCCAGTCACCCATGACTTAAATTTTCGTCTCCCTTCACTACCTGAATAATTTCTTTTATTTCATCATACATTTCTTCAATTACTTCGTCATCTGCAGAGCTAGTTGGCATATAAACTTGTACTACTGTAGTAGGCGTGGGCTTCGTATCTATCTTGGCCACAATAATGCGTTCACTATGCTGTTTGTAGTAGCTTACCTGCACTCCTATTTTTTTATTCATTATTAAACTGACTCCTGCATTACCCGTATTTGATTTTGTATTTATAACCCTGTATTCACCTGACCAGAAGTCTTGTTCCTGCTGCCACCGAACTTCACTAATTCTTACTATATCTAACTCTAACCTATCCATTTCCTTTTTTAAATTTTCTAACCTACCTGCCCAATTAAGGGATCTGACATTCCACACTCCGATCCGTAGAATGCCAGTTTTCTTTCTCCTGATAACGACGTCCTCTTGAGTAGTCCCCGCTCGGAGATCCGAATGGGGGGACTATTTTACCTCCGGAATATTTTACCCAAGAGGACGCCATCATCATTTAATCGTACAGTAAAGCTGCATAGTTCCAGTGAATTATTATGGGTGGAGGTTAAACTCAACAGTCGAGCTAGGTTAATAATTGGCTCATTTTTACCGACCTCCCGACTCAGCAGCATTAGTGGCAGAACAACTGAGAGAAAATCTGGAATACTTTTCACATAAATTTCTTCAGCATGTTATAGTCTTAGGTGGAGATTTCAATTTACCAGATATAGACTGGGACACTCAGATGTTTAGGAGAGGTGGTAGGGACAGAGCATCGAGTGACATTATACCGAGTGCACTATCCGAAAATTACCTCGAGCAATTAAACAGAGAACCGACTCGTGGAGATAACATCTTGGACCCACTGATAACGAACAGACCCGAACTTTTTGACTCTCGTAGTGCAGCACAGGGAATCAGTGATCATAAGGCCGTTGCAGGATCCCTGAATATGGAAGTAAATAGGAATATAAAAAAAGGGAGGAAGGTTTATCTGTTTAGCAAGAGTAATAGGAGGCAGATTTCAGACTACCTAACAGATCAAAGTGAAAATTTCTGTTCTGACACTGACAATGTTGAGTGTTTATGAAAAGTTCAAGGCAATCGTAAAATGCGTTTTAGACAGGTACATGCTGAGTAAAACTGTGAGGGACGAGAAAGACCCACAGTGGTTCAACAACAAAGTTAGGAAACTACTGCGAAAGCAAAGAGAGCTTGACTGCAAATTTAAACGCAGCCAAAACCTCTCAGACAAACAGAAGCTAAACGATGTCAAAGTTTGCGTGGGGGGAGGGGGGGGGGGGGGGGGGGCTATGTGTGAAGCGGTCAGCGAATTTGAAAGTAAAATTCTATGTACCGACTTGACAGAAAATCCTAGGAAGTTCTGGTCTTACGTTAAATCAGTAAGTGGATCGAAACAGCATATCCAGACACTCTGGGATGATAATGGCATTGAAACAGATGATGACACGCATAAAGCTGAAATACTAAACACCTTTTTCCAAAGCTGTTTCACAGACGAAGACTGCACTGCAGTTCGTTTTCTAAATCCTCGCACAAACGAAAAAATGGCTGACATCGAAATAAGTGTCCAAGGAATAGAAAAGCAACAGAAATCACTCAACAGAGGAAAGTCCATTGGACCTGACGGGATACCAATTCGATTCTACACAGAGTACGTGAAAGAACTTGCCCCCCCTTCTAACAGCCATGTACGGCAAGTCTCTAGAGGAACGGAAGGTTCCAAATGATTGGAAAAGAGCACAGGTAGTTCCAGTTTTCAAGAAGGGTCATTGAGCAGACGCACAAAATTATAGGCCTATATCTCTGACATCTATCTGTTGTAGAATTTTAGAACATGTTTTATTCTTTCATATCATGTCATTTCTGGAAACCCAGAATCTACACTGTAGGAATCAACATGGATTCCAGAAACAGCGATCATGTGAGGTCCAACTCGCTTTATTTGTTCATGAGACCCAGAAAATATTAGATACAGGCTCCCAGGCAGACACCATTTTCCTTGACTTCTGGAAGGTGTTTGATACAGTTCCGCACTGTCACCTGATAAACAAAGTAAGAGCCTATGGAATATCAGACCAGCTGTGTGGCTGGATTGAAGAGTTTTTAGCAAACAGAACACAGCATCATGTTCTCAATGGAGAGACAACTACAGACGTTAAAGTAACCTCTGGCGTGCCACAGGGGAGTGTTATCGGACCATTGCTTCTCATAATATATATAAATGACCTAGTAAATAGTGTCGGACGTTCCATACAGCTTTTTGTGGATGATGCTGTAGCATACAGAGAAGTTGCAGCATTAGAAAATTGCAGCGAAATGCAGGAAGATCTGCAGCGGATAGGCACTTGGTGCAGGGAGTGGCAACTGACCCGTAACATAGACAAATGTAATGTATTGCGAATACATAGAAAGAAGGATCCTTTACTGTATGATTATATGATAGCGGAACAAACATTGGTAGCAGTTACTTCTGTAAAATATCTGGGAGTATACATACGGAATGATTTGAAGTGGAATGATCATATAAAATTAATTGTTGGTAAGGTGGGTGCCAGGTTGAAATTCATTGGAAGAGTCCTTAGAAAATGTAGTCCATCAACAAAGGAGGTGGCTTACAAAACACTCGTTCGGCCTATACCCGAGTATTGCTCATCAGTGTGGGATCCGTACCAGGTCGTGTTGACAGAGGAGATAGAGAAGATACAAAGAAGAGCGGCGCGTTTCGTCACAGGGTTATTTGGTAAGCGTGATAGGGTTACGGAGATGTTTAGCAAACTCAAGTGGCAGACTCTGCAAGAGAGGCGCTCTGCATCACAGTGTAGCTTGCTGTCGAGGTTTCTAGAGGGTGCGTTTCTGGATGAGGTATCTATACGAGGGCTGTTTTTTAAGTAAGGGCCATTTTTATTTTTAAAAAAAAAGATACAAATACTTTCGTAAAAAAACTTTTATTTTCTGATTCTACACACTTTTACCTACTTTTCTACATAGCTGCCCAAAGTTTTTAATTCCCTCTTCAAAGAATTCGGCCGCCTGCTCCAACAGCCAAGAGTTCACGGCCGCTTTCACATCATCATTGAAGTGCTGCCCGCCAAGATGGTGTTTCAGGTACCGGAAAAGGTGAAAATCGCTAGGAGCAAGGTCGGGGCTGTATGGTGCATGGTCCAAAAATTCCCAGCCAAAAGAATCAATCAAATCCCGAGTCTTTTGAGAGGTGCGAGGCCTAGCGTTATCGTGCAGGAGCAAAAGTACTTTTGTCAGCATGCCGCGCCTTTTGTTTTGAATTGCTCTGCGGAGCTTCTTTAGAGTTGCACAGTAGGCATCTGAGTTGATTGTCATTCCTCTTGGCATAAAGTCCACTAGCAAAACACCGCACCGGTCCCAGAACACAGTTGCCATAATCTTGCGCTTTGACAGCATCTGTTTGGATTTGACCTTGACGGGTGAGGTTGTGTGTCGCCATTCCATCGATTGTCGCTTGCTTTTGGGAGTGATATGGGATACCCATGTTTCATCTCCAGTGACAATTTGACTCAACATGTCATCCCCTTCTTCCTCGTAACGAATCAAAAACTCCAATGAAGTGGCAAATCTCTTCCCTTTGTGGTCCTCTGTGAGGAGCCTGCGTACCCACCGAGAACACAGTTTCTTAAAGTTTAGGTTTTCAGACACAATTTTGTACAAAACCGATCTTGAAACTTGTGGAAATTCCAAAGAAAGAGTGGAAATTGTGAATCTTCTGTCCTCACGAATCTTTGTTTTGACTGCAGCCGCCAAATCATCAGTGGTCACAGAGGGCCGGGCTGAGCGTTCTTCATCATGGACGTTTTGACGGCCATTTTTAAACTCTCTAACCCATTGACGCACTTTACCTTCGCTCATTGCATTCAAGCCATAAACTTCTGTTAACTGACAATGAATTTCTGCAGCTGATAGGCTTCTCGCGGTCAAAAAACGTATCACTGATCGTATCTCACACGCGGCGGGCGATGCAATAATCGTAAACATTATAAAGTAGCACAGTGATGCGTACACGTCAGCTACAGAGCTGCAACTTGCATCAGTGTGAACGGGAAGGATGCCGGCAAGTGGTGCAGTGGCTTGTTGCGGCGTCCGTGCGAACTACGGGACTATACACGCGAACGGCCCTTACTTAAAAAACGACCCTCATATACTGCTTCCCCCTACTTATACCTCCCGAGGAGATCACAAATGTAAAATTAGAGAGATTCGAGCACGCACGGAGGCTTTGCGGCAGTCATTCTTCCCATGAACCATACGCGACTGGAACAGGAAAGAGAGGTAATGACAGCGACACGTAAAGTGCCCTCCGCCACACACCGCTGCGTGGATTGCGGAGTATAAATTTAGATGTAGAT
Source organism: Schistocerca americana (assembly GCF_021461395.2). Taxonomy (NCBI): domain Eukaryota; kingdom Metazoa; phylum Arthropoda; class Insecta; order Orthoptera; family Acrididae; genus Schistocerca; species Schistocerca americana. The sequence goes on from NC_060119.1 coordinate 785,649,326, forward strand.
GTAGATGCAGTGCTTGTTTTACGTGTGTTTTGTTGTGTTTATTGAAGATGATGATACGTAAAGGCATTTTCAAGAAACAACAATTTAGAGGAAACAAGTTTATAAAGCTTTCTTTACAAGAGGTTATGTCACCTGACAAAAATGTTTCTAATTGTAATTCTTCAACAAGTGCGTCATCAAAGAAGCTCTCACCATTTCAAGAGAGAGGTGCAACAAATTTACTGTAAGTGACAAGGGGTGCAGTAACATTATTATAAATTTGAGAATATTATCAAATGTAATTTCTAAATTTGTACAATGTAGACACTGTGGTGAGTCAGTGTAAAAATTTGTGAGAATGCCAGTGGGAGAAAAGGCCTAGCAATTGCCTTGGATTTCATTTGCACTAAATGCTCAGCTGTGATTTCATTTATGAGTTCTTCAAAACCAGATGCAAGTGGCCCTAATGAAATCAATACTAGATTAGTTTATGCCTTACGATCCATTGGCAAGCGCACGGCTGCAAGGAGAAAATTTTGTTCAGTGATGAACTTACATCAACCACCAAATAAATTTGAAACACTGACTGCAGTATTAGAGAAAGCTGTATGTGAGGTCAGTGAGGAAAACAAGAAACTGGCTGATAGGGAAGCAGTGTAAGAAAATGATGAATGTTCAGATATTGCAGTTGCACTTGATGGAAGTTGGCAGAAAAGAGGACATACTTCTCTGAATGGAGTAGTGACTTCCACGAGTGTAGGCACCGATAAAGTGTTAGATGTGGAGATAATGTCTAAATGTTGCAAATATTGTAAAGTCAATGAACATGAAGAACACAACTGTGTGGCTAACTTTAGAGGAACAGGTGGTGGTTTGGAAGCTCATGGAGTACAACAAATATTTCATCACTCTGTAGAAACAAGAGGCATACAGCACACCCAATATTTGGGTGATGGTGACAGTAAGCCATACAACAATGTGGTGAACTCTAAGCCATATGGACATGCCATATTAGCAAAATAAATGTGTAGGCCACGTTCAAAAACATTTGGGAGCAAGGCTGAGAAAACTAACTGTTGATATGAGAAGAAAAAAATTAGAAGATGGAAAATTGTTGACCGGACAGGGTCGGTTAACTAAAACTGAAATAGAAAACTTGCAGGTATACTATGGGCAGGCAATTAGGAGAAATAAAGAAAATCTGGAGGCGATGAAGCGAGATGTTTGGGCCATATTCTTCTGTAAGTCCTCCACTGATGATAAGCCATGTCATGGATTGTGTCCATCAGGAGAAAATTTGTGGTGCAAATACAATAGGGCTCAGGCAACTGGAGAATCTTAATCTTACCAGCATTCTCTTCCTGCTACTGTTATTACAGCAATAAAACCTATTTTCATAGACTTTGCTCATCCTAATCTCCTAAGGAATGTCTGCATGGGCAGACACAGAACACAAATTAATGTTTCAACAGCATAATTTGGAACCACCTTCCTAAAACTGTATTTGTAGGCATGCATACAATGAAACTAGGAGTTCATGATGCTGTTATTACATTCAATTGTAGTAATATTGGAAAGTGTTGGGTACTGAAAAAGCTGGGAATTAATTCTGGTGAAAATATAATCACTGGGCTGCAACATTGCGATAAATGAGGATAGCCGATGCAGGCAAGTCTGCATCTAATATGGCCAAGAAAGCAAGACAAACATCCAGAAAGGTGAAAAAGAAGCTGAAAGACCCGCCAGAGGCCAAAGAAGGCCCATCATATGCAGCAGGACTGTTTTAATTAACTGTAAGTAACAAATTTCAAAAGTTTTTTCTTTAAAGTCAATTTCCCGCAAACTAAAGTTTTCAGTACATATGCCCCATTACATTAGAAACTATCGTAGATAAATGAATGAAATTTTCAGACTGCATAACATAAAAAGCCATCTCTGGTACTACATTCATTAATATTCCCCCATTAGGAAGTTAACAAAAAATATTTTCTACAGAAAAACTTAAATATTTTTTGTTAATAAATATGAAAAAGTATTTCTTAAAAAGTATAAAATGGATAAAGTAGATTTCAGTACAGTTGACTATTAGCATCCTGAAACATACAGTCAAAATATTAAGGTCCTGCATCAAACAGTTTTTCAGAAATGGGTCAACTATTTGGCTAAATTAACATGGGTTAGATAGGCAGGGTGTGCTCCCCTTAAAGACATAGTGAAATTACACATTACCCACAACTGCGCCAGTAGCAAAAGATTATGAATGCTAACATCAATCATTTTGTATTGTAATATCTTTTTGCTAGCACTTTATTTCACAGTAAGATGGAGTTGTCACTATCCACTAATTAGATTTTGCAAAACTTCATGCATTCAGTATACTCACTTGATGACTGGGAATACTAACCGACCATTATACTTAACAAATTTTCCATAAGCATGCTGTTTTAGACCAGACTGTGGAATATACAATTAGTATTGAGTTACTGCAATCAATTTGTGTCTTCACTTTCATGGGAGTTTGCTGTGATGTATCATGAAAGGAAACTGAATAAAGAATAACTAAAAAATGAGACAGAGATGAAGAGATTCTTATTATACTCGTAGACTGACCTCAAAGTTTTTCCAGTTACAAAGCTGAAGCAAATCTTACCATAAAAGGAGTTACATTATTTCCAATATTTGTCGTATGATTCCCCCAGATTTGACATCTTCAAAATGACGAGTTCTGTGTGTTAAAGTTTAAAAAAATCTCTTATTTCTTTCCTAAGTATTGACATAAAAAATATCTTTTTGCTGAAGAAAGCTTTCTCTTCTGTGCCAGTTTCCTATGTTCCTCATGGAACCCATCAAGAAGTTTTGTGCCAGACATCATGCTTTCTTATATTGTCTTCACTTACTTCTGTTTTGGTCAGACATTTGAGCAGAGTGCAAACATAAACTCCATATAAATTACACAATGGATTTATCACATCCAGACACCATGGGGCTTGGTGGTCACCCCTCTTTACAGATGTCAAATGTCGTAGGCTGGGCAGACTAGTAAAACAGAACAGGCGGCGAACTGTGGCAGAGCTAACATCAGGCTTCAATGCTGGGCAGAGTTTAAGTGTGTCATAACACACAGTGCACGGAACACACTAATTATGGGCCTCAACAGTCAATGACCTATGCACATGCCAATGTTAACACCACGATACCAGCAACTACGACTGAAAAGAGCACGTGATCATCAGCACTGGACATTAATGTAATGGCAGAGCACTGCATGGCCTGATGAAATGAGATACCTTCTTCATCATGCCGACAGGATGGTGGGAATCTTTCGATTTTCAAGTGAACAACTCCTTGAAACCTGTACTGTGGGATGGAGACAAGGTGACGACAGTTTCATTAGGCTCTGGGAAAAAATTCATGTGGGCATCCATGGGTCCAATGGAGCTCGTGCAAGGCGCCATGATGGTAAAGGAGTATTGTACACTGGTTGTAGACCACATAACCCCTTCACGACGATCATGTATCCTGACGACAGTGGCAGTTTTCAACAAGATAACGTGCCATGTCAAAAGGCCAGGAGTGTGATGGAGTGGCTCAAGGAACACAATGGCAAGTTCCAGTTGATGTGCTGACCCCCAACTCGAAAGAGCTGAATCCAATCGAACACATCTGGGACGTAATTGAACGTGGCATCAGAGCTCATCACCCCCTTCCTGGTCTTTACATGAATTACGGCGACCTGTGTGTGTGAGTGTGTGTGTGTGTGTGTGTGTGTGTGTGTAAGGGGGGGGGGGGGGGCCGCATGCATGTGCACATGTGGTGCCAACTCCCTTAAGCAGCCTACCTAGGCCTCACTGCTTCCATGCCACAATGTGTCGCCCCAGTTATCCACGCCCATGGGTGTGGACATACCAGCTATTAAGTAGATGGTCATAATGTTCTGGCTGATCAGTGGGTATTCTTAATAATAATAATACAATACCGAGCAACATTTAAATATCTTAAATGTCATACTTTATGAACAAAGCATAAAAATAGAAAACAGATTTCGAAAAAATACAGAAATATTCGTGAAGTGATTTGTCTGTAAGTAAGAAATGGTATATTAAAGGAACATTCGATGTCCCTTTGAATGATTTTTGAAATAATGTGCTGACTGAGAATGTAAAGTTAAATGTCTAAATTAGAATCAAATCTTTTTAATGTGTACTATAGGATATTTGTCTGTTGGATTAAGCAGACCATGCAGTCTGCTGTTGTGTGGTCTGGAGATATGCCCAACTGTGAAGGTGAATTCCAACAATTTTTCAGTCTCAATAAAAATTTTTTAACAGAAAATCTTCCAAATATTAGGTAAGAGAAAGCATGTGGTGCAAGAAGTAATGTTTTCGTCACAAGTGCTGTCAATATCTTTGTTCCTGCTCTTCCCTCCCATTTGCATTCCAGCTGCTACTGTTCTTTGTTTATGTTTTTTAAAAATTTAAACACTTCATTTAGCAAAGCAATGTCCACCACTTCTTGCTTCAAAGTTCAAAACAACTTGGATTACGAGTATTTCTGTAGATAAGTGCCACCGTGCATGGACATTCTCACAGAGCCAAATTATCAGAACATCATTATACTGAAAATTCAATATTAAAGTTTTATTCTGAGGCCAAAAAAGAATTTACAGATGTTCTTAAGTTATGAGCATAAGCAGTTACACAAAGTTTCATGAAAATCTCTGATGGTGGGTGACACAATGTGGGGTGATTTGACATGGATTGACCCCATAGCTTTTTACCATAACTTAATAAACACAATAGATACGTACAACAGATTTTAGCAATCAATAATATATTCTCCTTCACTATTTACAACAGTCTGCCAATGCTGGGCTAACTTTTCGATTCCACAGCTGTAGAAATCACATGCGTTCAAGATGATGTACTTGCTGAGCTATGCTCAGAGCACATTTTTATCCAGAAAGGAAATTCCTTTAAGATTGTTTGACAGAGAGCACATAAGGTGAAAATGTGGGGGTGCAAGATCAGGTAAATAGGACAAGTGTGAAATGACTTCATAATGCAGCTCCTGTATAGTGTTTTCTGTCAATCTAGGAAGTTTGCCTACATGAACAACTGGGCCCTAGCTGTACAACATGAATCATTTGAGGCCACTGAAGATGTCCTGTGCTCCCACCTAAAGTCACTGAAAGACTACTTTCGCAGCTAAACCCAAACAAGGCCAAAGAATCGCGCCTCCACTTTAGCAACCACTCAGCAAGAAGAGAGCTTAATGCTATCCTTGAAGGGAAACGCCTTAACTGTAACGGCTACCCCAAATACCTAGGAGCTACATTGGACAGGACACACTCTTGCAAGGAGCACCTGACAAAGACTTCAAGCAAAATGAGGACAAGAAATTGTGTGGCACTACTTGGGGGCTCCACAGCAGATACACTCCATCCATCAGCAACTGGCCTTGTCTACTCAGTAGCAGAACACTGTGCACCAGTATGGATTATAACCCATACACAAGCAGAACTGAGGTGGCACTAAATCACACTGTAAGCTTTATCAGTGGCACAACATAATCCACCTCTACTATATAGTTGCAAACCCTAAGCCATATACCACCATCAGAGATACAACAAAAAATTCTCTGCCCATACATAATGATACAGCTGAGCTGGGAGTGAAGAAGACTTAAATCAAGGAAACCACCACTACTCACTGCTAAAGAGATGATGACCTCCAACTTCGACATTCACAATTTCTGGAAACAGCACTGGTGAGAACACTGCCCATCAAAATGCCAAAGCTTCTTGACAAATGAGAAGTCACCCGGCTTCAATCAATCACGAAAAGTGTAGACAACTTTAAACCGCATACGCACTACGGAAGAACTGCTGATGCCCTCGACAAATTGGGAAAAATACCAACTCCACATTGCAAATGCATTGCTGAGAAACAAACAATCCGGCATATAGTATGAAGGTTGGAACATTAATAGTGGCAACTACTTATTTACAGCTTGTACAAAATAGACACACATTTCAAAGTTTTAATGACCTTCAAAGTAGTCACCAGCATTGTGTATAACACGTTGCCAGTGATGTGGAAGTCGTAGGATACTCTTAGCAGTGCCAGTTGTGTTGACAAATTTGTAGCAGTTGTGAAGCGAATACTGCGAAGTGTTTAATTCACTTTAGAAATCGAGTTGAACTCACAAGGGCTTAACTCAGGAGAGTGCAGTAGGTGGTGTAGCACTTAGCAGCCCCATCAGTCAAACAAATCAGTAACAGCTTGCACTGTACATTCTTGAGCATTGTCCTGCAAAATGATGGTCAGGTCCTGCAGAAAGTTTCATCACTTCTGTCTCTAAGCTGGTCGTAGGTTGTGTTCCAAAAATGAACAGCATAGAGACAGAAGTGATGACACTTTCTGCAGGACCTGACCATCATTTTGCAGGACAATGCTCAAGCATGTACAGTGCAAGCTGTTACTGATTTGTTTGACTGATAGGGCTGCTAAGTGCTACACCACCTACTGCACTCTCCTGACTTAAGCCCTCATGAGTTCAACTCTATTTCTAAAGTGAATTAAACACTTAACAACATTCGCTTCAGAACTGCTACAAATTTGTTGGGCAATAGACCGTGCCGCCTGAACTGTCAACACAACTGGCACTGCTAAGAGTATCCTACGACTTCCACATCACTGGCAACGGGTTATACACAATGCTGGTGACTGCTTTGAAGGTCAGTAAAACTTTGAAACATGTATCTATTTTGTGCGAGCTGTAAATAAATAGTTGCCACTATTCAAGTTCCAACCCTTGTATAAGAATGTCCAGCTCAAGCTTACAAGAGAAGAGAAGAACCTTCATCAACTTCCTAGCTGCAACAGATGAGGCTAGTGATTATAGTCAATGTCTGAATGTTAATTTGTAATTAAACTGTACATAAAGTCTACAAGATAAGCTATGTATGCCATAAGATGAATAAATGTCAGTCTTAACAGAATGTGAGCAGGCATTATCGAGGAATAGCATCATTTCACTCAGTCTTCCTGGTCATTGTTCTTGGATTGTGTCTGCAAGGCAACTCATCTGCTGACAATAAATGACAGCAATGATGGTTGCACCTCAGGGAAGCAATTCTGAGTACACAATTGCTGTTCCACCAGATGTGTAACATTATCTTTTGTGGATGTGCATAAATTTTTGTACAGGGAGTTGCTGCTTTGTTAGGGCTCAACTTTTCCATTCTATTCCTTATGTAAGTAGAAAGACATCACTTCTTGTCATCAGTAACAATCCATGATAGGGAAAGTCAGTGTTGCTCGTGAGCCAATTGATGAGGAGCAAGCAGAGATGGCCACCCGCTGATTGTGATTCTGGCTTAGAGCAAGTGGTACCCATTCACCTGATTTTTGAACCTTCCCCATGGCACACAAATGTCATATGTCCTTGGAATGAGCACAGTTCATCACATCTGCCAGTTATCAAGTACACTGACGTGGATCATTGTGGATTGAGACATTTAAACAATCTTCATCAATTCCTGAATGTCTTTCTGAACGTGGACAGTCACTATAGTTGTGTCACGAAAGATGGCAGTCGAGTTTAGGCTTGTTCTACGCACCTATGTCACACATTCACCATCAACCAAAGAGCTTTCAGTAGGGTACTGAGAACTCTGCTGTGAATGGCGTAGTTAATTTATACATTAAACGTGATCATAGCAAGTTGTCATCGATGACTGTGGTGAAAAGTGATAAATTCTGCATAAGCAATCGAGAAACACGATTTGCAGGATATACACTTTCTTCCAGCAACGCACATGCACATACCACAGCTCTCATTTTCAATCGTCGCCTATGCAATTTCCATCCATGCCTCGACATGCGTGGACTGCCATGCTTCATGGATCGGACTGTAACATCGGAACGATCCTCCTTAATACAAAGAAAAACTTTCCTTGCTGTGCTTTGTCCAATGGCATTATCACCGTACATGGTGCAAATATTTCTGGCTGCCTGCACTGCTGTCACCCCTCTACTGAACTCCAGCAGAAGTACATGTCGGAAAGGTTCAGATTTCACCGCTTGGCACTCCATTTTCTAGCGTTTGCAACTCCAATCAATATCTCCCAATGACAATACGTACACTCAAATAACAACAGTGAACTACAAATAAAAATTGACAGTCGATAAATAAATCGACAGCAACTGGAATTCCAGCATGCAAAACAAAAACGCTACAAACTTGTGCACCAACCTAATATTTTATGGATGGCAAAATAGGCCTTCTTAGTTAATGCAATGATAAGAGAAATTCACTGCTGATAATCCATTTCAGGGAAAAATACCAAGAGTGCCAAGATTATCACAGAAGTAAAAAACCAGATTAATTATACAAAACAAATTCCAAAAGACACCCATTAATTTCTACTAGTCAAAACAATAAATTAAGTAAAATAAAGCACAGAGGAAGAAAATAAACATTTGCCTCAGTTTTGCATTTTGAATTTAGAAATTCAAACTGGAACTTACTGGTACTTTACAACAGCTAACAATATTCAAAAAATAACAAAAAAAATTACAGTTGTGTGTATACCCACTCATAACTAGAAATTTACTCACTATTAAATAAATGTGTCCGAGTATGTGACATTTAATATGTTTGAAAAAGATAAGCTACAATAATGTATATGAGAAAAAATTGCACACAACACGCTACAGCCAAAACCAAGAACTAACTCTTCATAGTCTTGCCAGAAATCTTTTAGAAACTTCATACAAACCTTGTGAGCACGCAAAGTTCGGCCCTCACATGCAAGGGTCACATCGCAAAAACTTTCACGCTCTAGCAGTTGGCTGAACATGACTTGCAGATTGTTGTGGTGGTACTTCCACCTCAAACAATACTGCTGTGGCAGCATTCTCTGATGTGTATTCATTTTACTTTAAAAGTTCTTGTTGCCTCCTTATCTGAAATTCTTTCACCACTTAATAATCTGAGCAGTCAGCCAATTTGTATCCAACTGGGCCTTCCTCCTGATTCAGTGTCTTTCTCGGATATTCATGAGTTTCTTCAAGCTCTTCTATCCATGCAAAAGTAAAGAAAGAAATTTTCAAAAAATTAGTAGCAGTCAAAATATTAATGACTAAAATCTCTCTCTCTCTCTCTCTCTCTCTCTCTCTCTCTCTCTCTCTCTCTCTCTCTCTCACACACACACACACACACACACACACACGCACACACACACACACACACACACACACACACACAAATTAAAACTAACTAAATATCACCCACCATGCCATTATGGATCCTAGCCTGAACGACACTGAGGAAAATAATCATCTGGAGGTATATGGCCCTCGACTATGTAGGTGAACATTTCTACATACATAAAATTGGAGGGAGGAGGGGGGGAAAAATAAATGTTCATAAACTGAGTTACCATGTTTCAGTTTATGGGCCTATATCTCTCAACGCTTTCACTAAACAATGAGTGATTATGTTTGCTTATTCCACTGTTTGTAACAGAATATTACTGTATCACATTCTATAACCTCCTTCACAATTCAAGAAAGAATAGAAATATTACCAAACACTCAAAAATTTATCCATGGCAAAATAAAATGATAGTGTAAGCTGCTAAAACAAACAAATTCTGACAACATTTCACAAAAATATAATTACCAAGCAATATTTGGCCATCTAATAAATAGCCTAAAGAAGGATAAAGGGAACTGATTGGTCAGCAAAGGCAGCTCATGAACAGTTGCAGAATAAAAATGTACAATTAAAGTTAAGGTATAATGTACAGGATGTCCCAGGAGGAACGGTCAATATACAGGAATGTGACAGAAACTAGCTTTCAAACCAAAAAAGGACTAAAATAAATACCTTATTGAAAGCTCTCTACTTCCCAAGCTTATAAGGGGCATTCAAAAAGAAATGAGCAGGAGGAATAATTACAGAAACCAGTACCTGTATGTCAGAAGTATTGACCCCAGCTGTTGAGACACTTGTCCCACTGTGACACAAGGCGGTGAATGGCTCTCTCATAAAATTCCCAGGGCTGCAGTGTTAACCAGTTCTGCAGATACAGCTGGACGTTGTCGTCCACATGAATCATTTGCCCCTCGGAGCCTTTTTAAGAGAACCAAGATGGCCCCCTTCTAATTCACTTCCTGCAGCACGGGACAACAGTGAATGCCCAGCATTACTCGCAAACCTTGACCACCCTTCGCCAAGGGATCAAATCAAAACGAGCAGGCAATCTCACCTGTGGGGTCCTTCTGCTCCACGACAATGCAAAGCCTCATACAGCCAACACGGTTGTAGCACCATTCAGAAATTCAAATGGCAGGTTCTCTGCCACCCTCCATGCAGTCTGGACCTTTCCCCCTGTGATTATGCCATTTTTGGTCGCCTTAAAAAGGCTCTGAGGGGCAAACGATTCCCCTCGGATGCCGATGTCCAGCTGTACGTGCGGAACTGGTTAACATAGCAGCCCCAGGAATTTTATGGGACAGCCATACACCACCCCGTGTCACATGGGACAAGTGTCTCAACAGTCAGGGTCAATACTTCACATAAAGGTACTGGTTTCTGTAATTATGCCTCCGGCTTTCTTTTTGAACACCCTTTACAGAAAGGTGGTGGCCTGTGGCCTGAATGGGGAGGAGGGGTGGGGGTGGGTGTGGGTGTGGGAGGGGGGAGCAACCCAGTGAACACAAGCTCTGAAATGCATACCTCAAGACCTATAAGTGCTTGTTCATTTCTGCTACAGCAAAATATCCACTCATTGTTCTTAAGGTGTACATTTTACATCAAGTTTCCTTGCCTTTTTTACTTTGAATAATCATTCCCAGAACAATGACCGTTCCTCGTGACACACACTGAATTAGTGATTTTTCGGTTATGTTTAAGTGCAACTGAATAACTCAAAACCTACAGTTTTCCAGATGCTTTTCACCTTAATTAAGACATATTTCGGGCAGGATGGGTTTATGGTGTTTTCAGGTTGTAACGATATGGTGGTAAGGTTCTGTGTGGTATGTGTACTATACTGACAAGGAAATAACAACTGGAACTTGTATTTTAAGGTGAAAAAAAAAAAAAAAAAAAAAAACACTTGCACGATATCAGGGCAGCAATCAACCCCACATGAAAATTGCTGCACAATTCTGACAGTGTGCAGTTATAACCTTCTGGAAGCCCAGCTTTTAAACTTTGCACGCTCTGGTTGTTGTCACGTGCTCTGCCCCTCTGCAGTCGGCTAATTCCCTGGAGCAAGAACTGTAACAACCACAGCCGACCTACTATATTTGTGGGATACTGAAGATGAGGGAAGAGTTGGAAATCTCTGCCTATTGCATTTTGAAATTTTGTTCGAGAACAGTCATGTTATTCTACGTGAAAGATCGTAAGTTATATAAGTATATAATACGTCAACTTCATGCACATATACGTTCATTTTATATGTGCCTCAAAATTAAATTTAATAAACCTAACTAACAGAAGAAAGTAGGTTTACATTGGAACCACAAAAAGAAGTATCAACACTCGCCTAACTGAACATAAAAGGAACTGTCGACTGGGACACACAGACAAATCGGCTGTAGCGGAACATGTTTTTGAAACGGGTGACCATGAAATAAAATTTAGTGAGACGAGCGTGCTAGCTAAGACATCGCATTATTATGCATGTATGTATAGAGAGGCTGTAGAGATTTTTAAACACCACAATAATTTTAACAGGAAAGAAGAAGAATTGAAGTTAGATAAGATATGGCGATCGACTTTGTACCAAAGATGTGACAATCTATTAACTTCCATTGAGAGTAATGACGCCAGCCAGAGATAGTTTTACTGTTGACAACACGTGACGAGTGGTGGCGCCCTCTACGCGCTCTATATAAACAGGACCTCCACGGCCTAGCAGCCAGTCATAGATCATCTCAGATGATGTTGCCCGCAGCTGGCAACGAAACGTCAGGGAGAAGTATTCCTACTATTGGACCACGGCCTCTTAGCCCGGAAGTTTTAATTACTGAAGACACCGGCCATGAAAGCCTACACGCTATGATTAGACGCCTCTACGGGGAGGATATGTCAGTTATGGTACGATGATTGGAGAGCCTACGCAAGAAGAAGGCCCAGCAGCTTTGTTCGCTCACTTTCTTGCTACGTTGTTGTGACACCGGTACAGTTCCGAAGTTTTTGAAGGTGAGAAGATTGTTTCATTCAGCGCAAGCTAGCCGTATCTATTCACGCATGGAACTGGCAATTCTATGAGAACGGATCCATCAAACACGTCGAGGACTGGCGGTAACATGCAGTCAACTATTAAATCTCCATCTATTTATTAGCAATACAATGCAGGTTTGCAATTGGAATAAGGTAGATGGGCTAACATTTAGATCCATGGAACATAGTGCAGAACTGTCTTCTACTAGGCAGAAGAAGAAGAAGTTTGATAATCTACAGAAGAGCAGACAGGAAACACCGGTTATAGACAATTCTCGAACGGTTATAAATTTGTCCGGAAAAGAATTATCCAGGGAAGAAAATTCTGTTCTCTCGAAAGGAGGAAATTTTGCAATTACTCCACTGAAGATTCCAACGGAGGATATTGTAGCTAATATAGAGGCGGGGATTTGGCTGTTACCATCACACACTGCTGATGAAGTTAGGACGGAAACAGCCAGGATACTGCGTAAAGCTAAGCCACCTAGCAGTAATCTGTCTCAAGGAGAAAAGAAAGCATTACGGGAGATTAATGCGGACAAGAGTATTATTGTACTTTCTGCTGACAAGGGAAATGCTACCGTGGTGGTGAAGAGTGAAGACTACCACAAGAAGATCAGTGACCTTTTGGATCTTACCACTTATAAAAAGTTGAAAAAGGATCCTACAACGAAAGTGTTGACAGTTACCAATCAATTAATAAAAAAGTCTTCTATTCCTTCAGAGGATAAAAAAGATCTTTGCAAAACGGAAGCTTATCCTCCTATATTATATGGGCTACCTAAGGTGCATAAACCTAATGTCCCACTGAGACCGATAGTAAGTGCTATTGGATCCCCTACTCAAGAGCTGACTAGACATCTTGCCACCTTGTTACAAACGTTTATTGGAAAAATTGATCATCATATTAAAAACTCTATGCACTTCATCGAAAAATTGAAGGAGATTACCTTCAGCCCCAGTGATATTCTTGTCAGCTTTGATGTGGTGTCTCTGTTCACCATGGTTCCTGTCAATGAAGCTCTTGCTTGCATATCTGACATATTTCCTACTGATATAGTAGCTTTGTTTAGACATTGCCTTTCCACGAATTATTTTCAGTACAATAATGAGTTCTATGAACAAATTAATGGAGTGGCAATGGGTAGCCCTCTAAGTCCAGCCGTTGCTAATATTTTTATGGAATTTTTTGAACAGCAAGCACTGCAGTCAGCCAGAAAAAGGGCTTTGAAGTGGTATCGGTATGTGGACGACACTTTTGTCATAGGGAATCACGGTGAAGAAGAACTGAACCGTTTTTTGAAGCATTTGAATAGCATCAGTTCAAAAATACAATTCACTATGGAGACAGAAAGTAATGGACAGATTAATTTTTTGGACGTCTCAGTAATTAAACGAGCAGATGGGACTCTGGGTCACAAAGTCTACAGAAAAGATATGCATACCGATCGTTATCTTCATAAGGATTCAAACCATCATCCCAGGCAGAAGAGAGGTATTATCAAGACATTGGTGGGCTAATAAAATCTGTGAGCCAGCTTATTTGCAAGAGGAACTAAACCACTTGCGAACAGCTTTCCAGAAAAATGGGTACGCTGGGTACGAGCACTCCATCCCAGAAGAAAAATGTCCGAAAACGTGCAACAACAACAACAACCATCGGTGGGGAAAGTTTTTCTTCCATTCATTCACAATATTACGGACCGCATCGAGAAAGTGCTGGCCAAGTTCAGAGTAGAAACAATCTTCAGACCCACCAAGAAGATTAGTGAATGCTTAAGATCGGCGAAAGATGCAAGACACCCTTTAGCTACTCCTGGTGTGTATAAGATTCCGTGTAGTTGTGGGAAGGTTTACATTGGAACCACAAAAAGAAGTATCAATACTTGCCTAACTGAACATAAAAGGAACTGTCGACTGGGACACACAGACAAATCGGCTGTAGCGGAACATGTTTTTGAAACGGGTGACCATGAAATAAAATTTAGTGAGACGAGCGTGCTAGCTAAGACATCGCATTATTATGCACATATGTATAGAGAGGCTGTAGAGATTTTTAAACACCACAATAATTTTAACAGGAAAGAAAAAGGATTGAAGTTAGATAAGATATGGCGATCGACTTTGTAACAAAGATGTGACAATCGATTACCTTCGATCGAGAGTAATGATGCCAGCCAGAGATAGTTTTACTGTTGACAACATGTGACGAGTGGTGGCACCCTCTACGCGCTCTATATAAACAGGACCTCCACGGCCTAGCAGCCAGTCATAGACTCACCTCAGATGATGTTGCCCGCAGCTGGCAACGAAACGTCAGGGAGAAGTATTTCTACTATTGGACCACGGCCTCTTAGCCCGGAAGTTTTAATTACTGAAGATGCCGGCTGTGAAAGCCTACACGTTATGATAACAGAAGAAAAATTATGAAAAGAGGTTAATGACTTCTGATTTACAATTTAATCATGCCAGTCCTGCTGAAGAATACCGCATTTCACACGAATTTATTTCACTTTAACAGCGCCAGCAGTGGTTTTGGCAGAAGAATGACTTCTCCAGGACATGAGCAGGAACACATGCTGAACACGGCAAAAACGCATTAACGTTCAATATGTCCCAATAAATTAAGTGAAAAGTATGTGACAAAATGTAATTTGCATTTATATGGTAATGAGAAATCCTTGGTCGATGAATGGAATCTTAGGCTTAACTAGTGACACCATCTGCTTACACATCAACAATCCCCATGTGCATGTTGCTATCTAACACTACCCATCCCAGCGTGCTACCAACTCCAAACCAACAAATTCATTCTTTGTGTACCTGACACACAACATCCTTACGCATTAACCATTTCTCATTTGAAGAGAAGAAGTACAAACAAACCGATGGCATGGCCATGAGCACAAAAAAAACATCATCATAAGACAACTTGTTATGGACCATCTGGAGGCAACCATAGCCACCCAAATTCCCCAGCCCCCTTGTCTGCTTCTAATCCACCAATGAAATATTCATATCTAGACCATGGACCAAGAAACTATACCCCATGCCTTTAGAGTCGCAACACCTTCTCTCCCACCCACTTCACTTGGTCCCCCTAAGCCCTTGTGCCACTTTCCTGGATGCTGACCTATATTTCTCTGATGGTGACATCCAAATATCTGTCCATATCAAGCTCATTAGCTAACAACAATACCTGCATTTTATAGCGGTCATACATTTGACACAAATAAGTCTCCCCTGTATAGTCTAACCACCTGCGGATATCACATCTAAGTACTAGCAATTTCTTGCCTAATATATTGAACACATTACTAAGGCTTTTCGCAGACAAGCATTATCCCCCAAATCTATCCATACACATTTCCTGTGCCATATCAACATATGCCCCTAATCCTCTGATGAACTCCAGGAACCAGCGGCAAAGAGTCCTCCCTTACCCCCCTCATATCATCCTGGACTGGAACAACTTGACCATATCCTTTGCCGTAGCTGTTCTTACTTACACCCAATACCCTACACCATTCTTATGTCCCACCCACTCCCAAGCCTTTGTCATCTAGATTGCAACCCTGTGGAAGAATCAGGTGCAAGACCTGTCCAATAAACACACCCAGTACATCCTCCTCCAGCCCACTTCCATGCTTACCCTGTCCTAAATGAGGCAGGGCCACCTTTGAGAGTGGTCATAGCATACTACAGATCTGCTGGAATTTTTACTAGCTGTTGTGCCTAAATAAATGGTTACCACAAAATTGCGGCCAACAGTGGAATTGAATGTCCAGTAATTGTACATACTGCTGAGAACAACATGCTCAATTCCAATGACTGCTTCACAACCATGCTATCTAGATCCTTCCCTCCAAAACCAGATGGGAACTGCCCCTGTAACACATTTTTGGATTCCATAATCCTCCTGGTCTTAATCTTCACCAGCCTGTCCTGCATCCAATGTCATTTCTGTCCTATGACCTGAGCCAGCCCAGTTTATCTTGCAATGTCAATGGCCATCCAAGGTGGCTACATTGGTTCCTGTCAGATGACTGAAGTTAAGCATTGTTGGACATGGCCAATACCTTGGATAGGTGACCTAATGGATATGTCACATGCCATTGACAATTTTCTCTTTGCCTTTACAGCAGAGGAGTGGTGTAATTAAGTTCCTGATCACCACTCTGTTTCTACATCCTGAACCTTTCTGCAGTGTCTCATGAAGTGAGGGCATCCAACACTGGTGGTGGTGGTGGTGGTGGTGGTGTTGATACGTCCACCAGATGGGCATGTTAAGCTTAGCAGGCCCTTGGTGATGTTCCAAGAGGAGTAGGCTATGAGCCAACACTGGGTCTCCCCCCCCCCCCCCTGTCTCTCACACCATTACATCATATGCACTAACACACACAGCTCTCATATTTCATATAGGGTGGGTGCCTCTGGGTGTGGCGGACAGGAATAACATTTCCAATTAGGCAGATGATCCTGCCCTTCCGGATCTACCAGCCATTAGTGCATACAACTTTGCTTTGCATTTCATCTTGTATTCACACCACCTCCTTTAGCCCTCTTCCATTATTTTATTCCCCCAGCCATACCACTGTGTACAGTTCCCAACTCCTCCTGCGTATGGCACCAGTCAAGCTGCAGTTCCAGCACAGTGTAGTCAGCTGTGACAATATAGGTGTGCAGATGTGTGTGTACTCTACAGTTCTAAAGAATAATTTGTCCTAAAGCTAGAAATGATTTCAGCATTTTTATGTGCCTACTGATGATTCAGTAATTCAACTACTCAATGAGTTGTTACCTTTCCTCCTTCAATTGCATTTAATCAGTTGCTCATGGACATAACGCAAAAAATGATTACTACATTATCACTAGCAACTGAGGTTTGGCAGATGAACAACATGTAAGATGTTAAAGCAATTTTCAATGTCAAAGTTACTTTTGGCATTACATTTAGAATTAATACAGCTGGCATAATAATCCTGATCTCTAACTATTATCCATTTACTTGGAAAATATGGTAATGAAATCAATTTTATACAGAATCTATGAGAAAAGGTCATGTAGTCACTAAATGGAAGAGGGGATGTAGAATGACTGCTGTCAAAGTGACAAACTACTTTGCCTTCTTCAGACAGAATTAACGTATTGTACTTAATATTTTTCTCCTACTGGTAGCTTAACACCTACACCACTACAATGAGATTTATTACAGGATGACAGCTATCCACATGCCATAAGAATAAAGGCATGTTTACAATGAATATTACAGCAGGAAATTATTGACATTGGACATGCAGAAAGAAGGAAAGGAAGGAAGATTAGGGTTTAACATCCTGTCAACAGCTTCACAGGCAGAAAGAGTTTGACAAAATTTCCATTTAGTGCAAAGAATCATAACTCTCTTTACAAGTGCTTAAATCCAAGACATTACATTTACAAAAGAAAAAGAAATCAATTTTAACATATTACAATATTAGTGTCTAAAATATGCAGCAAGTAACTTTTAAATATTTCAGGGTGGTACAAAGAAATGATACAAAGTGGGACGAATATGTGAAATCATTGTTAGATAAGGCAAATGCAAGATTAAGTGCAGTTGTAAAGGAATCGCAAGACACTAATGTGACTAGTTCTCTGCTCCAGCATGTGGAGCCCTTACCTAGTACAATCAGTTAAATTCAAAGACACTGGCAGCTTTGACATCAGTGCGAAATTACGAAGAGACAGAATGGCCAGTACTTACTTTCTGGAGGCTACATTCCAGCAGTGTTATAGACACATACAGAAGTACACAAAACTGTCCTACCTTCTGAGACTACTACTTTCTTCCTCACAATGGAAAAAGGGGTAATTTGGGAAACGTTAGAAAGTAGGCGAGGCAGGTCACTCAGACCTCCGGATGAGAAGACTCACCTGAAGTGAGAACAAAAGGAGATTAAGATGGTCCATAATGCTTGGTAGTTTGCTTATAAAACTGTTATCAATTTTGAGCTGAGAGAGAGAGAGAGAGAGAGAGAGAGAGAGAGAGAGGAAGTTGCCCAAAAACAAATTTGCTCTCAGGGTGAGTTATTTTTGAATCTTGTATCACAGAAGGAATGCCATAATCCACAATTGCATTAACTACTATTTGAAACAGCATCTTTTTCTCCAAACAGGGTTGCCAACAGTTTTTAGATGTGAAAATGCATATTTCAAAACAATATTACTGATTTAAAGGGGAAATATCTCATATTAAAATGCCCAATTAAGATCATAATTGACTGTTTACAAATAAGAAGAAATAATTTCTTTAACTTTTACACTAACATCTGTCAAAAGCAACATGCTCCATACTTATTTTATCTTTATTTCACCAAGAGGAATAGCAATTCCTGAAAACCTCTTTTCTGTGAGTCTTTGATTAGCCTCAGAGGTCAGATTATTAGGTGATATAAGTTATTCCTCTTCTTGCAGTCGTTTTTATTTAAATATTTTTCTACATGACAAAATCTTCTTTTTCTCCACAGCAAGTTTTTGTTGCTTGTCTTCCTCCTGAACTGTTCTTTTTTTTTCCTCTTCATATTTTTGTTTTTGCTTTTCTTCCTCCTCCTCCTCCTAGGTACAGCCAGTATTTTTTTTGTATGCACACTGCACCAAAGAAAGCAGCTCTTTGTAAGTACTTTTTCTGGATTGTCATACAATTTCATTTTACTTTTTACTGTCATAACACTGGTAGTTTTTTCTGAGTGTGATGTGCAGTTCTCTTTAAGACATCTTTTTACACAGAAAAATCCCCTTTCAACCTCAGCCCTCCCAGACGACATGCCTAAAGCTGCTTTCACCTCAGAACATAGTAAAAGTGACTTCTAACAAAAAAAGTAAGTATAAGAAAAAAGTAACTACAAGTAACAAAAGTGATTTATTGATAGCACTGCTGCAGAATTTCAAACTTCCTTTTAGTTTCTTCTACTGAAGGTTTACATCGCCCAGTCAAGTTTCTCATGCAAATCAATACTTTAGAGCATAGATAAAATATAGGATTCTTTAAAGTAACAACTGTATCATGTCTGGCTGTAACTAATTATGCAAAAACTTTTACATTGCCTTTGCTCAGTCTTAATCAGTCTTAACAAAATAAACAATGAGATGTGCAGTAGCTCCACTTTTCCCACCAAAAACATTGGACACCACATCTGACTCAAGGATTTGCTTCACAGTGTTCAGATTTTTCGAAACAAAGGTGTGAATAGTCAGGTAGAAGATTTTTGATGCTATCTTTATAACAAAATAATTGACTGGCAGTCGTTTACTTGCGACAATACACGATTTGCTTAGTTGCACTGCTTGTACACCAGAGTTTCTTCAGAATCAGTGTCCTTGTACAAATCAGTAAAGTGATTTAAGTACATTTCTTCCTGTTAAAATCTCACATTGATGAAGCATGCTAGCTTTTGATTCAGCATTGGAAGCTCTCAAATCCATCAAAAGTGTGTAGTCCTTTTAAATGATGCTACAGGCAAGAATTTGGAAAACCCAATTTCCTGGTCATGTTTGTTTCAATAAACAATTAACAATTATATCAAATTGTCTAGTAACACTCATTTTAGTTTACCACATACCAGTGCAAAGCCTGCTGACCTCTTCATTAAAATTCAACCACTCAAGTCTTCATTCCATTAGAAAGAACTTTGCCGTGTTTTTTCCTCAGTGCTGCTACTGCACCATTTTCAAATTCAACTTTGTAGTTATTTTAACAAGAGTTTAAATACCACCCTGATTTTTTTTGCAGACAAACTCCTTGGTGCCAATGTGAGAATACGAAGTTTTTGGCATGAACAGAAGTGTGTATTTTTTTCCTTTCTAGTCTGCCAACGGCTAAGTATAATCTGCCAACAGCTGAGTATAATCAGAATGTTTCATATACTCATTTTTAGTTGAACCTGCAGACCACTATAACTCAACTGGATGAAAGCCAACCAACAGATGCCACTTGGCTACTTATTAAGCTTTGAGTCTCATTAACTTTGCACTTGATGTAGTCTTTTAAATTGTGTTTAACCCTCTGATTGTTAAGAGGACAAGCCCCAAGAGAACTCTAACTTATTGCACCCTCTACTCTGCACATATTCATCAGATGAAAGCAAAGCCAAAACAGCAATAAATTTGTTACAAATTTCCACAGGACAAATTTGCTTTTGGATAGTTCCACCCTGAGCAAACATTTTTTTACCTGGACATGTCTTGCTGAAGTTACAGAGCATCATCAAATGGTTTGTTATTTTCAGTCTTGTTGCCACATGAACCACAAAAATCACAGCATGTGGTAAAAAATTTGACTTCAGCGAAATATGTCTGTGTAAAAAGAAGGGAAAAAGTGTGCACCCTCAAGGCAGAACCTATTCAAAAGCAAATTTATTTGTGAGCAAACATGGACAAAAGAGTGAGCTGAAGACGAATACTCCAAGGAAAACACATCTGAGGAAATTTTATATCTGTAGAGAAAAAGATGCTCTCACAAATAGATCACGCACCCCTTCCAAGATACCAAGGCCCAAAACATCACTCACTCTGGCATAATCCTCACACCTGTCTCTCTCAAAAACTATGAACCAAAAAGTGACAAAACATACAGGATTTATAAATAATCTAACAGGATATAAGATCACAAAAGGAGAGGTTTCTAAACCAAATGTGATAAGAGATCAAGCTATTTTCAACATGGGAGAATTTTTGTCAAGACAAATGTTACTGACAACTTTTGTGTGCCAAAGAAATAGTTTGAGAAATGACAAAGCTTACATAATGTGCACAATGCAGACCATTCAACTACATTGCCATGTTCTTTTGCATTATCACAATTACTCATTGAATTACAACACCTTGAAGATGGTTAAAATTTTTAAAATGTTGCAGTAAAATCTACACTCCTTCCACTTAAAAGACCTCTACTCAAAAAGTATTAAAATTTATAAATCTCCACTGTGATCAAATACCAAACCTGCACATCAAATTTCAACAAAAGAAGTGATGTGGACCCCCTAGATTACTTGACATCAAATCACCCCTAGACTAATGGCTTTTTTTGCTATTAATTTCTCACAAATATCTTGAATGCAAATGTGTGAAACAACAAATCTCATTGGCTGATATTAACCCCCCCCTCCCCCCCAAATTTTAACAACACATCTCATTGGCTGGTATCAACCCCCCCCCCCCAATTTTATTAGTGCACTTTCAGGAAACATTATACTCATCCAAAAAAATTATTGACAATACAACAACAAAGTAAAATATTAAAGACTATGGACTAAAGTACAAATATTACAAAACCACATTAAACTTAAATAAAAATTGGATATATGTATTTAAAGTATCCTCTGAAGATCAAGTGGTTAAAATTAGTTTCAAAAGGCATTACTTTCACTTTTCCACATATTAATATAAGATTAGTTTCCCCGTAAAAAGAGAAGTGATGTTTAACATTGTCCTAAACAGATCCCATATCTTTGTGAAACTTATAGTGAGATAGCGTCCCTTGCGATTGTGGCGAATAGACTGATCTGTAGCGCTGTCTGAGGTCTAAATTAGGTCGGAAGGTGACAACTTTGTTTGACACTTGGTGAAGCTAACAAATATGAATACGAAATGAAGTCTGAAGAGATTTATCTGTAGGTTATCCTTGTATTGATGTTTGCTCTGTACAAAATTCAGTTTTAATTACAACAAAGTAAAACCGCAAGGTGCAAGGTAAATGAAGACAATAAAAGACAAATTGTGACAGTCCTGGTTTCATACATATAGCATATACAACAGGAAAAAATGTGTGCAGGAGAGGAGGAACATATAACTCTTACCCCTCCTGATACTATCTTGCCAGCAAACACACTGCATCCCGTTAACAAGTTGTTAACTGTTGTAGTCGCACCACAGCCATTACATGCTAAAGGGCAGATGAGAAAGCCACGGGTTAAGGGACAGTATCATACATGGATGAAAGGTGGTATTACCTCATTTTAACTTTGCTACCATGAGGACATACACAATTGCTACATGGTTAATTAAACTGCTCTCTTGGCAATAATATAATAAATACAATACATCCTATTAATGATATGGCCAGTCTTCTAGACAACGGGAATCACTGATGTATTCTTTGGACAGTGACATCATGTGTTTCGTAGCTGGCATCAGCAATATCTTCATATGTTGTTTGTGTTCTTTAATAATATATGATTTAATTATTTTTAGTAGTTGCTTAGATTATGTTGCATACTAGACACATCTAGGTCTACTACAGATTGCAATTACACTAAAGGTTACGTTAGGGTAGTAGTGTTTAACGTCTCGTCGACAACGAGGTCATTAGAGACGGAGCACAAGCTCGGGTTAGGGAAGGATGGGGAAGGAAATCGGCCGTGCCCTTTCAAAGGAACCATCCCAGCATTTGCCTGAAACGATTTAGGGAAATCACGGAAAACCTAAATCAGTATGACCGGAGACGGGATTGAACCGTCGTCCTTCCGAATGCGAGTCCAGTGTGCTAACCACTGCGCCACCTCGCTCGGTAATTACACTAAAGGATCCAGTACTGTCATTCTGCTTTCCACTCTTTCTTAATGATGTAGCAACAGACTAATCTGTGGCGCAGCCTAGGGTCTGAGTTAGGTTGAAGTGACAGTTTGGTTGTGAGACTGTGAAACCAACGAAACTATGATAACATTTTTTTTTTAATACCTTGTGTAGCCCATAATTGTGATGTTTCGAGGCATTGGTCTTTCCTGAGTCACTTATCTCCACCATATTAATGGTGCCACAGGTCTTTTGGCATGGTATCGCATTATTTACTAATTGTGATATGGTTCACATGCCAAACATGGACACACACATCTCTCTGTCTTTCTCTATGAAATAGAAGGTACACAGATATGCAGACATACTATACATACATCACTACAAACATTTCAGGCATTTTCTGACCACCCTGTGTGTGTGTGTGTGTGTGTATAAAAATCAGTGCAATTGGTGAAGTTACCCCACAAGATAAAACAGTATATTATATGAGGCTTTATCCCACGTACAAACATCTTGAACGTACAATTAAGTAAATACCGCACAATCTCAATCCCAAAGCAACTTGTTTGGGATGCTCTCCAGAGGCATGTTGCTCGTCAATCTTCCCCTCCACACCCTTGCCATGCCGAGTGCATCTTTGCAAAAAGAACATAATTAACTTCTTGTGGAGTTAACAAACACCAGCAGCCTT
Organism: Schistocerca americana; assembly: GCF_021461395.2. Taxonomy (NCBI): domain Eukaryota; kingdom Metazoa; phylum Arthropoda; class Insecta; order Orthoptera; family Acrididae; genus Schistocerca; species Schistocerca americana. Next base: position 785,672,793 of record NC_060119.1, read on the forward strand.
AAAAATTGCTTTGCGTGTTTTAGGCCTATTGCTTTACTAGACAGTCACTTTTCACTACTAAACTTGCATTTGCAGTCAGTAAGCTGTAAACATCACAGATGTCTGAGAAAAAAACTGTACGATGTTTTATTTGGCTTATGTTGCATGCTCTATATATAGACTGTAGGAGATCCACAGCACTTACATTGGAATAAACTTAAAGAGCGATTTCAATGCTGGTAATGCTCATTAAATCCTAGAGTCAAATTCCTGAGGATTCTGTCACCCTCCATACACCATAAGAAATGATAAGACTAAACAGTTCAGTACATGATTCACTATCAGTTCAATAATTCACCAATGAAATTAAAATTATTTAAATTTCTTTTTCAAAATCACTCTTATGATAAAATGAAACCCTTTTTGTGTTACCATATGTTTACACTGTGATGCTACTACAGACTCTCCTACAGAACTCAACCCAAGTGCCTAAAGGTAATATATGTCTTGGGTATTACAAATACATAAAAATATGGAAATAGCAAGTTTTATAATGTTCCTGGTGCCTGTCCATTATATTAATCACAAAAACATTGAATTTTTTCCATGAGCTGGATCAAATGGTCTTGTGAACTTGCTGAGAATTATGTTTCAGTAAAAGTTATGGAAGACCCATTCTACTTGTGGTACAAGTTATGTACTGAATCCCTCGTATTTTTTTGTAAATTAGAAATCTTATATGTAGGCCTACGTAACATGCATCAAAATACTCTGAGACATGTCCATTACCGGGTCTAGTGTAGCAGGGGATACAACCCGTCGGCTTTGGACAATGACGTCACAAGTCGCCAGAGAGCAGTTTACCATTTTCGCTTTTACTGTTATGTTTCAGTTTCGTTTTTTTACTGATTGCTTAATAAAGTGGATCTGTTTATTCTATCTCTTGAGATTTTTTTTTTTAAAAAAGCCAAAAAACACTTATCAGCCACTGAAGGGAGCTACAACACTAAGAAGAATCGCTTCTCGATTGGCCACTTGTGACGTTATTGTCCAAAGCAGACGGGTTGTATCCCCTGCTGCACTAGTCCCCCATTACCTAATATACACTTTCTGAATTTGCCATACAGCTTCAGTTTTTGTGACAAAAAGTGCATTAAACAGGGCAAAGTGAGTTTGAATATGGTGCAAGTATAAACACTAGCCTACCTACATGTCAATATGTCGCCAGTCTTCACTTGGCACATTCATATTCATTGGTATTGCCAACTCTCAAACAAATTATCACCTTTCAACCTAAGCCACACTTGAGCTACACTACAGATCAGTCTGTCACCACAATCATGATTTCAGAGGGGAGTTCCAAGAGCACACTCTAGTCCTCCCTCTTTCCGTCTAATTTGAATATGGGGACTAATGATGTAGGTCAATAAAAATCTTCTATTAAGCACCATGAGCTAGTAAACCAATATCTAGATCAACAGTAAATATAAAAAGAAAAAATAATAGTTCCATTCCTTGTCAGTGGAACAGACATTCAAGCAAATAAATTCTTTGAACAAATATGTGGCAGTATGCCCTAGTGTGAATTAATTCTGACCAGAGAATATGAAATGTGTCAAATCTGTGTTGTTTACACTAAGGTGCAAACACCAGTTCCACACATCACTCACTCATTAATATGTGGGGTGACACAGGTATCATAAAGACAGAACTTTGCCTTGGAAGTAGAATGAGCCAAGTGGTAAATATGCTGACAGGAGCAGCTACAGTAACCTGTTGCTGTATGTTACAGTAATACAAAACTATTGCTAATTTTAATAAATGCAGAATTACAGCTTTGATTCATCTGGTATATGTTGCTACTTTCTGTTAAATATGAAACTGGTTTTCAATCTGGGAAATACAACAGAGCTACAAATGGTTTACATACCATATTAACAGTGTGGGTCTCACTGAATCATTTGAGGAAAAACACCCTTGAAAATAAAAAAAATAAATTATGATAATAAATTTATCAAGTTTACCTTCTTTAACACCTTGAATTCATATTTTTCTTAATGTTTACAGATGACAATGTTGTCATATAAACATACTGCCATTTCAGCAGCTAATCCAGGATCAAGCAAACTGACAGAGTGGTCAAGACACTGGACTCACATTTGAGAATTGCAGTATTCAAGTCTCCATCCTTTGCTACCACTTTTATTAGGTATATGTCTTCTTCCCAACTCATTTTGAGTAGGTGCTAGAATGGTTTATTTGGAAAAACCACTGCTGATTTCCTGCCACTTTTTTCCAGTTAGATCTTGTGCTTCACCGCTAATGGCAGGACATTAAAGCCAACATTCTACCCTTTAAATTAAAGTCTTTTGCAGAAGATATGCAAGTGTGAGTTACACAACCTTCTGTGGAGGATGTATAAGTTACTGTAATTATGCACTCCCTACTTCCCCCCCCCCCCCCCATGTGACAAACACAAAGCTATGAAAGTTGAATATAATTGTAACAACTTCCTTTTACAGACTGCTTCCACAGATCTCATTTCACATGCTGATGGCGGTAAAAAGTGTGTGTGTGTGTGTGTGTGTGTGTGTGTGTGTGTGTGTGTGTGAGAGAGAGAGAGAGAGAGAGAGAGAGAGAGGAGAAAAACGGCAATAAAAAAATTGCTACAAAGTAGAAACAACTGAAATTGGTACGTGTTTTCTATCAGCTAAAGCTGAATCCACTCAGGAAATTGACAGTAAGTAGTGAATGCCGTAGTACGATAGGATTTTACTTACAAATCTATGTTAAGTGTCTTTTGAGTCGCGGCCACGCACTCGCCTAACGAACACTACCGCATCCCGAAAACATTCGTGACCTGAAATTCGCGGAACTAGTCTACCAACGACCCGTTATGTTTTTCATTCCCGTTGTATCAGCACAGCAAACAGATGATGCCCGATTTATCACACATTCATCACTGCACCATAATCAGTAACCCTGTACTGCTGATATTTCTCTTACAAGGTACATACTCGCCAAATACACTAATGCTGAGGCTAGCATTCACACAACAACCCTTTACCCTTCTACGTACTAGTAAGTACGTTGCACGAATTTGGGTAAGCAACGCAGGCAAGAACCCTACAACAATAACTAGTCATATCTAAATAACATTTACTGTCACAACTCCGTTTCTGGTTACCGTAAATTACAAAACTGCGAATTACAATAGTACAGCCAATCGTTTGCAACGCACTATGTGCGCTACGTTTTATTAGGCTTCTTGGCATTTCTTGATAATTAATTCCTGTTCTCTAGTCGGTAACATTTCTCAGTTTGAATGAGACTTAAAAAATTCTGAAAGACGCACTCTTATACCACTGCTTTCATATTAAAAAAGAAAACGGAATGCAAGTCTATACACGTTATCCACGCGTCGCAACATTACAGCCATTAACATTGTGGGGGTAGTTATTTAGGGCAAGACAGCGGTAACGTCAGTTTTTAAAATCTAGTTAATTTCTCGTCAAAAACTGAAAATGGCGCACGTGTTGTCCTATCGGTTACAGCGGCATATCGATGCTGGCTTCAGGAAACACATTACGGAGAATACATTATCCAGATTAGCGACTTACCTCTATATGATATACAAAAGCTTTAACGCGACGATCTTCAAGACCGCCCTATTTTACAGTCACTTTTCTCCGCTCGCTCTGAACGCTCTTCCCCCGTTTGTATGCTTCAAAATATTCAAACCTCCATGATACACGTTTTTTTTATTTGTTCCACTATACCCAGTAAGCTTTGTACTGCTCACGTTAAATTTCCAATATGTGAACTATAGAAACATTCAACAGGGTGAAATTAATTTGCCTAGACGCTGTCTCCCGTTCATGGCACTTTTTATGAAATGGGACGATTATAATCTGACCTTTCACAAATGTTTCAGAAGACTTTATGGGCGTATCTAATTCTTTCTGGTCGTTTATAATTGGACTAAATGAATATTTATATGTAGCCCTACAATTAAGTTTTGTATTAGTTCTATAACTATAGACAAATCAACATTTTAAAGGTAACAACATATAATACGCACCTATGTATGCACCTTTATTATTGTGTATAAGCTTTTGAGGTGTGAATGATATTTCTTCTTACACACGATGGGATTTTTAGCTGAGAGCCGTAACAGAATAAGTTTCCGTTCCTATAGGTCATTCACCTGAACTCGGAACCGCTATACTACGATCGTATTGCAAACAAACTTCATTTCACTTTTTGTCGCGCTGAACAAGAAGAAACTAGCAAAACAAGGTGTTGAATTAACATGTGGGCATTAATAAAACTAGTTTTCTCTAATTATGCGGAAACACTCGAAACAAAACATGAATAGGGAAACATGAATATCTTACTCATGCAACACTCACTAATAACTTCTCTTTCTTCCAAATACATGAAACTAGCCTGTAACTACACACGTACACTATATACGTAACAAATCGCACTTCATGAACATAGAGGGTATTGTTCCCCGTGCGCAATGTGTGAAGCATTTGTTATGAATTTGTCAACAGTAGTGTGAAGTTCAGTGCGAGATAAAATCTTTTAATGTCAACAACACAAAAAACTTCTTATTTACTTTAACACTTTCTGCTCTCACCGAATACACTCCATGATCTAATTTTTGTGCTTTTTTAAGATATACAAATATTTATTATAGCAAGCTTTCAGCATGGGCAATATGAACTAAAAACAGCAAAAACGAAGTCGAATACTCGATCCCAATAACAAGTACTGTGGACACCAATGTTTGTACCCCTGAAGTGTTTATCTACGATTTTAGCAGGTAGCATGGCTTGAACGTAAGGATGAGTGTATTCCCCTAAGTACTGTTAAAAAGCAGTTGGCAGAATTTTTTGTAACTTTACTCCGAAGTTGATGTAATTAATGGATCCAAATAAAGGTACTTGAAAAACTGGTGTGCGTACCCATTTTATGCGCCGATTCCTTGTGCGAAAATGGTGAGGTACTTTGAACAAAGTTCGGTGTTCCACTATACTTGGGAACAAGTTGCTCAAGGATTTTGGAGAAGATATCCCAACCCGCACAGGTATGTTGGAACATTAATCGTGAAATTACTTTGTTAGGCATCTTACTTCCACATCGTCAATAGCATGATTTGAACTATAGGTCAGTAACAAACCACGATGAATCACGTACAGTAGGAATGCGATGTTAGGAAAGATCCTTACAGACCCAGATATGGCACAATGTAGTTTTCTGATAATTTTAGCTGTTGCAGATCACAGTAGAAAACCGTGTCATGACGCAAGACAGATAAAAAGAGGATTAAAATGCCTCTTAACATACAGAAGCATCACATCTCAAGCAAAAGTAACTTATAGTAATGCAAAATTTAGAAGCAACCAACGGCAGTGGTTTCGCATAATTGGAGCTACTAGAGTATGTGTTTTAAAGGTAGCTAATTGTGAGGAGGGAGAGTGCAGTTTATGTTCCGCATTACAGTGTGTGTTTCTGAGTGAAATACGAAAATCGTATATTGTATTTATGTCAGTGCTGATTCACTCGGTATGCAGACTCCACTGCAGAGTCACTTTTGGGCGGAGAAGATGATGAGGGTCACAGTAAAAGTCGTTATGAGGCTTGAAGGCCATATTACAACAGAGATTGACAATTTGTTTTTAGACTCGAAAAATCTTCATTGATAGATAAAACCAGTTGTCAGATCTCGCCCACGAAATGGGAAATTGACATCACATCCCATCATACCAGTTATTAGGGTCTCTTCCTGTTCCATTCGTGTATAGAGTGTGACAACAATGATTGATTGAATGCCTCTATGCATGCAGTAATTATTCAGATCTTATCCACACGATCTCTGTGCGAGTGATTCATAGGGGGGTTGTAGTATATCCCTAGAGTAATAATTTAAAGCCAGTTCTTGAAACTGTGTTTATAGACAATCACAGAATAGTTTTTGTCTGTGTTCAAGAGTCTGCCAGTTCAGGTCCTTCAGTATCTCTGTAACACTCTCCCTCAGATTAAAGAAACCAATGACCATTCATGCTGCCATTCTCTGTATATATTCGGTGTCCCATGTTAGTCCTATGTGGTATGGGTTCCACACACTTGAGCAATGTTCTAGCATGGGTCACACAAGTAATTTGTAAGCGATATCTTTTGTAGGCCGATAGTGCTTTCCCAATACTCTACCAATAAACAGAAGTCTACATCCTACTTTACCTAAGACTGAATATATGTGATTATTCTATTTCATGACCCTACAAAGTCTTACCGCCAGGTATTTGTACAAGTTGGCCAATTCCAACAGTGACTCATTGATATTATGGTCATAGGATACTACATTTATTCCATTTTGTGAAGTGCAAAATTTTATAGTTATGAACATTTAGAACAAGTTGCCAGTCTCTGCACCATGTTAAAATCTTATAAGATCTGACTGAATATTTATGCAGCTTCTCTCAGATGGTACTTTGTTGTAGATAACTGCATCATCTGCAGGAAGCCTGATTTTACTCTTAATATTGTCTGCAAGGTCATTAATATAAAACATAAACAGCAACACACTTCCACAGGGCACACCAGAAGTTACTTGAACACCTGTCAGTGACTCTCCATCCAAGATAACATGCTGCATCCTCTCTACCAAAAAGTCCTCAATCCAGTCACAAATTTCACTTGATACCCCATATTATGGTACTTTTGACAATAAGTGTAGGTGCAATACTGAGTCAAATGCTTTTCGGAAATCAAGAAACACTGGATCTACCGGATTGCCTTGATCCAAAGCTTCCAGTATTTCATGTGAGAAAATGAGAGTTGGATTTCACATGATCAATGTTTTTGGGTGTTGAGGCCAGGTTATTCTGTTCAAGATGCCTCATTGTCTGAGCTCATAATATGTTCTCATATTCTCTAACAAGTCCTTGTCAAGGATATTGGATGGTAGTTTTGTAGATCACTTCTTTTATCCTTCTTGTAGACTCGTATGACCTGCACCTTTTTACAAGAACTGATAGATTATAGTTAAAGAGGGACTAACTTGTGGCAAATTCAGTGTAGAATGTGAGAGGGATTGCATCGGGACCCGAAGCTTTGTTCAGTTTTAACAATTTCAGCTGTTTCTTATCACTAATGACACTAATGCGTATTTCATTTATCTTTTCAGTGGTACAAGGATTAAACAGAGCAATTGTCCTGGGTTTTCCTTTGTAAAGGGAAATTTGAAAACTGAGTTAAGTATTTCAGCTTTTGCTTTGCTGCCCTCAATTTCAGTTCGTGTCTCATTACTAGGGACTGGACACTAACTTTGGTGCCACTAACAGTCTTTACACATGACCAGACTTTCTTTAGAGTTTGTGAATTGTCCTTTGACAATATTTTGCTATTGAAGGCTTCATCCATTGCTCTCTTGACAGCCAAACATGTTTCATTCAGCATCTCTCTATCTGTAGCCCTACACTTCGCTTTACACCTATGATGCAGTAATCTCTGTTTCTTTAGAAGTTTCTTTACAGTGACTGTATACTGTGGAGGTTCCCTCCCACTATGAACTGTTCCACTGGGCACATATCTGTCCAATGTAAGGTCAACTATTCTTTTAACTTGAAATTTGTGACAGTCCTCAATAAACTGAAACATTACTATGTAGAATACATGGAGGTATGGATTTGGCAGTAGTATGTGGAGATTTCTATGCTGCTCAGTCTAAGAGATATTTTCAGTTTAAAACAAACAATAACAATTCCAGCTATAATTACAAAAGCTTGTGCCACCATGGACCAAATATTTGTTAACACAATGCATATGGCAGCTTGTGAAAATACAAGTTTTAGTGACCATGAAGCCCAAATGGTAACACTCTCAGGCTATTTACTATCCACCCAAAGCCATAAAAGAACTGTGATTGCAAATAGGTTCATTTATTTATTTACGTGTTCCATAGATTCTTGATGCGATTTTATCACTAGGATGTAGAATGTGTTTCAAGTATTTAAGCAACAACACAGATTATAGTAATATTGATTACAAATTATAAGTCTTACATTCGAAAACATTACCATGCTGAGATTTTGTATATCTTTGTGAAGATGGAGTCTTGCAGGGCTCTGTATTGAGTTTATCTCTATTTTTAGTGGCCAATAACGGCCTAGCAGTGGCTGCAGCGCTGTCCGGCTCACCTTCTCTGTATGCAGACGTCTTCTGAATTTCATACTGCTGCTACAGTACAGGTGTTGCTGAGCGGTGTCTAAAGGGGGCCATCCACAAGGTGTAGTCATGGGCTCTAGCCAGTTTTCAGCTGCAAAGTCGTGTGTTATGCACTTCTGTCAGCTGTGTACCATTCATCCAGAACCAGAAATTTACCATAATGACGATCTACTCACTGTAGTGGATACATATTGATTCTTAGGACTGATTTTCAATGCCCGATTGGCTTGGCTTCCTGATCTTCGACAGCTTAAGTGGAAATGCTGGCAGCACCTCAATGCCCTCCACTTCCTGAGCAACACCAACTGGGATGCATATCACTCTACACTGCTGAAGCTCTACAGGCCCCCTGTTCAATCCCACCTTGACTATGGAAGTCCGGTTTACGGTTTGACAGCACCCTCAGCATTGCGTTTCCTCGACCCAGTGTGCCATTGTGGCGTTCGACTAGTGACGGGAGATTTTAGGACGAGTCCGGTGACCAGCGTCCTGCTGGAGGCCGGACTCCATTGAAAGTTATGTTGCACATGTTCCTAGTTCTCCTGTATATCCAAATTACCGTCTCCTTTTACCACCAACAGCGGCTCATCTCCCGCATCGGCAGCGCAGGTCAGGGCTTACAATTGCAGTTCGTGTCCGATCCCTTCTATCTAAAATGGAGTCCTTGCCTTTACCGCCTATACTCGGGGTCCAATCATGTACACCTCCATGGTGTACACCTCGGCCGTGGCTTCGCCTGGACCTTTCACATGGTCCTAAGGACTCGGTTAACTCCGTGGTTCTCCTCTGTCACTTCTTCTCGATTCTTGACATGTACTGAGTCCATGAAGTGGTTTAGACCAACGGCTCGATGACTCTCGGTCACATTGGCTTCACATATGTCCACAGAGGACATATTGAACAGCATTCCTTGCCTGATGGCTGCGGTGTTTTCACTGCAGAGCTGTCGGCCATATCTCATGCTCTTGAGCACATCCGTTCGTTCCCTGGTGAGTCATTTCTTCTGTGTACTGAGTCCTTGAGCAGCCTAAAAGCTATTGACCAGTGCTACCCTCGCCATCCTTTGGTAGTGACCTTTCTAGACTCCATCTATGCCCTGGAACGGTCCAGTCGTTTCGTGGTTTTACTGTGGATCCCAGGTCATGTCAGAATCCCAGGCAATGAACTTGCCGATAGGCTGGCCAAACAGGCTATACGGAAACTGCTTCTAGATATGGGCATCTATGAAACTGACTTGCATTCAGTCTTTAGCCGCAAGGCTTTGGGTGACGAAATGGGATAGTCGCAGTACGCACCACAAACTGTATGCCATTAAGGAGACTACTAATGTGTGGAAGTCCTCCATGCAGGGCTCTGTGGTTCTCTGCCAGCTCTGCATTGGCCGTACATGGCTAATGCATGGTTACCTCCTCCGTCGCAAGGACCCACCTCGGTGTCTCTGTGGCTCCCCTACGACGGTCATCCACACCTTGCTGAACTGCCCAGTTTCAGCTGCTTTGCGACAGACTTTTAACATTCCCAGCAGCCTACCTTTGGTGTTGGGCAACAATGGCTCAGCAGCAGATTTAGTTTTACGTTTTATGTGTGAGTGGTGTTTTTATCATAAGGGTGGGTGTTTGGCCTTCTCTCCGGGGCCTCCACCCTTCCTCCATTTTAACTCTGTCACCCTTTCTTTGCATTTGTTTGTCCCGGTGTTCATCTTTTCCCTTCATGTGGTCATCTTGCCTTATCTTTTGGGGTGGACATTTTAGTGTGTTGCAGAGTGTGTGGCTAATCCTCTTTTATTCTTGTGATCAAGCAGTCCAGATCATCTGCTCTATGGTTTTAATACATTCTTCTACTTTAGTTTGTGGTGTACATTTTCCCTGTTTTCAGTTCATTCCATTTGTTTTCTTTTTAAGTGTGGTTCCACATTGCTTTCCCCGTTTTACTTTCCCAAACGTAATTCGGGTGTTTTATCCTGAGCCATGTTTGCGTCAGGGAAAAGGGACTGATGACCCTGTAGTTTGGTCCCTTTATACATCAGACCAACCAGCCAACAATCCCCCGTTAGTCCTATTTGGTATGTGTCCCACAGACTTGAGCGGTATTCTAGAACTGGTCGCACAAATGACTTGTAAGCAATCTCCTTTGTGGAGTGATCGCACTTCCTTGGTATTCTACCAATAAATTTAAGGTTACCATCTGCTTTATCCACAGCTGAGCTTATGTGAACTTCGCATTTCCTATCCCTAAAAAGTGTTACACCCAGATATTTGTATGACTTGGCTAATTCCAACAGTGACTCAATGATATTACTGTCAAAGGATACTACACTTTTTTCATCTTAGCACAATTTTACATTTCTGAACATTAAAAGCAAATTGTCAATTTTTGCATCACTTTGAAATCTTATCAAAAACTGACCAAATATACAGCTTCTTTCCGGTAATACGTACAGATAACTGCATCTGCAGAAAAGCCTGATCTTACTATTAATATTGTCTGCAAGGTCATTAAACATGAAGAGGAAGTTGCTTGGTGTATGTCCAAAGTTACTTGAACATCTGACGATGAGTCTCCATCCAAGGTAACATGCTGCATCTTCCCTACCAAAAAGTCCTCAGTCCAGTCACAAATTTCCCTTGATACCCCATAAGATCGTACTTTTGACACTAAGAGTAGGTGTGTTACTGAGTGAAATGCTTTTAGGAAATTAAGAAACACTGCATGTACCTGGCTGCCTTTCAAAGCTTTCAGTATGTCATGTGAGAAAAGTGCAAGTTGGGTTTCACATGATCAATGTTTTCAAAATCCATGCTGGTTGGCAGTGAGGAGGACATACTGGTCAAGATATCTCGTTATGTTTGAGCTCAGAATATGTTCTAAGGTTCTGCAACAAATTGACATCAAGGATATTGGACGGTAGCGTTCTCAGTATAGAATCTGACGGTAGTGTTTTCAGTATAGAATCTGACAGGGATTCCATTGGGACCTGGCGCTTTGTTCAATTTTAATAATTTCAGTGGTATTAGGATTTAACTGGGGCAATTCTCCTGAGTTTTTTCTTTGTAAAGAGACATTTGAAAGTAGAGTTGAGCATTTCATCTTTTGCTTTGCTGCCCTCAGTTCCAGTCTCATTCGCTAAGGGACTGAACACTAACTTTGGTTCCACTAACAGCCTTTACATGCGACCGGAATTTCTTTCGGTTTTGTGAAATATCATCAGACAGTATTCATCTACAGTAGTCATTGAAGGCTTCGTGCATTGCTCTCTTGACAGCCAAACCTATTTAATTCAGCAGCTCTCTATCTCTAGTCCTATGCTTTTACACCTATTATGCATAGTCACCGTTTCTTTAGAAGTTTCTGTACAGAGACTGTATATCATGGAGAGTCCATCCCATTATGAACACTCTACTGGGTGCATATCTACCCAGTGCGTGGTCAACTATTTTTTTAAACTTGATGCATACTTCCTCCAAATGCTCCTGCCTTGTGCTGAGAGTTTCAAGTTCCTCATTGATATATGACACTACTGATTTTTTATCTAGTTTACTGAACTTATACATCTTTCTGCTTGTTTTAGTTGTACTTCTTCCATTAGTAATCAATGCTGTCACAAGCAGGTCATGCTCACTAATACCAGTTTCGATGTGGACATCCTCAAAGAGGTCAGGTCTATTTGTTACCATTAGATCCAATATATTTCCATCATGAATGGGGTTCTTAACTATTTGTTGTAGGTAGTTCAGACAATGCATTTAGTAATGTTTCACAGGATATCTTACCACACTCACCACTAACAAAACTGTAATTTTCTGAATTAATTGTTGGATACTTAAAGTTCCTACCAGTGATTACAATATGACTGGGTAACCTACTACAGTATGACTGGCGAATGTATGTACAAGTGAGCTGAGATTTTCTCTAAATTTTTCAGTTACATCAGGAGATGAGTCTGGTGGGCAATAGAAGAATTCAGTTATCATTTTATGCCCACTCTTGATACTGAGTAGTGCCCAATCTCACATGCAGCTCCAATTTCTATCCCAGTGGATTTGAGTTTCTTGTCTACACCAACTCCATTTCCCATTTACCCATCCTTTAGAGATACTCTGCAATTCTCCCCCCCCCCCCCCCCCCCCCCTCGCAAGTCTCACTGCTGTCAATTTCAGGTTTCAACTAGCTTTCTGTTCCTAGTGTTATGTGAGCTTCACTGCTTCTTATAAGTGCTTCTAACTGTGACACTTTGTTGTGAATGCTTCAGCAGTTTACCATTATGATTTTTAATACTCTCACCTGTGGGAGGCATTTCTTTTGATCTTACAATAATATGTCCGGGTGTTCTATGGCTATCGTTATCTGGATTGGATGGAGTGTTGCCTAATCTAAAAACACTTTGTGTGCACCCCACACACAGTCAGCTACCTTAGTAACAGTCTCTGATGTGTAGTGCACATCTGACCCATTTAGTGGGACCCTATGGTTGTACCCTAAGAAGGCGCATCCTAGCCTGTCACAGAAGCTTCTGAAGTATCTGGTTCATTCCTTCCACTTGCCACAGAACCAGTGGGCCATGATCAGTTCTGGGGACAACATTGCAATTTGTGACCTCCGTTGAAACTCCTTGCACAAGGCTGGTCTTCTCAACCTCCTCTGCCAGTTGCTGGAAGACCCAAGTATGACCTCAAAGCCCAGGTGATAGGCATCATATGTTCCAACATGCACCACAATCTGCAGTTGATTGCACACTGTTCACGCAGTGGCTGCTGGAATAACTTCTTTAACATGTAGAATGAGCCCCCCCCCCCCCCCCAAAGCATACACACCGAGTGCACTGGGTGTCCTTTACTGTTCTTTGCTGCCATTTCTGTGAGGGGTTCTATCATTCACTGTATGTTTCAACTGCCAATATTAATAGAACTCTTATCCTTCTGTGTTTGCCTCCTCTTGACACTGGACAAAATAGGTTTCCCCAAAACAGGTGAAGTTAGTCTCATTAGCTCAGTTTCAGTGAAAGACAGCACCTCAGACTTATCAGTTTGGGGGGATCAGTACATCACCCTGAGTCCTCCCTGGTCCCCATTCTCCCTGTATATAGTGAATATCAAATGTAGTCTAGCAATTTTTCTCTCATACAAGATTACTACCCTCTTTTAGTTCCCAAAAGAAGTAAATGAGACAATTGCTGAGTGTGATAACACATTTATTAAGTATAAAATACAGCATTCTTGAGCAAAATCCATGTACACATGCCTTGTGGCTCACATTAGCTTGCATGCCTTATGTTGAGAGCAGTATACAGAGCTGTAAAATAGCGAATCAGTTCATGTTCTTCATATCAGCAACATGACACAGTATGAAGTGCAAAGCAGTGAGGGACAGGCAGTGGTCAGGAACTGGCTACAATTACATTGACGTAGTCCGCACATGTACATGCTGCATCCTTTGATCTCCACTTAGCATCATTCAAGCCTTTAATTAAATAAAACAAACAACACAAACAGTAGTATTGAAACTTTACTTAATATAAAATGAAATACAGTGGCAAGACACCACAGGATATATTTTTGAGTTTGGGCCCCTACATTCAACTAGTTGTCATTTAGGGGATGGGGGGATAGAGAGAGAGAGAGAGAGAGATATGTAGATATGTAACCTCACAGCATGTTATGAAACAATTGTATTAAAGAATCTTGTAAAAATTACGTGAAACACATTGTATGGAAGTTTACTTATGGTAGCATTGATGGTTTCAACTGATTGCACTAATTAGTTGTATTGGAATTTTGCTTGATTTGGAGATCAGGTGATCTATTTATATACAACTGTCATACAATATGATAGCAAACTGGATTGGTTAGTAATGATTCTTTTGTAAGTGGAAACCAACATTAAACCATTCTCCCATATGTAGCAGAGATTTGCTAATGATGAGGAGCATGTAGCATGTATACATTCCAGTGTTTCTCCAGGCATGCTTTTTATTAATTTTAATTTTAGCTCTTATTGTTGACGTACTGGCAACCTTTAGCTTCTTATGAGTGGAATGTGAATATGTGTTGTTCATACCTTGTTATTTCTAATTCATTCCCCCTATTTTGAGTTTATGATGGTTTAGCATTTGGAATGCTATTCCCTCCCCCTCAGGAATATTTTCTTTTTTACTTATCATGATGAAAGAACTTAGAAATTCAGAAAGCTTTGGATTCAGTGATTTCTAATCTTGTGTGTGTGTGTGTGTGTGTGAGAGAGAGAGAGAGAGAGAGAGAGAGAGAGAGAGAGAGAGAGAGAGAAAGGGGGGGGGGTATATTCCAGTTGATCCTATTTCAGCATCTTGTAAATAGATACTGCTGGAAGTATGATGTTACATGTCTTGTGATTACAGCAATCATGTTTTGAGTGAAGATACAGTATTCAGAGAAGTTCGGGACCAGAAGCTTTATACAAAACGACTCCTTACAAAAACTAACAGAGTTCCTAAATGGGGTGAAAGATTCATTAGTGGCAGAACAGTCAAAGTTGTTGAAGAGTCTGTTGTGGATCCTAAGCAGAAGTTGTTGGTCACCTACACCAGAAACATTGGATATGTCAGAGTTATGGTAAGAATGCACACATTCCTCTTTTTTTTGTGAATATATGTGATTTCACATTTGAACTTGCCTGTTGTAGTTAAGCCTTCATCTCCCTGTACAATTCTTATCCTCCCACACTTCCTTCCATTACCAAATTGACTTTTCTGTGATGCCTCGGGATGTGTCCTATCAAATGACCAGATCTCTTAGTCGAGTTGTGCTATAAATTTCTTTCCTCCACAGATTGATTTAGTACATCCTCATTACTCATCTGATCTTCAGCATTTTTCTGAAGCACCGTATTTCAAAAGCTTGTATTCTCTTTGTGTCTGAATTGTTTATTGTTCACTTCTGTATAAGGCTACACTTCTGTCAAATTTTTAGTGTAATGATGTCAAACTTCTGAACTACTTGTAAGCAGTAACTATTCCAAAAGAAATTTGCAAATGATGATAAAAAAAGAAAGATTTAATGATACCCCATAATTAGTGCACAGGAAGCATTAAATGCTCCAGAGATTTTAAAAAAAAAAAAAAAGAGAGAGAGCTACAATTTTACTGGTTTCTCTAAAAGTACCACAGACTGTAATTCAGTTTGCACAATAATGTCACATGCTTCATTGGTTTAAATGTTCAGTTGGAAAGTTGAAACCAGGCCTTTGTCTAGTCACTCTCACTGGGAAGCCTTTACATGATTTTGTAGTAAGCTGCGTCCGCCCAAATGACTGAGTTTGTAAGTTGTTTATATCACACCCCCCCCCCCCCCCCCCCCATGCACCCATGCCTTCACAGTGATGAGGTGTATCACATGTTGTTTAAGAAGGAATGTGATATTAAATGTGGAAAACTGCTAATAAATATGTTAATGGAAATAATTGCCATTCCTAGAAACTGCAAAATGTAGGTATGCATTTAAAAAAATAAGCAGCTTTTGGTGGCATTAGCAATAGCACTATTTATGTGCTATGAATGACAGTGTTTCCCGTTGCTGTTCCTCAGGCAATAATAAAATTAATTACCATAAAATAAAAGGTTCAAAATGGCTGAGTCTCAGGACCAGTAAGATAAATGAAGATTTTCCTAGTCCATGCTCCCTTTCTTTTTCTTAACTCTCATTTCAGAAGAGGTGAGTTATTACTGCCTTCATTAGCAGTGTAGTGAAATTTTTGTGCATGTAGATATTTTTTTCCGTTTCAGCTGCGTCACATGCACGAGTGCTAAAATTAATTTTAAACATTGTCTGTGCTACTTACTAATTTTAGGCAAGTTTTTACTCCTCAGTCGACATGCTTGCCAAATAATAAGTCGCTTGAGTAGAAGAGGTGTGAATGAAATTTACATAATACACAGTAGGGGTATAAAAATGAGAAAATGTTAAGTAAAAAGTTCAAAGCATACAATACAGAGGTGAAAGATGTTTACCTGTAATTTTGATTCCAAGCTGAGAGATGGTTAGAGAAGAGCACACATCACCAGAACTACACTGTGACCGACACTGCTAATAACTGGAAATGATTATCAATTATTGTTTGAATTCAGTGTGGAGTGGCAGGGAAAAAAAGTAATAAAAACTGTTGTCAAAAGGGACATAGTAGAAAAGAGCTGAGCTGGATACAAAAAGGAATGAAATTGGAGAACATATTATGTGAAATCAGAGCAGAAGATGTGGACGGCACAAATAAAAATGTGGTAGTGTGCCTTGACAGCCTACACAACCAAGTCATGTGTTATACACTGTAAGGCTCGCATCGATTTGAACTGAACGGATCAGTGGAAGAAAATGATAACCAACAAGAACATACTTGGTATTACTACTTGTTATATGTTTATGACAATATTCTGAAAAGGATAGATCGATACTCACCACATAGCGAGGATATTGAGTCACAGATAGGCATAACAAAAAGACTGCTAAACAAGTAAGCCCTTAAAAAAAAAAAAAAAGACAACATACACACAAGCATTCACGCAGATGCAACTTGCACATGCAACTGTCTGGTCGCCAAGGCCAGCATGCGGTGCATTAAAAACATGAGAGATGACTTGATCAGTAAACTGAGTGATAGCACTTTCTTCTGCCAACCCCTTCCAGTATCAGTCTTGTGTGTGTGTAAAGTAAACAGTGTCTTTCCGGAGTAACTGATGTGTTTTGAGTTTATAGCAAAGTTGACAAGTCCTTTGTGCCCAATATTTACGGAAATAGGCCAGTTCTTAGAATGTTGTATGCAAAATAGAATCACAGACTAATCTAGAAACCCAAAATCATTTCAGTGCCTAGTGCAGTAACTTTGAAAGACTGCATAGGGGTCATTCCATGTCTGTTCAACCAGGGGCTCCAGCTCATAGTCTCAGATTTGACTGAAATTCAGTACACTAATTCTACCATGTGTGGAACACTAGTGTACAAAGTATTAGTTTCCCCTGCCAATTAGTTCCAGAATTATGACTTGTTAAAGAAGGTGGCGTGACCTGGAAATTGCAACCCGCATCTAGCAGTCTATCTTCAGACCCAACTTCCGGTCTTAATAACTTTGGAACTATTCCACACTATTCCAGTGAAATTTTTACAACCCAGTTACATCCACTTAGAGAACACACTCCATGAATCAAAACACCAACAACATATTTCTGAGGGAAAATAAACAATTCCAAAATGTGATTAAAAAAATGTAGGTGCCCTCTATGCCAAATATATTTCACTCAAAAAGGGTATAATGTTTTTGTGTTAAGCTTAATGTGGCCTAAACACACACAGAACTCATCATGCCCATATCAGTCACAAAAACTGAGTTACATGCACACGAAAATACAAAAATTTGAAAAATTACCTGAAACACATGGATTTTCGACATGTGTAGCACAAAAGGGACAAGTGGTATCCAAGCCAAATTTCACACATTGCATAAGTAGACCATAATATAATATGTGGCAAAATTTCAACTTGTTATTGCAAGGCAAACGTAACCAAATACATCTCTGTCAACTTTTATTGTACACAAATGCCTTGCAATAACAAGTTGAAATTTTGGCACATATTATATTATGGTCTACTTATGCAGCATTTGAAATTTGGCTTGAAATTTGTCCCTTGTGTGCTACCACATGTCGAAAATCCATGTGTTTCAGGTAATTTTTCAAATTTTTGTATTTTTGTGTGCATGTAACTCAGTTTTTGTGACTGATATGGGCATGATGAGTTCTGTGTGTGTTTAGGCCACATTAAGCTTAACACAAAAAAATTAGTGAAATATATTTGCCATAGAGGGCACCTACATCATGTACCTTTTAACGTATTACATTTTTTTAAATCACATTTTGGAATTTTTTATTTTCCCTCAGAAATATGTTGTTGGTGTTTTGATTCATAGAGTGTATTCTCTAAGTGGATGTTATGGGATTGTAAAAATTTCGCTGGACTGTGCGTAATAGTTCCAAAGTTATTAAGGCCTGAAGTTGGGTCTGAAGATAGATTGCCAGATGCGGGTTGCAATTTCCGGGTCATGCCAGGAACTTAAAATTTTGTACATGAGTGTTCCACACTTGGTAGCAGTGCATAGGTGCTGTTTAACTAAAACAAATGATGTTTACATGCTACATCTTTATTCTTCACATCTACATATTTGCAGCCCTCTACTGCTAGAGGACTCTGAATTACAGTGTGTAACATGATGGTGTATAATGTAACTGCCGTTGTGGTTAAAGTATATTGTGCATGACAAAATGACCCTATCCAAAATACTGAGGCAGCTGTGGTGCACCACGGGCCATAGATGACAGGAGTGAACAGTGGCTCTGGAGATGTATGTGGGGGAATAGACATGCAATTGCTGAGCAGCTGACTGCCAAAATGAACCTAGCGGCTACCAACAGTTCTTTCCAGCAACTGTTCAGCAAACATTGCTGCATATAGGCATCTGCAGCAAGCACCTGGTTCATGGAGCCATGCTGACTTCTGTTTATCGTTGACAAAGGCTGGAATTTGCAAACACCACAAGTGGTCTCCCTTTGAATGGTGACAGGTGGCATTTTAAGGTGAACTACATTTTGTAATTCTTCAGACAGATTGCCATTGGCATGTACAGCCTGAAATACCTGAAAACAAACACCCAGCTACAATTGTTGGAAGGGTTCAGGCCAGAGGAGGGAGTGTTACGGTCTAGAGAATGTTTTCGTGGCATTCCCTGGCTGATCTAGTCATTCTGGAAGACACAGTCAATTAACAGAAGTATGCATCTATCCTTGAGGACTATCACCCCACTACATACAGTATTTTTCCTCAGCACATAGCTCCCACTGTATGTGTGTGGTTCAAAGAGCACCAGAATGAGTTTACTGTACTCCTTTTACCACCATACTCCCCAATTTAAACCCAATCAAGAGTCTGTGGAACCACCTCTATCGGACTGTTTGCGCCATGGATACTCAATCGAGAAACAGCACAGCTGGTCATGGCATTATTTAAACCAAACCAAGAGTCTGTGGGACCACTTCTATTGGGCTGTTTGCACCATGGGCCCTCAATCGAGAAGCATAACATAACAGGTCATGGCACTACTGATGCATGGCCCAACATCCCTGGTGGTACCTCCCAGAATCTCGCTGACTCATTTCTAGTGCGTCTTGCAGTGGTCCACAGTGCTGAAGGACTATTCAGGCTTTTGACAGGTGGTCACATTAATGTGACTGGACATTGTATTTTGCGAAACCAGCAAGCAAATCTCTGTGTACTGCAGCAACTTTTAAATCACAATAGACTATCCACTCATGATTACATATTGGCATCCATTAGTAAGACAACTCGTTCATATGTTTCCTTCTCATCCCCTGAATGAGCCAAAGCTACTGGTGGAAGTTTATCACCATTGTGTAAAAACACCTTTTTTAATCAACTTTTAGACACATTAGTAAACATTCGTAAATATTCAATATTATGCTGAATACCCAAATCTTGATCAGACTACTTACATCTGTGTAAACAATCAATTTTTGTTTTCAAAGTAAAAAAAAAAAAAAAAATAAAAAAAAAAGAGGCATATAAGAGTAGGACTCACACATTGAGGGTTCCGTACAAACTGAATTTTTTTATATATTGAGTGGGAAGATATCAATCTCGGGGACTCCAAGACTTTCAAGTATGTTGTAATTTCAAGTTTGAAGTCAGATAACAAATAACAAAAGAAATATTTTTCATGTGATACGATTAAAAATTAACAATTTTATAATCTTTCTTTTACTTGTGCAGTGAAACTTCTCTTCTTGCCAAATTTCATGATTCTACATCAAGAGGAAGTACCCTATAGATTTTGATGAGGGAGTTTGTGAGCATCAAAATTTGTAACATAAATGGCCATGTCTTTTGACTGCATTGACTTAGAATCTTCTCTTTTTTTATGTCGCCAAGGGACCACATACCTTAATGTGCGACATAAATTTCAACTTGATATGTGCACTCCTTTGTGATAAAAAGGATTTTGAACAGTGGGACAGACAGACAGACAAACGGATATATGGGAAACAAAGTGATCCTATAAGGGTGCCATTTTTTATCATATGGAACCCTAGAAATATGAGGAATTTAAATAACAAAATTCTCATTGTGACTGACGTTTTGTGTTTCTAACATTGGTTTTCATCAAACCTACAATACTGTGTTAGGGCTGTTGTAGATCTTATCCAGCTCACAATTATACCGATGCCAGTGATATCAACTTTTTCCTGAATGCAGGTCTTCCAGATGACTTCCTGTTCAAAAACAGTCGTTTTTCTTGACATCGAAGTTTTGCAACCATATAGACCTACAGGTAGTATCAGTGTTTTGTACAGCTGGAGCTTGAAATTCCTTATAGAATGTGTGGGTAAAGAATAGTGACAGAAAAAAATTCAGATCAAATTAAGGGAAAGTTGTACGAGAGGAATTGTATGCAACTAAACGGCAGTAAAGTAGTTACATTTTTCTCATGTGTTTTACATGTAATGTAGCTTCTCATACTCATGATCATTTGGAGGAAATACTGAGGTTGGCTTCCTCTTCTCTCTGTGATGTAATAGTGTGTCAAGTAGGTGGCTTCATCATGTCAGTAATGTACGGATGAAAGTGAAAGAAAGGAAGGATGTTACCTGATGTCAACATATAATCTATTTCTTTCTGTTAGCATGAAGGGGATTTCAGAGCTCAATATCTCAATTTTACAAATATATTAATAACAGTGACTCATGTCCTCACTTCAATTTGCAATTTAACCTAAGACATAACCACTAATGATAGTAATGAAAATTGCTCTGTCACCAGGATCCAATCTGGCTGCCCTATGGATCAGACCCCACCTTATAAGTGTATATTAGCACCCTTAGCCTTGGAAGTATTTAGTTATTCAACTGTGCCTTGCAATTAAAATGCAAACTCAGTAAAGTGGGCAATGAGAACCACCTTGAATGAAAGAATAGACATTACAGATGGGGAAATGCTAAATTAATTGAGTAGGTGAGGCAAGAATGGTAGGTTTGTAATAAAACAAAAGCAATTAATAAATTAAATATAGTTAATGGAGAGAAAAGAAAAAAACATACACGTTAAAACAAAAAAAAAAATTGCAAGTACGTAGGTGTCTGCAGGAGGCAGTGGGGGAAGGGGAGGGAGGAGAAAAGGAGGCCCTTCCTCTCTCCCCCTGCCCCCACCCCTTCCTCTCCCCCCCCCCCCCCCCCCCCCCCCCGCCCCCCACCCCACTTAGAATCTCAAGTACCACAGGTCGTACCTATGTGCCTCCCTCCATTCTGCCTCTGCCCGGTTAAGTTTCTGCTGACACTCATGCACAAGTACAATATGAACAGTAAATATTGGCACTTTCAATGAGGGATACTGGTGGTAGCAGACACACCTGAGAGCAGCCCAGTAGACCTCATGCAGTCAGAAAAATAGGACTTGGAGCCCAGGACTCCCGCCTCCCCAGTCGTCTTGTGCAGTGATAGTAAATATTAAGATATCTACATATTACTATAATATATTAAAGCTATTTGGAGGATGTGGTTAATTCTTCAGTTGATTTTGTTAGTTGCCAGTAGCTTCTGCACAGGACCCACACCTCCTGCAGTCATAAAGACGGAACCCATGCCTCCCAAAACAGTTATGGGTCTGCCTGGAGCACAGGACTCGTGCCTCCCGCAGTCGACCCAGTCTTCGTCTTATAAAAAGGTTGCTTTACACACACACCTCTAGTTGAGACTGTAAAATTTTTTTGTATTTGTTGTATGTAACAACAAGGAATGGCCCTCATTATCGTGCATCTTGAGATCAAAAGATAATGAACCTCTTAAGGTTAAATGTGAATTAGTGGTGTTTGTACTAGTTCATTTAGCATTATCCATGGAGGAACTGTCTCACACCCAAAAGTGTGTGTGTGTGTGTGTGTAGTATTTTTGAATATATTTACAAATTTATTGATATGAATATAATAGAGGGAAACATTCAACATGGGAAAAATATATCTTAAAAACAAAGATGATGTAACTTACCAAACGAAAGTGTTGGTATGTTGATAGAGACACTAACAAACACACGCACACACACACACACACACACACACACACACACACACACACACACACAAAATTCAAGCTTTTGCAACCCACGGTTGCTTCATCAGGAAAGAGGGAAGGAGAGGGAAAGACGAAAGGATGTGGGTTTTAAGGGAGAGGGTAAGGAGTCATTCCAATCCCGGGAGCGGAAAAGACTTACCTTGGGGGGAAAAAGGGACAGGTATACACTCTCTCACACACACATATCCATCCGCACATATACAGACAAGCAGACTTATGTAAAGGCTTTACATATGTCTGCTTGTGTCTGTATATGTGCGGATGGATGTGTGCGTGCGTGCGTGCGTGCGTGTGTGCGCGTGTGTGTGTGTGTGTGTGTGTGTGTGTGTGTGTGTGCGCGCGCGCGTGTCTACCTGTCCCTTTTTCCCCCTAAGGTAAGTCTTTCCGCTCCTGGGATTGGAATGACTCCTTACCCTCTCCCTTAAAACCCAAATCCTTTTGTCTTTCCCTCTCCTTCCCTCTTTCCTGATGAAACAACCGTGGGTTGCGAAAGCTTGAATTTTGTGTGTGTGTTTGTGTTTGTTAGTGTCTCTATCAACATACCAACGCTTTCGTTTGGTAAGTTACATCACCTTTGTTTTTAGATATATTTACAAATTTATTGTAATACTAATCTAGTATGTATGCTGCACGTCTTTAAAACTGGCAATATTTTTCATTTTAGTTAGCGTTTCTAGATTTTATTTTTTAGGAAACTAATTTCAGATATTGTGTTCTTGTAATTTTTCCAGTTTTGAAGTTCTTCACTTGCTACATCATGAAGGAGTTTATTTAATTCATTTATTTTGAGGAATTGATTGTGGTTTTGAGTTGAATTTGCTCCAATACCTCAGGAAATCTGTGTACAGGATGATTCAAAAATAGTTTACAAATTGACGGGGCACATCTGGCATACAATAAAGATCAGTAATCACATGGGAACTAGGGTTGCAAAGACCATTCGGGGCTACTAAGTGGCATTGCAGTTATTTAGTCAC
This sequence comes from Schistocerca americana, assembly GCF_021461395.2. Lineage (NCBI taxonomy): Eukaryota > Metazoa > Arthropoda > Insecta > Orthoptera > Acrididae > Schistocerca > Schistocerca americana. Next base: position 785,696,133 of record NC_060119.1, read on the forward strand.
ATGCTACAAATGGGATGCCCGCTACAGGAGATGCTCAAAGCTTCGCCCAGATGCATCCAGGCAGGTTTGACATCTGTGCTGCATTGAATGGTGCCCCCTCTAAAGATACCTGATGTATCTTGAAGACATCCTGCTGCCACAACAATCCTTCAGTGATGTAACAGGTGTTTCATAAACAAGGCCCGTCACATACACCCACAGAAAAACTTTGGTTGAAAATGGATCAAGTGATCATGGTGGCGTGTGACTGGTGCACTGCGACCAATCCAGCGGCCGGCAAAGGTTGCCTGCAAATGTGCCCTCACTTGCCTGCTGAGAAGCACTGGGACTCCATTGCACTGAAATTGAATGTGACGTTGAATAGGCACCGGAACATCATTCAGCACGTACAACAGAACCCCTCACAGAAATATGAGAGATGTACGGCCTAATTAAACAGTCTCCAATCATGCCAGCCTGCATGTTACGAGTCGGTTTGCATTGTGAGGCACATGTACATGTAGCATATGATTTCACATCCGCCCACATATGCAGGTTGTGAAAATTCATCATACTATCAAGTGAGAATACCACCTCATCTGTAAAGAGGTCACTTGATGTGAAGCTTCACTCTGCCGCAGATTCTTGCAGAAACTGCCACACAAATTACATGTACTTGTTGTTGTTCCCCAGTTTCGAAGCCTGGGCGCATTGGAAATGAAATGAATACAGTCCATCATATACAATGTGCCAGGCAGAGGTTTGGGGGATATCTGTGGTGCAGGATACTTCATGTACTTGTTGACAGCATACGCTGCACCCTTTCAAGAATACTTCCGTCACAGCTGTCCATTGCACATGGAACGAGCCAGTTTCTCGTAGTTCGTGATGCATGGTGGTGAATAATGTGTGGCATGGCACCCCTTTATTGGGACATTTTGCGTGATATAATTACTTGTCTTCTCTTCCATTGTAGCTGGCCATGCCATAAATCAAATGCCTCTCAGTCATTTCATGGTATGTGTAGCTAGCCATGTTACTCCCAACGCTTCCACAGTGTGAATGGCGACAGTCTCTGTATGCTCCAACCACGTTTTTATTGCAATGCCTTCTCGTGACCGTAGCGCCCCCTTGTGTCATTTGTGACCCCCTGTGGCCACATGATTACTGATACTTACTGTAGGCCCGATGTGCCATGTCAAATTTGTAAACATATTTTCGGATCACTCTGTGTATCTGTGCTACAGGATTAAAACTGACTATTGTGCTTGTTGTGGAAACTTTCACGAGGATTGGTGGTTCTCTGGATATAGCGACTTGGTTCAGCTGACATGGTTGAAGGAATAATTTCATCTACATAAGTATACACTAAGCACTCAAAAACAACTGTAATTTTTCAGATACAGGGATTTTTGATGTTAAGTCCTCAACAAAACAGTTAACAATCATATCAGGATCCAGCACTGTTAAGCGAAATGTGTAAGACGGAAACTTCACAATTTCATTTGTACTAGTAGTCAGGTAAAAGTCCAAATGTTTGTACCTTTCACCAACAGCTTTGTGTTAGATGAAATTTATGTCCCTGGATTCTTACATCAGTCCACACTTCATAATTCCAGCTTTCATATTATTTTCTTCAAAGTCTGGAAATATTGTTGATGGGGATATTTCAGGCCCAGATCAGCATATTTATCAACAACTGGTGAAAGGCCATTCCAGTAACATGAAATTTCCTTATTGTTCAACAAATAAAAGACCATTGGAATTGTAATGTCTGTTAATAAACCAATGGACTGTAAATACTTGACAAAAAAAAAGAAGTTTTGCAGTATTTGAAAGTTCCATTGACATAAATTGTGTCACAATAAGTATTTTGAGGTTTTTCACCTTCAAATAATAGTGTGATGTTTTTGACAGCATCATTATGTTAAAAAATGTCACACGTCCATTGTGCTACAGGGACATTATGAAATGATCTGCTGTAGACCGAAACAAGATGTCAGGCAACCATAGTGAAGGGACAGGAAGGCCTCAGGTTTTCTGCCTGAGCTGGTAACTAGATTTGTTCTGGAGGCAATGGTCCTGCTACTTACTAAGCCTATCTGGTTAGGGGAGAAATGGGTCCTGCACCCCTCGATACAGTGGCTGTTGCAGTGGGTGGGGAGGTGTGGGGGAACAAGCTCCTTCTAATTACAGTATAAGCAGTAAATTGGAATCAACATCGCATTCAGAATGCCCACTGCAATGCTATTTTGCTGAGGAATGCCATATTGTTTCCTAGCTAAGGATGGCAAGAGGTTGACCAATCGGTAAGTTTCTGGCTTTCACCAGTTTCCACACTCCAACAGACGTAAAAATTATATTGCACACAGGAGAAGTGCCCTGTCATTGTGTCGAGGGGCACAAAAAGAGGAAAGTGCCATATGTGCATGAGCAAACACGGGCAGCGCCGTCACAGCAGTAACTTCATTACATGATCCTTCTCATTTTTAGTATGCATGGCTTGCAATATTGCGTGTTGCAAGTGTTGTGATATATGCTAATATTTTTTCTTTGATGTTTTGACAGCGCAAATTTAATTGATCATATAATAAAAAAGGATACTTGGTGAGGCAGTCCATAGAGATGAAAGATGTTTAATTGCACAAATTATGAATCACTGATGAGGAAGCTACAAAACAGTATCTGGTTGTTCGTGTAATGAAAGCAACTGGCAGGGTTGCAGAGTTCGTGACACTTCACAGAAAATAGTCCAACGGATAAGAAACGAAGTTCTTGGCTGTAACAAAGCAAACAGCTCTTGTCAACTTGCGGAAAGGAATGGAATCACTCAGAAGAGCATAATGTACGTGTTGATAGTTTCTATCATCATAAAACAAAGGACATTACTGAGGTATTTTTGGGGGGGGGGGGGGGGGCAGAAGATAGTTTTTACATGTGCCAAACTCTTACCTGTTCTTAAAGGGAGAATCAATTTTTAATGAAAAGGCACAGCATCAAGACACAACTCAAAGGAAGTGGGTTTTAAATAGAAGAAATGTGTGTAGGAAAGAAAAAATTAATAATAAGGTCAATATTATTAAATGGAGGACACACTGTTTGCGGAAGATAAGGTAATTGAGGGGTGATGGTGGGCCGATATTTTGTGTGTGAACTTGGGCTGATACAGAGTTAACATTCAGAAAAGTCAGCAAGGTACTGATATTGGAGTCACAAGCCATGTAAATGCATCAGGGAGAAGGTATCAAACTGAGTAATTGTACATCTTGGGGGATATTCAAATGTTGTTGAAAGGTGCAAATTACTATACAAAGTGGGAACAGATACTGGTGATTACCAACGTCTGTAAACTCTAGTAATTTAAGAAGTGGGTCGAGAAGAAAGTCGTTCGTAGTTTAACAGTTTAAAGAAACTGCAAAGAGAGTCTGTATTGGTTGTGGACAACACTACCCTTCATGGGAAACAGATCCACAAAACATTGTTGAAAAAGCCACAAAAAAGATAAATACTTAAACTGAGAAGACATGGGGTGAGACAATGCGAAAGTGTGTGCTGTTTACAGAAATAGAACAAATGAGCCCCAAGGAGAGACTTACTACGTTGATAAACTGGCTATCTGCGGCCATTCTGTTGTCAGACTACTGCCATATATGTTTGAACTTAATGCCCTCAAGCTAGCTTCACTTTAAGTGAAGTCATGTAAAACCACACAATACAGATTGTGACATGTTACTGAAAAGATTGCAGGTCTTGAAATTATGATATTCAAAGTATGGCAGCAAAAGGTCGGCCACGTTTCTGTCATGAAATAGTGAAGTTAAAGATTACCAGTAAAGCTCCGATTCTTTGAAGAATTGAGCTCCCATATATAAAACAGCTTCAGATGTCTGTTTAGAAATGAGTTAATGTGTTAAATATTTGCCTTTAAGCATATAAGCAAGAAAAAGTTAAGAAAAGATTTAAATTATGCTTGAAGTTTGTTGGAAGTCACCAAGTGTTCTCATTCACAAAGACTGGAAGAGTAAAGTCTGGGTATTAGCATGTCACCAATTGCACACCTGCCCAAGCAAGCGCGTGCACGCCCACACACACACACACACACACACACACACACACACACATACAGTTTGCAACTGTAATACTTGTCTTATTGTGTTAAACTTTCAACATAAGATTATAACCGTAAATGAGTAGATTATGACAGCATTTTAAATGTGTTAATTAGGTTAATGATTACATGAAATATTGAAAATCAGATTTCTGTTACCCTTGGAAGCCACAAGACAATGGTGGCTGGCACAGTGCCCTAGGTTCTGGGATAGTCGTTTAGTCATATAGATTATTGGCAAAGAGATGGAACCATGGAATAAATCATAGACAATTTAATATATAATGTAGGACAAGGTGACACTAAGAAAACTAACATTATTGAATTTAGAAGCTGCAGTGTGATCGAAGATATTTGACTTCCTCAGTGTATTCACCCCTCTGCAAGAAAGCTAAGTGAATCTGTGTTTGTAGTTTAGGTTATAGCATCAGTGCCGGCTAACATTTGTATAAAAAAGGTATAAAATTTTAACAAATTTAGATTAGAAATAAACACTTTATAGAGGTAACTAATTAATCTGTTCATCTTTTCCCTTCTCAACTTCTAGTTACACAGATTTATTGATACATGTAGTTACTATTGTGTGCTCTCTAGTGAATAGTTGTTAAAAGTTAGAGCCCTACTTGATACAAGATATTGGCAGAAAAACCTTTGTTAAACACTGTTCTGTTTCTCTCAGTTTATCTAGTATTGTTATAGTCCTGTGCTGTCCATTTCCACGACTGCAGCTAAGGGGCGTGCAGCACAAAAATTTAAAATAAGAAATGTCAGTGTTTAATACCGTCGTGTGGGGTCTCTTGCAATCATCAAAGATGTAGACATAATTGATGTTTATGTGTTCATTAAGCTGAACTTTTCAGTGGACAGCTCGTATGAACTAAGTGAGCATTCCTTCTCAGTCCTCCCTCGTGTCCAAGTCTCAGCAGCATCTGATCAAATGCATAGCATCTCAGTTGGCAAAATTTCTGACTTTTGAAAGAATATTTAACAGAATTTTTGCAGTTTGAAATGAATTCTGTTTCACTGAAAATTAATTTACCCATTACATGTGCTGTAAAAATTGCATATTACCAACAACATTGGCAGCATGCGAATTGTAGGCACATGTTTGGCAATAATGCCGGTCACTGTTGTACACCAGTGTTTGCAGCAATACATATCTGTGCCAGAAGTGTTTTGACGAGCCGCACCCTGGCTGCAAAGTGGACAAAAGCAGTCTAGTGGAAGTGAGTGTGACTTCCTTGCATTTGCATTTCAGAAATAAAGAAATTATCAAAAGTAAGAGAATGTATACTTTTTTTAAGTAAGCAAACTGTTTCTATGCTTCACCTTGTGAGCTAATGAATGATATGTGGTTTTTCCAGAATGCTGGAATACAAATTTCAATACACCGCTTAAAAGCAATTCACTCGAGAACTGGTAAGGCCAATACTAATCGGCTACTTGTGATTTACATAGAAGTGTGATGTACCTCTTTAAAGTGTACTTCTTATCAGTGGGTCTGTCTTGCAAAACTTTGGTTGAAGGACTCAAAATATGCATTAAAGTAGTTTAAAATGACGGGCAGATGGCTATGTTGAATATTTGATTATTGTTCACGAGCACAGTTACGGAATTATGAATTTCATGCATGTAACACTTCTTTGACCAGAGTTATGGTACTTGAAAATTAACGTATACGAAGACTGTAATAACAAAAGATGGTTGCCCAGTTATTGCCCATTAAAGGACGATTCACACTGGACGTCATCGGAACAGAAAGGCAGGTGACCTCACCATCCCATTTATGGCAAATGTGACAGAAATGGAAGCTCTAGATGGCAAAGCATTAATAAAATATATTGTTCTTGGCACCAGTCAGGAGGGACATGAACCATTAATATTAGTGTAATTTCCAGGCTGCTGTTGGCACAGCGAAAAGAGTACAGAACGGTAAACTGGAGGCTGTGAGGTCAGGTCCTAATGCAGAAACTCCTTTTCTTATTTTATTTTATTTTATGTTTTCAATTTTTATGTTACATACACAGCAAATAAACTGAAATATGAACAAACTAGCTCACTTGTATACAGCCTAATATGCTATAAACCTTTCGGGAAAATTATACCAACAGTCTACATATGCCTATAAGAAAGTAATGACTCTTACGGACTGGGGATTCAAAAAATGGTGAGTGAGGATCCGACAAAATATAAGAATATCATCATTATTTTGTCAAAATGTGCTGAACTTAAAAGACAGCATTATGTAAAACATTTGCGACTAATTTGGTAACAACCTATGTGCAAGAGAACAAATTTCTTCTGTTAATTGACTTGTAGGGAGAACAAGCAAATCCATATCATATGACAGTATTTTTAAGCTGAAGAGGAATTGCCATCTTGCAGTATTAAAGTGATTCCCTCAGATGCAATTCACAACCCTGTGATGTCGGTTTTTAGTGTCGGATAAAGAATTTGGTCAAAAACTTAAAAACTTGAAAACTGCTCTTATCTCCTCAAGAGAGAAAAAAAAATCATATCCATAGAATTCTACATCAAAATATATTTCAATGTAGATTCTCAGACAAGACGTTAAATGTACAACACGCACCTGCTGCAAACACAAGTAACATAAGAAGCACCTCACCTTGTGCATGCACAAAGCCTACTCTCCTCTCCACGTCTCTTCTCAAACAGCTAAAAATTTTTGACAATGTAGAAAATAAATATCACTGCTACTCATTTCACTTGCAGCAATCTGAACTGTCAGTTTAAGCTCTCACGTTCATGCCTAATCACACCCACAAATATAGCAACATATTCAGAAATGGGCAGCAAAATATTTTTGATAAGTAAGGAATTACAAGAATGTGATTGCCGTTCATTTCGCCTGCGCCAGTGTAAGCTGTACTCTTAGAAACCACAGCCTATTTGTAGTGAGCAAGGAATTATAAATGCCATTGCTGCTATTAAAGAAGCTAAAAACCCGCCTCGATTGTGAAAAAAGCACCTAGTGTTAAGTGTTAACCTTCCCAGTGGAACATTGTTAACACTTTAACACTAGGTGCTTTTTTCGCAATCGAGGCGGGTTTTTAGTTTTTTAATATATTAACCAACAATTGCTGACGTGCTGTGATGTTGAGGTTCCATTGCTACTAGTTTTACTCTCAGTAATTTAAGTTGTACTCTCTGGTTCCTTCCTAACTACACTCTCGGAAATTGTGCCAGCAATGTGTGTGTGTGTGTGTGTGTGTGTGTGTGTGTGTGTGTGTGTAAACTAATAAATGTGCCTAATTTTATATACAAAGTTCCCGGTCTGGGGGTTAGAATAGGCCCGAGGTATTCCCGCCTGTCATAAGAGACGACTAAAAGGAGTCTCTCACTTTTCGGTCCTGTGAGTTCAGGTCCCATTCTATGGTTTGACCTGTCACTTTCAAAATTCTACAGAAGTGCAGGCCATATGGGGAAGGACACCTTACATGGTGCACGAGTGCCCTCAGATTCGATCTCCTGAATCTCTTGTCATGGCTTTGCATCTCCAACTGCGATTCAACTATTTGGGCAAGGAAACTTTCCAGAGAACGTCATTTTCTTTCGTTGCCTCCTGTCCTCTTTTGCCCCCTTGACAATACTGGATTTCTCTGCCCCAATATCCAGCGCGTTTTGTTGTGGTGGGGTTGTCATGTACCTATTTGGTGGTAGCCCCCTGACAACACAGGGATCACACTACTGATGCCGAGCTGCAAACTGCCCACATATGCCGAGGTGTAGATGCCTGTCTTACTGGGGCATCAGGACTCCTGGCAACGGCCATCATGCCAGTTGGCCTTTGCTGTCGCTGGGTGGTGCCCGTGGGGAGAGCCCCTGATCGGAGTAGGTAGCATCAGGGTGGATAATCCACAATGAAGTGGGCTAAGTCATCTCTTGCTGGTGACCATACGGCACAGGGTCCAGGTGATTATTTCCCATCGTGACCTCCTTTTGGAGGCTGACAATGAGCTCCATGCCAATTTAGAACAGTGGGGTGTTCATTTCATCCGGCACATTTCCAGGGACCCAAAGACAACAGGGTTGCTACCGGTGCCTTCATCTTGGTCTTCGAGGGTGATTCATTGCCTGAAAAGGTCAAGGTAATGGTTTACCGCTGTGACGTTAACCCATACTTCCCTCCCCCTATGCGGTGCTTTAAGTGCTGGAAGTTTGGGCACATCTTCCCGCTGCACTTCCAGCACCACATGTCGAGACTGTGGACGTCCACTGCAGCCAGATACTCCATGTGCGCCATGTCCCACTTGCATCAACTGTGGGGAGCACCTGCTCACCAGACTGCCCAGTACTCCAAAAGGAATGGAAAATCGTGGAGTACAAGATCCTGGACCAGTTGACTTACATAGAGGCTAAACGTAATTTCAAAAGATTACACCGCATTCGGTTGACGTTGACATCTGCTGCAGCTACATCACCATTGCCGTCCCAAGTGCCAGTGGTTAGTGGTTCCTCACTGTGTGACACGAACAGCGGGCCCTCCGGGCCATCACAATACATCCGCCCCTTGATGGTAGGGGCCAAATCTTCCCCCGTTGCTCCTAAAGCACCTAGTTCAGGAGCAAGCCCTCCCTTCCCCCCCCCCCCCTCCCCCCCTCCAAACGCAGAGGACATCGGTCCCCTCCCTCCTGCTGAAGAAGCAACAGCCTCCTCCAGCTCCTCTCATGCAGAAGTGGTCCCTTGGGGCCCTCTCTCCCTAGGTCTCCACTGACGTCACGGCGGACACTCGCCAGTGGCTCAAAGAGCCAAAAGCTGCTGGACGAAGAGCTTCACGGCCTTCCTCCATGCTTGAAGCTCCTTCAGAGAAATCTTCCCAGCAAGCCCCTAAAGAGAAGCGAGAGAGCAAGCAAACTAAGAATAAGTATGCTAAGAAACAGGACCCTCTGGTGGCGCCAATACCACCACTCCCTATCAGTTCTGCATCTGAGGATGCAGTGGAGATCTTAGTGTCCCCTGCGGACCTGGATCTCACTGATGCCTCATCCACCGTAGAAATGGCTACAAATACTCAGAGGCAGCAGGTGACCCTGAGCCATAACCTGCCTCCTTGTGTCCTTCATGCCTTCCCGGCCTCACGATAACGTCATCCTCCAGTAGAATTGTGACTGTTTTTTCAACCACCTGGCTGAACTACGGCAACTGTTAAGCTTTACACCTGCTTTCTGCATTGCCCTCCAGGAAACCTGGCAATGTGGACCCCTGCCCTCCGTGGCTGTAAGGGATATTACAGTAGTCTGCTCCTTCAAAGAAAAATTATAGTTGAGGAGAGACAGACAAAATGAGTACTAGCTCAAAAACATGAAACTCAAATATAGATGAAAAGGAAACACTGTTATTTAGGAGTAGTCGAACATCTTAACCAATACACATGACAAAGTAAAAAAGAAAAGTATTTCCATACTGTTATCAGATACAATAACTATTTTGAGTGACCCGTATGTTTCAGTTCAAAATAAACTTCAAATTATTTAGAACTTAAATGTATTTTGTTTTGTCTGTTTCAGAGTGTTATAGAAAAGGTGACATACAGAGTAAGCAAGGAAAATCCGAACTGGACTGTAGCAGAAAGATCAGCTTGGATAGATTCTCAAGTGTTTGGATTTGGGCGTGCTATACAAGCATTTGGCGTAGAAAGATTTCGCAAAAATTGTCAGAAAATGGTTTCAGGCTTCAATTATGTACTTTCTTCGTTGTTTCCTGTTACATCAATCCCATTAAGAGAGGAAACAATGAACCAGGGCTTAGGATCAACCAAGAAAGATGCCCTCAAGGATGCAGCTAAGAAGGCTACCGATCTGGCAAAATCAAAAGCTGGGACAATTTATGCTTCCTGCCATGCAAACCAAACATAGTTCACCTTTATAAGAGAAAGGTTTATGTTGCTGATGTGCACAGGGAAGTTGTTTCCTTTACTGACAGCGTCAGCTGACACAGCTTATAAGCCGAAGAAGTTATCTTTGTAGCCTAGTTAATTAAAATTGTAGAAAAATGTTACCAGAGTAATTATATCACAGTGAAAGGTGAAATATACTTGCTACTTGTTTCAGAGTAATTGCATTTGAATGAAACTTTCTGTATTATTGTGTTTGCTGGCATTTCATAGCCACTTTGGAATGGTGGATGTTATTGCTTCAGTGCATTTATTATACACTATTGGTGTAAATATGGCTACTTCTTGATTCAAAAAGAAGCGTAGGTATAAATATCAAGACTTATATTTGTAGAATATTTCTAATAACTTTCCAAGACTTTGCAGGCACAAATGCTTACTATATTTTGCATTTCATACTGTCGGATTAAATGTTCATTCCTGCAGATTTGTTACATAACACAGCATGTAAATTGTATTCTGTCATGTTATAAGCATGTCTTCATCCAACACATTATTAACTTAAAGAGACTGCACACAGGCTGACATACATTCTATTTGTATAGTGTTGATCTTTTAAATAAATTTTATAGTTAGGAGCAAGGAAATTTTGACTATACTTTATTGTTGTCAGGACTGTATTTCTTGCTTGACTTTCTGCAGAGGATCAAATTAAAACTTTACAAATATATATTTTATTTCATGTAAGCAAATAAGAATATTAACCAAAGGGATGGAGTAAATGAAGATGTGAAGAAGAAGAAGAAGAAGAATGGGACACAAGTCTGAAAAACGGTACCAGTTGGTTACCATGCTTCATCATATAGTATATGACAAGATTTTGTTTCTGTTTTGTTAGTCTGTCACGTCAAATTTGGCCCACTACATAAATTATGCAGTTTTGATCTCTTACTTTTAAAATTTTGAAGGAGGCTCGCTATTCTTTGATCTGCAATGTTCTTAAACACTGACTTACTAAGATCTCATACTTTCTCATGATTGATTTGAACTGGTGCTTTATAGTAATAATATTTGATATTGTTTTATTTGTTATGAAAATAACAAATTAACTGGGAATTGAATTTTTTATACTTTGTAACCAGTGCTAATGGTATATGTCAACTGTAAATCTGGTGGACAATGTAGAAACAATGAAATAAAACATTTTTCATTATGATTGCCCAAATTATGGTAGTTTAATAGAAAGCTACTGTCTGCATGTGAGCAGCTGAATGTACTGCAGAAGCACTTCCTTTTAAATTATCTCCACACTGACATCATTTTAAACGGAAGAAAAACTTTAAAAATTGTGGGAAGTTCATCCAATAAATGAATAATGCTGTGTAGCACATTTTATAGTTTTTAGGAAATTGCAGAATAATAATCTAATAGCAGATATGTATTGTTTGTGCATGTATACTATTGAAGATACTTTGTTGTGCTTTTTAAAATCGCACTAAGCATAGTTTTTTTTTAAAAAAAAAATAAGTAAGTATTAGAATGGAAAAATGCTGTATAGGAATGGATATACAGCATTATCCCAGATCACTCTGTACTCTGTTGTGGTGTAATGAAGGTTGTCTTGAATCAAAAAGTAAGAAAGAAAATTACAACAACATACGAAATAATACTTATTGTAAACTGAATACTTTGGTCCTGAAAGAGGTATGGGAACATGAGTTTGTCATCAACTTGACACACAAATTTGATGCATTAAACTCAGTTGTCGCACTGCAGGTTTTTGTAAAAATGCATGTTTTTTGGCTCCATATAATCCATCATGCCCAGTAGATCCCTTTTCTTCTTCTTATGAAGTTTGTGTCCCATTGTACAGCAACCACACTAGACAATTTTTTACTTGATGTTCACAACCATATTTTACGGTATAATGTCTTTCCCATAGCCAAAGCACATTGTGACTACAACACATGCTTGCACCTTGAGGATCATCACTGCACAGCTTCAGCCAGAGTAAATTAGTGATTTTCAAAGTAGGTGGCTTTTTGAAAACCAAGTCAGTGGATCCTACATCCTGAAAGTCTTCCGTCATCATCTCCTGAATGTTCAGTTTTGAAGGATTGACAAAGGCCTCAGCAATAACATGCTTCCATTCTGAGTGAACAATAATGTTTGACACTATTCCTTTTCTCGATCATTGCAAAGTTCTTGTCCTGGGGTAGGAAACTATGACCCAAATATAAAAACTTCTGATGTATTTCTGTAAAAAGTGCTTGGAGATCACCAGATAGAAATAAAGTGCCAAAACTCTCCAGCCCGACTCAGCAGTCAGACCGTACAATCAGTTTGTGTTCCATACCTTCTTCATGCATATTGTAATTGTTTGTCACAAATTTAAGCATACAACAAACTATTTCATCTGAAGCTCTCCTTGCGGTGGATTCATCCCACAAATTTACTGTGATGTTTCCAGTTCCTAATGTTGAACTGTGAAATTCTATGACAACAGCAGTCTGTGGTAAAATACCATGGAATGTGACAGTGTTGGACAAACTAAAACCTGTTGTAAGTCAACACATATAATGTGTATTGTTGCTCCTTTTATCCATTTCCATAATAATAATAATAATAATAATATTTATTCAACATCGAATAATCAAATACAATCCCTAGAAATAATACAGTTTCAGGACATCATACAGATTATTCTTGTGAATACGCCAGTTTATAAATTACAAACTAAAGATTTGTTTGTATTAATAAATTTTACATTTGGTAGTATACAATCACAATATTACAAATATTGTTTTTATCAACATTATATTAGTTGTAGGTTACTTAAAACTATGAGCTTGACGTACTTATGAAGCACTTTTCGTACAGATATAACACTCGTCTAGGGAATAAAAAGGGTTTTCAATTAGAATTCTTTTTAGCTGATCTTTTAATTTGTTAGTAGGAAGGGTTGTGAGACTTTTTGGTAGGGCATTGGCTAGCTTCAGCCCAGCATGAAGTGCATTTTTTTCATACAAAGCTGTTCTGTGGCTATTTACATGTTAACTGAACTTTTGCCTTGCATCATACTGGTGCAGGTCACAGTTGAAATTTGGATTTATTGTTTTCACAAGCAATATAACTTTCAATATGTATACACCTATAATGGTGTTGTTGTTGTTGTTGTGGTCTTCAGTCCTGAGACTGGTTTGATGCAGCTCTCCATGCTACTCTATCCTGTGCAAGCTTTTTCATCTCCCAGTACCTACTGCAACCTACATCCTTCTGAATCTGCTTAGTGTATTCATCTCTTGGTCTCCCCCTACGATTTTTACCCTCCACGCTGCCCTCCAATACTAAATTGGTGATCCCTTGATGCCTCAGAACATGTCCTACCAACCGATCCCTTCTTCTGGTCAGGTTGTGCCACAAACTTCTCTTCTCCCCAATCCTATTCAATACTTCCTCATTAGTTATGTGATCTACCCATCTAATCTTCAGCATTCTTCTGTAGCACCACATTTCGAAAGCTTCTATTCTCTTCTTGTCCAAACTATTTATCGTCCATGTTTCACTTCCATACATGGCTACACTCCATACGAATACTTTCAGAAATGACTTCCTGACACTTAAATCAATACTGGATGTTAACAAATTTCTCTTCTTCAGAAACGCTTTCCTTGCCATTGCCAGCCTACATTTTATATCCTCTCTACTTCGACCATCATCAGTTATTTTGCTCCCCAAATAGCAAAACTCCTTTACTACTTTAAGTGCCTCATTTCCTAATCTAATTCCCTCAGCATCACCCGACTTAATTAGACTACATTCCATTATCCTTGTTTTGCTTTTGTTGATGTTCATCTTATATCCTCCTTTCAAGACACTGTCCATTCCATTCAACTGCTCTTGCAAGTCCTTTGCTGTCTCTGACAGAGTTACAATGTCATCGGCGAACCTCAAAGTTTTTATTTCTTCTCCATGAATTTTAATACCTACTCCGAATTTTTCTTTTGTTTCCTTTACTGCTTGCTCAATATACAGATTGAACAACATCGGGGACAGGCTACAACCCTGTCTTACTCCCTTCCCAACCACTGCTTCCCTTTCATGTCCCTCGACTCTTATAACTGCCATCTGGTTTCTGTACAAATTGTAAATAGCCTTTCGCTCCCTGTATTTTACCCCTGCCACCTTTAGAATTTGAAAGAGAGTATTCCAGTCAACATTGTCAAAAGCTTTCTCTAAGTCCACAAATGCTAGAAACGTAGGTTTGCCTTTCCTTAATCTTTCTTCTAAGATAAGTCGTAAGGTCAGTATTGCCTCACGTGTTCCAGTGTTTCTACGGAATCCAAACTGATCTTCCCCGAGGTTGGCTTCTACTAGTTTTTCCATTCGTCTGTAAAGAATTCGTGTTAGTATTTTGCAGCTGTGACTTATTAAGCTGATAGTTCGGTAATTTTCACATCTGTCAACACCTGCTTTCTTTGGGATTGGAATTATTATATTCTTCTTGAAGTCTGAGGGTATTTCGCCTCTTTCATACATCTTGCTCACCAGATGGTAGAGTTTTGTCAGCACTGGCTCTCCCACGGCCGTCAGTAGTTCCAATGGAATATTGTCTACTCCGGGGGCCTTGTTTCGACTCTGGTCTTTCAGTGCTCTGTCAAACTCTTCACGCAGTATCATATCTCCCATTTCATCTTCATCTACATCCTCTTCCATTTCCATAATATTGTCCTCAAGTACATCGCCCTTGTATAGACCCTCTATATACTCCTTCCACCTTTCTGCTTTCCCTTCTTTGCTTAGAACTGGGTTTCCATCTGAGCTCTTGATATTCATACAAGTGGTTCTCTTATCTCCAAAGGTCTCTTTAATTTTCCTGTAGGCGGTATCTATCTTACCCCTAGTGAGATAGGCCTCTACATCCTTACATTTGTCCTCTAGCCATCCCTGCTTAGCCATTTTGCACTTCCTGTCGATCTCATTTTTGAGACGTTTGTATTCCTTTTTGCCTGTTTCACTTACTGCATTTTTATATTTTCTCCTTTCATCAATTAAATTCAATATTTCTTCTGTTACCCAAGGATTTCTACAAGCCCTCGTCTTTTTACCTACTTGATCCTCTGCTGCCTTCACTACTTCATCCCTCAAAGCTACCCATTCTTCTTCTACTGTATCTATTTCCACCATTCCTGTCAATTGCTCCCTTATGCTCTCCCTGAATCTCTGTACAACCTCTGGTTCTTTTAGTTTATCCAGGTCCCATCTCCTTAAATTCCCACCTTTTTGCAGTTTCTTCAGTTTTAATCTACAGGTCATAACCAATAGATTGTGGTCAGAGTCCACATCTGCCCCTGGAAATGTCTTACAATTTAAAACCTGGTTCCTAAATCTCTGTCTTACCATTATATAATCTATCTGATACCTTTTAGTATCTCCAGGGTTCTTCCATGTATACAACCTTCTTTCATGATTCTTAAACCAAGTGTTAGTTATGATTATGTTGTGCTCTGTGCAAAATTCGACCAGGCGGCTTCCTCTTTCATTTCTGTCCCCCAATCCATATTCACCTACTATGTTTCCGTCTCTCCCTTTTCCTACACTCGAATTCCAGTCACCCATGACTATTAAATTTTCGTCTCCCTTCACAATCTGAATAATTTCTTTTATTTCATCATACATTTCTTCTATTTCTTCGTCATCTGCAGAGCTAGTTGGCATATAAACTTGTAGTACTGTAGTAGGCATGGGCTTCGTATCTATCTTGGCCACAATCTTGGCCACAATAATGCGTTCACTATGCTGTTTGTAGTAGCTTACCCGCATTCCTATTTTCCTATTCATTATTAAACCTACTCCTGCATTACCCCTATTTGATTTTGTGTTTATAACCCTGTAGTCACCTGACCAGAAGTCTTGTTCCTCCTGCCACCGAACTTCACTAATTCCCACTATATCTAACTTTAACCTATCCATTTCCCTTTTTAAATTTTCTAACCTACCTGCCCGATTAAGGGATCTGACATTCCACGCTCCGATCCGTAGAACGCCAGTTTTCTTTCTCCTGATAACGACATCCTCTTGAGTAGTCCCCGCCCGGAGATCCGAATGGGGGACTATTTTACCTCCGGAATATTTTACCCAAGAGGACGCCGTCATCATGTAATCATACAGTAAAGCTGCATGCCCTCGGGAAAAATTACGGCTGTAGTTTCCCCTTGCTTTCAGCCGTTCGCAGTACCAGCACAGCAAGGCCGTTTTGGTTATTGTTACAAGGCCAGATCAGTCAATCATCCAGACTGTTGCCCTTGCAACTACTGAAAAGGCTGCTGCCCCTCTTCAGGAACCACACGTTTGTCTGGCCTCTCAACAGATACCCCTCCGTTGTGGTTGCACCTACGGAACGGCTATCTGTATCGCTGAGGCACGCAAGCCTCCCCACCAACGGCAAGGTCCATGGTTCATGGGGGGGCCTATAATGGTAAGCACACCTAATTTTGGGAACAGATTCCGACATGCTTCTTGGGGTTTGGCACCACAAATAATTCTGATAACTTTTTTCTGTAGTATTAATAATGTACTTAGGTTGGCTTGAGTTGTTGCACCCCATATTTCTACAGCATAGTTTAAGTTTGATGAGAATAGTGCATGATAAGCAGTTTTTAGTACACACATGTCCTTACAATATTTGCTAATCAAACACATTCTTCAACAGCTTACACGCTAAGGAATCAATATGCATGTCGCATTTGAGGCTGTCCTGGATTGTAATTCCCAAGAACTTTTTTCCTTTTTTACAATGTCATTTCCTATGAATAATTTCATGTCAAATTCTATTTGTTTCCTTGTGTTAAATTCCATCATTGCAGTCTTTGAAGCACTTACATTTAGATGGCTTTCATTAAAATACTTGACTATTTCATTAGTTACACTGTTGCACAGTTCCTCCAGACTCTCATAGTCTGTGTTTACACACTATTGATGTGTCATCTGCATACAATATTTTTGTACAGTTAGGAGAACAATACTGTATATCACAAACATAAATTAAGAAAAGAAGGGGTCCCAAGACAGGACCTTGAGGCACTCCATATTTGATATCAGTAATTTTAGATTTGTAAGACCCACTGTTTGTTTTAAGCAAGACAAATTGTTTTCTATTGCTCATATACGATTTTATTAGCTCATAGCCAGTTCCTCTGATACCCAGGTTCCACAGCTTGTCAAGTAATATGGTGATGTTGACACAATCAAAAGCTTTTTCTAGATCAAGGAACACTCCAGTTACATACTCCTTGTTCTCTATGGCCATTATTATTTTGTCTATTAATTGTGCTGCTGCTACTGATGTTGACTTGTTTTTCATAAAGCCATTCTGATTTTCAAATATTAAATTGTGTTGACTCAGGAATGTCATTAGTCTAGTATAAATAACTTTCTCAACTACCCTAGAAAACACAGGTAAGATTGAGATGGGGCGGTAGTTTTCAATTTTAGATTTATCACCTTTCTTGTAAATCGGGGTTACTTGTGCTGTCTTTAGACTATCTGGGAAACAACCTGATGCAATTACATCATTTACTGCTGTGTCCATGGCATCAGATATGTTGTCTATGTATCTTTTCAGTGTACTGATAGACAATCCATCATAGCCTGCTGATTTTATATTTTTTTTAATGACATTACTATGTTTTTGACTTCCTTGTTATTGGTTGGGGCCAAGTATATGCTTTGTTTCTTAGCACTTTGTAGGCTTGGTCTACTTTTGTATGACACAACCGACTCTCAAGTTCGTTGTTGTGCAGTTCTGTTTCATCTGAAGCTGTGATTATTTTGTTAAACGACAAATCGCATTGTCTACAAGTATCTGGCCTAGGTATTCCAAAACTCAAATTAAAATCTGTTTGAAACACACTTTGCTAGTATGACCTGCTTATTGATTTATCAGGAAACTTTACAGTAAGCAATTGATAACATTCTGTGGTTGAGATTGGGGAGCAGACATTCTTTTGAAGATTTATTAATGCTGCAATGGCTCAACTGCTTTGGGAAACTCAAAATTTGTTCTTGAATCAGAGCACTGCTGTCATTTGATGTGACCTGTTGAAATGTGTTCCTCAACCATCTTGAGGAGTAGTCATTCCATCTTTTAGTTTATGTTAAGAGTCTGTATCCATCGCTGCGTGATGCGGATTTTGTCAAGCAACATACTTCATTTGACTAGGCTTTGTATTTGAAAGTAGATCATTTCCGTGAAGTATCATCTGTCTTACCTTTCTTTCGTCTCATTGGCATATCTTTTTCCATGGATTTTGTCAAGTAAATGGACTGCTCATCATATGTGAAGGCATAATATTCTTTGTACAACTTTAACTTAATTTCAAGGTTTGTGTCCATGCATCCTTCTGTTGAGCGCACTTCAGCACTGCATACACAATCTTGAATCATGCAATCAATCAATATTACTACCTATACCTAATATTCTACTGGATTATCACATTTCACATTCTCTTTAATAATGTAGCAGTGCTTGGATTATATATTATATTTTTTCATTGGTGATAACTACAGAACTGTAGCTAATTTTATTCATGTTACCTATTTTTGCTGTGATGTTTTCAGAAGCTGCATATAACATATGTCGTTAGAGCCATGTACTCTACAGGGCACATACACCACTATACAGGACACATATGCTACTCTATAGACATACACCTTTTTACAAAACCCATAAAGCATTATTCCAGTAACTCCTATTGAAGGCTGTTTAGCAGGTACTACCTTTCCTATTCATGATTCATTTAAATCCAGCACCACAAAGCCTTTTCTGCTCAGTATCTTGCCAATTATTAATGTTAATTTTTCCTTCTCATTGCATTATTTGCATGTATCAAACCACTTGTGGTAAGCATCACCTTGCCACACTCCACCATTCTTGTAATATACAGTATTGTTATATACTGTATTGTATACAGAGGCACAAAAACTGCATGCCTTGCTGTTTAGTGCTGCCCTCAGATGGTAAACAGGTCAGTCTTGCTCACGAGTTGGTAGAGTTCTGTCATGGCTGACTGTCCCAAGGCTATTAGTAGTTCTAATGGAATGTTGTCTATTCCTGGGGCCTTGTTTTGACTTACATCTTTCAGTGCTCTGTCAAACTCTTTACACAGTATCATATCTCCCATTTCATCTTCATCTACATCCTCTTCCATTTCCATAATATTGTCCTCAAGTACATTGCCCTTGTATAGGCCCTCTATATACTCCGTCCACCTTTCTGCTTTCCCTTCTTTGCTTAGAACTGGGTTTCCATCTGAGCTCTTGATATTCATACAAGTGGTTCTCTGTTCTCCAAGTCTCTTTAACTTTCCTGTAGGCAGTGTCTATCTTACCACTAGTGATATATGCCTCTACATTCTTACATTAGTCCTTTATCCATCCCTGCTTAGCCATTTTGCACTTCCTGTCGATCTCATTTTTGAGACGTTTGTATTCCTTTTTGCCTGCTTCAATCACTGCATTTTTATATTTTCTCCTTTCATCAATCAAATTCGATATCTACATACATACTCCGCAATCCACCATACGGTGCGTGGCGGAGGGTACCTCGTACCACAACTAGCATCTTCTTTCCTTGTTCCACTCCCAAACAGAACGAGGGAAAAATGACTGCCTGTATGCCTCTGTACGAGCACTAATCTCTCTTTATCTTATCTTCGTGGTCTTTCTGCGAAATGTAACTTGGCGACACTAAAATTGTACTGCAGTCAGCCTCAAATGCTGGTTCTCTAAATTTCCTCAGTAGCGATTTGCGAAAAGAACGTCTGTTTTCCTCTAGGAGACTCCCACCCGAGTTCCTGAAGCATTTCCGTAACACTCGCATGATGATCAAACCTACCAGTAACAAATCTACAGCCCTCCTCTGAATTGCTTCTATGTCCTCCCTCAATCCGACCTGATAGGGATCTCCTGTTACCCAAGGATTTCCGCTAGTCCTCATCTTTTTACCTACTTGATCCTCTGCTGCCTTCACTATTTCATCTCCCAAAGCTACCCATATCTCCAGGCCTCTTCCATGTATACAACCTTCTGTCATGATTCTTGTACCAAGTTTTAGCTATGATTAAGTTCCGCTCTGTGCAAATTCTACCAGGCGGCTTCCTCTTTCATTCCTTACCCCCATTCCATATTCACCTACGACGTTTCCTTCTGTTCCTTTTCCTACTACCGAATACCAGTCTCTCATGTTTATTAAATTTTCATCTCCCTTCACTATCTGAATAATTTCTTTTATCTCATCATACATTTCTTCAATCTCTTGCTCATGTGTGGAGTTAGTTGGCATATAAATTTTTACTGCTGTGGTAGGTGTCGGCTTCATGTCTATCTTGGCTACAATGATGTGTTCATCATGCTGTTCGTAATAGCTTATCTGCGCGCCTGTTTTTTTTTTTTATTCATTATTAAACCTACTCATGCATTACCTTTATTTGATTTTGTATTTATAACCCTGTATTCACCTGAACAAAAGTCTTGTTCCTCCTGCCACCGAACTTCACTAATTCCCACTGTATCTAACTTTGTTGTTGTTGTTGTGGTCTTCAGTCGTGAGACTGGTTTGATGCAGCTCTCCATGCTACTCTATCTTGTGCAAGCTTCTTCATCTCCCAGTACCTACTGCAGCCTACATCCTTCTGAATCTGCTTAGTGTATTCATCTCTTGGTCTCCCTCTACGATTTTTACCCTCCACACTGCCCTCCAATGCTAAATTGGTGATCCCTCGATGTCTCAGAACATGTCCTACCAACCGATCCCTTCTTCTAGTCAAGTTGTGCCACAAGCTCCTCTTCTCCCCAATTCTATTCAATACCTCCTCATTATACTAAAATGTAAACTTTCACGGCCGGAAATATCATGTCCATTATAATTATTCGGGCTGTTATGCCGTGGTCGGTTGATGAATTCTGTGGTGATTCCCAACGTTTCGTCTCCGACTGCGGGAGACATCTTCAAGGGGGTCCGTAGCTTGATGGAAGGTCCAACACACACACACTGGCTCGCTACTGACTGCCGCTAAATTCCGTGTCCGCGCGCCCCCGCGCCGCGGCGTGACGTCACGTGTTTTGAAAACGTCAGTGCAATTGGCCGGTGTCCGTCGCCGTCGATCGCCGTTGCCATCACCCAGTAGTGGACGAGTGGTACACATCTTCTTTAGCACCGGCATCCATATACCGTTTAATTTGACGCCCTCCTCCTTTCGGTTGAAATTATTTGGGTGTTTAGCGATTTCGATTGCCTCCCTGTAGAGCCTTTCGTAGTATCCGCTCGTGGCCGCTAGTACTTGCGTCTCCTCGAAACGAATATTGTGGTTCCCTGGCTGGAAAGCATGCTCCGCAACAGCTGATCATTCCGTTTCTCCTCTTCTACAATTTCCCTTGTGCTCTTCCAAACGTTTAGAAACAGTTCTTTTGGTGGTACCCACATAAACATCACCACAGCTGCATGGGATCCTATACACTCCAGATTTTTCCAATGGTTTGCGAGCGTCCTTGGCAGGCCTAAGGTATTCCTGTATCTTCCTGGTGGGCTTGTAAATTACGGTAATATTCCGCTTCGTCAAGATCCTCCCTGTTCTTTCCGTTACATTTTTAACAAACGGCAGGAAAACCTTAGGTTTTGCAGGAGCCTGTCCATCAGTATGATTTCTGCGTGGCTGCCTCAACGCATGTTTTATTTCGGCAGACGAATATCCGTTCTTCGTTAGTGCATTGTGGAGATGTTCCATCTCAGCGTCGAGCAACTCAGGTTCACAAATATTTCTAGCTCTGTCCGCTAACGTCTTGATAACACCCCGCTTCTGTTGTGGGTGGCGGTTCGAATCCCGGTGCAAATAACGGTCCGTGTGCGTGGGTTTGCGGTACACTGAGTGCCCAAACTACCATTTTCGTTTCTAAACACAAGCACATCGAGGAAATGTAGTTTGCCGTCTACCTCCTCCTCGATTGTAAACTGAATTCTTGAGTTTTCCACGAACATCTGAACAGTTTTCTTTTGTTTCCTTTATTGCTTGCTCAATATACAGATTGAATAACATCGGGGATAGGCTACAACCCCGTCTCACTCTCTTCCCAACGACTGCTTGCCTTTCATACCCCTCGACTCTCATAACTGCCATCTGGTTTCTGTACAAATTGTAAATAGCCTTTTGCTCCCTGTATTTTACCCCTGCCACCTTCAGAATTTGAAAGAGAGTATTCCAATCAATGTTGTCAAAACCTTTCTCTAAGTCTACAAATGCTAGAAACGTAGGTTTGTCTTTCCTTAATCTTTCTGCTAAGATAAGTCGTAAGGTCAGTATTCCCTCACGTGTTCCAACATTTCTACGGAATTCAAATTGATCTTCCTCGAGGTTGGATTCTATCAGTTTTCGTCTGTATAGAATTCGCGTTAGTATTTTGCAGCTGTGACTTATTAAACTGATAGTTCGATAATTTTCACATCTGTCAACACCTGCTTTATTTGGGATTGGAATTATTATATTCTTCTTGAAGTCTGAGGGTATTTCGCCTGTCTCGTACATCTTGCTCATCAAATGGTAGAGTTTTGTCAGGACTGGCTCTCCCAAGGCTATCAGTAGTTCTACTGGAATGTTGTCTACTCCGGGGGCCTTGTTTCGACACATGTCTTTCAGTGCTCTGTCAAACTCTTCACGCAGTATCATATCTCCCGTTTCATCTTCATCTACATCCTCTTCCATTTCCATAATATTGTCCTCAAGTACATCACCCTTGTGTAGACCCTCTATATACTTCTTCCACCTTTCTGCTTTCCCTTCTTTGCTTAGAACTGGGTTTCCATCAGAGCTCTTGATATTCATGCAAGTGGTTCTGCTTTCTCCAAAGGTCTCTTTAATTTTCCTGTAGGCAGTATCTATCTTACCCCTAGTGAGATAAGCCTCTACATCCTTACATTTGTCCTCTAGCCATGCCTGTTTAGCCGTTTTGCACTTCCTGTCGATATCATTTTTGAGATGTTTGTATTCATTTTTGCCTGCTTCATTTACTGCATTTTTATATTTTCTCCTTTCATCAATTAAATTCAATATTTCTTCTGTTACCCAAGGGTTTCTACCAGCCTTCATCTTTTTACCTATTTGATCCTCTGCTGCCTTCACTATTTCATCCCTCAATGCTACCCATTCCTCTTCTACTGTATTTCTTTCCCCCATTCCTGTCAATTGTTCCCTTATGCTCTCCCTGAAACTCTGTACAACCTCTGGTTCTTTCAGTTTATCCAGGTCCCATCTCCTTAAATTCCCACCTTTTTGCAGTTTCTTCAGTTTTAATCTACAGTTCATAACCAATAGATTGTGGTCAGAGTCCACATCTGCCCCTGGAAATGTCTTACAATTTAAAACCTGGTTCCTAAATCCCTGTCGTACCATTATATAATCAATCTGATACCTTTTAGTATCTCCAGAGTTCTTCCATGTATACAACCTTCTTTCATGATTCTTGAACCAAGTGTTAGCTATTATTAAGTTATGCTCTGCACAAAATTCTACCAGGCGGCTTCCTCTTTCATTTCTGTCTCCCAATCCACATTCAGCTACTATGTTTCCTTGTCTCCCTTTTCCTACTCTTGAATTCCAGTCACCCATGACTATTAAATTTTTGTCTCCCTTCACTACCTGAATAATTTCTTTTATCTCATCATACATTTCATCAATTTCTTCATCATCTGCAGAGCTAGTTGGCATATAATCTTGTACTACTGTAGTAGGCGTGGGCTTCATGTCTATCTTGGCCACAATAATGCGTTCACTATGCTGTTTGTAGTAGCTTACCCGTACTCCTATTTTTTTGTTCATTATTAAACCTACTCCTGCATTACCCTTATTTGATTTTGTATTTATATCCCCGTGTTCACCTCACCAAAAGTCTTGTTCCTCCTGCCACCGAACTTCACTAATTCCCACTATATCTAACTTTAACCTATCCATTTCCCTTTTTAAATTTTCTAACCTACCTGCCCGATTAAGGGATCTGACATTCCACACTCCGATCCGTAGAACACCAGTTTTCTTTCTCCTGATAACGACGTCCTCTTGCGTAGTCCCCGCCCAGAGATCCGAGTGGGGGACTATTTTACCTCCGGAATATTTTACCCAAGAGGACGCCATCATCATTTAATCATACAGTAAAGCTACATGCCCTCGGGAAAAATTACGGCTGTAGTTTCCCCTTGCTTTCAGCCATTCGCAGTACCAGAACAGCAAGGCCATTTTGGTTAGTGTTACAAGGCCAGATCAGTCAATCATCCAGACTGTTGCCCCTGCAACTACTGAAAAGGCTGCTGCCCCTCTTCAGGAACCACACGTTTGTCTGGCCTCTCAACAGATACCCCTCCGTTGTGGTTGCACCTACGGTACGGCTATCTGTATCTTTGAGGCACGCAAGCCTCCTGACCAATGGCAAGGTCCATGGTTCATGGGGGGGGATATCTAACTTTAACCTATCCATTCCCCTTTTTAAATTTTCTAACCCACCTGCCCGATTAAGGGGTCTGACATTCCACGCTCCGACCCGTAGAACACCAGTTTTCTTTCTCCTGATAACGACATCCTCCTGAGTAGTCCCCGCCCATAGATCTAAATGGGGCACTACTTTACCCAGGAGGAAGCCATCATCATTTAACCATACTGTAAAGCTGCATGCCCTTGGGAAAAATTACAGCTGTAGTTTCCCCTTGCTTTCAGCCATTTGCAGTAACAGCACAGCACGGTTTTTTTGGTTAATGTTACAAGGCCAGATCTGTCAATCATCCAGACTGTTGGCTCTGCAAATACTGAAAAGGCTGCTGAAAAAGCTACTATCCATAAAATAGATGTTGAGTAACTTACAGGAGGGAAAGTGAGTTGCCACTTTACTTCCGCTGCCCTGCGGCATGGCATGGGTGAATGGTGATCCTGTTGGGGATGTGCTGTTGTATTCGGTGGCCAGAGGAAGGAAAAACAGGGGAACACATTAAGGAACAGTGTGTCAGTAATAGATGCATTTTAGATGAGTTCAGGGGACAGTGGACAATTTGGGCAGCCACTGGGGTGGGGCAGGGGAGGGGGGAGATGGAGGCTATGGTTCAGGGAGAATTCACATGTTTGATCGGAAAATGTTGTGGTGGATGGATGGGAGATTCAGGAAGCACTGGTTTTGTAGCAGCTTTTGCAATCAGTGACATTATTTTGACTACAGTCTGGCTCTCCATCAGGGCTCCATTGGCTCCTTGTTATGCAGAGTATGGTTTGTTCGTGTAAAACATTAAAAGATCTTGCATTGTGTCATAAAAGAAACAAGACAACAAAGGATACTTCAAGAGCATCGGAATTTCGTGAACCATACTAAAATGCATAATTCGGCTTAA
Organism: Schistocerca americana; assembly: GCF_021461395.2. NCBI lineage: Eukaryota > Metazoa > Arthropoda > Insecta > Orthoptera > Acrididae > Schistocerca > Schistocerca americana. Next base: position 785,721,492 of record NC_060119.1, read on the forward strand.
AGTGCACAATCGTATGCCCAGATTCGGATGTAAATTTCCTTGAGTACCAGTACTCTATCAGCTCGTGTTTGGTTCATTATTATGGCATAATGCCATACGAGCTAGAAGAATGAAAACGTGCACTTGAAATGCAGCGAACAGTTGAAACTAGCCAACAGTGTGAAATTAAACACTTCGTTTCAAATAAATTGACTGCCTCCGCGCAAAAGATTAATAAAAGCCAAATCTCTTTAGCAGACAGACAAAAATAACTTCATTGTTCTGCAAGGCGATTAATGCTCGACTGTCAGAAAGGTGGGAAAAAACCTAAAACTAACAACATATTTTAGCCTTCCGTAATTATGCGAACGTATTTTAATTCATTTGGTAGCTCCCGGCCACAGAATTCCTTTTTGTTTTCATTTACTGTGACAGCAATAACCGAAGTGGAAACAGCAAAAATTACTAAACGTAAACACAGGTCAGGTGGAGACTACCCACTACAACTCAGACTGCTCTGTGCATCAGCCCCGGATCTACGATTTCCGAACCGGAACAATTTAGATAGTGGCACCAAGCCACACATCTGTAGCCAGAAGCGGGAGAAGGTAGCGTACCCTGTTTTTTTCATCTCTGCAAATGCCAGCTGTATACGTACATGATGAATGACCCCCAAGATGCCACAAAGTTATTATTTATTTAGGAACGAAACAAAAATAAAACACTGATCGAACAGAATCATTAGCAAGGATGTTAATTATTAATGTGCGGTAAGGTGCTGACAAATGAAAAGACATTTTCTTGCCGGTACAGTTTTTTGTTTTAGACAGCCACACTAAGACACTCTCGTATGCAGAAGGGCGATGAGAATGCGCGATGTTAGATATGAAGTGTTGCGATCTCGATGTATCATATGTGTGCGTGAATAATATGATGTTAAAACAGGACAAGCGCCAGTGTTCCCGGAGTCTGCCTCCTGTAGCTTCAACTAAAAATGTAAGCGAAGTCCAATCGAAGAAAAATTAAGATAAGCACAGAAAGTTTAGTAACGCAACCATATTCAGTTATATTTATTTATATTTTTTGTATTACAACTGTCGACCTGTGTGCCAGGACTTCAGGACACCGGTCGTGAGTAGTGATCGTTAACTACTGTTATAATAAGAAATTTCTGTGACTTGTTATGAATTATAAAAACTAATTGCCTGTATTTTCTGTCTGCGTGAATCACGACAGAGAGCAAGTAACGAAGAAAGGCAAAATTTAGGAGAAAATTTTTGAAAGGAATAAGAATTGGACCCAGGTCACGTAAGCTGTTTTGTTCAGCGCAGCAAAGGTAGGACCTAGGCAAGTTGCTTGCATTGTTACGCTTGGTAGGGCCTCTTTTGATGTAGATAGAAACATTTTCCTCATATTTCCCTTCCTTTAATCTTATAGGCTAAAAATTTACAGGAATTTTTCAGTTTGATACGCATTATCTGTAAAACATGCAGAATTGTAATACAATAATTTGCACATTATAATAGACATAAAATGACTTTGACATTACGTAAATTACATTTATCAAGTGTAACAATTAGCGTATGAAATTTGAACATTTTTGTGAAATCTCTATTTTTTGCATATTCATAACATTGCCGAAAAGTATATGCCCATTGTTGACAGCGATTGCGAAAACGTAATCAGCTACGATGGCGTAGAACTGCGAGAGCGAACAATTGAAGTTCAGGCGCCATGCTTGCCCACTGCAGAAGTTTGAAGTAGATCAGAGATTAGTGTCGTAGGAGTGACAAATGATAGCGACGCTCCACAACAGAATAACGTTAACAACACAACGTTTACAATCGATGAGCTAGTGTCACACATCTCCCAGAGCGACATACCACTCATGAACGAAACATCGGAGAGCTATCCAAATATGAATATTGACAATACATTACAAACACCATTTTGTCACAACACAAACAGTTACTTGGGAAGTACAACAGACAGCAATCACAGTACTAAAACTGATGCAGTGCTATGGCAGTTATTATATAATATAAACGTCAATCTCAGCGATATGAATACCAAAATTGATAATTTGATATGAAAATGGTAAAACAGCAATAAAACACTGTTACACAAGATCTAAAAGCAATGAAGCAAGAACAAAAACAAGTATTCAAGGATTTGCAAGACACAGTCTCACAGAAATTCGATGACTTAGCCAAAAATTTTTGCACTGAAATCGACGAAAAACTGAATGATATGAAAACACAAGTAAAGCATGAAATACATTCTGAAGTTAACAGTAACATTACAGAGGTAAAACAAAAGGTGTATTCTTTTAATGAGCATTACGATCGAGTACAAAAACAGATAAAGAATATCACAGATGCAAACACAAACACTGAAGCCACACAAAACCAGTAACAACGGTAACCAATGACGTTAACACACTAAATAGAGACTATGAAGATGTACCTCTAGCTGTAGAAGAGATTTACGTTAAGGGTAGCAACATTAGAAATTGACTCAGCATGTGCTAAGGAGAGAGAAGATTAATGAAAATCTCAATGATATCATTAGTCAAGCTGAAGCAGGTACCTTAGATAAGGGTAATACCATTGCAGAGAAGTTAGTAACCGATTGCAAGTTCTACACAGTTGTAGTAGAAAAGGCTATTTAGAAAAAAGAAAATGAAATCGCGAACAAGGTAAACATTTACCTACAAGCCACGGAAAATAGGATCCACAATCTTTTAGAAGAAAATATTACCAGATCTCGAAATACGCATGTAAATAATACACAGGCTACAGTGAACAAACCACAACCCGTTAGCATCTATTCACAAATTGTCACGAGTCCCACAGCAGGTACCAGTGTCAGTTGTAGATTGCAAAATGTAAACATACGCTCAACTCCAATACCTGAACAATTACCAGCCGGAATTACAGGTAACTAGAATAACAACATAAATCCGATCGAAAATGCCACGAGTCTATGAACTATTTTTGCAGACGAAGGTTTGCTGAGATATCGACAAATTCCTACATTCACTACCGAAGGTAAAAGAATGAATACCATAGTATTTATTAGTGCTTTTCACCATGTATTTCCACGCAGGTGGACGGAAGCACAGAAAATCAGATTTTTCGTGGGATACACGCAAGGTAATGTGCTTTTATAGGCAACTGAAGTGGCCGAACGTTGCAGCACTTAAATCCAATTTGAACGAGCTTTCCTGGACAAATACTGGTCTTAGGCAGTGCAAGAAAGGCTCAGACGCAAGGTTTTCAACCTCACACCATTCAATTGCAAATACGGTAGCCTATGTGGATCATCATCATTTAAGACTGATCATGCCTTTCAGCGTTCAGCCTGGAGCATAGTCCCCTTTATAAAATTCCTCCATGATCCCCTATTCCGTGCTAACATTGGTGCCTCTTCTGATGTTAAGCCTATTACTTCAAAATCATTCTTAAGCGAATCCAGGTACCTTCTCCTTGGTCTGCCCCGACTCCTCCTACCCTCTACTGCTGAACCCATAAGTCTCTTGGGTAACCTTGCTTCTCCCATGTGTGTGACATGACCCCACCATCTAAGCCTGTTCGCCCTGACTGTTACATCTATAGAGTTCATTCCCAGTTTTTCTTTGATTTCCTCATTGTGGACACCCTCCTGCCATTGTTCCCATCTACTAGTACCTGCAAGCATCCTAGCTACTATCCGTTACCTCAACCTTATTGATAAGGTACCCTGAATCCACCCAGCTTTCGCTCCCATACAACAAAGTTGGTCGAAAGATTGAACGGTGCACAGTCTTGGTACTAGCTTCCTTCTTGCGTCCGCAGCTCGTGGTCGTGCGGTAACGTTCTCGCTTCCCACGCCCGGGTTCGATTCCCGGCGGGGTCAGGGATTTTCTCTGCCTCGTGATGACTGTGTGTTAGTTAGGTCTAAGTAGTTCTAAGTTCTAGGGGACTGTTGACCATAGATGTTAAGTCCCATAGTGTTCAGGGCCATTTGAACCATTTTTGAACTTCCTTCTTGCAGAAGAGAGTAGATCGTAGCTGAGCACTCACTGCATTAGCTTTGCTACACCTCGCTTCCAGTTCTTTCACTATGTTGCCATCCTGTGAGAATATCCATCCTAAGTACTTGAAACTGTCCACCTGTTCTAACTGTTCCTCCTATTTGGCACTCAATCCGTTTATATCTCTTTCCCACTGACATTACTTTCGTTTTGGAGATGCTAATCTCCGTACCATAGTCCTTACATTTCTGATCTAGCTCTGAAATATTACTTTGCAAACTGTCAATCGAATCTGCCATCACAACTAAGTCATCTGCATATGCAAGACTGCTTATTTTGTGTTCACACATCTTAATCTCACCCAGCCAGTCTATTGTTTTCAACATATGATCCATATATAATATGAACAACAGTGGAGACAGGTTGCAGCCTTGTCTTACCCCTGAAACTACTCTGAACCATGAACTCAATTTACCGTCAACTCTAACTGCTACCTGACTATCCATGTAAAGACCTTTAATTGCTTGCAAAAGTTTGCCTCCTATTCCATAATCTCGTAGAACAGACAATAACTTCCTCCTAGGAACCCGGTCATATGCCTTTTCTAGATCTATAAAGCATAGATACAATTCCCTGTTCCATTCATAACACTTCTCCATTATTTGCCGTAAGCTAAAGATCTGGTCCTGACAACCTCTAAGAGGCCTAAACCCACACTGATTTTCATCCAATTGGTCCTCAACTAATACTCGCACTTTCCTTTCAACAATACGTGAGAAGATTTTACCCACAACGCTGATTCAAGAGATACCTCTGTAGTTGTTCCAATCTTTCCTGTTTCCATGTTTAAAGATTGGTGTGATTACTGCTTTTGTCCAGTCTGATGGAACCTGTCCTGACTCCCAGGCCATTTCAATTATCCTGTGTAGCCATTTAAGACCTGACATTCCATTGTATTTGATGAGTTCCGACTTAATTTCATCCACCCCAGCTGCTTTATTGCACTGCAATCTGTTGACCATTTTCACCACTTCCTCAAATGTGATCCTATTTCCATCCTCATTCCTATGTGAATACTTTGAAAAATACCTGAACAACCCAATATCACAGGTATACGTGTTAAAAATTTTCAAAAGTCGTTTATCATCGCATATTAGAGAAAAATTAGTCACAACACCAGAGCATGACACTGAATATTTTTTGTCAGTACATGATTCTATCGACTTAATCTATGAAGAAAGACCTGCTCCCAATAGAGCAACAGAAAACCATGCACAACAACAACAATGCAAATCAGTCAGCAAAACGTGATTTAAACACACAGCAATGTTGGTGCACACAACAGCAAAATTACGTACCCAGAGGTAATGTGTACAGTAACGGGAACGGAAAAAACAAACGATTTAAAAGATATTTCCAAACAACAGGGGTAATTTCAACGGACGAGCGAACTACAATTCACCATCACAAGGCCCTATGCCGAATAAGAATATAAACAGTCAGCCGCAGCAGTGGCCGACGCGCGGTAACAATGCCATGCCTTACGCTGTACCGCAGCCGACCTTTGGGCAGCAAAATAACTGCACAGCAGCTAACGACACAAATTGACGGAGTACCCAAACAGTGAAACTAACTGAAAATTCTCCAGGTAACGAATTAAATCACACTATGCTGTCGGAAAACACCAACCGGTCGTAGTTAATCGCAAGGCTACTGACCTCTCAGGGAGTGAGGGCTAAACAAAACCACAAACATGTATCATAAGGTTTGACAAATAAGGTGATATCAAGAATGATTTGTATCTGCATGAGTTAGGGACAGTAGATAAAGTCCAGGAAGAACAAATACAAGCAATCATTAAGGTGAAAATATTTAATATTGACACACAGTTAATTTTAGATACAGGTTCACCTACCAACCTAATGCCAAATGCATTTTACTGTGAATTGAGGAAGAGAGGCAAATTCCCTACATTTCCTGTACAAAATAGCAAGGTGCAAACTGCTACAGGCAATAAGACTAAATTGGTTAAGCATCAGGCACTTATTCCATAACAAACTGAACATTTTATAGTGAAGTGCAACTTTCTTATAATTGACAAACTTATAGTAAATTGTCTTATTCGCATGGACACACTTAGAACAAACAAAACACAGATTGACATAGGTAATGGTAAATGGCACTTTTATGTTAAGGATAAGATTTTTTCTATTCGTTTAGTCAAAACAACTGATGAAAGTAACAAAAAAATCAGAGTCAAATGTAATAGTACAATATTCCTTTCCAGGTGTATATTTCACAAACAAATTTGATTCTAAACAAAAAAACAAACACCGAGGTTAGTTACGAAATGGTAGAGCAAAAGCTAAGTGAATCACAGGTACTAAATGATATCCAATGACAAGAGCTTTCTAACTTGTTTTATTAGTATGCCAATGTTTTCAGTAAGGAGCCAGGAGTAATCAAAGACTATGAATATAAATTTGATGTCTACCCACATGAGATTTTGTGTAATGTCATATCCTATTCCATGGGCAAAACGAGAGTCGGTAAGGAAAGAGATCAATCATACGATTAAATGGGGAATTATACAACCTTCATTTTCACCCTATTGTAGTCCAAGATTACCAGTAAGCAAACCAGATGGTTCTGTAAGATTAGTTCTTGATGCTAGAGGTATCAATAAGAAGAACGCACAAGGCCAGACATTTTGGATGAACACCTTCTAAAGTTTTAAAATGCAAAATATTTCATTATAATCGATCCCAAATGGTCCTACTGGCAAATAAAACTCCACGAAGAAAGTAGAAAATATACAGCACTTGTTTGTGTTGGCAGAAGTTACGAATTCCGTGTTACCTTTTGGACTGAACATTAGTGCATGACTGTTTATATCTGTACTCGACAAAGTGTTAGCACCAGAATTGCTTAGCAAAGTCACTGTCTATGTAGACGACCTGCTAATTGCCACACCTACTTGGTTAGAATATATCAGGCTCATTGAACTGATGCTTCAACAATTTGTAGATTACGGAGTAACAGCCAATTTAAAAAAGTTTTGGGTAAGGAGCAAGTCAAATTTTTAGGACATGTTGTGTCAGAACAAGGTATATTACCTGATCCGACAAAACTTGTCCAGCTTCAAGGAATAAAAAACAACTAAAAGCCTTTTTAGGACGAGCATCGTTTTTTATAAATTCATACCGCTACAACTGATGAAAAGTGATGCATTGCTCAACTTTTTACGAAAAAATAGGCTTTGGCTATGGGCTGATACGTGTCAAGACGACGTTAATAACATTAAGCAGGCATTAGTCAACACAAACATTCTTAACTTCCCTGATGTGTCCACGGATTTTTGTCTATGCACAGATGCCTCATCTCAAGGGCTGGAAGCATGCTTATTACAGATGCAAGAGGAAGAAGGTAAGGAAGTACCCAAGGTCATCAGCTTTGCTAGTCGCACGTTATCCAAAGCAGAAAGGTCTTACTCTGTGTCTGAAGTGAAAGTTTAGCGGTAATATGGGCATTTAAAAAGTTTGAATATTTTTTGTGGGGCATGACTGTGACCATCAGTCACTCTCATTGCTTTTAACATGTAAACTATTGCACCGTAGATTGACTAGATGGTGTCTATATTTACAAGAATTCAATTTCGAAATCATTTATATCCAAGGCAGTCAGAACGTTATTGCAGATGCCTTGTCTAGGCTACCACAAGGTTCAGAGGAATTTGGTGAATTAACAGAGTAATATTCAGAACTCAAAATGTTATTAATGCAAAGTACAACACAACAGTCTGGTTACTATAAGTTTTGTAAGCAAATGCAAATTATACAACAGCAAGATTGCAGGTGGAGTAAAGTCATGCAAAACCTTAAACAAGATGAAGATGGAAAGGTAAGTAAATGGTAACAGTAGTACAACAGCGTTCTGTTTTATAGGAAACATGAAAAATCTGATCAGTGGAGTGTGTGTATTGCTGAAGATTATATCGACTATTTCATGAGACACACACATGAAGTATGGGGACATTTTGGATTAGGCAAATGTACTGAAAAAAATTGCAACACTTCGTTTTCTTCCAAATTTGAGAAGGTGAGTCCTACAGGTATTAAGAAAGTGTGCAATATGTCAAAAGTCAAAACAGTCCAATGTGTCAAAATATACTGAGCTACACCCAATACTCACAAAAACTCTCTAGGTATAGTGTCCCTGGACATAGCTGGTCCATACCCAAGATGTAAAGGGGGAGTAAAATATGTAGTAGCACTGTACAATATTTTCTGGAAACATATCAAAATGTCTGCCATTAAAAAATTCAACAACCACAAATATCAGAAATAGAATTGAGTGAGACTATTTGAGAAGAGTAGGTAAACCAAAGGTACTGCTAAGTGATAATGCTTCATATTTCGTTGGGCAAAAGTGGAAACAATTTATGAGCTCACAGGGCATAAAGCACATATTAGTATGCCTTTTTCACCCAGAAGCAACCCCAGTTGAACGAGTTTTTAAAGAATTTAACTAGTTTATTAGGACGTACACCCCTCAGAAACACACCCAACGAGTAGAATACGTAACTCCATTCATGCAAGTTGTCAATAGCCTTCCACATTCTTCAACAGGTTTCACACCTAACGAATTGATGTTCCAGCCAAAATAAACGAATGAGTGGGAGTCGCCCATATCAAAGGTACCCACTACAGAAATGACACTACAGGAGAAAATCAAACAAGCCATGAAACTTCCTGGCAGATTAAAACTGTGTGCCCGACCGAGACTCGAACTCGGGACCTTTGCCTTTCGCGGGCAAATGCTCTACCAACTGAGCTACCGAAGCACGACTCACGCCCGGTACTCACAGCTTTACTTCTGCCAGTACCTCGTCTCCGGCAAACAAGCCATGGTTACACAAGAAAACAGAACAGAGTATAGAAAGAAAATTTATAACAAGAAACTGAAACGTGTTACACAACTTTCTGAAGGACAACAAGTCCTCTTACAGACTCATCCTAAATCGACAAAAATTGGCAAACAAAATTTGCTTATGGCTCAACTGTCTGCGCTCAACAATATGCACTGACGTCAGTAGCAGCAGAGGAGACATTGACCTGTGCGCATGCGCAACAGACTGGCAGAAGGCGAAACCAAAACAGGAATGCATTGTGTACTTAATCTAAATGCAAAGAAACTAAACTGAAATACTACGCAAATACATCTACCGTCTAAGAACTAAGGAACATGTTGATATATGTACACAGATATTTAGTTAAATACTAAGCTATATACAACATATTTACAGCCAAAAGGAAGCATTATGAAAAACTATACGAGATGTGCAAGCTTAGGGCTAATGACAAAATACCGTAAGAAATGTCAGATAATTTTCTTTGCAGCATAAATGATCATGAATGGTAACAGAATAAACGAATGGCCATGAATTTAAACAAAGTATGAAAATATCTGCAGGCGTATGCAATGACCAAATGTATCAGTTGCCACCAAGCTATGTAATGCAGTTAGTTTTAAGTTTCTTTCTTTCAGTGACCAGTGCATCATCACGGCGCAGAAGAAGAGAATTATGTCGAGAGTAGTGGAGTCAAGATGGAAGAATTTCCTTCATCTTGAGAGGCACTGGTGTCCTTGGAGTTGGCTGCCTGCATCTACAATTAAAATGTAGAAGAGGAAGTCCATGGTCCTATTTCGTAAGATTAGCAGAACTATAAGAGCTTTCTGGAGGCGAGGAATATAATTAACTTCACCAACAGTGATTTCCCAGTGGAACTTGGCCCCACAGCAACAGCCGCCAGTCAACTTCTGTCTGATGGCAGCGGCTTGTTCCTCACACTAAGCAGACTTCACATGCCATCATCACAGTCATGTGTGGAGCTGAGGGCCGTCTCCAGAGTGGAAGACCATTGCGGCACAATGTCAATGTTCATTCTCTACAGAGGCTGCCAGCCTCAGCAGCATGAGGCACTGGCTCAACAGCACTAGGTGAAAGCCACCTCCTGTTCATCGGCCCCAGTCAGGGTCAACAAGGAGAGGTGTGCCTGTCTCACCACGCAATGTACTGAAACTAATAAAAGTTCTTTGTAAATGTTAAAATTGTTTTACCTGAGTCCCATGGCTTATCATAACCAATCACCATCTGATCACCTCAGTGGTGTCCAAAGTGGGATCTTTGAGCCTGTCACCACACTATTTGGTGACAGTAGAATGAGGAACAATGCCTAAAATACCTTCATTGTTGGGTGTAGTATTTTGATTTGCTTATGTTTGAGTTGAGTGTCATGGTAAGTCAGTGGGTTTTGTCAGGGGTTGACTTGTGCTTGTAAGTTCAGTGGATGACAGGGGAACACAGACAATAATGGGAGGAGGCGTAAACGCAAGTGTTAATTTTCGAGTGGTTGATATGCGCAATGTGGGTCTCATGAGGAAAATTTGTGGTTCATTGTTGAGTAGTACATAAACGGTTGACTGTGAGTAGTAATTCGGGAGGTGAAGCTAAGTTTAGTCATTGGTTTGATTGATACTAATAAACATGAACAGCCACTCGGGTTACAGTAATTAAGTTGCAGTAAAGGAGTTATATGATAGTGTTACTGTTAGTGTTCTCGTAATTTGATTTTGTTTCGTGTAGAGTGCTTAAGCATCTAGCGCAGTGAGAAGTATTAGGATAGTAGTATTTTTATGGTTTTCTTTCTCCCTCATTTATGATTGTATAGCTGATAGGTATTCATGTTGTGATGAGTATCACAGGTAGCAGGGGTGTTATACGGCAATGATCTAACAGGCAGGAGGTTTTGAGGATCTTAAGAGATAAAGTAGATAAGTTGCAAGCAGAAAATGTGGAGAAGAATAAGAGATTAGAAACACTTGATTCTGAAATGAAGGAAATAACTTATCACAAAACCGTGGAATACAGGGAGGAGATGTGGAGAGAACATGAGGAATGGATAATGCAAGGTGGACCTTTGGTTGTGAAGAATAGGTTGATTTTGGAGAGAATAGGAAGAAAGACAAGAGAGGAAGCAGTGGAATTAAGCCGAAAGGGAGAGGAACAGGCTTGTGAGTAGTTTACGTATTCCTGTGAAATGTCCAGCTACCGTCAATGTAGATAAACCTGTCAGTCCTCAAAAGAGTAGGGAAGAATGTAACAAATGGGTGGACAATCTTGTTAGTGGGATAATTAAATTAATTGTAGATGGCGCCAAAACATGAATTCCTGGGAATTTAAGCAAGTCACAGAATAGTGACGTTGCTTAAGTTAAAGAGAGTGATGTAGAAGAACTATCTCTGATGTCCAGCGGAATTGTGGAGTCTGGGGATAAGTGTAGTGCTGGAGAGATTGAGTGTGACCTGTACCAAAGTGATTACAAGTGGGGATAACTGATTTAAGCATACTAGTGTCTGCCCCATTGGGTGATGATGAGTGTTTTGTTGACGCCAGAGAGCCTGGGCTAGGTGCACAGGGATGTGCATGTGCCAGTGATCTTCGAGCTGTGTAGAGTGAAACTGCAGACGATTTTGTTGTTTTGGACGCTTCAGGGAATACACAGGAAGTTGTGTTACAGATGTTGTGGCAGAAATAGTGCAGGTGCGTATATTTCCTGAGAAGCAGGGTGAACAAGGGAAAGGGAAGAGAAGGTGTGTTTGTAGAGTGGAGCACAAGGTGCCTCCAGGTCGCAAATGCGACTAATGTTTACTATTGAAATTTTACAATAAGTCTGTCTGTATTGTCTGTCGCCTTTCAGCTTATGTGTCAACAATCGATCTGTTCATGCTAGAACAGGCCGAGTCATAATACCTCCTTGCCAATGAAATCACATTGCCTGATCACCTGACTGGTGAGACAGGGCTCTCGGAGTCACAATCGAAAAATATATCTCACTTCTGTTCCGAGGCTCCGCCCAGAGGAGACGCTATATGGCTTAGTTTCTTCACAACTGAATTTTCCCTTCTCCTTTGATATGGGTCTGGGTCTGCTGGAGTTATCTTCTCTTGTCCACCCAGCAAACCTCCTCATGGGATCCCCCATGAGCAAATAAACCAATACAGTTTCTTTTTCTAACCTGGGCACTGTGTATTAATTACACGGCAACATTGCTTTCCAATTCATTCTACACTACTGGCCATTAAAATTGCTACACCAAGAAGAAATGCAGATGATAAACGGGTATTCATTGGACAAATATATTATACTAGAACTGACATGTGATTACATTTTCGCGCAAATTGGGTGCAAAGATCCTGAGATATCAGTACCAGGAACAACCACCTCTGGCCGTAATAACGTCCTTGATACGCCTGGGTATTGAGTCAAACAGAGCTTGGATGGCATGTACAGGTACAGCTGCCCATGCAGCTTCAACACGATACCACAGTTCATCAGGAGTAGTGACTGGCGTATTGTGACGAGCCAGTTACTCGGCCACCATTCACCAGACGTTTTCAATTGGTGAGAGATCTGGAGAATGTGCTGCCAGGGCAGCAGTCGAACATTTTCTGTATCCAGAAAGGCCCGTACAGGATCTGCAACATGCGGTCGTGCATTATCCTGTTGAAATGTAGGGTTTTGCAGGGATCGAATGAAGGGTAGAGCCACGGGTCGTAACACATCTGAATGAAATGTAACGTCCACTGTTCAAAGTGCCGTCAGTGTGAACAAGAGGTGACGGAGGCGTGTAACCAATGGCACAGCATACCATCACGCCGGGTGATACGCTAGTATAGCGATGACGAATACACGCTTCCAATGTACGTTCACTGCGATGTCGCCAAACGCGGATGCGACCATCATGATGCTGTAAACAGAACCTGGATTCATCCGAAAAAATGACGTTTTGCCATTCGTGCACCCAGGTTCGTCGTTGAGTACACCATCGCAGACGCTCCTGTCTGTGACGCAGCGTCAAGGGTAACCGCAGCCATGATCTCCGAGCTGATAGTCCATGCTGCTGAAAACGTTGTCGAACTGTTCGTGAAGATGGTTGTTGTGTTGCAAACGTCCCCATCTGTTGACTCAGGGATCGAGACGTTGCTGCACGATCCGTTACAGCCATGCGGATAAGATGCCTGTCATCTCGACTGCTAGTGATACGAGGCCGTTGGGATCCAGCACGGCGTTCCGTATTACCCTCCTGAACCCACCGATTCCATATTCTGCTAACAGTCATTGGATCTCGACCAACGCGAGCAGCAATGTCCCTATACGATAAACCGAATTCGCGATAGCCTACAATCCAACCTTTATCAAAGTCAGAAATGTGATGGTACGCATTTCTCCCCCTTACACGTGGCATCACAACAACGTTTCACCAGGCAACACCAGTCAACTGCTGTTTGTGTATAAGAAATCGGTTGGAAACATTCCTCATGCCAGCACGTTGTAGGTGTCGCCACAGGCGCCAACCTTGTGTGAATGCTCTGAAAAGCTAATCATTTGCATAATACAGCATCTTCTTCCTGTCTGTTAAATTTCACGTCTGTAGCGCGTTATCTTTGTGGTGTAGCAATTTTAATGGCCAGTAGTGTATGTTTGGCTTTCAGGTGCTACATACAAAGTACTAAGCCATGAGCAGATATGTAAAAGCGTTGTGCGCGGCCATCCTGCTTAGAAATGTGATGCAGTGGATGAGTGCTTTGCTCATTAAGTCCAGGCTGCCTGCCCCAGTCTGCCTAGAAGCACCGCCACCACCGCCTTTGCAGCCACAAAATGCCAACCAACCTCACCCGTTGCTTCTGTCACCTTCGCAAAGCCCCATCGTGGGTACAATGATCCATCGTGTCACTGCCTGACGCCGCCACGCTGTTCATCAATCAACAAATGCAAGTCGCAAGGTTTACTTTTACGAAGAAGACACCATTGCGGTCCCATGCTTCCTGAGTTGTAGCCAACAGCTAGCGCCGTATACTTTTTGTTTGTTTTGATGTGTATAGTTTAAACCAATGCTCACAATTGGGTCACAGAGATAGCTGGAGATGGATGCTGACATGGCAAGCAAGGTTTGAGCAACTCCTGATGAAAATGATGTTCTACACACTGCGCTACCCGGGGTGGCCCAGCGGCTCTAGGCGCTACATTCTTGAACTGCGCGACCGCTACCGTCGCAGGTTCGAATCCTGCCTCAGGCATGGGTGTGTGTGACGTCGTTAGGTTAGTTAAGTTTACGTAGTTTACGTTCTAGGGGACTAATGATCTCAGAAGTTAAGTCCCATAGCGCTCAGAACCATTTCAACCATTTTTGAACACACTGCCATAAAGAGGCATTGGTAAATGCGACCCCGCAAAGCAGAATGGTGTCCGCAGTTAGCCTAACTTTCCCAATTCCGGGGTTCCAACAAGTACATCCTTCCTGACCTGTAATTGACATTGCCGTGGATTCCCTAGTACCCACCTTCGTTAGCAAACCAGACGAAAAAGTCCATACTTTCATACAAAATATAGCAGATGAGGGGGAAACTGTCCACATGCAGTGATGAAGTGTTGATAGGAGTAGCCCACCTTAAGTTTCAAAGAGAGGCACGCACTTATATAAATTCCATGGGAGGGCTCAAAAATATCATGGCATTTGAAATCCTTTCACAGGGGATAGTGGCTAGATATGGAGGTAAGCACAGCATTAGCTGCCATAGGAATCACCTTTCCACATTATACCAAAATTACAGAGGGAGTTTAGAGCACTTTGTAGACCGAATAAGTGCTTTGTCGTGTCGTACATGTAGGTAGTAGGGCAATGGCAGTGCAGCCCCACTCTGCATTACTGCCAGATTTATTCAGGATTTCAGATCCAAGATGGCGTCCATATATGCGGCGATGTCTCAGTGACATCCTGGTGGGAAATTCAAATTTTGCTGGGAAAACAGGTCAATTGGGCTACCTCCAATAACATAACTCCACCCTCCCCTTCCCCTCCCTTTGGCCATCTGGAAATTGGCAGGAAAAGAACTCAGTCTGTGCTGGGTTGCCACATAAGATCGACTTAAGTCTTTATTTTGTATGCAGTGCAATATATTGTTTATTTAAACAATTCGAATTGTCATTGATTGTGCACTTGACAGTAGCTCCATCCAGTGTGTTCACCTTGAGGCCTGGACTCCAACCGACCTATTTCACAACACCGCCACCAGAGAGCGCTGTTGACCCTCCCCCCTGCTCCTCCCTTGATGTAATCCGAGATGGCTACCTGGGAAAAATGTCAGGAAATGCGCTCAGTCTATGCTGAGCTTCCCGAGTGGACGGACACAATTGTTTACTGTGTTCTGTGTGTTCAATGGATGAAATGTGTGTGCTGTAGAAGGTGGAGTTTGACAGGTATATTATCTGTAATCATGCAGCTGAGGACTGTGTCCATAGCCACCTGCATGATGCTTGGAATGCAATGATATTTGCTGAATGTGTGAAGAAGATGAATGTTCTTCATCAAATAACAAAGATGCAGCAGAATGGGGCTAAGTTACACTTCACACGTCATGCTGATAAATGTGTATGCTGTAACTGTAGATCGTTTGATAAAAGTCCAGTCAGTCTTCCAAAGTGCAAGAGGCAAGATGTTCACCCACTTTGGTGCAAGGATCAATGTGCACAATTGAGGAAATGCTGGTGATGAGCGGGGATGAATTTAATCAGTGTACTACATGCAATCAAACAGCTGAGGACTGTATCTATAACCTCCTACACAATGCATGGAAAGTAAAGATAATGCATGAGCATGTGGTGGATACTCTTTGACAAACAAGGAATGCAGTGGGATGATGCAGTTATGTTACAGAACTCATGGAGATAGATGCTTGTGCTGGAACTGCTTACTTTTTTTTAAATTGCCTAACACCCCATACCATCTTTGCCCTACTCTACAATGAACCATAGGTGTTTACTTTGAGGCTCGGAGACGAACTGCGCTAGTTGACAACACCACTATCAGAGGATACTGTCGGCCCTCCCCCACTCCCCTCCCTCCTCCCAACCCCTCCCATGATGTAATCCAAGATGGCGGTCCAGAAAAAAGGGTGCAAACTAATAGGAACACTGAATTTGGTCACATGATAGACTTCAGCCAAAAGGATGGCAGTATCTAGTGACATCATCAGAGGAAATGTAGGACAGCCCAGCAGCTCTGCGATCACAGTCTCTCTCAGTCAACCAGCAGCAGCAGCAGAAAGAGAACCATGAAGCATCAGCAGCACCAGTCTAGATCCAGCACAATCCTACAGAACAGAAAAAAAGCAGAAAAGAAAGTATTCCATATCACGTCTTTGTCTCTAGTTAGCATTGTTATTGGTTGTTTTCGTGTCTTGGTCTGCATTTCAACGTGTCGACCTCTGCTACATCCAGACCCGTAACAACCTCAACCGTCATCTTGTAAGACCTGCACCGATCTCTAGACCTGCAGCAGCAACAACCTTCAGTGTGTCTGAACCTGTAGCGACCACATGGGATCCTGTAGCACACATAGCCCACTTACCAAAGCAGGGCAAGAAGCTGTTATTGTCTGTCCCACTCTTTGATTTGGACGATGAGGACGTCTCAAATGCTGCTGGTGGTCCTAAACAACAGCAAGATTGAGGTCACTACTGGTCACCGACATGTGGCCCATCCCACCAGAACAACGGTGTGATTGTTCAGCAGCACAGAGCAGATACTGCGGATAAGAAAGTTCCACACATAGCCTACTTGCTGGAGCAGGACAAGGAGTTGGTATTGTCTGTTCCCCTCACTGATTTGTGTGGTGAGGATGCATGGTCTCCAACGACTCAAGTTCTGCTGGTGGTCCTAAACAGCAGACTGGAGGACAGTTCTGGTCATTGACATGTGACCCGTCCCAGCAGAACATACCTGCACTAGCCCAGGGACTGAGTGCAGATACCGTAGATAAGGAGGTATCAAGTGTGCACAAGTTTTTCAGTTCTAAGTACAATGTAACTCCTAGTGGAATAAAATATGTAAATGTGGGTATAGAAGCACATCATGGCTGGGTCTTGTATGTGAGAATAGAAACTGAAAATGTGTTGAAGGGTGTTAAAGTGCCTATTTCTAAGTTCGACTGAGACAAAATACGTTGTCCTGAGCGCTACATCAAACAGCAAGTGACACAGAGTATTCTCCAACTTGTAGCCCCCTGGACATTCGCCTTACTGGTGTGACACTATCTATTACAACAGAGTACGATGACACAGCACTATTAAGAAATCAGGTGACAAGTGTGTTTATCTATGGCACATCTCAGCTGTGAACTTATACAATGTGGATACTGCACTATGCCTCGCATTGGAGAGACTAGTCAGTGGTTGCTGAGCATAGACTCGACATACTATGATGTTGTAAGCTTTCTACATGGGCATAGCGTACATGTTGATGATTTGGAACAATGCCTTTGTTTCTGCACAAACGCAGAGCCAAAAGAGAAACAGGTTAGTTGTGCATGTGAAAAACCAGAGTATCCTGAGATGCCCATTGGTTTGAAGTAGATACGCACGGAATTTATTGCATATCAAGAAGCTTTATCTAGGAAATATTGTATAGGTGCAAAGAAAATAAAGAAAGAATCTGATGACTTTTTTGAGATACTGCATCCGATGTATGATATTTAAATAAATAATATGTATATATAATCTCAAACTGTGTTTACGTTTCCTTTCGTACCTCTCTCATTTAGTGCAAGTATTACACTTATTAATATCATAAATTTCAGTGCTGCACCTATAATCATGCAGCAGCAGACAGCTGCATCAAACACCTATGCACCAGTCATTATCAGACAGAATGATGAAGTTACTTTTCATGGATGTGTATATATATGTACAGTTGAATTCTCCGTGTAGCTAGTGTAGCTCAGCTAATTAAGTGACGGAGCTATGGTGGCTATGTTATTACCACCCTTCCAAGTGTGTCTTTCTGCATATACCCTCTACTTGTCACTACCTGACGTAGTTGGTATCATGGCAGGTTGGGTGAAACATCCTCGGCACAAGGACGTTGTTGTAGGTGACTGGTACTGTGAAGGCACAAAAGAAGACCTGAAGAAGAAGAAGAATGGAATACTCCTTTCTGATAATATATGAGCAATTACTGTAGGTCCATTCAAATGTGGCAGGACTAATGTTCTCATGACACTGCTAAAACATGTAGATGAAGTCAGATTTGAACGTGTTTTTGTAATTTCAAAAACACTGTTTCAGTCCAAATATCAGCTATGACATCAGATACTGCACTGTGTAAAAGGTGTTACATACACGACATTAAATGAGAGCAGTGACATGCCCCCACCTGAACAATTAAAGCCAAGCACTATGTTCATAATGGATGATGTTTCTGTGGCAAAGCAAGGCCAAATTCGAAAATATTTCTGTTTCGGTCGTCTTATGGGTGCTGATGTATTTTATCTAAGCCAAAAGTATTCCAGAATCCTAAAACAGTTGGGAACAAAGATATGTGCCGACTGCTGGAATCATTCGCAGTATGGGTTTTTCGTTATTGATAAAACAAGAAAGTTGAATGATGGTGGGTATAGATGAAACTTCCAAGAGTTTCTGTGTATATAGCCCGGTAAGAGAGGTGATTACATCAGTATACGCTGCACCATGGACAAATTCGAATGTACGTCTAGATCTCAGCCCGATAGAATGGGTGTACCTAGACAGAAATTCCATTGTAAATGGATGCGAAAATTCAGGCTATTATACACAAAGTTAGAAGTATGCACAGGAAGCTAGAGACATATTACTGATCTCTTCTGATAAAGATCAATGCATTACACGTGTTAGTTAATGAAATCGGTAAAAAAAGTAACCGACTTTAACTGAAAAGGTTGAGGCTATTGAGGGGAAAATATATGTAGAGGCCCTTGTTATTGGGGAGAGGGAGCAGGCAATAAGAGGAGGAAGAGCAGATATATAAAGCCTCACACTGCAGAGACGTCTGAATAGTCTACACCGAGAGGTCAACAAAGCAGAAAGTCATTCAGGAGCGGAAAGCCATTCGAGAGAAATTAGCTTACTATGGTTAGGGCATCTGGATTGACAGCAAACACTAAGAGAGACTTTTAAGCCGGTTACTGAATCTCTCAGGCAGTTCTCAGCAAAAACAAAACCACAAGATAACGATGGTGTTGCCATTGACGAATTTATTATCCGTCACGCCCCTGGCCAGATAGAACATTTGGCATCAGCAGGTGTTTTACAAGGTATTCAGCCTATAAATGTAACTGATGACACAATATAGATCGGTGATAGGCAGTCTGCGACAACCTGGGTTAATGTATGTTATTTTCCTAAGTCCCACCACATAAAAACCTATAAATAATTGTTCAGTTAATGGTAGCGAAATGTACTGTGAAATACTGCATTTCACTGATGTACTGTCGTGCTGAAAGATATCTGAACGACCTTAATTGCATGTCGCCTGATTTGCATGCAACCCGCATAACGCAGCTGTCTAGCAGGTTCTCTAATCACTCCTCGGTACAGTCGTTTGACTATTGAAAATGGATCCAAGTCACCATTAGAAAACACTGTTCAGTATCGCAATACCTCAAGATGTAAAGTAATACCGCGATACTACAAATAGTAGGGAACGTCTTATCACAGATAAGACAGTCCATAAGGCTTGTAAGCTCACATTTATTACAACAAATGACATACCTGAAATGTTAACCTCCCTCATTATTATGTCAGATAACCAATGCACGTAGTAAGTTCGTCGTATTCATGATTTCCTCTTAAAAGTAATATTCTGTACTTATCATTTAACACAAAATGACATTATAAATTTACGTTATTCACGAGCAACTAGTTGATAATATGTATGAACTTCAAATGATACGAAGAAACGTCTCGTTCTGCATATGGATTCAAATCCAGGTCATGCAGACTAAGCAAAGATTTCGTGACTGACGGAAACTAACAGTCATTTCTGACTAGGCATACAGAGAGTGATATACCTCGATTTTGGACAGTATCAGTTAGCAAACATCAACTTTAAATTATATAACGTAAACATTTTTAGCAGAAGCATCTATTGCCCCTGTTAACGAAATACGAAAGATGTTAAATATTGCTTCTTCACAAGTAATTTACTTGAAAAGCCGTCAGGTAAAGCTTTGTGTTGGGCAAGGATTCGAACCAAGAACCTAATCGGATTGATATCGAAGCACAATCAAATGTACATATCGGATCTTCTCGGCAGTAGCCAGATGTTTTAACTGAAATGACGAGACAAAACATTAATTTTTTCCTTCCCAGGACTAGAACCTGGCACCTATCGCTGTTGTATTCTAGAGAAAACGAACATTAAATATGGGTTTGTTAAACCAGCAGCGACATGTGAGCGTGTTTGAACTAGAAATAATATGACGAAGAGTTCAGTGCTGACTGAGAATCGAACCCACACATATCGTTGTTGACACAAAGAGACGTCAGCTACCGAATTTTTCTCCACCAGCATCTCGGAATAACATCGTTGAACTTACAGTGATCTAGCAAATACTTCTGTGTCTCACTGGGAGTCAAAAACGTCAGATATCGTTAGTGTTGACAACGAATGAAAATACATTAAAAATCAAAATTATTATCCACCAGCAGATAGGTGTCCTCATGCCTGATAATACGTAATGAAAACTTGAGTGCCAGGCCAGGATTCGAACCCACTCATGCACAATATGTGGAGATGTTGAGGAATCTGCAGTTTTAAACAAACTACAAATCGTAGTCGAGCTGTATTGTCACGAAGGGATCATATTCCGTGTTAAGGTCAGTCATAGTTGCATTCACAGTTCAGAACCAATTTTATCGTCATACAGAAGCTCAAATAAAAGATGGAATAAGTGTCCTGTGACCCTACATAGCGTTTGTTTCGTCACTAGAAATATATAACTAGTATAAGAAAGGTTACTGGTGATAGAATTTCTACATGTCGCCACTCCTGACTTTATTGTAGTTCAACCTAACATCTACTTGGTAGAGAAGGAATATCATGTTTTATGTGAATGTCAGACCACAATGCTATTATACCTTCTTCATTTGGCGTAGCGAGAAGAGAATAGAATCTGTCTCTCCATATCAAAAATCATTGGCAGAAGTTGGAATCGAACCCAGACCATAAGTATATGAACAAATGAACAATCCAACAGACCACCAAATCCTCTTCTCTGTAACTCATTTTTCTATCATAACGCCATTGCGCCACACTGGATGAGAATTTCTGAAACACAGGCTCCCTGTAGTGGTTTGCAGCATGTTCAGTACATTCATTTACTTGGTTGACCAAACGCCTTGAACTAGCTGCCTCGGCTACCCAGTGCATACATTCGTCTCTATTTTGTAATCACTGAAATAAAATCACGTAACTGCCACCTACACAGAACTGCCAACAGTGTAGGAAGTGTTCCTTTCCACTTGAGATACTCTATTACGCTATCTGTTTGTTGAAAACGTCGAGCAGTGCAAAAGAAAAGCTGTAACTGTCTGTCTCTCAGAATTCTAGATCTGGCCATATGCACTCTCACACAGCACTGTGGAACGCGGAAGTTCTGGAGGATTTGTTGTTGCCTTCTGGAGCTGCAGTAGCTACGTGTCAGCTAGTAGCGTAATGGTAAGTGTCACTCACGGTAGATGAGCTGTACTGAGTTCAGGTACATTTACTGCTACATTTTTTAAAACGCTATTCTGCTGTTTGCTGGAGTTATCAATCTAATGGTACTTTGAACATAATTCCCTTCAATTCTCAACCCAAAATAGTCAAATGTGGAAAAAAGGCTAACTTCTGTGACATTTTGTTCTTTTCAGGTTTAATAGATGGCCAGGCAGCAGATGCAACTCGAAACTTTTATATTATGTATGGGGAGAGTGCGTCGTGCCTAAATACGTCAGAAAAGTATTTTCTACATTAGCTGTCGTGTGGTAGTGGCATTTTATTCTTCTTCATACTTTGTTTGACAGCTTTAACTCAGAACAAGTTTTCTACATGCATATAATCAATAAACTGCATGTTTATTGTCAGACTGTTATAGATAACATCAGAGAATTTGCATATATCATTGATGAGTAATATCTCTCTCATGTTTACTATTGTTTTAACAACACTAAAAGAAACCTTACGAAAATTGTGCACTGTAATATAAGAAATGAAATAAAACTACCCACAATAACCTTACGACGAAAGTGTGTTTTAATAAAACTGAGTATCTGTACACAAGCGTGCCTCTATCGGCGCGAATTAGTAAAATACTACTCACTTAGATTTCGGTTGAGTCTGTGTTTAATTGGTATGCTGTGTCATACTCAAGAGGTATGCAAATGTGGCATTTCATAAATAAAGTTATGTATTCCTAGAAACTCAAAATTTGCTTGTCAGCAGCGGAAAGAGGCGTTACCTGTTGTGCAGCATTGTAAGTTTTTCACCATTGCACTATGGGCCGAAGGTATTTACGTGAGATATCCTTATCGATGTTTGATCTGACTGCTTGTAACTCTTTCACAGAAGGGATGAAAACATTAGAGTCAGTGGGACTGGAACTGCAACCCATAACAGACACTTTCCACAGGTCAGCGCGTTACCACAGAGACCTCTTACGAGGTCAATAGTGGCTGGAACTCGTAAACTACTATTTAAAGGACGAGATCAGTTGCGATTTCCCCGTGCAACGACTTTCCTAGGCTGAAAACCGTAAATTTGCAATCTTTTGTTACACACTCAGATTATTCAATGGAAATCACAGGAAAAATCAACTGAACTTTATGCTTAATTCCGTGCACACCAGGAAGTAACTTGTCGATCTCAGAGTTGCCAAAGATACCTTGTCTCAGTTACAGTACCAGCAGGAAGAAGACGAACCGATGTGATCCTACAGCGGGCTGTGAAGTGACCATAGCTGGCGTCCCAAAGACGCGGTTGCGAAGGCCTGGAATACGTAATGAGTCTGAATCGCATTTCTGTAACTAGGTTTAGGGACTGGAGCGTAATTACTGATAATACTCAGAACTGCCTGCAAACTAAGCATCAAAAATCAATAACTCTCGTAGTTGATTTTATATTTCTTTCATAAGTCTACTCAAAACTAAGAAACTCATTCACGGACGTTTTCGTACCTCGCTGATATTCGAGCACAACAAACAAATAGAAATATAAAGAATGTGTGTGTGTGTGTGTGTGTGTGTGTGTGTGTGTGTGTGTGTGTGTGTGTGCGAGAGGGAGAGAGTGAGAGAGAGAGAAATAAAAAAGAATGAGAGAGGGAGTAAAAAGTAAAGAAACTGAATCATGGTATGTAAAGAAATCTTTCATTAAAATGACACATTCTACGTCATTACAAAATGTCGTATTCATGATCTATGGAACAAGTACTAATCTAATCATATCATATTGCTGATTAGCCATGAAGAGTCATGAATTACCGAAATTTTCGCCAATGTCAGTAACCAAATCTAAACTTGAAAATAAAAGACGACAGTTTTTGTAATAAACCGGGACTCCTATCAACACCCTCTCGTCCCTCTTAACTAACCACGAAAGATGTCTTATATACATCCATTCAAAAGTAACAAAGTGAGTACGCATTTAAAGACGAAGCGCATGATGTGAAGTTCTGTGACGGAGCCCGACACATAAAATCAAATGTTACATATGGGTTTTCCTTACCAGCAGCTAGGTGTTTGAATCTAAAATAAGGATACAAATTTTAGTGCCTGAGCGACAATCGAGCCGCAAACCTACCGTCCTTCTTTATCATCCACGAATATAGCTTAAGTATCAATTGCTTACTCACCAACAGAAAGATGTGTGCGTGTTTGACCAGAAATAACGAAATCTATTGCGATTGTAAAATGTTCAAATGTGTGCGCAATCTTATGGGACTTTACTGCTAAGGTCATCCGTCCCTAAACTTACACACTACTTAACCTAAATTATCCTAAGGACAAACACACACACCCATGCCTGAAGGAGGACTCGAACCTCCTCCGGGACCAGCGCCTTAGACCGCTCGGCTAATCCCCCGCGGCATTGCGATTGTAGGCAACACATGAACAGACATTAAAAATGCACGTTAATTTTCACTAGCAGGCTGGTGTGCGCGTGATAGGGCTTGAAATGAAATTATGTACGTTTTTTGTGCTGGATAAGGATTTGGATCCACATACTTACCTTCGGAGGAGATCTAGAGAATATTGTAGTCTTGGGAAAAGGAACGAAATGATTGAACTATACTGTTCCGAGAGATTCAGATCCTCGAAAGAGGAGATACGAATTCGAATCACAGTCCAGCGCCAACTTTTTCAACATCTCTAGTTCAATCAAGTACAAGTGAAATAAGAGTCCTGTTCCTTTAAATGGCTATCGGTTAATCAAATAAAATAAAATTCTCTAATGTAATTAAGTTTACTGGCGCCAGTATTTCTGTTCACCATGACGCTCGCCCATGTCATTTCCCAACTTAAACCAGCTCTGCCCAGTTGGTAATGAAGGAATGTGGTGTTCAGTGTGGATTCTGGATTATAACGTCTTTCTCTTGAGGTTATCAGAGGTAAAGTAAATCTGTTTGTGCCTCTTAAAAGTAAATGCCTGAACCCACGCATTGCACCTGTGATAGTTCGTTCCACCAGACCATTGTGCCCACATTTCCCAGCCCCAGGAGAGTGCTATAACGGATGATGTGCTTAGCTTACAAACTTAATCACGGTGGAAAATATGCGAGTCTATTAAATGGTTAAGTCGATGCAAGCTTCTAACGCGGAGATTATGGTATTCTCATTTCATCAGGAGGATGTAAAGACTCTTCTAGGCATCGTAGCCTTGATGTGAAGCCATTTTGAAATTTTGACTAATTCAACAAATTTCTTAGTTCGGGAAAATCCACTGTGAAGTGTGAAGTTACCGGATAATTCGATTATTACCGTCGTTATTACTATCATTTTCTTCATACCGATGCTGGAAAGCATGTGCTTAATGTCACAGAGTGACAGATTCATCAGAAAGCTTGTTGCCTCTGTTCCCCGGCGATTAAGTGCAGTTGTAGAAGAGGACGGGAACTGGACGCGGTACTGAGTCTACTGTGTTAAAAGAAAGAAGACTTTGTTTAAAGCACATATTGTTTAATTTCAGCTTAACTTCTCTTCAGCCATTAAGATGCTCTGAACAAAAGTAAAACTTATCCTATTTTAATTTTGTTAGTAAAATTTTAATGTAAAATACATCGCAAATATTTGCATAACAAGACAAAGATGTTTATTTTAATGAAGAGCACGTTTTTTCTCATAAGACGCACAACGGCAATGAAGATTGAGGCATCGAAGAGAGACCGTTTATGTTGTTTCATTTTTCTCCTTTTCTGTTTATGCCAACTTGAAGGCATTACATTCAATTTAATTCTCTTTACTTTGGTACAGGGACCCGCAAGTACCAAAGCAGACACAAACGAGATATCCGTAATTTTAATGTCATGCAGAAGTCACAGTGGTGGCTACATGGTGGCAAAGCGGTAAAGAGCAAGACTGCAAATACCAATACCTCGGGTTTGATCCCTGGTCAATTCCACGTTTTTTATGTGCCATTTTACACTTATTTCCCCTCGGGCAGTGTTTGTTGGCGTGAAAAATGCCGAGTTGCACTGTGGTCCGAAAGCCACGTTAAAATGTAGGTTCCCCTATTAACTGGCAAGGTAAGTCAACTCAAAGGTCGGAGGAAAGCAACGGCATACCACCTCCAAAAAGACTGTGCCTGTGTTCAAACAAATCTTCCTACTGATGACTACTTTACTTTACTATGGGTTAAAAGTTAATGATCTTCGGGTTATTAACATTTTTGTGTTTTCATGCTGTAGCTTTTATGCCAGTGAACGTAACCGGCCGAGCACTGTCACCATTCTAGTTGTCAAGGTGGTAGACAACGATGCTGTCGACGCCAGTTACAATCTTGGTCATGGCTATGTTTCAGACGAATACCTCTATGCGCCTTTCTGTGTATTTCAAGATATACTTTTATACACTTGGTACGCATCCAAATTGATATCTGATAGAACTGTGTTTAGCAACATGAATCAGATATGTTTTCCGAGCAATATATCGGACAACACGTCAGTGCAGCAAGATTTCGTTTGTGTGTTGCGCATGGTGCAAGAAATTTTTGTGTTTTGCTTGCTTCTGTGATAGGTTTCACCCCACTGAATGCGAGCAAGCTAACGAATAGACTGTCAATAATTGGAATTACGCAATAATACACTCAAAAGGTATGAAAATGACTGTAAATAGACTATATGTCTACTTGCTTATTACTCGCGCTTCTCGGTGCTTTCCTCAAAAAATAAAAATAAGGAGAGAGAGAGAGAGACAGTGAGAGAAAACAGAAGTGTATTTCAAATATCAGCTAGGTGACGCCGTGTTCGTCTCATGACGTAAAGCAAGGATATGGTTCAAATGGCTCTGAGCACTAGACGACTTAACTTCTCAGGTCATCAGTCGCCTAGAACTTAGAACTAACTAAACCTAACTAACCTAAGGACATCACACACATCCATGCCGAGGCAGGATTCGAACCTGCGACCGTAGCGGTCGCGCGGTTCCAGAGTGCAGCGCCTACAACCGCTCGGCCACTACGGCCGGCTCTTGTGTTCAGTGTAATATGAAAATCTCAGTAAGAGAATACGACGACGGGATGCCAGTGATGCAGGCAATAGCAGCCAACTATTTCTGTCGACTTAACACCACGACGACAGACAAATTGGCGTCTCAGTGTATTTTATTTATAATTCGTTAGCCTTCTTGCGTGGACCTCGTTCTAATACCTCGTGCGAGCAGGCATAATATTTTGCTTTCCGAACACCGGGCAATAACACACAGAGGTAGTAGATGGAAGGATACAAAGAAACAATCAGACTCATTGGCGTGGATCCAGTACATCATTAGAAGACTAAACAAGAGGGAAACATTATGAAAGCAATGAATACACTGGTTAGTATACATTATTTGTATAGATCTGAAGATGAAAAAGCGCAGATCTACACAGTGCCCGCATCTGCACTTTAGTTTCTGTCTTAATGGGCATAATTTTTAGTTTCTTCGCTTCTGAATTTTTAAATGAATTGATTATTACATGGCACAGAATAATTAGTTAACTGTGTTTCTTATAGCTTCCATTCGCACCAACATTTTTGTACATTCTCAAGCAATTTATGAAATTCTACTTGTATGATCACAAGACTGCACATAGATGCAATCGATTTCGAGGTGCAACGTGTTTGTTACATTATTTTTCTTGACAGGTGGGAAAAGTTGATTTCCAAAAACTTTTTATTGTACTGAAATAATCTTTTGTCACAAAGTAACAAGGTAAGTGTTTTATTCGTATATATTTTGTGGGAAGATCATACACCTGAATGTTTGACACAACTGGTAGGAGAAAACGCTGCATATTAACCAAACCCCACACCTCCTCTCCGTATCCTCCTATGACACGAGCACAAGATTCCCCTCACATACTGTTACAGAGCTGTTCCTAGCACAGCTGAGAATTGGCAACATCGTCACAAACATCTGGAAACTGTGACAGTGCAATTACTTCCACTTACGGTACTGAATTGACTCGCTAAATTCACTTTCCATTTGAATGACTCGTGCTATGTAATCCTCATGTAAACTAAGACACTGAGACAGAAAATTCAATTTTTTGGCTAAAGAAGTTCTATTCTTTACATAAGTGACAACTTTTATTATCTTTCACGATGCGTTATGAGGCTGAGCGACCAATACCATGATGAGAGTGGCATACTGGCAGCAGTGCGTCTGTAGCCCCGTGGTACTGCCCATGTATCGTGTCGCAACAGCTGTATGAGTCGTCAGTTCTAACTGTGGTAGGGGCCAGAGTGTGTGAGTTTTTTTTCTGATTTATTTTATGGAGCTGCGGAATTTCCAGGAAAAATTCTGTAAAGAAATTGGAAGAAGACCTTTACACATCGCGTCCTCTCGACTCAGTAAGTTGTGTTAATGGTCATAGATATTAGCTTTCTGACTGCCAAACTGCTTCACAATACAAGCGTCTCTGAAGAAATTCGAATCGACCGTCAATGATACGAATTTCAATATTGTTCTTCACATAAGACTCACATGCCAGGGTGATAAGTATGAAGGAAATGAACCTCTTGATTACTATAGGGCTTCATTACTAAATTTCCACAGTAGCAATTAGGAACTCTCTGCAGACATTTGCTAACAGCGGCTCTAGCAACTTACTTTTTCTCTGGGTAGCATCAAATATGGGCAGTTTTGCCGCCTTAAATCCAATTGAATATTTTAAATATCACTTTTGAACAGCATTCACTTCTCCATTAATTAATGTATGGACCTCAAAACAAGCAATTTGACTGAGTAGCTATAGAGCAGGTTCTGAAAGGTATTGAAACAATGTTTCGCATCCATTTACCATAGGGAATCAAAGAAAGAAACCAAATACATTACATTGCATTTACTCTCTGTGCCTTGACTAACACATATGAATCCATGACAAAAATAATTTATTTGAAGAATCTCCTGTGAAAAGAAAAAGAACAGGATGTGACACTTTAATTATAGCGCACTGGATCAGAAACAATGAAATTCATACTGTACCACATTGATGTATTGCATACTAGTGAAATAATATACTCATCAAATAAAAATGGTTTTGTGCCTCCGTTGCTATCGAGTGTGAAACATAAATCGTAGACAGATTTTGTGAGGTCACCACTCAACAACATTAAAGCATTTTACACTGTCAAGAGTGAGGAGTGGAGCAGATGTCGGCAGGCGAGGTAGCTCAGTGCCTCAGCCCCCGCCGGTAGGCAGCAAACGGGTCCCAGAGAGGCAGATGGTCGCCCAAGAAATCTCTCGCTAAAATATTGTTGAACCGAACTGTTATTGCCATTGTGACAGAAAGCGAATCTATTTTAGGTAAGGAGCGGTAAAAATTTTGTCGACATGTGTTTTCAGTTGACAGACGTCGTATTAGATAGTCTCGCATTTTACCTCAAGACTATGGTCGTAGTCAAGATTGATGTACTCAGACTGCAGTCATGATTTCCTCCGGGAAGTGCTGCAGTCTACAGTGTCGCCAGATCGAGCATACTGCTGGACATAGAATTCTGAGGGGAGCACAACTGTATTGTCTATCTTACGTGAACGACTCGGCGGTCAATTTTTTTTTATCTAAGACTGTATCTACAACACATATTGCACGCTGAAGACCCAAAAGAATTAAAAAAAAAAAATTAGTTTATGAGAAAAACGTTAACTATAGCATTCGAAATATTCAAAGTATTGTATACGTGTGTGTAAATGCCTTCTTTTTTTTTCTTTTTCTTTAGGGCCTCCCTTCTCACCTCACAGCCCTTCCACACACTCACCTTGTTTTTCCTTCTTCAGCTAGCTTCTATGCTTCAGTCGTTTTTATTATTATTATTATTATTATTATTATTATTATTAACAGTCCATCCTCCTACCAACTTTTTTTAAATTTTTTATTCTATGTACTTTTTTTATGTTTTTGAACACAAATCCTCATTTTTCTTACTATTTTTTTTCTTCTGGTCGGTTTCCTATTTTTTCTGTAAGCCTTTGCTAACATAAAAGAGAATAAATATTTCTTCTTAATTAAAGGAAATTAATCTTCCTCTTGATAATGGAAAGACAAGTATATTAAAATAAACTGAACGTGAAGTCTCTCATCCTCATAAGGAAAACATAAAATTTTGTATCCCCTTGAAGGTAAAACTTTTTTTAGAACTCTAAACTTCTCTTCTTATGGATTAAGGTAAACACCCAGTAATCTTATTTGCTTTTATTTTCTGACTTCGAGATATAGTGCAGATTGTGCCCTTTTAGCCCGTTAACAGCATTTCTTTTCGTATTAGGATATGGCACTGCGTCTGGAGTCAGAAAATCTGCGGCGGTGAAAACGGTTGGTGATGTTCTGTTAACGGTGGCTAATTTCTGCTTAACTATATGCCAAATGTCTCTTACTCTTTCACACACGAATCGGTGTTCTTCAGTGCACGACGGTTGCATGAAGCGCACAAGGGCGAATTTGTGAGATGTATAGCATGCAATTTGGAATTAGTTGTTATTTACCTGTTGACTGTATTGTACCAAGTTGCTTTCACCTTAGAGGGTAAGTTCCTATCGTGGATATTTTTCCAAATTGCAGACCAGTCGTTGTTAGGGTATTTTCTTTCAATAATATTTCCTTCCTTAGTTTCCATCAAATACGTATAGGTGTCCTTTACTTTCGTCAACTGCTGTTCTGAGAGCCTCGATGAGATATAACTGTACTCAATGGGAAAAGTTTTTAGATGACAAAGACCAGCTGCCATATGCTGCTCATCTATTGGGGGCTGCATGCTTGCAGCAGCAATTTCATTCAGCAAGGGGGCCGTTAAGCTGTCCGACAACTGTTTCCATTGCTTGTACATTCGACACATTAAAACCCCTTTCTTTGTTAGGAGTGTTAGTGTATCGAACTTCACTTTGAAAATGTTGCCTTGGCTTACAAAGCTTCCTATCGCGGACAAAATTCTTCTGGCTGTTTCTAATGGCATTGGGAATGCTTATACAACGTAGCTAAGTTTGGACATTATATACACATTTACTAGAGTGCTTTACTGTATCTCGTCCTGTTGCCTCATACTGTTTCCCTGTACAGACGCTCGTATGCTAGCAAGTAGTTTTTTTTTATAATTGACGGAAATGGCGTGTTGGATGTTGCTGCTAAATTCAATAAGCAAACATTTCGAAGTTGATACTTTCGTGCCGGCCGCGGTGCCCAAGCGGTTCTAGGCGCTTCAGTCCGGAACCGTGCGACTGCTGCGGTCGCAGGTTCGAATCCTGCCAAGGGCATGCATGTGTGTGATGTCCTTAGGTTAATTATGTTTAGGTAGTTCTAAGTTTTAGGGGACTGATGACCTCAGATGTTAAGTCCCATAGTGCTCAGAGCCATTTGATCCATTTTTGATACTTCCGTCAACTGTCCCCGATTTTGCATGCGTATTCCTCTGCCTACGTTCATAATGCCTGACTTTCTTTCACTTAGTTTGGCGCCAGAAGCAAGTTCATATGTGTGTACAATCTGAAGAGCTTTCGCCACTTCATCTTCATTTATAACGAGGACGCCCACATCATCTGCGTAGGCATTTCACACTATTTTCTTGCCGTTTATACGAAATCCTTGCAGCTGATGCAAGAGTGTCGCGAGGAGAGCTTCTATTGAAATTGCGAAAAGGGCCATTGACACTGGGCAACCTTGTCGTACGGATCCAGTCAACTCAATCTCTTTACTTAGTTGTACATTTATCATTATTCATGCTACATTGTTTTTCAAAATTTGTTGAATAGTCCTCACGAATCGTGGTGGGAATCCCATTACTTCCATGATTCAGAGGAGATACTTATGATCTACTCTGTCACTATCGCACATTTTATTCGGCATACATTTGCGGCCTCGTAACACTAACCAAAACGGCCTTCCTGTGCTGGTACTGCGAATGGCTGAAAACAAGGGGAAACTACGGCCGTAATTTTTCCCGAGGGCATGCAGCTTTACTGTATGGTTAAATGATGATGGCGTCCTCTTGGGTAAAATATTCCGGAGGTAAAATAGTCCCCCATTCTGATCTCCGGGCGGGGACTACTCAAGAGGATGTCGTTATCAGGAGAAAGAAAACTGGTGTTCTACGGATCGGAGCGTGGAATGTCAGATCCCTTAATCGGGCAGGTAGATAAGAAAATTTAAAAAGGGAAATGGATAGGCTAAAGTTAGATATAGTGGGAATTAGTGAAGTTCGGTGGCTGGAGGAACAAGACTTCTGGTCAGGTGACCACAGGGTTATAAACACAAAATCAAATAGGGGTAATGCAGCAGTAGGTTTAATAATGAATAGGAAAATAGGAATGCGGGTAAGCTACTACAAACACCGTATTGAACGCATTATTGTGTCCAAGATAGATACGAAGCCCATGCCTACCACAGTAGTACAAGTTTATATGCCAACTAGCTCTGCAGATGACGAAGAAATTGAAGACATGTATGATGAAATAAAAGAAATTATTCAGATTGTGAAGGGAGACGAAAATTTAATAGTCATGGGTGACTGGAATTCGGCAGTAGGAAAAGGGAGAGAAGGAAACGTGGTAGGTGAATATGAATTGGGGGTAAGAAATGAAAGAGGAAGCCGCCTGGTAGAATTTTGCACAGAGCACAACTTAAATCATAGCTAACACTTGGTTCGAGAATCATAAAAGGAGGTTGTATGCATGGAAGAAGCCTGGAGATACTGACAGGTTTCAGATAGATTATATAATGGCAAGACAGAGATTCAGGAACCAGGTTTTAAAGTGTAAGACATTTCCAGGGGCAGATGTGAACTCTGACCACAATCTATTGGTTATGACCTGTAGATTAAAACTGAAGAAACTGCAAAAAGGTGGGAATTTAAGGAGATGGGACCTGGATAAACTGACTAAACCAGAGGTTGTTCAGAGTTTCAGGGAGAGCGTAAGGGAAAAATTGACAGGAATGGGGGAAAGAAATACAGTACAAGAAGAATGGGTAGCATTGAGGGATGAAATAGTGAAGGCAGCAGAGGATCAAGTAGGTAAAAAGACGAAGGCTAGTAGAAATCATTGGATAACAGAAGATATATTGAATTTAATTGATGAAGGGAGAAAATATAAAAACGCAGTAAATGAAGCAGGCAAAAAAGGAATACAAACGTCTCAAAAATGAGATCGACAGGAAGTGCAAAATGGCTAAGCAGGGATGGCTAGAGGACAAATGTAAGGATGTAGAGGCATACATCACTAGGGATAAGATAGATACTGCCTTCAGGAAAATTAAAGAGACCTTTGGAGAACAGAGAACCACTTGTATGAATATCAAAAGCTCAGATGGAAACCCAGTTCTAAGCAAAGAAGGGAAAGCAGAAAGGTGGAAGGAGTATATAGAGGGTCTATACAAGGGCGATGTACTTGTGGACAATATTATGGAAATGGAAGAGGATGTAGATGAAGATGAAGATGAAATGCGTGAAGAGTCTGACAGAGCACTGAAAGACCTGAGTCGAAACAAGGCCCCAGGAGTAGACAACATTCCATTAGAACTACTGACGGCCTTGGGAGAGCCAGTCCTGACAAAACTCTACCATCTGATGAGCAAGATGTATGAGACGGACGAAATACACTCAGACTTCAAGAAGAATATAATAATTCCAATCCCAAAGAAAGCAGGTGTTAACAGATGTGAAAATTACCCAACTATTAGTTTTATAAGTCACGGCTGCAAAATACTAACGCGAATTCTTTACAGACAAATGGAAAATGTAGTAGAAGCCGACCTCGGGGAGGATCAGTTTGGTTTTCGTAGAAATATCGGAACACGTGAGGCAATACTGACCCTACGACTTATCTCAGAGGATAGGTTAAGGAAAGGCGAACCTATGTTTCTAGCATTTGTAGATTCATAGAAAGCTTTTGACAATGTTGACCGGAATACTCTCTTTCAAATTCTGAAGGTGGCAGGGGTAAAATGTAGGGAGAGAAAGGCTATTTACAATTTGTGCAGAAACCAAATGGCAGTTATAAGTGTCGAGGGGCATGAAAGGGTAGCAGTGGTTGGGAAGGGAGTGAGACAGGGTTGTAGCCTATCCCCGATGTTATGCAATCTGTATATTGAGCAAGCAGTGAAGGAAACAAAAGAAAAATTCGGAGTAGGTATTAAAATCCATGGAGAAGAAATAAAAACTTTGAGGTTCGCCGATGACATTGTAATTCTGTCAGAGACAGCAAAGGACTTGGAAGAGCAGTTGAACGGAATGGACAGTGGATTGAAAGGAGGATATAAGATGAACATCAACAAAAGCAAAACGAGGATAATGGAATGTAGTCGAATTAAGTCGGGTGAGGATGAGAGACTTCACGTTCAGTTTATTTTAATACACTTGTCTTTCCATTATCAAGAGGAAGATTAATTTCCTTTAATTAAGAAGAAATATTTATTCTCTTTTATGCTAGCAAAGGCTTACAGAAAAAATAGGAAACCGACCAGAAGAAAAAAAATTGTAAGAAAAATGAGGATTTGGTTTCAAAAACATAAAAAAAGTACATAAAATAAAAAATTTAAAAAGAGTTGGTAGGAGGATGGACTGTTAATAATAATAATAATGCTGAAGATTGGATGGGCAGATCACATAACTAATGAGGAAGTAGTGAATAGGATTGGGAAGAAGAAAAGTTTGTAGCATAACTTGGCTAGAAGAAGGGATTGGTTGGTAGGACATGTGTTGAGGCATCAAGGGATCACCAATTTAGTACTGGAGGGCAGCGCGGAGGGTAAAAATCGTAGAGGGAGACCAAGAGATGAATACACTAAGCAGATTCAAAAGGATGTAGGTTACAGTAGGTACTGGGAGATGAAGAAGCTTGCACAGGATAGAGGAAGACCACAACAATAACAACATTTGCGGTTGATAGTATATCCCTATATTCGCATATATTCTGATAGATGTTTCTGTCTTTGCCTACACACGTTTGGTACGGGTCAGTTACAGAGTTGATAACCATTTTTATTCTTCTTGCTAATACGTGGGCCATAATTTTGTAATCACTGTTGAGTAATGTTACTGGGCGAAGGTTTTCAATTGCTTTGCTAAATGAGTTTTTAGGAATTAGTACTATGGTCCCTGCAGGAAATTCTTTGGGAACGTCAACGTTTCCATTCATGAGTTCGTTGTACATGCATAGCAACTTGCTTGCCATTTGTTGGCAGAACACTTGGTAGAATTCCACGGGGATACCATCAGGTCCTGGAGATTTATTTTTAGGACTCTGCTCTATTGCGTCTTTCAGTTCGTCCTCTTCTATTTCAGCCGTGCGATTTTGTACTTGCTCTGTACTAATTCGACCTAATACGTTTCTAACAAGATCTCGCTGCGCCTCGTCGACGGTAGGTTTGTTGTACATCATATCTGAGATATATTTATGAGCAGCGTTTTGAATTTCATTCTGTTTTGTGTGACTGGTCCCATCAGGTAACTTCTGTCAGTATTATTCTGTTTCCTCTCACATTCTCACGCATTATATGGTACATAGCTCTTTCTTCCCCTTCTACAAAGTTTTGTATTCTCGCTCTGACTTTAAAACCTTCTGACTGTCGCCGCTTCAGTGCTAAAAGTTCTGCTTTAATTTTCTGAATCCGGATAAAGTCCTCCGTTAATCGTGTGTCTAGGGTGTACAGGTCCCTAAGGCAGATAAAATAAAACCCAGTCGTCTTTTTAATCCAGAAGCTTTTCTGTCGTGAGTAATCGATCAGCATTCTCCTTACTTTAGGCTTAGCACATTTAACCACCAAGCTATGGCAGAATTTTATAGCGGGTATCGTTCTGAAACGTCCCCTTTTTGAAGAATTATACAAGACTGTGCTTTAACTGACACACAATATTTTTTAGCGCAACGCAATCTGACTTTCAATAATCCCTACAAAAGAATGGCCCTGTCTAGTATTAACCTATACGTTTCACAAATCACTTACCTCACAAAAATCTTCGTTACTCGAACTACTGCAATACAGCGAGCGCCACTACTGCCAGCTAAATAAAAGATTCAAACTAAGGAAGGCACTAACTACTGATAGGCATAGTTAGCAAATGAAAGATTTTAATAGAGAACACAACACTGTATTTACCTTAATAGTCATATTATACAGGGTGATTCAAAAAGAATACCACAACTTTAAAAATGTGTATTTAATGAAAGAAACATAATATAACCTTCTGTTATACATCATTACAAAGAGTATTTAAAAAGGTTTTTTTTCACTCAAAAACAAGTTCAGAGATGTTCAATATGGCCCCCTCCAGACACTCGAGCAATATCAACCCGATACTCCAACTCGTTCCACACTCTCTGTAGCATATCAGGCGTAACAGTTTGGATAGCTGCTGTTATATCTCGTTTCAAATTATCAATGGTGGCTGGGAGAGGTGGCCGAAACACCATATCCTTAACATACCCCCACAAGAAAAAATCGCAGGGGGTAAGATCAGGGCTTCTTGGAGGCCAGTGATGAAGTGCTCTGTCACGGGCTGCCTGGCGGCCGATCCATCGCCTCGGGTAGTTGACGTTCAGGTAGTGCTTGAACCAATTTCAGACGATAAGGTTTCATAACTAACCTTTTTCGTAGGACTCTCCATACAGTTGATTGTGGAATTTGCAGCTCTCTGCTAGCTCTGCGAGTCGATTTTCCTGGGCTGCGAACAAATGCTTGCTGGATGCGTGCTACATTTTCATCATTCGTTCTCGGCGGTCCAGAACTTTTCCCTTTGCACAAACACCCATTCTCTGTAAACTGTTTATACCAACGTTTAATACACCACCTATCAGGAGGTTTAACACCATACTTCGTTCGAAATGCACGCTGAACAACTGTCGTCGATTCAACACAAAAAGCTTTCTGTTGAGCGGTCGCCATCTTAGCATCAACTGACGCTGACGCCTAGTCAACAGCGCCTCAAGCGAACAAATGTACAACTAAATGAAACTTTATAGCTCCCTTAATTCGCCGACAGATAGTGCTTAGCTCTGCATTTTGTCGTTGCAGAGTTTTAAATTCCTAAAGTAGTTGTATTCTTTTTGAATCACCCTGTATATAGCAGTTCATGACAGTCTTACAAATTTCAAAACTCCGCCATCTCTCTCCCCACATCCATCACTGCTGGCGGCTCACCTCCAACTGCGCAACGCTACGCGCTGTTCACATCCAGCTGCCGCTGCCCAACACTACAATGGCAGACAACAATGCAAACTAGCCACAGACTGCACACAGCACAGCCAGTGATTTTCATACAGAGCGCTACGTAACGTTGCCAACAAGAAAACATAGACAGCCTACTTACAGTTTTTCACATGCTTTCCAGGCATTAGTAAATGCCACGCGACATTCCTCATCTTGTAGATGTGTAACGTTGAGTTTCCATATGCCCCTCGCTCGGTAATTCTCTTGTTTTTCCAAATTTATTGTGGCGATGTACGCGGCGTGGTCAGAAAACATAGTGGGCGAGACCCCCGACTGGAGTACATGGCTCTGTAGATTGGACGAGACGTAAATCCTGTCTAGCCTGCTTGCTGAGTGACTGGTAAAATATGTGAAATCGGGCTGTGCGCCATGGGTATGTTCCCAGGTATCGGTTAACTGGAATTGGTGGACTATTCTTTCCAGTTCTAAGGACTTGTTGAAATTCGGTGTCTGGTCTTTCGGGCACAGAATTAAAATCGCCGGCTAGGATTATATAATCTTGACGTGTACCAAAGTGATGAACGATTTCACATTTTAAAAAGTTCGCTCTAGCACGCCTGTTATTGTTGCCTGACGGTGCGTAACCGTTGACGATGCGGGCGTTATTAACAGTCACTGCAGTTCCTCTACTGTTTTCCAGTTTTGCTATTTGTGTGACACGAATGCCTTCTTTCGTGAGAATGGCGGTTCCCAGCTCTGCACTGATACTAGGGTTTGTTATGGCGTTGTACCCACGTATCTTTTCTAATTTAATATCTGTTACTTCCTGTAACAGCAGTTCAACGACAGATGCGTATAGAAAGTCTTGCAGATGTTGCAAATGCAGGGAGGAGCGTATCTTATTAATGTTCAACGTGGCGGTTTTGTAGGCTTGTGCTGCGTTCATACTGTCCTATTCATTACCGAAGTCAATATTCGTCATACGAAGTGCTTTCAGACGAAAATCCTTTTTCACGCGTATGTTTCGGCGTGTTCAGTTAATCTCGTGGAGCAGGAGACTGTCCCGTTCCTCCAGTTTCATTCAATTTTTCATTTTGGTTCCTTTCTTCCTATTCATCAGCGCAGTTTTTGTGTTGATTAGCTCTCGATGTCACTTTTTCTGCATTTCTAGTCTCAGGGAAAGCCTTGTCTGTATCGAAATTTGCTAACAGCTTCAATCTTTCGTGTGACGAAAGGCCCGTTGGCGTGGGGCATGGTGTTTTTGATTTACCTTGCAAGGGGTCTGGTGCCTGCATACTCAGAACCGGATTACTATGTTGTTCTTGATGCAGTTTGTTGCTAATCTGCTTTGCTTTTTCTCGCAAAGGAGGTTCAGTCGCTCAGCGCCCTTGTGAGCTGGTCTCCTCTTTTTATGTTTCCCTGGAGGACTGACTCTTGGGGAGGTTTCAACGTTTTCTATTGCCCCTTGGGTTTCTTGCGCTCGGTCCTGTTCGCTGGCAAGTGGTGGGTCCGTTTTCTTGTTGTTTTCTGGAGTCTGATCATTCTGATGGACTAAAATCGGTTCCGGGGTTTGTTCTATTCGAACAGAGGTATTTCGTTCTTTTTCTTGACTCTTTGGTTGTGTTGTCACCGCCAAGTCGCTAACGTCCATTATCACTTCATTGTCGCGAGCAGCGTGTAGCGTCAGGAGCGTGACATGGCTGGGGTCTCACTGCGTCGCCCGCAGGTAGCTGGGCCTGCGTTGTATTCACTACGAGCGGACACGGCCTGTACCGCCGCAAGACGCGCAGGTTCTTGGCTGCCCATCATGCATTACTATAGCCCGATAACCACAAACATTTATATACGAGGGTATGTGCTTGTGTAAATCAACTCGCAATTGTCTGATACCATTTAAGACGAGGAACTTGTGAGCAGCAGACCACTTTTCTCCAAGAGCTTTCACCGAATTGATCTGTTCAGTTGTGATTTCAAATGGTAGCTCAAAGATACGGACAGTCCTTAATCCAAAGCCAGCTTGCGTAACATGAACTTCACTAATATCACCATCGTGATGTTTGAACTTAAATGTTCCGCCACTAGATTCAACAATTTTGTCACACAATTCGGTGTTTTTAAGCTGAACATACGCGATGGTACTCACAATTGAAAGGTGAATGCCTATAATATCCTCAAACGAAATTTTCTCAACTTCCTCTAGCCAAGTCTCAATTTCGAACGAATTCGGTCTCTGCCCTTTCTGGTCAAAAACAAATTTCAACGTGTCTCTTCTATTAGGCTGATCCCTCTCTCCTTCTAATATGAATCCATCAAGAGTCTGAGCTAACGCAGCTAACTATTGCAACAGGCGATTGACTTACCGAGCGAAGCGCACAGACCGCAGCGCACAGCCCACGCCAGAAGTCCGCACACCACGGCCGCCAAAAGCCGATTGCTTCCAATGCCCACTCAAGGAAGACAAGGATACACAGTCTAGCTTCAGTATTATAAATACGTCTCAGTTTGCGGATGAACTTAGACTTAGGTCGATAATCATTTTGAATATTTAGCAGTCCTGTACCCATTGGTGTTAAACTCGTTTTCAACCAATGATTCCCACAGCAACAGGAACACTACTTGTGATACCTCTTACACAAAATATTTACGCAGCGCTGTCAAACGAAAAGATCAACCTGGCACAAACTGTGGGAAGTTTGCTTTACAACCGTCGTACCTGGATAAAGAGCTTTTCCTATTTGAGACATCTGTGAACGTTGGAGCATACGACGATTTAAGAAGAAACTAAATTTCTTCAGCTGCGACAATGTTTAAAGAAATCGTCTTAACGGCACTAAATCGTGGTTTGTGAATCGTTTACCGGCCGTACTCTGCCGCATTTCGCTGGTTGGAAGACAAAAAGCTTACTGACAAATTTCACAGAAGTAAAAGGGGGACGAAATGTCTCCCACTGGAAGGTCATGTTGTTTTATTTAAATGATTACAAAATCAGGTAAAACGAACAGTGAGGTTGTCAGTATAAGCACATTATTGTTGTCAATATGATGTTACGCTGCCCAGAGCCTGTAATGATAAAGGGCCCGTTTAGTTCAGGCATATTGTATACAGAAGTGGAAGAGAGAGCACCACTAAATTCTACAATCCGTATGCATTGTATACACACAGAAATTACTGTTACGGTGTACTTATGGAGCCCAATGAGTGAATTGCG
Source organism: Schistocerca americana (assembly GCF_021461395.2). NCBI lineage: Eukaryota > Metazoa > Arthropoda > Insecta > Orthoptera > Acrididae > Schistocerca > Schistocerca americana. The sequence continues at coordinate 785,761,437 of NC_060119.1, forward strand.
TATTTTCCTGTGAGAAAGAGCACTGGAAAACAGTCTTCCCTACGTTAGGTTACTTAAACTGGTGTCACTCTAAGCTAGAATTTATGGTCAGCGACTACGTGTAAGGTCAATGAGAAGGATGGGGGTTTTGCAACTGTCAAATACTTTCCTACATTATAGAAGCGAATATTAAATTTGAACTAATATTGCGAAATTACGAACTTGGATAGCTTAGAATAAAAATCTTTCAGTTTATTGCAAAGGAAACAATTGATTTTCTAAAACATTCTGTGTCATACACAACTTGAAACATGTCACGTTGACCAAATCATATGGAAGAACTGACGTATATCGGAAGGCAGTAAGATCCCTTGGCTTTTGGTTTGGCAGTATTCGACAACCATTTGTAGGCGCAAGTAAATGAAGAAAGGCAGCGCGTTTTTGTTATCAAGTAACGTCTTCATCAATTACTTTAGTTTTAATGTAATCTACGAGTAACATATTAACATGAATAGGATTCCGTAGACAGGGAAAGAGCCTTTTCTTGGGCAACTGCTTCTATGATGACCAAAAGGCATTAAATGATCTTCAAGCACATGTGTTCCGGCAGCGGTATGAAGAAAATGATAGTAATAATGACGGTAATAATCGAATTATCCGGTAACTTCACACTTCACAGTGGATTTTCCCGAACTAAGAAATTTGTTGAATTAGTCAAAATTTCAAAATGGCTTCACATCAAGGCTACGATGCCTAGAAGAGTCTTTACATCCTCCTGATGAAATGAGAATACCATAATCTCCGCGTTAGAAGCTTGCATCGACTTAACCATTTAATAGACTCGCATATTTTCCACCGTGATTAAGTTTGTAAGCTAAGCACATCATCCGTTATAGCACTCTCCTGGGGCTGGGAAATGTGGCCACAATGGTCTGGTGGAACGAACTATCACAGGCGCAATGCGTGGGTTCAGGCATTTACTTTTAAGAGGTACAAACAGATTTACTTTACCTCTGATAACCCCAAGATAAAGACGTTATCATCCAGAATCCACATTAAAGACCACGTTCCTTCATTACCAAATGGGGAGAGCCGGTTTCAGTTGAGAAATGACATAGGCGGACGTCATGGTAAACAGGAATACTGTCGCCAGTAAACTTACTTACATTAGACAATTTTATTTGATTTGATGAACCGATAGCCATTTAAAGGAACAGGGCTCTGACCAGTTGCAACTGTAGCGTCGCATCGAAAGCTAAGTACTAATTAATTGTTTGTGTATAGTAGTTTATTTAGGAACTTTAGTAGTCTTCAACCGGTGTTCTTGGTGTTTTCCGGTGAAATAACTTCAGAAGAAATTTTTGCGAACTGCTTTCAGTTTCGTTACTGTCATTAGACGTTTGATTTTCTTTCTGTGTTAGTATTTTGTTATGTTCTCATTTGTTGTTGATTAATACTGTCAATAATAGTAGTTACTTCCCTTGTAGAGCAAGTTTGTGATAATTGTAGTCAGTTTTTAACATCTTCTTATTGTAGCAGCGGAACTTAGATAAAGTTGTTTTCTTGTTTCAATAACTGTAAAATTTTACCATGAGTGAGAAGTGTGGGCTTTGCCGTAGGTTCGTGAGTAGTGGATTGCGGTGTGAGACTTGTTCGAAGTATTTTCACTGGGGGGGGGGGGGGATGCAGTGGGGAAGCCAGTGGGCATTCTGGTGAGATCCTCTCCTGGAACTGCAGGTTATGTAGCAAGAGTAAGTTGATAGAGGAACAAGAGCGTAAGATCTGTGTCCTTCAGGTGCAGTTGAAAAACGCACAGGAGGAGCTAGATAGGATGAGGAGGGAGAAGGGGGTTGGGGAATGGGAGCTGGCTGTTGGCAAGAGACCTGCTAGGAGAAGGAGATTTTCAGATAGTTTTACTATTGGTGTTTGTAATAGATATGACCAACTGTCAGAGTCTAGTGGAGAGGAATCTCTAGTAGCTGTAGATGGAGGAAGTATGCAGCAGACCTCAGCAGTTACGGTGGCTAGGACAGTTGCAAAGTCTAAGAGAAAGAAGAAGGTTCTGCTGTTAGGTAGTTCTCATGGTAGAGGTGTAGGCCAGCAGTTGCAGGAAGTTTTGGGGAGTGAGTACCAGGTCACCAGCATTGTGAAGCCTAATGCAGGATTGGCTCAGGTGACTTTTAACATAGGGGGGTTATGTAGGGATTTTACAAAAGAGGATCAGGTAGTGATTGTGGGTGGGGCTGGTAATAGTATTGATAGGGATGGGGAGTATGACATAGATGGTGACCTGGAAAAGATAGCCACTCAGACTGGCAACACGAATGTGCATTTCGTGGAACTGTTTCAGCCTCACGATCGGCCTCATCTTAATACAGCCGTCAGGCGTAATAAGATGAGACTTGGGGGTGCGCTAATGACAGAAGGCATGAGTCACATTTCAGTGGTGTCGGTGGAGTCTATCAGCAGGACGGGTTTCACTAGACATGGCCTGCACCTCAACAGGTATGGAAAGGGGAGGCTGGCAAAGCTTATAGGTGACAGCATAGGTGGGGGTGGTGGGATCACTCATTGGAAAATTCCGGTAGTTGTGGGTGTTAGAGCTGTACCATTTTTAGATTGAAATCAGCTGACAGGTATTCCTGCTTAAGGGAAGTCTCTCTAACAAAGAAACCACTTTCGACAAAGCTTAGGTATCCGATTAATGAGGGAATTAGTATATTTCATCAAAACATACAAGGCATTAGAGATAAAGTCAGTGAACTGCTTATAGATGCTGACTCTGAAATTATTGGTATATCTGAACACTTCTTAAATAAGGAGATAATTCAGAGGCTTCCTTTACCAGGACACAGGTTGGCTGGCAGCTTTTCTAGGAGCTCTTTGCGGTGTGGGGGAGCAGCCATGTATGTGAAAAACGGTATCCCATTTGAGTCAATTGATGTTTCAAAGTACTGCACTGAAAAGGTGTTTGAATGTTGTGCAGGTGTGGTTAAATTTAGTGGAGCTAAACTTCTTACTGTTGTTATTTATAGATCCCCAGACTCCGATTTCACAACATTTTTGCTAAAGCTAGAGGATGTTCTTGGTTCACTTTATAGGAAACACAAAAAGTTAGTTATATGTAGTGACTTCAATATAAATTGTATAAGTGATTGTGCAAGGAAAAGGATGCTGGTAGACCTCCTTAATTCATATAATCTTATGCAAACCGTATTCTTTCCAACGAGAGTGCAAGAGAACAGTAGAAGAACCATAGACAATATTTTTGTTCATTCATCATTACTAGAAGGGCATTCTGTTAGCAAAATGGTGAATGGCCTTTCAGATCATGATGCACAAATTTTAAGTCTAAAAGATATTTGCGCTGCAACACATGTTAAATATAGTTACCAACTTTTTAGGAAAGCTGATCCAGTTGCTGTAGAGACTTTTGTAAACCTTATCAAGGAACAAGAGTGGCAAGATGTTTATAGTGCTGATACATTAGACGATAAATATAATGCTTTCCTCAAGACTTTTCTCGTGCTCTTTGAAAGTTGCTTTCCGTTAGAACGTTCAAAACAGGGTACTAGCACAAACAGGCAGCGTGGGTGGCTGACTAAAGGTATAAGAATATCTTGTAGAACAAAGTGGCAATTATATCAAAACGTTAGAAACAGTCACAATCGAAATGCAGTAGCCCATTACAAACAGTATTGTAAGGTGCTTAAAAAAGTTATTAGGAAGGCAAAAAGTATGTGGTATGCAGATAGAATAGCAAAGACTCAGGATAAAATTAAAACCATATGGTGTCGTAAAGGAAGTGGCTGGTCTGCAGAGACAGGGCGAGGATACAGAATCATAGTGGGAATGTCCATGTTACTGATAAGTCGCATATATGTACAGTATTTAATAATCACTTTCTGAATATAGTAGGTGAACTAAATAGAAACCCAGTCCCAACAGGGAATCATATAGTGCTCGTAGAAAAAAGTGTTCTGAGACTCTTACCTGAAATGCTCCTCCATGTGAAACGTCCCCTTTGAACAATTAAACATGACTGTGCTTAACCTGACACACAATATTTTGTTAGCGCAACGCAATCTGACTTTCAAAAATCCCTACAAAAGAATGGCCCTGACTAACATTAAACTATACCTTTCAAAAATCACTTACCTCACAAAAATCTTCGCTGCTCAAGCTACTGCAATACAGCGAGCGCCACTACTGCCAGCTAAATAAAAGATTCAAACTATGGAAGGCACTAACTACTGATAGGGATAGTTAGCAAATGAAAGATATTAAAAGAGAACAAACAATGTATTTACCTTGATATCATCATATATAAATATAGCAGTTCATGACAAATTTCAAAACTCCGCCATCTCTCTCCCCACATCCACCACTGCTGGCGGCTCACCTCCAACTGCGCAACGCTACGCGCTGTTCACATCCAGCTGCCGCTGCCCAACACTACAATGGCGAGTATTACAACAATGCAAACTACCCACAGACTGCACACAGCACAGCCAGTGATTTTTCATACAGAGGTGGCGTTACCAATAAAAAAACCTAAACAGCCTACTTACATAGAGAAAACATAAACAGCCTACTTACATAGCCCCCATGCTCCCCACAAAAAAATTTTACAAATTGGTTTGGGCAGTGCCCAATACAGATTTGAAAAAAATTTTCATAATTACAATAACAAAGATATCAAATGCACACACTTATTGATACAACGTTGGTCAAAAGCTAAAATTTTGTCACAGTCCATAAAGACAGTCCTGATCATTCATTACGGTAAAATATAGTGTTTTTCTCAAAGTCTGAGCAGTAGAAGAAAATGCACACGGAAGTAGTGGATTTCCATGCAGTCTTGAAGAAGTAGTGTTGTCCTTCCAACGGAAAGACAGTGCTGACTCTCGACATGCAGACAAGTATTGGGTCACAACAGAGCAAACCCACTGCAGAGTCAGTCGAAGTTTTGAAGAATATTGGTAGTTAGGTCATCACAGAGCAGACCCACTGTAGTCCTGGTAGAAATTACGGTACTGGTGGGCCACCAGAGGTGCAGACCCACTGCAGTCCTTGTAGCAATTGGTGGGCCATCAAAGATGCAGACCCACTGTAGTCCTGGTAGAGACAGCCAGCAGCCATCTGTTGCAAATGTGCAGGTGCACAATCACCATCGAAGAGTCTTGCGGACAATATAGCAAGTCCATAAACCACCACTTGTGCACTCACAAAGTTTCTGGAATTGTCCTTAGATCCAGCAATGCTGTTATCCAGTCCCTTGCTGAATCATTAACACACGTGCAAACACTAACAGTCCCTACTTCTCACATATTGTCCATATACTATGACCAACAGAAACGTGTGCAGTGAAATGTAACTTACAAGTTAATAATAAGATGAACTGGTGTCAATTACAATTTTATAAATTTACAACATGAAAATACAATTACAAAGGTACAAAATACATCATTAAAGAACATAATAATACAGATAATATTTGTAGTACAGGCTTTACAAAAGAATCGAAATAACATATACATCAGTGTTACAGGAATTATGAGATAAGTAGATACATAAAAGATCACAATAACTTTTGAAACGTCAACTTCACACATGAGCATTAAACAGAACGGAATTAATAATGTCTAACATCTTTACAAAGTAAATAACATATTATTAATGCCAATTATATTCGAGGATAACAGTATTCCTCATCATAGTGAATGTAGCTTAATATTAAAAGAAGAAAAAATTCTATGAAACTACACAGAGACAGGAAGAAAACAACTACACAAGGGTACACAAACACATAGTGGGATAACACCAATAGGAAAGGATAGGGTTCGTTTTCAGTGTAACATTTGGTACTGCAGTCCAACCCAAAACTTCATATATCTTTCCTCTTATTTCATCCTTTGTTTCCACCAAAAAAAATTCTATCTAAGCGTGCTTTCTGTATTTATATGTTCACACATTTCTCACCTCAACATTTATTTCCAAGAAAATCCTACCTAAACCTGTTTTTGTATAACTTCGCAATGCATTTCTTCCAATTCATCGAAACTCATTCTCTTAGAGGCTACCCCCTCTTAAGCTAACTTAAATCTACTGAGCTCAGATGCTAAACTAAGGGACGAGGCAATGCAGCAGCACATAACAAATTAACACAAACAGCAATGCAAAAAAAATGGAAAATTGCAAAGCAAGCTACAGTAAATATAAATTACCAAGCAATGCAACATTACAACTAACATGAGCCAACGTACAGTAGCAAGAAAAATAAGTCAGTAGTAAAATTAGCTTAACAGAGTAATACAAAGTGAAATTTAGTAGCACTATGCCTGGCAAATAGCAGCATGACATAGCTCAAGCAGAAAAAAACATTACACTAAAGACAACAATGCAGATAAGGGAAATGTATATTCACATCTTAATGTCTACGTAATTAAAGTGGTGCACCACAACAACTTATTGTAAAAGAAATATTACCATGTACTTGAAAAGAAAATTATGTGTTACTGTTACTAGTTCCTTCTTATTGTTCTTTCCTTTCCAAGTGCTCCTTTTTTGAAGAATGTGGATCACAAAATTATTATTTAATAGATCTGTTGACAGAAAGTGTTCACATTAGCAAATGCATTTTATTTTATTTTATGAAACCAATGCTGCAACACAGCTGAAAAACAGATGTCAAATGAAATAAGCAATTACGCAAACCAAAGCATAAAAACATCATTCAATAGTCATGTGGCATTTCGTAAGTCAGTAGCTCTCAACTCTCATAGAAAGACGCTTGTCATAATCAGGTGTGCAGATGTAAAAATATTTCTCGTCATTTCATTAGGCATTTCAGTAAATATCATAAATTAAGAGCACAGTGTAATCGTATGTTTTCAAGTTCGGCCGTGTCGTTTTTGCGATGCTTTCTACAAAGGAATATCAGAAGCGAGGTTAATGGCCTCCCTTTTTTTTCTACCTGTGCCCGCTGAAAGGCTAATGGCTTTTTTTTTTTTTTTTTTTTTTTCGGGCGGCTGTCGCCCAGGTGGGTGCCCGCGACCGCATTACGTGCAGGTGGTCACTTAACTTTCTTATGGAAATATTTACGACAGCAGTTTCCGCTACAGTGACAGTCTCACATAAGAATATTTCACAGGTCAAGAATTAGCGTTCCAAATCTATAGAAACAAAACCCTATAAATATAACAGTGTCCAAAAAATTTTTCGGCGGCATTGTAATATATTCACACATGTACACACATTTCATAATTCTAAAGTACGATTCTTGGTTTCCAACATCCTGTTTCACAAGTCAAGAGTCCCTACCCACTATTCATTACTCCTTACCTTATTACACATATACGTATCCATCGACACTCGTCAATATTTCGTCATTATAAATATGAAGCATAATCAAATAACTCATATAGCCTCAGCCTATTAATCATAAACATACCTCAGCAGCATAATACACATCGTCGTCGTAAAAATAACATCATAACACCTCAGTCAAATCTCAAAATCGTCGTAGCTTTCTGCAATAATTTCAAACCCTAAAAAAAATATTGTCTGCTCATTTCAATAATGTCATCTACCTCAAACGTACTTTAAAATCATGCTCCCTTACCAAATATATCATTCAAAGCTCTCATAGTATCACAATGGTTCCAAAAAAATATGAGCATTTCACAAAGTACAGACAAAATACAATTTCATAAGTGTGAAGCTATCCAACTGTGTAATTGCGTAAACATCTGTCACTGATGTAATAAAAAAAAGTTTAGATAGCTGTGTAATTTGTGTGTTAGAGAAATATGGTACCGATGTGTAAAGTTGTATAAGCAAATACCATATTAGCTAGGGTTCCTTGTGGTTGCCACACACATGGTACACAAAGTAAGCGTGTACCCCCCTGAGGATTAATGTAATTAACCCTCAGGTGTTACAGATTACAGCAATGGAATGAAATGTATCACGGAAAACTTTCTTTGTAATTCAAAAATCTTTAAAAATAAATGTTTTAAGTACAAAATTAATCACTCAAATACGTGTACTGTAGCGCTAAATGTGCGTCTTGTTGCAACATAATCTGTGTGGAAGTGTCGTAGTTATCGTCCTCCGAAAGCTAAGTTCTGCAGAAGTCAATGTACTTACCTCATAATACACAAAAGTGAAATGCTTTGCGTATAAATGTCTTAGTTATTACGCTTATTGCCGTGATGAGGAAAGTACTGTGCTGTAACGTATTATCGTGCTACGGAAAAGGCAGTCTCATTGTAGCTATACCACAAAAGTTACTACTAAAACATGTTTTTCTTCCTAGAAGAATTCAGAAAACTGTGCAGATATAAAACAGATACACTGCAAAAGCAACATTGTGAATTGTCACTCATTAGTAGCGTCGTGATAACATCGTGTAGCTGTCACATAAACTAACCACTGTGTCCTCTGGTATCTCACAGAAAGTACTTTAAACTCAGAATGTATTTTCAAGTAAACCAAAAGTTGCATTAAAATCTCATTAGCAGTACCAGTATGTGTCCTAAGTACGTAAGCCTGATAGTCGTTACGTAATCGTGCAACTAACAAGCAAGAATGTACAATTAACAACACTGTGTCGTCTGTTCATTATAACAATGCACTCGTAATTTCTGTTTAAATAAGTTCTCTTGGTTCTTGACTGGATATTTCACTTCAAACATTGTTACATGTTAACAGATTCTAAATCTGACAAAGCATACCAGAAATGTGAAGTGAAAAGTTTTATGGCAAAGACAAAGTTAAAAAGCATATTATCTTTCAATAAACGGTTTTACATGTGAAATGTGGTGTAAACCTTTACTCTTCCTAGTACGCAGAGTTTCAACTTCAATGCAATTATCATGTGGTATACGTCGGATTCTGTAAGGTCCATTGTAAACTAGAAAGAATTTGTGACTCAAGTGTTTCTTCTTATGTGACAATGAATGAGCTTTAATGAGAACTTTCTGACCAATATACAATTTCTTTGCATTTGCTTTACCGTGTAGTTTTCTCCTTTTGTCTGCTGCAGATTCTATATTTTTAAGAGCCAAATCAATTATGTCTTTGTGTCGAAGTTTACGTGTATTTGGGAAAGGTACAAGCTCTCTGATTCTGTTCGGTGGTTCTTCATTCTTTAGTACAAGAGTAGGTGGTAAAGCAGTGGAATCATGAGGCATTTCATTCAGCACATTTTGAAATAAGTGTAAATATCTGTCCCAATGCTGATGCTTTCTGTGACAATAAAGTCTGCAAAGCTTATTGATTTCTTTCATAATCCGTTCAGACGGGTTACAATGTGGTGAGTACAATGAAATAAAAACTGGTTTGATTTTATGGTTGCGAAGCATGCGTGACCAAACAGCAGATCTGAATTGCGGTCCGTTATCTGAAATGACTTTACTAACGTGTCCAACTTCACGTAAGAAATTTTTAACAAAGGCGCTGGATACAGACCGTCCAGTGGCTTTACGTAACGGTGTGAAAGAAACAAATTTTGAAGTAAGTTCAACAGCGACTAGAACGTACGAAAATCCATTAGATGTTCTGACAAGCGGTCCCAAGAGATCAACAGCAGCAAATTCTTTTAATTTAGAAGGAATGATTGGAAACAGCGGAGCACTATGGGAGATAGTAGATGGTTTCGCCTTTTGACAAAGTTTACAAATAGACAAGACTCTTCGAATTCTCTTTTCCATATTGTTAAAATAACAAGTCGTTCGAAGAATATGATAACATTTTCGTGGGCCAAAATGTGCGTAGCTGAAATGAATGTACCAAATGAGCTTATTAACAAAATCGTCTGGAATGCAAAGTACCCATAGCTTGTCATCAACAGTGCAGCGTTTGAAGAGTATGTTGTTTCTAACCAGGTAATAATGCCGAATCTGAGTGTGTGTCTTTTCATGCCATTTACTTTTGATGTCTCTCCAAATCGGATCTTTATCTTGTTCATGAGCAATGTCTTTTAAAGATGTGGTGATGAAGTTTTCAAAGGCGACATTCTGAATGTAAAGAATACTGAAATTTTTCTCGAGGTTGCCTTCTTTGTTACTTTTCTCAAGCCCAGCCGGTGCGCGTGACAGTGCGTCCGCAACAATGTTCTCCTTGCCGGGAATGTAGATTATTGTGAAGCGGAATTCTTGCAGAAACAATGCCCAACGTTTTAACCTGTCATGATTTAATTTTGAAGACATAAGAAATTGTAATGCACGATGATCACTGTATACTTTTACGTGCTTACCAGAAAGAAAGAAACGGAATTTGTTAAATGCCCAAACGATTGCTAAAGGTTCTAATTCAGTAACGGAATAATTTTTTTCAGATTTTGTTAGCACTCGGCTAGCAAAAGCAATGGTTTTCTGAACGGTAGTGTCATTTTCTATGGCTTCTTGAAATAAATGGGCACCAAGACCGACTTTAGAAGAATCCGTGCTAAGGCAGAAATCTTGTGATAGATCTGGATGAGCTAATATTGGCACATGAAGTAACGCTTCTTTTAAAGAATCGAATTCCAACTGTGCTTGTTCGTCCCAGTTCCAAATAGTATTTTTTCCAGTGAGAGAACAAAGTTTTGGTGTAACAAGAATTTGCATATTCAGAAAACGACGGTAAAAATTTACGAGACCTAGAAAACTGCGGACTTGTCGTTTTGTAGATGGAACTGGAATGGCTCTGATTGCTTCTAACTTTTCAGGATCCGGCTGAATGCCTTCAGAAGAAATAATATGTCCCAAAAACTTCACTTTTGTCCTACCGAATTCAGACTTTTCCAAGTTAACTGTAATTCCAGATTCTGCAAAAATGCGTAACAAACTGTTGAGGATGCGATTATGTTGTTCCCATGAAGCTTCTGCTATTAGAATATCGTCCACATATAAGGTGATGTGACGTTTTAAGAACTCAGGCAATATGGAATTTAGCCCGCGAATGAATGCTGCTGAAGAAATGTTCAAACCAAAGGGAAGTTTCCGAAACTGATAACAAACGCCGAAACAAAGGAAAGCTGTGTATTTTCTACATTCTGGATGAAGTTCGATCTGATAAAAGCTGGATCTGAGATCAATGGAAGACAACACTTTTACACCATTAAAATTTTGAAGAAGTTCTTCCATCGTCTGCGGCCTGTCTGTTTCAGGAATAATGATAGTATTGATTTGTCTCGAATCCAAGACAAGCCTGATCGATCCATTTTTCTTCTCAACAACATGTAATGGATTGTTGTATGAGCTTACTGCAGGCTCAATAATGCCCTCGTCGAGCATAGATTGTATTTCTGTTCTAACACGGTCCCTATAATGTGCTGGAAATACATATGGTCTAACACAAAATTTAGTATGCTCACGAACACGAAATTGGTATTGAAATCCCTTGATTGTTCCTGTTTTATGAGTAAAAACTGTGGAATGTTCTTGTAAAATCTCAAAAAGGTCCTGCCTATCAGTGTCATTACAATTCTCAATTGTTTGAATTTTATTCTGAATTAACTTATTAGTGTCAAATGCGCCGTCGACATCATCCCTGTCAGTACTTGCAGAGTGATTGTTAGTGTCTAGTTCCGTAGGAAATTCCGATCTGTTGTCTAACAGAAGGTAAAGCCGATTGATTTCTTCGTCATGGTTTGAGAGCCAATCTTCAAATTTCAAAGCTATTGTCTTACCTTCTTTCTCTAAACTTATTTCAGCATCGTGAAAGTTTAAGATTGCTTTGTATTCATTCAAAAAGTCTACTCCCAATATAATTTCCGTCGACAATAATGGAACAATGAGAAAGTTCATAGAGAAGCTGTGGCTTTGACAAAAGAATTCTAAATTGGTTTGTTGGCGTACATCTACACTTTTTCCAAAGATTGCACCTTGTAATTTAATCTTACGTAACGGAAGTGTGGGGCAATCGTTCGATTTGTTGCATTTGCTAAAGGCTGTTTCACTGATTACTGAAATGGGACTGCCAGAGTCAAGTACTGCCGTAAATTTTACGTCATTTACTGTAATGTGAATCACAGGATATGCAATGTTGTTATGTTTTACGTCGTGTTCTTGGAGTAAGATGTCCCTAATGTCTTCCATTTTTACGTAATTACTAGCTACGGCAGCTGCGTCGTTAGTTTCATACGTGCGTTTTGTGGCTGCCTGCGGTGTGAGTCATTGCCTATTGTCTCTTTGTTGGCGCGCGTCGTTATTGGGATTTGGAGACCTAACTTCTACAAATTCACCGTGACGAGAGGGCCCTGCCCTGTTTAAATCCCGCCAGTTCTGATGCAATTCGGGTCTGTCGTTACGATCACATCGTCTGTCGTCATGTCGGTAGTTCCTGTAGTTTCTTTCTTGTCGGTTAAGTAGTGGAGAATTTCTCCCTGAATCGTAACTGCGCGCTGGACCGTTGCGTCTCAAGTTATTCTGTCTCCCGTAATAATAGTTGTTTTGGTTCCCATATTGTCTGTTTCTCTGATTGTCTCTGTGATAGTCATTACCGCGGAGAGGTGATCTTTCCCTGTAATTATTACTACTCTGCCAATGGTTGTCATACGGGTGGTGTCTGTTTTGGTCACGATTTGTGTTGTCGCGTCCAGTTATTATCGAGGAATTGTGATGGATGTGACCTGTAATTGTTGTGTTCCTGTTTCCGCATTCCGCGATTGTCAGTGTCAATTTCCAATTCTTGTAACAGTCCCTGAAAAGCTTCAATGTCGTCTTTGCAACGTCCTGCCAAAATAATGTGTCGTAAATGTTCAGGCAATTTGATTAAGCAAATGCGGATAAGTTCTGAGGGGCTGTATGGGTTTGACAGGTACTGATTCTTGTGCAACATGTCTTCAAAATATTTCATAAGACTGGAAAATTCAGATTGTTCGAAACGTTTCATCATTATGATGCTTTGTTTTACTCGGTCTTGTGTGGCCTGAGACCAATATGCTGAGAGGAAGGCATGGTAAAACTCTCCTTCACTGTGGCAATCGTGAATGACCGACCGCATTCTTACAGCTGGTTCATTCTCCAAGTAGCCACACATAAATTCTAATCTGTGTTCTAACGACCAGTTGGGAGGAAAACAATGAGAGAATTGATGGAGCCATGCTTGTGGATGAATGTCGTTGCCAGAATTCTTAAATGTTTTGAATTTACGTGTAGTAATGAACAGCTTATAGTCAAAATCATCATGTCGGCGAGTCGCATATCGGTCATTGTTAGGTCGTGTCGGCCGTTCCATATCAAAATTCGGTGCACATTGCCAATTTCTTTCATAACTTCCGAAATGCCCTGTGTTATTACTTTGTGGCTGTTCCGTATTTCTGTGTCCCTCTTCCCGTATTGGGGCGCGAGTATCCTCTGAAATACGTAATTCTTGAATTACCTGTGTCAGCTGATCTTGTACTTCCCGGATTTCTCTTTTGTACTGTGTATTGATTTGATTTTGATTCTGTTTGAATTTTCTAATTTGTTCATACTCTTCTGTGTCAGTGAAGGCTACAGGTGTTGTGTTATTCAGATCATCATCTACCTTTGTAGATAAGTTAGTGAACTGGTCTGAAAGTTCAGCTACTTTATCCGATAGTGAAATTATTTCCTCTGTATGTTTTTCTGAACCAAGTTTCAGAGTATCTACTGTGTCCTTTAAGTTTTCCTGAGTTTTTGCAAGTTGCGTAACCGAATCGGTAGATGCAACTGAGTCAATTTTAGCTTGCAAGGTGTCGTGATTTTCATGAACAATGGTTTGCAGTTCTTTTATGGCTGCTTCGTGATTCTGTAATACATTTTCATGCCGCGAAAAAATAGGTTGAAAATGCTCACAAATTTGTGTTTTTACGTCATTACAGACCTTTTGACATTTCGATTCGATGTTATGTAACTCAGTGGTTAAATCTTCACGTGTTTGTTCAAGTGTAGTGTCTAACTTTTGAAGATTTTGTTCCATTGTGTCTAACTTTTTGAGATTTTGTTCCACTGTGTCTAACTTTTTAAGATTTTGTCCCATTTGTCTCTGATTTTGTTCAAGTGTTGTGTCTAACTTTTGTAGTTTTTGTCCCATTTGTTGCATTAACTGTAATAACAATGCACTGGTGTCTGAAACATGTTCCTCAGTGCTTTTCGGCAGTGAAGTTGCACCGGCAACATTCATATTTTGACAAGCGGAAAATGTGTCTTGACTCATTTGGGAAAACGGTGAGGACGCAAAACCTGAATCTACAGTATTTGCAAAATTGTGTCCTGTCATTTCGGATTCCTGAGGCGAGCTGTTGCCGACCGATCGATCGATAATGCTTCCCTGTTCACTACCCGTTTCACTGTCTACACCATTGTTTGCAGCCCGCTCCATTTCCCTATGCACAATTACCAAATTACTACTTTGAACATCAGTTAATTCATTACTCGGTGGCGCTAACACACTGCTTTCATTTTCACTGTCATTTCTCAGTTTACTTTGGAGCCTAGTATTACGTTTTTCACACGCCATTATTGTCACAATATTTCACACGACAACACAGAAAAGCACAATTTGAAGAGCAAAAATAAGAGAACACATTAACATAACACTGAAAATAATATCTAGTTAATTGCAGCTGCAAAATACTTGGTGCAAATCTACATGCATGCCACAACTGTTTTACTGTACAACAATGAAAGACTGCAACTACAAAGGAGATTTTCTCTACAATTACGCGCTAGCAATAAACAAAATCTACACTAATTACACAAACTACAACAAAAAATCAGAAGATTCCAGTGAGGTATCTTCGGCTAAGGGTCGACATATGAAACGTCCCCTTTGAACAATTAAACATGACTGTGCTTAACCTGACACACAATATTTTGTTAGCGCAACGCAATCTGACTTTCAAAAATCCCTACAAAAGAATGGCCCTGACTAACATTAAACTATACCTTTCACAAATCACTTACCTCACAAAAATCTTCGCTGCTCAAGCTACTGCAATACAGCGAGCGCCACTACTGCCAGCTAAATAAAAGATTCAAACTATGGAAGGCACTAACTACTGATAGGGATAGTTAGCAAATGAAAGATATTAATAGAGAACAAACAATGTATTTACCTTGATATCATCATATATAAATATAGCAGTTCATGACAAATTTCAAAACTCCGCCATCTCTCTCCCCACATCCACCACTGCTGGCGGCTCACCTCCAACTGCGCAACGCTACGCGCTGTTCACATCCAGCTGCCGCTGCCCAACACTACAATGGCGAGTATTACAACAATGCAAACTACCCACAGACTGCACACAGCACAGCCAGTGATTTTTCATACAGAGGTGGCGTTACCAATAAAAAAACCTAAACAGCCTACTTACATAGAGAAAACATAAACAGCCTACTTACACATGATACTGACAAGAGGGAGATTGAGTTAATAATTAAATCATTAAAGACCAAGAACTCTCATGGATATGATGAGGTATCTAGCAGAATACTGAAGTATTGTTCCATGTATGTTAGCCCAGTACTTAGCCATATCTGTAACTTTTCCTTTAGGAGTGGTCGGTTTCCTGACCGATTAAAGCACTAGGTAGTGAAGCCACTTTATAAAAAGGGAGACAGGGATAATGTTGATAATTATAGACCTATTTCTATGCCATCGGTGTTTGCTAAAGTTATTGAGAGAGTTGTATATACAAGGTTACTGCAGCATTTAAATTCACATAATTTGCTGTCAAATGTACAGTTTGGTTTTAGAAATGGCTTAACAGCTGAAAATGCTATGTTCTCTTTTCTCTGTGAGGTTTTGGACGGATTAAATAAAAGGTTGCGAACATTAGGTGTTTTCTTTGATTTAACGAAGGCTTTTGACTGTGTTGACCACAAAATATTACTGCAGAAGTTGGAACATTATGGAGTAAGGGGAGTAGCTTACAATTGGTTCGCCTCTTACTTTAAGAACAGAAAGCAGAAGGTAATTCTCCGCAATATTGAGAGTGGCAATGATGTTCAGCCCCAATGGGGCACTGTTAAATGGGGCGTTCCACAAGGATCGGTGCTGGGGCCACTGCTGTTTCTTATTTATATAAATGATATGCCTTCTAGTATTACAGGTGATTCAAAAATATTTCTGTTTGCTGATGACACCAGCTTGGTATTGAAGGATCTTGTGTGTAATATTGAAACTTTATCAAATAATGTAGTTCATGAAATAAGTTCATGGCTTGTGGAAAATAATTTGATGCTAAATCACAGTAAGACTCAGTTTTTACACTTTCTAACTCACAATTCAACAAGAACTGATATTTTAATCAGACAGAATGGGCATGTTATAAGCGAGATGGAACACTTCAGCTTCCTAGGCGTACGGATAGATAGTAAGCTGTTGTGGAAAGCCCATGTTCAGGATCTTGTTCAGAAACTAAATGCTGCTTTATTTACCATTAGAACAGTATCTGAAATAAGTGACATTTCAACACGAAAAGTAGTCTACTTCGCATATTTTCATACGCTTATGTCATATGGTATTATTTTTTGGGGTAATTCTTCTGATTCAAAAAGGGTATTTTTGGCTCAAAAACGGGCTGTTCGAGCTATGTGTGGTGTAAGTTCGAAAACCTCTTGTCGACCCCTATTCAATAGTCTGGGAATTTTGACATTGCCCTCACAGTATATATTTTCTTTAATGTCGTTTGTTGTTAGCAATATTAGCTTATTCCCAAGAGTTAGCAGCTTTCACTCAGTTAATACTAGGCAGAAATCAAATCTGCATGTGGAATGCACTTCCTTGACTCTTGTGCAGAAAGGAGTGCAGTATTCTGCTGCATCCATTTTCAATAAGCTACCACAATAACTCAAAAATCTTAACAGTAGCCCAAACGCTTTTAAGCCTAAACTGAAGAGTTTCCGTATGGCTCACTCCTTCTATTCTGTCGAGGAGCTCCTGGAAGAGCTAATAAATTAAGCAAATTCCAGTGTTACATTCTTGATTTTCTTTATTTAAACTTACCACTTGTCACCTGAATATGTTTTTTTATACAGGGTTGTCACAAATGATTGAAGCGATTTCACAGCTCTACATTAACTTTATTATTTGAGATATTTTCACAATGCTTGGCACACACATACAAAAACTCAAAAAGTTTTTTTAGGCATTCACAAATGTTCGATATGTGCCCCTTTAGAGATTCGGCAGACATCAAGCCGATAATCAAGTTCCTCCTACACTCGGCGCAGCATGTCCCCATCAATGAGTTCGAAAGCTTCGTTGATTCGAGCTCGCAGTTCTGGCACGTTTCTTGGTAGAGGAGGTTTAAACACTGAATCTTTCACATAACCCCACAGAAAGAAATCGCATGGTGTTAAGTCGGGAGATCGTGGAGGCCATGACATGAATTGTTGATCATGATCTCCACCACGACCGATCCATCGGTTTTAGAATCTCCTGTTTAAGAAATGCTTCTGCTTTAGCCTTTTCAGTAAGATTTTCCAAACCGTCGGCTGTGGTACGTTTAGCTCCCTGCTTGCTTTATTCGTCGACTTCCGTGGGCTACGCATGAAACTTGCCCGCACACGTTCAACCGTTTCTTCGCTCACTGCATGCCGACCCGTTGATTTCCCCTTACAGAGGCATCCAGAAGCTTTAATCTGCGCATACCATCGCCGAATGGAGTTAGCAGTTGGTGGATCTTTGTTGAACTTCGTCCTGAAGTGTCAGTGCACTGTTATGACTGACTGATGTGAGTGCATTTCAAGCACGACATACGCTTTCTCGGCTCTTGTCGCCATTTTGTCTCACTGCGCTCTCAAGCGCTCTGGCGGCAGAAACCTGAAGTGCAGCTTCAGCCGAACAAAACTTTATGAGTTGTTCCACGTATCTGTAGTGTGTCGTGACCATATGTCAATGAATGGAGCTACAGTGAATTTATGAAATCGCTTCAATCATTTGTAATAGCCCTGAATTTCATTTTATCTGTTTCTACATTCGTGTTATAATTTCATGTATTGACTCGTTCCATGACCATGGAGACTACTCCTTAATGTGGTCCCACGGAACAATAAATAAATAAATAAATAAATTTTACTTGTACTTGATTGAACTAGAGACGTTGAAAAATTTGGTGCTGGACTGTGATTCGAATTCGTATCTCCTCCTTCGAGGATTTGAATCTCTCAGAACAGTATAGTTCAGTCATTTCGTTCCTTTTCCCAAGACTGCAATCTTGTCTAGGTCACCTCCAAAGGTAGGAATGTGGGTCCAAATCCTGATCGTGTACAAAAATATTCGTAATTTCATTTCAAGCCCTATCAGCTGCACACCGGCCTGCTAGTGAAAATTAACGAGCATTTTTAATGTCTGTTCATGTGTTGCCAACAATCGCAATAGATGTCGTTATCTCTGGCCAAATACGCACACATCTTACTGTTGGTGAGTAAGCAATTGATACTTAAGCTATATTCGTGGATGATAAAGAAGATCGGTAGGTGTGCGGTTCGACTGTCGCTCAGGCACAAAAATTTGTATCCTTATTTTAGATTCAAACACCTAGCAGCTGGTAAGAAAAACCTATACGTAACATTTGATTTTACTTAGTTAACAATTCGATTACGTGTTAGGTTCGTATCTCCGTCACAGAACTTCACATCATGCGCTTCATCTTTAAATGCATGCACACTTTGTTACTTCTGCATGGAGGTATATCAGACATCTTACGTGGTTAGTTAACAGGGACGAAAAGATCTTGATAGGAGTCCCGGTTTATTACAAAAACTGTAGTCTTTTATTTTCTAGTTTAGACTTGGTTACTGATATTGGCGAAAATTTCGGTACTTCATGACTCTTCATGGCTAGTCAGCAATATGATATGATTAGATTAGATTTGATTAGATTAATACTTGTTCCATAGATCATGAATATGACATTTTGTAATGATGTGGTACGTGTCATTTTAATGAAAGACTTCTTTACACACCATGATTCAATTTCTTTACAACAATTTTTTAATCTCTCTCTCTCATTGTTTTTTATTTTTATACCTCTCTTTCTCTCTCTCTCTCTCTCTCTCTCTCTCTCTCTCTCTCACACACACACACACACACACACACACACACACACACACACAAACACATTCTTTTTTATTTTTATTTATTTGTTGTGCTCGACTATTGGCTAGGTACGAAAACGTCCTTGTATGAGTTTATTAGTTTTGAGTACACTTACGAAAGAAATATTAAAACAACTATGAGAGTTACTAATTTATGAAGCTTAGTTTGCAGGCAGTTCTGAGTACAGGGTTATTACAAATGATTGAAGCGATTTCACAGCTCTACAATAACTTTATTATTTGAGATATTTTCACAATGCTTTGCACACACATACAAAAACTCAAAAAGTTTTTTTAGGCATTCACGAATGTTCGATATGTGCCCCTTTAGTGATTCGGCAGACATCAAGCCGATAATCAAGTTCTTCCCACACTCGGCGCAGCATGTCCCCATCAATGAGTTCGGAAGTATCATTGATGCGAGCTCGCAGTTCTGGCACGTTTCTTGGTAGAGGGGGTTTAAACACTGAATCTTTCACATAACCCCACAGAAAGAAATCGCATGGTGTTAAGTCGGGAGAGCGTGGAGGCCATGACATGAATTGCTGATCATGATCTCCACCACGACCGATCCATCGGTTTTCCAATCTCCTGTTTAAGAAATGCCGAACATCATGATGGAAGTGCGGTGGAGCACCATCCTGTTGAAAGATGAAGTCGGCGTTGTCGGTCTCCAGTTGTGGCATGAGCCAATTTTCCAGCATGTCCAGATACACGTGTCCTGTAACGTTTTTTTCGCAGAAGAAAAAGGGGCCGTAAACTTTAAACCGTGAGATTGCACAAAACACTAGCTAACGTAGAAAGTACTTTTCTGACGTATTTTGGCACGATGCACTTTACCCATACATAAGACAAAAGTGTCGAGATGCATCTCCTGCCTGGCCGTCTATTAAACCTGAAAAGAACAAAATGTTGCGGAAGTTAGCCCTTTTTCCACAAGTGACTATTTTGGGTTGAGAAGTGAAGGGAATTATGTTCAAAGTTCCATTAGATTGATAACTTCAGCAAACAGCAGAATAGCGTTTTCAAAAATGTAGCAGTGAATGTACTTGAACTCAGTACAGCTCATCTACCGTGTGTGACACTTACCATTACGCTACTAGCTGACACGTAGCTACTGCAGCTATAGAAGTCATTTACAATGCCTCCAGAACTACCGCATTCCACACTGCTGTGAGACAGTGCAAATGGCCGGATCTAGAATTCTGAGAGACAGACAGTTACAGCTTTTCTTTTGCACTGCTCGACGTTTTCAACAAACAGATAGAGCAATAGAGTAGCTCAAGTGGGAAGGAACACTTCCTAGACTGTTGGCAGTTCTGTGTAAGTGGCAGTTACGTGATTTTATTTCAGTGATTACAAAATAGAGACGAATGTATGCACTGGGTAGCCGAGGCAGCTAGTTCAAGGCGTTTGGTCAACCAAGTAAATGAATGTACTGAACATGCTGCAAACCACTACAGGGAGCCTGTGTTTCAGAAATTCTCATCCAGCGTGGCGCAACGGCGTTGGGATAGAAAAATGAGTTACAGAGAAGAGGATTTGGTGGTCTGTTGGATTGTTCATTTGTTCATATACTTATGGTCTGGGTTCGATTCCAATTTCTGCCAATGATTTTTGATATGGAGAGACAGATTCTATTCTCTTCTCGCTACGCCAAATGAAGAAGGTATAATAGCATTGTGGTCTGACATTCACATAAAACATGATATTCCTTCTCTGGCAAGTAGATGCCAGGTTGAACTACAATAAAGTCAGGAGTGGCGACATGTAGAAACTCTATCACCAGTAACCTTTCTTATACTAGTTATATATTTCTAGTGACGAAACAAACGCTATGTAGGGTCACAGGACACTTATTCCATCTTTTATTTGAGCTTCTGTATATTGATAAAATTGGTTCTGAACTGGGAATGCAACCCAGACCACCCTTAACGCGGAATTTTATCCCTTCGGACAATACAGCTCGACTACAATTTGTTGTTTGTTTAAAACTGCAGATTCCTGAACATTTACACATATTGCGAGTGAATCGGTTCGAATCCTGGCCTGGCACTAAAGTTTTCATTATTTATTATCGAGTTCTAGCATGAGAAAACCTATCTGCTGGTGGATAATAATTTTGATTTTTAATGTATTTTCATTAGTTGTCAACACTAACGATATCTGACGTTTTTGGCTCCCAGTGAGACACAGAACTATTTGCGAGGTCATTGTAAGTTCAAGGATGTTATTCCGAGCTGCTGGTGGAGAAAAATTCGGGAGCTGAGGTCTCTTCGTGTATAGTTGAGAGGCACCCACATGCCTTGCTCATACTGTGGCATCAAGCAGTCAGGCCTGCAAGATAAGTGGTCTGCCAAGCGAGTGGCTTCATTCTTATTTATCAAGTAAGATGAGCTCTAGTACTCACAATTAAGTTACAAATTATTCTCCTGTTTGAATATTACGCAACGGAAACGGAAACGCACATCTGACTATTACTAATTTACACAACTCTGACTGTTCACTACACACTGGCAATACATTTTCTTTCTTATTTAACGGCTTTGATCAACACGCAATGAATGGCACACACATTATAAATTCTGGGTATCATGACAACATACTATTCGAAGGAAAAGGCCACCAATCTTTTTCTTTTCACTATCTTATTTATTCCGATAAATTCTGCAACCTAAACACACAAATTCTATAACCTACAACAATAACACATGAGAAATTCCGCCCAGTGGGCATGGTTTTACATTTGTGACTCTCTATCTTATGGTCTGGTAATTATTTAACGCTACAGTGCACTTTCTGGATAGGATGGTGGATCTTTTGCTACATCTCACACTTCGACTCTCACACCCATCATCACGAAAGTTTCCTCCAGACCGAGTGGTACAAAAAGGAACATGCATAACCCACTGCTTCTGAAACTATCTTGTTACTCTCCCATGCCAACCACACATACTAAAATCTCAAGAGATACATCACACTGGCAACATACAATACACAGAATAGTCACAACGTTATAATCACATCACTTTCAGCTTTCCCACTTCAATTAGTATTTATCCCAGTTTCACACGACACTGCGCCACTTCGTAACTTTTCTTTCCTACTATGATCTCTGGAGGATATATGCATGTCTTCCTGTGCAATGCAAGCCAAATGGCGTTGCTGGATAGACGGCTGACTCACCTTGCTTCTCTCTCAGAGTATTATACACTCCTGGAAATGGAAAAAAGAACACATTGACACCGGTGTGTCTGACCCACCATACTTGCTCCGGACACTGCGAGAGGACTGTACAAGCAATGATCACACGCACGGCACAGCGGACACACCAGGAACCGCGGTGTTGGCCGTCGAATGGCGCTAGCTGCGCAGCATTTGTGCACCGCCGCCGTCAGTGTCAGCCAGTTTGCCGTGGCATACGGAGCTCCATCGCAGTCTTTAACACTGGTAGCATGCCGCGACAGTGTGGACGTGAACCGTATGTGCAGTTGACGGACTTTGAGCGAGGGCGTATAGTGGGCATGCGGGAGGCCAGGTGGACGTACCGCCGAATTGCTCAACACGTGGGGCGTGAGGTCTCCACAGTACATCGATGTTGTCGCCAGTGGTCGGCGGAAGGTGCACGTGCCCGTCGACCTGGGACCGGACCGCAGCGACGCACGGATGCACGCCAAGACCGTAGGATCCTACGCAGTGCCGTAGGGGACCGCACCGCCACTTCCCAGCAAATTAGGGACACTGTTGCTCCTGGGGTATCGGCGAGGACCATTCGCAACCGTCTCCATGAAGCTGGGCTACGGTCCCGCACACCGTTAGGCCGTCTTCCGCTCACGCCCCAACATCGTGCAGCCCGCCTCCAGTGGTGTCGCGACAGGCGTGAATGGAGGGACGAATGGAGACGTGTCGTCTTCAGTGATGAGAGTCGCTTCTGCCAATGATGGTCGTATGCGTGTTTGGCGCCGTGCAGGTGAGCGCCACAATCAGGACTGCACACGACCGAGGCACACAGGGCCAACACCCGGCATCATGGTGTGGGGAGCGATCTCCTACACTGGCCGTACACCACTGGTGATCGTCGAGGGGACACTGCATAGTGCACGGTACATCCAAACCGTCATCGAACCCATCGTTCTACCATTCGAGGACCGGCAAGGGAACTTGCTGTTCCAACAGGGCAATGCACGTCCGCATGTATCCCGTGCCACCCAACGTGCTCTAGAAGGTGTAAGTCAACTACCCTGGCCAGCAAGATCTCCGGATCTGTCCCCCATTGAGCATGTTTGGGACTGGATGAAGCGTCGTCTCACGCGGTCTGCACGTCCAGCACAAACGCTGGTCCAACTGAGGCGCCAGGTGGAAATGGCATGGCAAGCCGTTCCACAGGACTATGTCCAGCATCTCTACGATCGTCTCCATGGGAGAATAGCAGCCTGCATTGCTGCGAAAGGTGGATATACACTATACTAGTGCCGACATTGTGCATGCTCTGTTGCCTGTGTCTATGTGCCTGTGGTTCTGTCAGTGTGATCATGTGATGTATCTGACCCCAGGAATGTGTCAATAAAGTTTCCCCTTCCTGAGACAATGAATTCACGGTGTTCTTATTTCAATTTCCAGGAGTGTAGTTTGAATCAACCGTCACACGGAAACATAATACGCAAAGTAATATTAAGAACATATTCATCACACACGCGAGTCCTCAATTGATACCATGGATGAGTACTTCTCTTTATCCTTTGTCTCATACACAGATTGAGACTCACACAGTACTCACCACATGGAAGTACTCGTCTCTAATTTCAAATCCTGCACACGCCATTTCTTAAATATTTCCAACTTATAGTACACACACTAGTAATTCAGCTTAACTTAAGCATTCGGAAGTATTTCAACTTATTGCTACACGTGGTTTCATTGTGACCGTTGATCACTTCCGAAGATTACTACGATCCCCTTAATATTACCTGCCTGACATTTAATTCTCCCCACAAAAAGCTCCTGAAATAGAGAAATTATTATTCCAAACTACTCTTAAGTATTTCACATGCATACCATGTCTCCACTCTTTTGTCTTTACGGAGCACACCTAAGACAGATCTTACCAACACAAGATCCAGCGGCAGAGCGCTGAAAACATGGCCGTTCTTCAGGTCATCTCGCATCTCTGCCTTGCTACCGTATTGGTCAGCCACATTTCAGGCGCTCAAAGCTCCGGTAAATTTCATCTCTTTGGTTCCACCAAAGGTGACCAAAGGACCGTCTCAAAGATGATCATATATTCACATTCACTATCTGCAGTTATCAGACGACCATAGATTCATTCATTTCACAGATCTCACCAATTTGGATGTAGGGATTTATTTTGTGGGGGTGCACATGTGATCAATTAAATAAATAAATTATCCTTCTTTCCTACACTGGTATCCAGCTTCGTGTATTAAGTGAAATTGAGTCATTATTACAAAAAATATGTTGTTATGACAAGAATAACGAAGAATGTTGTTCCTATTTTCAATGTCGGGTGGTCCTGTACCCTTTCATAGCCAACAACGATATGTGTGGGGTTCGTTTCCCAGTCAGCACTGCACTCTTCGTCATATTATTTCTAGTTCAAACATGCTCACATTACGTTGCTGGTGTAAGACACCCATATTTAATGTTCGTGTTCTCTAGAATATAACAGCGATAGGTGCCAGGTTGGTGTCCTGAGAAGGAAAAAATTAATGTTTCGTCTGGTCATTTCAGTTAAAACATCTAGCTACTGCCGAGAAAATCCGATATGTCACAGTCGATTGCGCTTCGATATCAATCCGATTAGTTTCTGGGTTCGAATCCCTGTCCAACACAAAGCTTTACCTCACAGTATTTCAAGTAAGTTACTTGTGAAGAAGCAATATTTAACGTCTTTCTAGTTCGTTAACAGGGACAATAGATGCTGGGTAGGAATTCGCGTCCGTTAAAAATGTTTACATTATGTAATTTAAAGTTGATATTTGCTAACTGATACTGTCGAAAATCGTGGTACATCACTCTCTGTATGCCTAGTCAGGAATGACTGTTAGTTTCCGTCAGTCTCGAAATCTTTGCTTAGTCTTCATGACCTGGGTCTGAATTCATATGCAGAACGAGCCGGTTCGTCGTGTCATTTGAAGTTCATACATATTCTCAACTAGCTGCTCGTGAATAACTTAAATTTTTAATGTCATTTCGTGTTAACTAACAAGTACGGTATGTTACTTTGAAGAGGAAATTACGAATACGACGAACTTACTACGTGCATTACCAATCTGACATAATAATGAGAGTGGTAACATTTCAGGTATGTCATTTATTGTAATAAATGTGAGCTTACAAGCCTTAAGGGCAGTCTTATCTGTGATAAAGTGTTTGTAGTATCGTAGTATTACTTTACATCTTGAGCTATTGCGATACAGAGTAGTGTTTTCTAGTGGTGACTTCTGGGAACCATTTTCAATTGTCAAATGACTGTACCAAGTAGCGATTAGAGGACCTGTTGGACAGCTGTGTTATGCGGGTTGCATGTGAATCAGGCGAAATGCAATCAGGTCGTTCGGATACTTTTGAGCACGACTGTTCATCATGTCGCTAAAAGCTAGAGCAACAATAAACATAAAACCTCTTTTAAACAAATACTTGATGGTGAAAGCAACAACAGCAGTAGCGGTGATGGTACTGACATTGAGCATGAAGTATTGGACAATCGAATCCCACAGTTGCCGCCATCTTAGATCTGCCGTCTTGAATAAATGTGGCAACAATGCGGAATGGGGCTGCACTGCCGTGGCCCTAGTACTCGTATGCTTCAGGGGAAAGCAACGGAAGGGATGATATACTACTGTGTAGATTGTTTGTTCCCAGGATTGACCTACAGGTAGGTGCTGAGGTGAAGTATACTTCTCAAAAAATGGTTCTGAGCACTATGCGACTTAACTTCTGAGATCATCAGTCGCCTAGAACTTAGAACTAATTAAACGTAACTAATCTAAGGACATCACATACATCCATGCCCGAGGCAGGATTCGAACCTGCGACCGTAGCGGTCACGCGGTTCCAGACTGAAACGCCTTTAACCGCACGGCCACACCGGCCGGCGAAGTATACTTCTCCAACCACTCTAATGGAGGCTGTATGACTCACATTTCTGTGTGAAGGGTCTCGACAATTTGTCCAATCTTCCACCAGGGTAAACCTCCCTAGAGGTGAATTCATTGTCGAAGCGCACTGCACTTGCAAAAACCCAAATCAGAAGGATCCTAAGTGTTTTCCACCAGCGCCGGCCGCGGTGGCCGAGCGTTTCTAGGCGCTTCAGTCTGGAGCCGCGCGACTGCTACGGTCGCAGGTTCGAATCCTGCCTCGGGCATGGATGTGTGTGATGTCTTTAGGTTAGTTAGGTTTAAGTAGTTCTAAGTTCTAGAGGACTGATGACCTCAGCTGTTAAGTCCCATAGTGCGCGGAGCCATTTGAACCATTTTTCCACCAGCATGATCCAGTTGTAGAAAGATTGGGCATGTTAGACAAAACTGTCGGTCTCACAGCATTCCTTGCCTAAGCAAACAGGTGACTAAGGTGCACAAATGAATGTGAATACAGGAAACGCGTACGGGAGCGGTTCTGCCACTGCCCCTCGCTCCCCTATCGCAAAGCGAGTCCAGTAAGAGATGCAGGATTCACTGAGGTGGCTAACGTAACTCTGGAAGGTAAAATCAACAGTAGACAGTCTAACTTTATCACTGATACATTTGCACAAGTAAGTGTTTTGTTCACTAAATCTTCTCGCGTTTACTATTAAAACCGCCACGCTGTAGGCTGAGTGGATTGGGAAAAAAGGTAATTTACCCAAAAGGTTCACAATATGTGGAAATGGAAATAGGTGGAAGGAAGTACCAGTTCATATTCGAAGTGGTTTGGAAGGATGACCACGATTTTGAAGCCATTTTAAGCAACGACTCCCTGCGCCATTTTCAAGCCGTAGTTAACTTCCAAACACAAGAAGTGCAGATTGGGGAAATGTCTGCCATTTTGGCCGTGTTTTCGCTAGAAGGACGCGATGGGTCGAGAATGAACTGCCACTTTCTGCTAATACACTAAACGATGTACTACAGCGAAACCGAGAAAATTTTGGGTGGTAGTAGGAAAATCGTTTTGATACAAGAGAAGATATTTTCAGTGGAACCATTAACAAGAAATGAAGCTTTAGATGGTAAGCAGATGTTTGTGAAGGGCAATTTATTTCAGTTGAGTACCACAGATGACGGTACGTTTTCTCCCATGAGTATAGATAATTTTGGAATAGATGTCAAAATTCCATGGGTACCCATGATCGCCATAGTGTGTAAAGCAGATCGAGACGTATTATCCCGTTCTAGACGAATTTGCGAGTTTGTTTGAAGAAAAGAAACAACTTCTGGCAGCCTCCTTAACGTGCCATGGGATTCATATAGGTGATGCTAAGACTATAGCCCGGAAACTTTAACATTTACATTATTTGCAGCCCATAGTAGAGAAAAATATTTCAGATTTGCTAGAAGCAGGAATAATTTAATTTTCTTTCAGCCTCTGGTTTTCACCTATAGTGATTGTCCTGAAGAAAATCTGTAATGAAGAAAAAGGTTGACGCATTTGTGTAGATATGCGAGCGGTCAATAAAGTCACAGAACCGGATACTTGTCCCTTTCCAAGGATTGATGATACTTTGGATCACCTAAGCATATGCAAATTCTTCACTACCGTAGGTATGCACTCTGTCTACCATCAAATACCTAGAGATGCAAAATAAATGGAAAAAGACGTTGTTGTGTCCTCTGCGCGTTACAAGTTCCTAACAATGCCCTTTAGACTCCGAAACACTCCTGCTACATTTCAGTGTTTTATTGATTTATGTGGTCTTAAGCTGATCATGTGTCTAATATACCTGAATCACATAATTGTCCTTTCAAGTACGATGAGAAAACATGCAGAACGTCTGAGAAACGTGCAAACTCGTGTTAACGATGCTAATCTAAATCTAAAACTAAGAAAGTGCAGTTTTCTCAGTTACAAAGTGCTCTATCAAAGTCACATAATTACGGCAGTTGATGTGTGACCAGAGCCGTGGTAAACGGGCGCAGTGAACGATTTTCCCGCGCCAAAGAACGTTAAAAAATTGCATTCATTTCTTGGATTAACAAATTACTATCGTCGTTTCTTGGAAAATCATACAGCCGTCATGAAACCGTTCACAAAATTACCAAGGAAGGGATTCATTTTGTTTGAACAACGGATTGCAAGAGCGCCATTATAAAAGCGAAAGAAATTCTTACAAGTTCACCTGTCTTGGCTTATGTGGATTTTGCGCTACCCTATAGCTGTTGGTTACACTTTCAGTGGAATACAAGAGAGTGAAGGAAAACCAACTGGTCAATGATCGCATCAGTTGAATCAGACTGAAGAGAACTACAACACCATGGAAAAGGGACCTCTGGTACTTGTTATTGGTACGCATTACTTTCGGTGTTACCTATAAGGACGACAGTTCACAGTAATTAATTTTAAAAGACCACAGGAGCAGACTTGGTAGATGGGCCTTAAAAGTTAGTGAATAGAACTACATAGTCAAGAACAAGACTGTTAAGTCAAACGAGAACGCAGAGTAGGAAAAGTAGGATCCTGAAAGTAAACGACATGCTTGTTGAGGAATTGAAAAGGTCACAAGAATCCGATGTTGAGTGTAAGTTAGGCTACTTCATCAGACTCTGTTACAAGAGATGACGTTTTATACAATGCCCAGTAGGTTCGTGACATGTGGAACTGGAAATAAATGGAAGGAAGTACCAGTTCATATTCGAAGTGGTTTCGAAGCATGACCGCGATTTTGACACAAGTGTGTGTGTCTTTTCGAACCCTAGCAATCGATGTGGTCCGACCGTTCCCCGTAAAAGCCCAAAATAACAGAAATGCTTTATCTATCGCTGACCACGGCTTCGACAACTTATTATAATATCTGTTGAAGACATTACCGCTGCGACAGTCACGAAAGCATTTGTCAATCAATCAGTACTACCATTTGGAAGTTTAGAGGCTATTATAACAGCCCAAGGAGCAAAATTTATGTCCAATTTTACGGTACAGGTGTGTTGAATACTTAAAATAAAGAAACGGCTAACTACTCTGTTTAACTCTAAGAGTAATGTCAGGATTCCGTTGAAACTGAAGCGGTATTTTCAACCTCTACTGTAATGGTCGGTTGCGGATGTTTCTCCAGCCGGATTGCTTGCTAGTTGTAAAAATGTTGTGTTATTAGGTGAACAGCTCACATTCAGATTGGAATAGGCTATTGCATTTTGTAATTTCATTGTACAACACCAGGATACATGAAGAACGAGGTTGAGTCAAAAGATTAAAGTTTCTTTGGGAGATAATTCAGCAGATCAATGCAACCATGACGCGGAGGCAACAGCTTCGTAATCAAAAGAATGCCACAACGCCATTATACCAAGTAGGAGATTATGTAATGTTAGGACAAACTGCCGTGAAATCGGACA
The DNA here is from genome assembly GCF_021461395.2 of Schistocerca americana. Lineage (NCBI taxonomy): Eukaryota > Metazoa > Arthropoda > Insecta > Orthoptera > Acrididae > Schistocerca > Schistocerca americana. Next base: position 785,791,020 of record NC_060119.1, read on the forward strand.
GAACTAAGAAAGTTACGTGGCACAGGGATGAACCACTTCAGATACAACATTTCACGTTGTTCGTCAATGCCGAATTACAGCTCCCAGAACGGAAGATTGTATTTCATTTCGATCACTTAACCAAGTGTACAGGTAGCGATATACCATCAAACTTGTTTTACAAAAGCACAGACCACATTATCGCGAAGAAGACTGCCGCGTTATTTTGAAGAAGATTTGCAGAAATAAGATCCAGCTCTCCGCTCATCAGGAGTACCTACTGTTGAACCGCTGCTGAATAAGCGCAGCCTGGCACCACTCCATGTGCCTGGTCTTCGAGTAGACATTGGCGACACACTTCAGCATCGCTTGTGGACTCCTCTTCCTTTTTGGATCATAACTGAAGACAGTTTCTCATTTGTAAAAAATTCAGCTGGTTCCCGCATTTACTGGTCGAATTAACGCAACCTTTGTTCCACGGCATAAGAATGGGCTAATTGTTCGCTGTCCCATATCCTATTCAGCTTTCATCTGTGCATTCAAATCAGAATTTCATTCCCCGCGCCTACCGCGCAATGCTAGATAATGCGGACTTCCATTCAAAGCATTCCGTTACTATACCGTGAGACCTAAATTTCACTTCTTTGCACAGTAGAAAGGAACTTTGAATGACACTATCAAACCATTCCTCTTATTCATCCCGCAATTTAGCTTGTCTCTCAGCGCACGTCCCACCTTATTAGTTCTTTTGGATACTAACAACAATGAAATGTTCAAGTCCTTGGATTATCTGATGACACAGCAGCATCAACAAATTTCACTAGATCAAGCAGCCGCCCATATCACAGCATTCTGTCATAATTTACCTAATGTAACTGTTCTCGTAGTTACTCCCGCCCTGCTTGTACTACGATACTGATCATGACCATATACTGATGTTTCACACGCAATTTATCTGCCGTAGTAGACCACATACAAAAACTCCAACTGATCAAGTGCCTTGACCAAGTTCCAATGCAAACATTATGACAACTTTTATTCGCCTCCCCTTACGAACTATAATTTTCTAATCTCACTTAGAACTGTTTTGTTAAATTAAATCTATTTTTTGTATTTGTCTTACAAATTGGTTGCTTTTCTGACTTTCAAACAGTAGGCTTTTATTACTTGCTTATTTGTTCATTTGATATTGTTTTATTGTCATGGATTGTTTTTACAATCTGTCTATCCAGGTTAACTGGACTGACTTGTTTCGCGATCAAGTAAATCTGGATAGAAGGAATCACCCTTCCGGTGTTTGTTGTGAATGGTTTATTATTTGTTTGTAAGATGCACCAATATAATGAAGAGCGTCATATTTTGCAGTTGTTAATTTATAGTTTTATTAGTCAAACCTATTTAATTTCATACGTCATTCTGGTTGAAACTTACAAAGATTTAATCAAGTAGTTGACTTGGCAGCCTCAGCACATTAGTATATTTTCTGTTTGTTTAACGTTTCTTGGGTGAGACAGATAGTTACAACGTTACTTAGAGGATGTAATCGGTGGTGATAAAGGACTCGAAATGATTTTGAATTTTGACTTACAATGCTTCCATCCTCCCTGATTATAGTTAAAACAAACTGTCTTGTTTCAAAATTCAGTTCCGTGATTTCTAGCTGCCTTATCGTCAGGTTGGGAAACAACTGGTGCCACCATGCTGATTACCAGGTCACCGTAAGGGTGTTCGACACTGTGTGTCATTCTAGCACCGATCGACAGCAATCTGACGAGAAGGCCTTTCAACGTCACGTGGATTTTATTCTGAAACAAACTACATCTGGTGCACTACTTCTTCCAATAACGTTAGAAATCAGTCAGTTATTTCCTTTATTATGGAAAATATTATTTATTTTCCGCATGGAGGAGCACCCCGTTGACGGCCACCAGTTGATGGCGGATGGAGAAGAAGAATCGGAGGTCAGTTTGGGCGCGTGGCGGAGGAAGCGTCGGCCAGCTGCGGAGAACATAGCAGCGCACCAGTTGCAGGAGCGGATCTGCGGTCGTCGCTGCGGCCACTCTCTCAGCTGTGACTGGGAATGCAGCTGAGGCATCCTGTATGTCGTCACTGACCTGAAAAATTAGGAGGTCCGACGAATCGAATGCCGAATCCTGGTCGGAGAGGAGCTGAGACAAGACACCGGCGCTGGCTTGCTGGGAGGTGGACCAGAAATTGATGGCGTACCTAAAACGTGAAAGGAATAGGGCCCATCGCTGCGGGCACTGGGAAGTCTTCATAGGTAACTGGGTTGACGGGGAAAATAAGGCCCCGAGGGGCTAATGGTCAGTCATTAAGCGAAAAGACGTACTGTAAAGGTACAGGAGGTATTTGGTACAGGCAAACATGATGGCTAGCGCCTCCTTCTCAATTTGGGAATATTTGCATTGGGTATCTGCAAGGGATTTAGATATGTACAGCACTGGGCGTTCTGATCCATCTAGTAGACGGTGCGAAAGGAAGGCCCCAACACCATAGTCTGAGGCGTCCGTAGCCAAGAGTAGAGGAAGAGATGGGTTATATGGCGTGAGACACGCCGCAGAGTGATACCTCCGCTTTAAGGTTTGGAAAGTCGATTCACAAGCCGGGGACCAATAAAAAGGCACGTTCTTTCGGCATAGGTGACGGAGGGGCGCCGCAATGTGGGCGGCGGAGGGAAGGAACTTTCGAAAGTAAGCAATTTTACCCAGGAAAGACCGCAATTGGTGGACATCGTGTGGACGAGAAAGGGCCTCTATAGTGGCGATTTGGGAGAAGGTAGGTGCCATTGTGGGAAATGATGTGACCCAGTTAGGAGGTAGCAGGTTGAAAAAAGGAGCATTTAGCAAGGTTGTATTTTAGACCCACAGTCTGCAAGTGCAGGAACAATTGTCGCAGATGACTGAGATGTTTATCCGTAGTATGGCCAGTGACGATGATGTCGTCAAGGTAGTTGATACAACCTGGCGCATCCCGCAAGAGCTGTTCCAAGTAATGCTCAAAGATAGCTGGTGCACTAGCGATGTCATACATGAAGCAGTTCAACCAGAACAGCCCACACGGTGTGTTGACGACGGCCAAGTGAGTAGAAGGCTCATCGAAAGGTATTTGGAGGTATGCCTCGGCAAGATCAATCTTCGAAAAAAATTGTCCTGCTTCGAGCTTGGAGAACTGGTCCTTGGGACATGGAAGGGTATAGTCTTCAGCCTGTAGCAGAGGGTTAAAAGTAGCCTTGAAGTCGCCACAAACTCGAAGACGCCCATCTGGTCTCTTGAGGATGAACAAGGGTGTCGCCCACGAGCTATAACAGACCGTAGTGACGATTCCCTCCCTGGTGAGACAGTCCATTTCTTGTTGAAGAGGTTGCTCGAGGGCATGGGGAACCTGCCGGGCACAGAAGTACTTCAGGCAGGCAGACGGTTTCAGCTGGAGTGACGCATGAAGATCTTGAGCACAGAAAATGCTCGGCAAGAAGAGGTCCTGGAATTTCATGCACAACGTATCGACTGCCAGAAACGGAATCTGAGAAGACACCAGATGAACATTGAAGTCTATGCCGAAGCCAAAGGCCCGGAAGGTACCCAACCTGTAATGATCCGCCATGGCCACGTTGTTGACCATAAGGAAGATAACTTCCCGGCGAACCGACTTATACAGGATGGAAGCTGCGAACTGACCCAGGAGGGCGATTGCTTGCTTATCATAAGTAAGGAGGCGTCGAGGTGTGGGCGCCATGGGGCGAGGGGGTGGTGCCCCAATCTTTGCATAAGAGGAATAGTTGATCAGTGAGATCGCTGCTCCAGGATCCACCTGCATCTACAGCAGCTGATCGTTGACCTGAACATCGATCATCAGCTTGGAAGATCCCATAGACTGCACCTGGTTGGTGTCCATGGGTATAGGCCCCGATGGTCATTGGCTGGATGAGGAGGGGGCTGACGATACCGGCAGACTGAACTGACATTTCCGTTATGGGTACACACTGCACAATATGCCCACCTGTCAGAGCAGTCTTCCTGTGCGTGGTTCTTAAAGCATCCTGGGCAGAACAGCAGCCAGAGGGGCTGACAGCACTGGCAGGGCACGGGGGCCTCTGTGCACCGACAGTCTGAGCTGGGCCCACGGAGCCATCCAAAGGCACGAATTCCTGGACAGGGCGGCTTCCCTGTCAATGCTGTGCAGAAGAGGATGGTCGGCCCCAGTCATCGGAACAGATGGTGGCAATGTCTCCAATCTCTGCCAGCGATGCTACAGGCTCTGAGGCGTTGTGGTGGTGAAGAGCCGCCACTTCTGACCAGGATACCAAACACTTGTAGGCCACCATAGAGACTTTGTACTTGAATGCTAGATCAATGATCTGGTCCAGAGTAGGATCGTCGAGTCTGAGGGCGTCTCGCCAGAAAGCCATGTCAGAGGTGGTCTGGATGAGGTGGTCGCAGACCATCTCGTCTGTGTAGGATTCTTTGGACACTCATGTGTTGAAGTGGCATTTCCCACTGAGACCCTGCAGTTCCGCTGCCCACTGGCGATAGGATTCACCAGCCTTCTTGTGTCACTGGTAAAATTCGACACGGTCATCCAACATGTGGAACCTTCGTTGGTAGTAAGTCATGAGAACCTCACAAATCTGGGAGAAACTCAAAGAACCAGAGATCGAGGTTGGAGTTTCATCAAGAGAAGATACACTTTGGACTGGATCCAGGACAAAACTTAGGAACGACGAGCAGCCTCTTGGACAACCTGGTGGATTTGAAAATGCCACTGGAGCTGCTTCTCATATGTTTCCCAGTCTTCAGCATCCTCGTTGAAAGAGGGAAACGGCGGGGCGGCGGAACCGGGCGGTTTTGCAACAGTCCCGTAAATAAACGTTCCTGTGTATCCTGAGATTACTTGCAATACTGTTGAAAACCTTGTAGTAAGTCGTGCACACTTTGGACCAGCTGCTGAAGTACAACTTCCGCCATGAGGAAGACACAAGCAGGCACCAACTTGTCGCCACTTGTGCTGTGACTGACAATTCGCAATTTTTCACAAAACACTACTTTTATTTGTGTAAGTTACAAAGTTGATGACTGTACAACAAATGAAAGGTAACAATAACGATGCCAGTAAAAGTCTCCTAATTGAGGCAAACATAAATTTACTACTAATTTTCCATACAGGTTCGTGACACCACACACACACTAGTAAAAGTCCAAATCCCAGACAAAAAAGGTAATCTTCAGTGATCGATGTCTAGGAGGTCGGCATCCAGAGTGAACTGAACTTCAGGGCTGGTTCTAGCCCCTAAATAGCTGTCTCCAGCCAATCAGGTTTTGGTGTAGTGATACTTCCTGCATGTCGTGGCTCGAGCTCCCCCTGCAGGAAGTAGTGCTCGGAATGTCTGTTTCCATTATCTTGTATGTAAATAACCAGTGTTTACCATGGTGCTTTTGGTATGCCTTGGACGTAGACAACCCCATCCTCTGTGGTGTAATATGGGTTGCCAGCCCTCACTGGCTACCTTGGCTCTAGCATGACACCACCCATCGTTGATTTTAGGTCAGTATTATTTCGTATCGCCAGCAATCGGTATTACACTTAGTAGTAGGGAGTGCGAGATAGGTTCTCCTTGAGCATCAGGCTTATAAAGTATGTGTTTGTGTTCCGACATACACAATGGAAACGACTATGTCCAGTCATAAGGAAGGTATGGATCTGACGTGCAGTACTGTGATAGCAAAGGGAGGAGTATGTCAAGTCATAAGAATGGTACCGATATTTCGATTTCCAGTCTCACAGCCGCCAGCAGGGTGTATTTCCAATACTTCGTTCATTGTCGAATGTCGGTCAACTGCGATTGCAAGTGTAACATTTAGTTGCAAGTACAGGGACAAAATATATATGAGGCCAGTTTTTTCCTAGGACGATTCTGTCTATTCATGCTTGGCATGCAGCGCTTGTGATCTGTGGCAAGAATTATTCACATTTGCCATTAACTGTAGGAGCCATCCGAATGCAGAGGTCTGTTGGAGTGTAGAATGTAGCTGACTTAACTGTGTTGACCTCTAGACGGACGAATAGCGAACTAATACCTAGTATGTGTTGGATAGCTTTCGAGATCGTGTGGAAATTTGATAAGATTCAATATGGAAGTGCGTTTGCGCTGGACCATGATTTCCTCCCATGTAAATTGTTTGGTTGACTGCTTCTGCATATTTCGCGCCTTTATTTAGTTGAGAGAACATCGATTGTGGTGTGTGCATCTAGCAGGTAAAAGACAGGTGGAAGGCACATTTGCTGATTCTCTAGATGTTGAGAAACACCTTAGTTGACTTTGTAAATTATAGGGATGATTTCGAATCTGTTGCATCACCGACTCTGGTATTCACAAGTGGAAATATCAGTTTCGTCTATTTTTTTCGAGTTCTTACGTACAGGTCTTTGCAGATGGGATAAGTTTCAAGTTACTTAGTGGTTAACAGCATGCTCCACCTCGCTAAAGTTTCGACTTGTAGAGAAATAATTTCCAGTCTATATCTTCGGAATTATGGTGTGCGAGTGATCAGTAGGATACTGCTGTGTGCTTGATATCGAGAAATACCGTGAAAATGGTATAATATTATGCAAAAACCATGCGAAAATACATGTGTTCTTGTAATCCCAGAGTCTTGACATGTGTGTATAAAAGCAAGTAAGCAGGTCCGGACCAGAAACAGTAATGCATTGGTGCCAAGGGAAAATGAGCCCGAATTTGTAGAACAGTTCTGAGAGTGACTTTGGTCCACTGAGGGTGCTCTGGTCTCACCTTGGGAGTGGATGACCACTCGTCCTTGTGGGAAATATCTAGTGCGAGTATACCTACAGTGCAGTCTGTCTTTGCGGTATATGTATGAGTGTCTGGTGTCGATAGCTATACAAATCGTATAAAAGAAGCGATTTTTATATGGCACAGGATAGCAATTGTATGTTTACTACATCAACACAGTACACGGTGATATATTGCTCGGTTGGAGATCAGTTTCACGCTCTAATATTCAAGCTCCTGTCCTTAGTGGGAGAGTAGTGTAATTGAGTAAGAGTCTTTCTGATTTGAAGACATGTAGGGGCACTTTGCAGGGTTTAATTTTTGGTGCAATACAGCGATCTGTGTAAAATAGCTTTTGCCACTGAAAGTCTTGTCTGCAAAAACAAGAAAAGGGTGGACAGTGCTTCCACACCGGCAGCATGAGTAATTCGGCGGGTAAATTCAATAAGAACCAATCATAATGCTCCATTCATTCATTGACAAAACATCCTTTGGGCCAGGACATAGGAGTCTCCATAAAGTGGTGAGAGCATTTGCGTATGTTGAAAGCAGGAAGGAAAAAGTGATGGACGGGGTGCTACATTAGTACCATGGGGAAGAACGGATTCGACGTTATTCTGCGCTATTTTCGTAAACAGATTCTGTTAGAGCAAGAATTTCCATGCAGACAAGCAGAGAAATCACGAAAGCTCCTACAAAAGCAAGTGTTAACTTTTTCTGGGACGCTATACAATTTCCGAATGGTCGACTTTTTTCTTATATATGTGATGTCAGTATAACATTGAGAAACTTTCAGATGGTATGTGGACGTTTCGCGGCGATGCGTCAGCCACCCTGAGCTAGACGCAGCTGGAATGTCCCGTTAGGATCGTTAGGGAGAAAACAGACTGTGCTATTATGGAAAGCAATGGAACACATTTTTGCAGCGTCTGCGAGGGTGAGTCGCTCTGCAAATAGATCTTCGCTCCTGTCCTCAGTGGCAGAGCAGTGTAATTGAGTAAGAGTATTTCTGTATTTGACGAAAGTAGGGCTCTTTTACAGGGTTTAACTGTCAGTGCTATATGGCGATCTGTAAAAAAGAAAAATAGTTTTTTGTCTATGAAAGTCTTGTCTGCAGAAAACAATAGCGGACGGTGCTCCCACACTGGCAGCAGTTTGACGGGAAATTTCACTGATAAACGGGCTGTTCAGTTAGGATCGCAGCCGAACATATTTCTATAGCGCGATCTGTGCTGTCAGTGTAACATTGCGAACCTTTTAGCTGCTATGCACACATCTCTCTCAGCACTTGACCCCCACCGCAGCTATGCGTAGGTGAACACGTATTTTCGACATGAATTTCTCACATGTCAAGAATGAGAGAGATGCCACCATCTCATGCTTGCAGAACTAGAATGGACACCTATATGTGGTACGGCAGTGGCGTTGGCTTGTAGTGGCGTTGATGCATGTGCGCGTTGTAGCCTGATACATTGTGACTGGCCATAATTCGAAAGCATTTTTTACCTGCGCTGAGTGTTTGTGCAGTGCATTATTTTCGGTTGTTGAAGCGTTGTGAGTGTGTTTTTCAGAGCGTTATATATGCATTATTTCGGTAATTTACGAGTTGATTTCATGTCTGTACATCAGTATACTGCATTATTTAAGAATAGTTTGCATGTCTGTGTGCTGTGTAGTGCGTTATTTGGACAGTTTAGAATTAGTGAGCGTGTCTGCAGAGCGTTTAACATGTGTTATTTCGGTAATTTACAAGTAGTTTGCGGGTCTGTACACTGTGAATTGCGACCCCAAGCACATCAGACCGTGTGTTTTGTATCAGTGTAATAAATAAACTATGTCAAATCCATCCCTAAATAAACTGTTCCACTCCTTTCTCTCTCCAGCAGCCCAGCGCAGGCTGAGTCTTTTTCCCCTCCAGACCACGATCTTGGATTACGTCACGGAACGGATGGCAGCGCCCCTGGTGACTGTACTGTGTACTAGGCCCTGACCTCCTGGCGAACACAGTCTTTCCCGCCATTTTCCCCAAATCTTGAATTATTTCACAGAATGGATGACAGTGCCCTCTGGTGGCATACTGTGTACTAGGTCAGTTGGATTCTGGACCTCGTGGCAAACACACTGGATGGTGGTAGTGCCTCAAATTGTTTAAATAAAGACTGAATGAAAAATAAAGACTTATGTCCAGCACAAGTTGAGTCCTTTTCTTTTCTAGTTCCTGGGAAGAGGTGGCGGTCAGGTGACTTAGGTTAGTAGAGGCAGCCCAAGTGACCTATTGTACAGCCATTTTTTAGTTTAGTAGAGATAGCCCAAGTGGCCTTTCTTTACCTCCAAAATTCAAATTTCCCTCCAATCCCTAGGAAGTGGCGGCGGTCGGATGACTTAGGTTAGTGGAGGTAGCCCAACTGGCGTATATTCCCGCCATTTTCTTATGTTAGTAGAGGTAGCCGTGGTGTGTTGCACTGTGCTGATAGAATTTGATCTTACCGCCATTTTTTCTGGGGGGGGGGGGGACGGTTGGTTAGGTTAGTGGAGGTAGCCCACCAAAATCTTCCACCTTAGATGACGTCATCAGATGGCGTCATGGCCACCTTCTAGGATGACGTCATCGCCGCCATCTTGAATAACAGTACTTGGGGTGACGCCACCCATGTCCCCCTACTGCCAACAACATCCAGTATGTATATTCCTGTACAGGGAGACATTTTACTTGAAAGTCACTTGCCTGGTGTCGTGGGATAAGTACAATATTGCAGTGCCTGTGTTATTCCGAATTATGATCCAATGCCCCTTCAGACAGGTATACAGTATCTCATGTGCTGATTTCTTCAGCCAATTTTATTACACTCAACGTGCTTGCCTCATCCAGCATTGCCAGCAATATCACATATCATATACGAGGTGCGACAATAAAGTAATGACACTGATGTGAAAAAAATGTTGATTACCGTTTTAGTCAAGTTTAGTGCTGTCTTCTGATTGCACACACTTTTTCCAGCGCTTCAGCCATTGATGGTAACGTTTCTGGAACTGATATTCTGTAATATCCTCTAAGACCCTCGTCACAGCTTTTTGGACATGTTGTGTTCTTTGAAAATTGGTGTCCTTTGACCGCCATTTAGACTCTTGGAAATAGAAAAAAGTCGCACAGAGCGATATCTGGTGAATAAGGTGGCTGTGGTAGTTCTGAAATTTGTTTTGAGGTTAAAAATTGCTGTACTGACAGAGCAGTATGAGATAGCGCATTATGATGACGCAGAATCCAATTACCAGCAATGTTGGCAAGGACACGAAGAATTCTTTTACGAACTCTTTCTAAAATTTCATTGCAGTAATATTGGTTAACTGTTTGTCCAGGGTGCACCCACTCTTTATAAAGAAATCCCTTGGAATCAAAGATGCACACAGGCATGCATTTCACTTTTGACTCTGACATGCGAGTTTTTTTTGGTCTGGGTGATCCCTTTGAGCAGCATTGCGAACTTTGGCGTTTTGTCTCCGGATCATACTGAAAAAACCATCTTTCATCACCAGTGATAACACGGGTCAACAATTCTGGATTGATTTCTATTTGCTCTAACACATTGGCTGCCACATTTTTCCATGTTTCTCACTGTTGTGGTGTGAGATTTTTGGGGACCATTTTTGCACAAATTTTTCTCATACCAGGATCTTCAGTCATAACTAGATGCACCATTTCTTGATTGATGTTCAGTTCTTCTGCAATCATTTTCACGGATAATCTTTGATCAGATCATACGAGTTCATGCACCCTGGCCAAGTTGACATCCGTCCGTGAGGTTGATGGTCGTCCACTGCGGTCTTCATCTTCAACATTCGTTCTGTCCTCACTAAACATTTTATGCCAATGAAAAACTTGAGCTCTTGACACTACCTCCTCTCCAAAAGCCTTCTGAAGCTTACCGTAAGTTGTCGTCGCGTTTCCACCCAATTTAATGCAAAAAAAATGGCATACTATTGTGCAATATTATGCGATTCCATTTCCGTGACGAGATACACAAACACATGTTAACTTATTACAGCACAACTCACAACTGACCAGTTGCATTGATGTGCCGCTTGGACTAGAAGCAGCTAATAGACCAAGGTCAAAGATATTATCCCTACGCAAGAATGCAGGGTTGCCACATCTTGCAAAGAAAATATGTCTCATTAGTTCATTGTCGCTCCTCGTATCTATTGTTGCTCTTCTGTGGTTTCAATACAACGTCCGCGACTATAGCAGTTGCCGTAACAAAAAATGGTTCAAATGGCTCTGAGCACTATGCAACTTAACTTCTGAGGTCATTAGTCGCTTATAACTTAGAACTAATTAAACCTAACTAACCTAAGGACATCACACACATCCACACCCGAGGCAGGAGTCGAACATGCGACCGTAGCGGTCGCTCGGCTCCAGACTGTAGCACCTAGAACCGCACGGCCACTCCGGCCGGCTTCGCCCTAACATCCAAACAGTTTACCGTCACTGCGAATTTTGTGTGATTGTCTGTCACCTGGTTCTTTACAAATGCTAGGTGTTACATTGCTAACCATAATTCTGGCTTCTCTGCCAAGGACCGTGGAGTTTGCACTTTCATGTTTGACTTCACTTTTATATTGTGTTTGTCTGCTTGCCTGTTTACAGAATTTCTGCCGTTTCTCAATGATCGTGGGCATGTGTCTCTGTTATCCTGCATTCCTATAATAAGAGCAGCTGCAGCTCAGACTGAGCTTGACTAAACTCTTGATAGATGATACCACATGACTTATCATAGCATTTTTCTGTTTGCGAATTTTTCTGCATTTTCGGAATCACCAATTTTGAGCTATCCTGCATGTGCATCGTGTTAGCAAAACAACTAAACGAAACTTTGATTGGTCCAATGAGTTTTATCAACTCATAACTTATGAACTTACACAAACTGCCATATGATGAAAATGTGGAGAGTGATCTCTAACTCCTAAGAGTAAACTTATGACAAACTGAGTCTGTTCCAAGGGACACAAACATACACTATGAGGTTTAAGGTGGTTCCACACAAACAGAACGTCGCCGTCACATCAACAGATTCTCTTGACATCAGCGTCATGTCAAGGTTTCTCAGGAAGAATGTTCTGATGGGCCACAGTGTTGCCTACTTGGCGTGCAACTGTTACGTTAAGTACACAGTGTGAATTAATACGGAAGTATTCTCCACTGAGTGCCATCGCGAAAAGATCTTAATATGTGCTGTAAGACAATACTAAATTAAAGTATTTTATTTTATACATACACTGCAAAATGAACGATACATATCTTGTATTTTCCCAGTGGAATAGCGAAAAGAAAAACGTGGAATACAGCTGATGCGACATGCAGAAGTTTAAAATAAGAATACTAATAAATTAATGATGAACAGAAAATAGCAGAAATATAAGTAAACATAGTTCAAGTACACTCAAACGGCCCATCTAGACATATTGTAGGCAAACCATCAGCTTCTGTCAAGGTGATACTGGACGCCTAAATCTTGAATTTATCTTCGTAATTTATATTTGTATCTTGCTTAACAGTAAAGAAGTGGTTGTTTGGACATTCTGAAATCCTTCACAGTCTCGATTTCTTAACTTTTTCGAACCCAGACTCTTTTTGCTCTGTGTTCCTCATCGTCAAGTGCAACAGCAATAATTGTAAACTGCTTTAAACTGAATATCGGCATTTTATGATGATCTACCATGAATTACGAAATAGCAGCTCTGCTGAGTATTATATGAACCAGCTGTAACGTCATGAAGTTCTTTCGGCATTGAAGTGCTGTGTAGTGTGAATCCTCACGAATTCCTCTGACCGTCGACGTTCAAAAACGTAACGGTTACGTGGCGGTGACGTTTCAGTAAGTGTGAACTCACCTTTACTCTGCCAGCAACAATTCCCATACTCATTTAGACTCTCACTTCAGGTAGACATATACACACGATCACATTATATTACACTTTTGGAAAATATAAACGCACGAACACCTGCCAACACTATATCCATCACAATTATTTCTGCAGTTGACTCTCTTCTGTGAGTTGGTCTATTGAACTACATTCATAGTTAGTTCGTCACATTCAACATTAGTTTACGTAGGAAATTTCGATAACTGTCGATAGTATTTTTGTTAGCGTGTTTGACGCTTCCAAATGATATCAACAAAGAGTGGATTTTCGTATACCATATTTGGGGTCCGTTTCCTCTGTTAACGTTATAGTAGTCTCTTGAGTCAAAGCAGCACAACCACAGTATCCTTGAAATTACTTCATTTGTTGGCATTTTGCAAACTGTGCTGTGAGAATTTCCGACCGCACGTTTTGCACATTTTCTAACGGTATTATCACAGTGGTATTATTATGGTGACGTATTTGCTAGTTTTCCATGCCTCTGATGACGCAGCTTTTAAACGAGAATTTGTTTTACAAAGTGTATAATGATCCGTGGAGAGTGTTATATCTTCTTACGCAGACTTTACTAGTTCTGTGCATTGTTTACGATTTCGGCGTAAACAAGAGTATAGCACTACTGTACGCTTTAGGAGTTTGCGTCATCGCGGTTGTCATAAGTTGTGTTGTGGACTGTGTGTCCAACTCGGAGTTGTAGAGATGTTTTTACGGGAGTTAATAATTGTTTTAATATTCGGTTTCGTTATTGCGAGTGATCATAACAAATATTCTGCCGGTGCAAATGTGAAATCTGACATTTTAAGTGAATCAGGAAATTACTTTAGAACACTGCAAAAACCATTTAGAATGGCAAAATTAAATATGTTATGGTCCAAGGCACAATTGGTGAGTGACGTCATCTGCAGTACTAAGATTTATGTAGCGCTTTTACACGTGACACGAGCAAATTAATAGGAATGATATTAAATGATAGAAGGTTTTATTATAATGTCGCGGATTGAAACGAAGTATCCACAGTTATTCGTTAAGACGTTTCTCATCATTCTTATCACATTACGGTTACGTGAAGTGGCATAAAATTATATTTTTATCATTCTGCACGTATGTCTACATTTCGTGAGTACTTAAATCGGTGGCTGATGTTCAGTTTTTTTCATTTAATTGGATATAGTTTGTGTCCTGGTTCATCCGATCGTTCTCCATTTGGTACACTGCTTGTGCTTTTTTATTGTTTTGCATATGTGGCTTGAAAGCAACAAATTGATTTATGCTTTACTTTTCTGCAATGTTAGTAATTACATGCGGGCACAGCTGCGATACGAGGCGTTGCCCAATAAAGCCAGTCCCTGTGGATGATTTCTAGCTGTAATGAATTATAAGTAATCTTGACTAAACGAACATGTAATTTTGTCAGCACTTGTTACGTGTTGGGCGCCCTATTCGTGTAAGAATATATTGTACCCTGTATCCATTCTTTCTTTGAATCAGTAATGCTGAAGAATTTGACCTCTTTGAAAGGAAAGCCTCATGCAATTGTGAAATAGTGACACTTTATATGAATCAGGATTTTTGAGTTTTCTGCACAAAAATTTGATTCTTGACTTTATAAATTTTCACGTGCAACAAAAAAAAAGAAGAAATAAATAAATTCACTTAGGGAACAGAATTACACTGCAGCTATCAAAATGGAAGAAACATGTAACACCACCCATGATCACTGCAGTATGGGTCAAAGCTGATGTCTGGATTTGCTGGAGTCATTTGACCCCAAAATATTAGTCTCGATGGAGAATACATCCATCTGCTGGCAAAAGAAAAGAAAAGGTGTAAGGGCTGGGACTATCCAAAGGTGTAGTATGGAGGTCTGCGAGAACTTTTGATCAACTGATAGAAAGCAGGACAGGACAACAGGAAATCATATAAAACTATATATTTCATCTTTATGGGACACCCATGTAAATAGATTAGGTTGTTTAGATGTGCTGCCACAGAGTGTTGAAAAATGTTAGTGCTACATGCAATTGCAATACTGATGAATGCACCATTTAAATCTCGCTCAATGGACTCAATAAATTTCAAGAACATCTTAATTAACTTTTAAAGCTAAGATTCATCGAGAGATTTTCTGACACTGGCACCAGTGCCCTTGGTGCTTACTTCCATATTACTTGAATGTATAATATTTTCCCCTCTCTTTCTTCACAATTTAGTTGCTTATAATTTTTAGCAAATTTTAGAAGTGATAGCTGTTTCCAAACAACAAATCATGTTCTTATTACACAATACTGTCCTATCCAGATTGCACCAATTAACACCAAGGGCATTATTCTTTGAACTCATGCCTAAAGATAAGCTCACATTACCCATTGTTTTCTCTGCAGCCCCCCAAAAGGTCTTTAATCCTCCAATACCATAACTCGCATTCGGGAGGACGACGATTCAATCCCGTCTCCGGCCATCCTGATTTAGGTTTTCCGTGATTTCCCTAAATCGTTTCAGGCGAATGCCGAGATGGTTCCTTTGAAAGGGCACGGCCGATTTCCTTCCCAATCCTTCCCTAACCCGAGCTTGCGCTCCGTCTCTAATGACCTCGTTGTCGACGGGACGTTAAACACTAACCACAACCACCACCACCAATACCATATATTTATCGCACTGTTTATCTCTCTGAAACCCTTACCCATTGTTTTCTCTGCAGCCCCCCAAAAGGTCTTTAATCCTCCAATACTATATATTTATCGCACTGTTTATCTCTCTGAAATCCATTTCTGTACAAATATGATGTAAATCTACAAATATTTCCAATTCCGTATAACTGTTGGTGACATTCCATTACACCATATTCTTAACATAAATATTAATTTTCCAATTTCATATTTTTTTCACCTTCCAATAATTTGGTTCTCACTGTTTTCCTCTTCCACTGCTCATGTTTTTCACTTGTATGCTTTTGTTTTCAGTCTCTCCTTCTTGCATCCTTTGTTTATTAAACTGCCGTCCATATTACTGATTCATCCTTTGCTAAGAGTTATGTAGTGTCGTGGGCCGGAGTGGCCGAGCGGTTGTAGGCGCTACAGTCTGGATCGGCGCGACCGCTACGGTCACAGGTTCGAGTCCTGCCTCAGGCATGGATATGTGTGATGTCCTTAGGTTAGTTAGGTTTAAGTAGTTCTAAGTTCTAGGGGACTGATGACCTGAGAAGTTAAGTCCCATAGTGCTCAGAGCCATATTTTATGTAGTGTCCTCTCTCCCCTTTTGCATTTTTCATAGTTGATGTATGATGTATGTATGTAATATGCATCCAAATACTGATTGGAGATTTGTCTAAATTATACAACTCAGCGTTCCTAAATTTTAGACAAAAATGCGTTTATTTAGGAATGAGTGTAGAATTTGGCCTACAGTAAAGATCAGTATTTTACCAGAGTATTATTTTGTACTCACCTAATTGTCACTTTTAGATTTAGTTGAACTGAGTGAGGTAGCACAGTGATTAGCACACTGGACTCGTATTCAGGAGTATGATGATCTAAACCCCCCTTTTGGCCATCCTGATTTATGTTTTCTGTGATTTCCCTAAATCGCTTAAGGAAAATACGAGGGTAATTCCTTCAATCAGCATCGCTGATTTACTTGACCAGTCTTCCTTAATCCAAGAGGGTGTACCATCTCTAATGACTTAGATGTAGATGGGACATTAAGCACTAGTTTTCCTTCGTTTGAATATATTTTGCAGAATTGGGGCAGGGAGAATTATCATCACACTGTAGCTTTCCTCATTTGTCTTGACCTGTTGTGTCAAAACTGACAAAAGATTCTGTGCGACTTTCTCCTCTTACTTTATAGTCTTGTTTCCTTCAAGCTTTCTTCCTTTTAACTTGTACCAGGTGAAGAAATAAGGGTTAGTAAACAACATGATACCAGGTGATGAAATAAGGGTTAGTAAGCAACATGATACCATGCTGATAGACCGCCAGTGTCATCCACATGCTGGAAACAGGAGCTTGCATGGGAATATGGATTTTGAGTGGGCAAACACAAGAAAAGAAAGTCAACCTGTTGTATTAATCATATGATCTAGACCAACACAGCCTCCTCACTGGATCATCATTCCATTAGATCTGTATAGAATTAGCACACAACATGAATCAGGCCGCCACCTTCTCAATGGATTAGGCTGTAAACAAATTTTTCATGTCATCATATCCCTAACCAACATTTGTAACAATTGAAATATGAGCCTATCGCAAAATCATCCAAACACCATGACACATACAAAAAGTAAACAGCATACCTTAAACAGGTCGCACAAATGACACCTATTATAGCACTGTAAAAAACATTCACATGACTCCATACTTGAAAGAATATACTGACTGACAGCATTGTGTGCTAGATCCCAGAAACCACGTATTATTATGACAGCAAACGTTTATTTACGGGTCTATCAGTTGACACTGCTTTGTAGCTGTAAGTTCTTCTCTGTCCCTGTTATTGTGTCATTTAGTGCTTGGAGCCATTTTTGTGGTTTTAGAATTTCCAGAGATTGGAGATCCTTCTGTGTGATTATCAAAATACTGTTAGCTTCTGTGATGAGTGACTGACCTCAGGAAAACAGATGGATAGTGACGTATTTCCCTGACATATGCGGCCACATACATGAGGTTGTTGTGGCAATTTATCCGTGTTGTGTTAGATTAGATTCATTTTTCGTTCCGTAGACCCAAAAAATGAGATGATTCTTGTGGGTGTGGAACATGTCACAAAATATAACATAAAACATTTTAATATAATACTTTCTACCCTGATAATTTGTCAGGAGATTGACAAAATAGGTGAATACAATGTGATAAACTGAAGCAGCTAATATTTACAGAATTAACACACTGTCAGGATGAAACACTGTTATGAACTATTAATAAATTTATCGTACAGAAAATACCTAATCTTGACTGATGTTATCAAGTGCTATCAAAACTGAAATCTAACAGATATTTTTACTTAAGCTGGCTTAACAGTCTCTGTTAAGATATTCAGCCGGCCGAAGTGGCCGTGCGGTTAAAGGCGCTGCAGTCTGGAACCGCAAGACCGCTACGGTCGCAGGTTCGAATCCTGTCTCGGGCATGGATGTTTGTGATGTCCTTAGGTTAGTTAGGTTTAACTAGTTCTAAGTTCTAGGGGACTAATGACCTCAGCAGTTGAGTCCCATAGTGCTCAGAGCCATTTGAACCATTTTTTTGTTAAGATATTCATCTATGGAATAGCCTATCAGAAAGTCTTTCAAACTCTGTTTAAACGTTGCTTTATCTGAACCCAAGTTTATAATGGTTGCCTTCAGTTTATTGAAAATGTGTGTTCCTGAATATTAGACCCCTTTTTGGACCAAGATAAGTGATTTTAGGTCTTTATGTAGATTGTTCTTATTCCTAGTATTGATACTATGTATTGAGCTGTTGGTTGGAAATAGAGACGTATTACTTGCAACAAATTTCATTAAGGAATAAATTTTTATTTGTATTATGTTAGTGCTGGGATTCCATACAGATTAATGTAACACACAATTAGAACTCTTAACTTTACTAACAAAACTGCTAATCGTGTGTTTGGTCAACTAAATGTGAAATGTGGTAACGTAGACATACAAAGCAAAAGAGAGACTGCTCTTATTTTGTTTCACTTTTCACTTACAATCTACTAGTCACTTCACCAGCTGGTGTATTTACATTTATTCGCACATTTCGTCTCATAGATTTTCATACTTTTGCTGTATAACACTAAGCACTAAAGTTCTCAAAGATTTCAAGAACATCTTTCTCATTCTTTTATTCGTGTCGACAGAAGCGTCCGATCCCACACGTCGGATTTGACCCGTGACGTAAGGGTGTTGTCGTGTGTGACGTCATGATGGCGCAGAGTTTGGTTTGTGAGTGTGGCGTGTTTGTAGATGTCATCATGTTGTGGTTTGTTGTGCTCTCTGTGGTATGTTCAGGGTTTTCGTTTGTGTGGTGTAATGGGCTCAGTTTGCTTTTGCTCATTATCCAGAATTGTTCGAGTGTCGGCTGTGTTTGTAGTGGAATTCGCTTCAGTGAGTTAACGATTTTGTGTGAAGGTTTATTTAGTGTTGTTCGCTGTACATCGTGTGGTAATTTTAGTAAAATTAATCGGTTGTTGTTTTTGTTCAGGGACGGATATGACAGATAAAATTAACAGTGTGCAGGTCAAGGGAAGTGTTTGATCCCAATGTGTGGCTGTGTGTGTTGATATTGGTATCGGGAGATGTTTTTGAGCTATATAGGCCAAGGGAAGTGTTTGATCCTAATTTATGGGATCAGGAGCTGCTGTTGAGCTATATAGGTCAAGGGAAGTGTCCGATTGCAGATGATATTGTGTTTAGTGGTATTTGAGGAGTTTTGTGATGTTGGTTTTGTATGGGGGTGGGTGTCTAAATTTGTTTATATTTACTTTGCTCTCAAAAACACCCCATTTCCTGTGCTTGTCCCGTTAGTGTCATTAGGCTTTTTGTGGAAATGTATGTGTTTGTTTTTCGATGTATTTTCGTCCTCATAACGTGTACGTGCCAACTTTATATGCGCCATATTGGAATCGTGGTTTGTTGGTCGTTTCCGCCATATTTGTGACGTCATGGGTCAAAGCAGACGGGTGGGATCGGACGCTTCCGTATTTCCTTTTATTCTCCCAATATTTATCTTAGTATCACTCCTTATCACAGTATTAAATAGGTAAGGTGTTTGTGCTGATAATAGTACTTGTAAGCACATAAGAAGTAGGTGTTGAAAATTATTCCAACACACAGCTACCTAATTTTTCTAGTAAGAGCAAAAACTAGTCAAGTAATTAAGCAAGGAAAGGAGGTCATGGTAGAAGTTCATGGAAGAATTTGTTTCTGTTGTAGAGTCCCATTGAGAAGGCTGCAGGGAAATGTCTGCAGTGCCAGTCAGTAACATTAGACAATCATTTGTCATCCCTAGTTAATATTTTCCAAGCGACGAAAAATCTTGAGTACATAATTTGTATATTTAGAGAAAGGTTTTCGCATGCAGTGTTGACTGCAATTCACTTTTTGAAATTTTAAACATAGCAGATATAAAATATTCAGGGTGTGAAAGGTTTACGAGAAGTTGTATGGAAACTAGATGGAAGTTACAAGAGTTGAAACTACATAAAAGGAAAGCAGTAGTTGCGAAGGCAATGAGACAGGGTTGCAGACTATACTCCATCTCATTCAATTTGTGTATTGAGGAGGCAGTTAATGGAACTAGAGAAAAACTTGTAAACTGAATTACAGTTCAGTGAGAAGAAATAAAAACTTCAAAAGTAATTTTAAGGACATTGTAATTCTGCAGGAGATGTCAAAGGCCTTGGAAGATCAGTTGAACAGAATGGACAGTGATTTACAAAGAGATTATGAGATACTTGTAGAGAAACAGTAACAAACACAGAATATAAGACTTCGAAATTAGAGTAGATTAGATTTACTTTCATTCCAATTGATCCATGGTGAGGAGGTCCTCCAGGATGCAGAACACGTCAGAAAAACAATAATACATGACAGATATTTACAACTCAAACAAGCAAGCTAATTTACCATTTCACAGGTCCCAAGTGGCATGGTCGTCATTTTTTAATGAACGCTATATGGAAGAATCGTTTTACAAATACTAATGCATTGAATTTAAAATAATTTTTTTATTTATTTATAAGTTAACACAAACATACACACAAAATTCAAGCTTTCGCAACAAACGGTTGCTTCATCAGGAAAGAGGGAAGGAGAGGGAAAGACGAAAGGATGTGGGTTTTAAGTGAGAGGGTAAGGAGTCATTCCAATCCCGGGAGCAGAAAGACTTACCTTAGGTGGAAAACAGGACAGGTATACACTAGCACACACACACATATCCATCCGTACATACACAGACACAAGCAGACATTTGTAAAGGCAAAGAGTTTGGGCAGAGATGTCAGTTGAGGCGGAAGTACAGAGGCAAAGATGTTGTTGAAAGACAGGTGAGGTATGAGCGGCGACAAATTGAAATTAGCGGAGATTGAGGCCTGGCGGATAACGAGAAGAGAGGATATACTGAAGGGCAAGTTCCCATCTCCGGAGTTCTGACAGGTTGGTGTTAGTGGGAAGTATCCAGATAACCCGGACGGTGTAACGCTGTGCCAAGATGTGCTGGCCGTGCACCAAGGCATGTTTAGCCACAGGGTGATCCTCATTACCAACAAACACTGTCTGCCTGTGTCCATTCATGCGAATGTACAGTTTGTTGCTGGTCATTCCCACATAGAAAGCTTCACAGTGTAGGCAGGTCAGTTGGTAAATCACGTGGGTGCTTTCACACGTGGCTCTGCCTTTGATTGTGTACACCTTCCGGGTTACAGGACTGGAGTAGGTGGTGGTGGGAGGGTGCATGGGACAGGTTTTACACCGGGGGCGGTTACAAGGGTAGGAGCCAGAGGGTAGGGAAGGTGGTTTGGGGAATATAGGGATGAACTAAGAGGTTACGAAGGTTAGGTGGACGGCGGAATGACACTCTTGGTGGAGTGGGGGGGTTTTCATGAAGGATGAATCTCATTTCAGGGCAGGATTTGAGGAAGTCATATCCCTGCTGGAGAGCCACATTCAGAGTCTGATCCAGTCCCGGAAAGTATCCTGTAACAAGTGGGGCACTTTTGTGGTTCTTCTGTGGGAGGTTCTGGGCTTGAGGGGATGAGGAAGTGGCTCTGGTTATTTGCTTCTGTACCAGGTCGGGAGGGTAGTTGCGGGATGCAAAAGCTGTTTTCAGATTGTTGGTGTAATGGTTCAGGGATTCCGGACTGGAGCAGACTCGTTTGCCACGAAGACCTAGGCTGTAGGGAAGGGACCGTTTGATGTGGAATGGGTGGCAGCTGTCATAATGGAGGTACTGTTGCTTGTTGGTGGGTTTGATGTGGACGGACGTGTGAAGCTGGCCATTGGACAGATGGAGGTCAATGTCAAGGAAAGTGGCATGGGATTTGGAGTAGGACCAGGTGAATCTGGTGGAACCAAAGGAGTTGAGGTTGGAGAGGAAATTCTGGAGTTCTTCTTCACTGTGAGTCCAGATCATGAAGATGTCATCAATAAATCTGTACCAAACTTTGGGTTGGCAGGCCTGGGTAACCAAGGAGGCTTCCTCTAAGTGACCCATGAATAGGTTGGCGTATGAGGGGGCCATCCTGGTACCCATGGCTGTTCCCTTTAATTGTTGGTATGTCTGGCCTTCAAAAGTGAAGAAGTTGTGGGTCAGGATGAAGCTGGCTAAGGTAATGAGGAAAGAGGCTTTAGGTAGGGTGGCAGGTGATTGGCGTGAAAGGAAGTGCTCCATCGCAGCGAGGCCCTGGACGTGCGGAATATTTGTGTATAAGGAACTGGCATCAATGGTTACAAGGACGGTTTCCGGGGGTAACAGATTGGGTAAGGATTCCAGGCGTTCGAGAAAGTGGTTGGTGTCTTTGATGAAGGATGGGAGACTGCATGTAATGGGTTGAAAGTGTTGATATACGTAGGCAGAGATATGTTCTGTGGGGGCTTGGTAACCAGCTACAGTGGGGCGGCCGGGATGATTGGGCTTTTGAATTTTAGGAAGAAGGTAGAAGGTAGGGTGCGGGGTGTTGGTGGGGTCACAAGGTTGATGGAGTCAAGTGAAAGGTTTTGTAGGGGGCCTAAGGTTCTGAGGATTCCTTGAAGCTCCGCCTGGACATCAGGAATGGGATTACCTTGGCAAACTTTGTATGTGGTGTTGTCTGAAAGCTGACACAGTCCCTCACCCACATACTCCCGACGATCAAGTACCATGGTCATGGAACCCTTGTCCGCCGGAAGAATGACGATGGATCGGTCAGCCTTCAGATCACGGATAGCCTGGGCTTCAGCAGTGGTGATGTTGGGAGTAGGATTAAGGTTTTTTAAGAAGGATTGAGAGGCAAGACAGTAAATCTTTGACAAGGGCTGTTTGGTTGAATCTGGGAGTGGGGCTGAAGGTGAGGCCTTTGGATAGGACAGAGGTTTTGGATTGGGGGAGAGGTTTGGAGGAAAGGTTAACTACTGAATTAGGGTGTTGTGGTTCCAGATTGTGTTGATTGGAATTTTGAGGTTTTGGAGGGAGTGGAGCTGGAAGTGGGAGCTTGAGTAGATGGGAGAGACTGGGTTTGTGTGCAATGAGAGGAGTTTGAGGTTTGTTGGAAAGGTTGTGAAGGGTGTGTGAGTTGCCTTTCCGGAGGTGGGAAACCAGGAGATTGGATAGTTTTTTGAGGTGGAGGGTGGCATGATGTTCTAATTTGCAGTTGGGCTGTAGGAGGATGCTCTGAACAGCCGGTGTGGATGTGGGAGAGGAAAGACTGAGGACTTTTATTAAGGATAGGAGTTGACGGATGTGTTCATTGGCTGAGTTGATGAGTAGGTGAAGGATTAGGTGGGTGAGGGCAATGGATTGTTCAGTTTGGAATTGGTATAGGGACTGATGGAAAGAAGGGTTGCAGCCAGAGATGGGAACTTTAAGTGTGAGGCCTTTGGGGGTAATTTCAAATGTCAGACAAGCCTGAGAAAATAAAATATTGGAATGTAACCTTTCTAGGGCGAAGGTATGTTTGCGGAGGGAATGTAAATAGAACTTAAAGGGGTCGTTGTGGGGGTGTTGTGAGGGTGACATGGTATTAGAAGGTGGAAAGTGTAACATGAGGCTGAAATGAAAATGAAAATAAAAATATATGGGGAGAGATAAAGGTGAACTAGAAAGCAACTGGAGATCTGGTGTGAAAAAAGGCGAAAAAGTGTTGGGTAAAGCTGGGCTATGTTGATGCTGTGGTGAACTTGGGTTGGTCGACAACGATGTGCACAAAGGTTAGGTGGTTGTGTTGCCGCCAAAACACGTTAAAGGGTGAAGAAATTCACGAAAATTTCGAAAAAACTGCGTGTAAATGTATTTAAAGGAGTGGTTTTGTGGTGGCAGATTATGAAAATGAGGCTAACAATTGTCTGACGAAGAAATAATGACGTTAAAACCTGTGGGAAGCAGCGAAAAATGATCAGTGATGTGGGAAAAACAGAAATGGAAATAAAGCGAAAGTTATTAGAACCAGCCAAAATGGTTGTTTAATACGTGAAAGGAACTGTTTGTGAACTAGAAATGGTGGATTTTATAACAGCGGTAGTGTTGAAAGAGGAAAAAAAAAATTGTTTTGGTTATGGTTTGGAAGTGGGTTACGTATTATTGAGTATATATAGGCGGGATAAAATTGTATAGTAGATTACGGAAAAAAGGAGAAGGTGAATACAAAGTGAAACTAGTGGCAAAAACAGAGAGAGAAAATACGACGACAGAAAAGATTTCGAAATGCAACAGTGACAATAACAAACGTAATTGTTGGGTTCAAATTAATGATATGGATGTAATAGAAGGAAACATTCCACGTGGGAAAAATATATCTAAAAACACAGATGATGTGACTTACACAACGAAAGCGCTGGCAGGTCGATAGACACACAAACAAACACAAACGTACACACAAAATTCAAGCTTTCGCAACCAACGGTTGCTTCATCAGGAAAGAGGGAAGGAGGGGGAAAGACGAAAGGATGTGGGTTTTAAGGGAGAGGGTAAGGAGTCATTCCAATCCCTTCCAACAAACCTCAACCTCCTCTCATTGCACACAAACCCAGTCTCTCCCATCTACTCAACCTCCCACTTCCAGCTCCACTCCCTCCAAAACCTCAAAGTTCCAATCAACACAATCTGGAACCACAACACCCTAATTCAGCAGTTAACCTTTCCTCCAAACCTCTTCCCCAATCCGAAACCTCTGTCCTATCCACTCCCAGATTCAACCAAACAGCCATTGTCAAAGATTTACTGTCCTACACTCGTACTCTCTGCTGGAAATATCACTTTGCCACGAAGAAAAATGATGCTAATCCTACTCCTAATGATCCAAATCCCCAAGACACTATCCAAATTGAACCCTGCCTGGAACAGTACCATCCTTCATCACAGCGGGACCCACCTCCTCTTCCTCAAAATCATCCTCTCCAAACCTTCCAGGAATTTCTGACTTCCAGCCTTGCCTCTCAGTCCTTCTTAAATAACCTTAATCCTACTCCCAACATCACCAATGCTG
This sequence comes from Schistocerca americana, assembly GCF_021461395.2. Lineage (NCBI taxonomy): Eukaryota > Metazoa > Arthropoda > Insecta > Orthoptera > Acrididae > Schistocerca > Schistocerca americana. Next base: position 785,815,885 of record NC_060119.1, read on the forward strand.
AAGCCCAGGCTATCCGTGATCTGAAGGCTGACCGATCCATCGTCATTCTTCCGGCGGACAAGGGTTCCACGACCATGGTACTTGATCATCGGGAGTATGTGGCTGAGGGACTGTGTCAGCTTTCAGACAACACCACATACAAAGTTTGCCAAGGTAATCCCATTCCTGATGTCCAGGCAGAGCTTCAAGGAATCCTCAGAACCTTAGGCCCCCTACAAAACATTTCACTTGACTCCATCAACCTCGTGACCCCACCAACACCCCGCACCCCTACCTTCTACCTTCTTCCTAAAATTCACAAGCCCAATCATCCCGGCCGCCCCACTGTAGCTGGTTACCAAGCCCCCACAGAACATCTCTCTGCCTACGTATATCAACACTTTCAACCCATTACATGCAGTCTTCCCATCCTTCATCAAAGACACCAACCACTTTCTCGAACGCCTGGAATCCTTACCCAATCTGTTACCCCCGGAAACCATCCTTGTAACCATTGATGCCACTTCCTTATACACAAATATTCCGCACGTCCAGGGCCTTGCTGCGATGGAGCACTTCCTTTCACGCCAATCACCTGCCACCCTACCTAAAGCCTCTTTCCTCATTACCTTAGCCAGCTTCATCCTGACCCACAACTTCTTCACTTTTGAAGGCCAGACATACCAACAATTAAAGGGAACAGCCATGGGTACCAGGATGGCCCCCTCGTACGCCAACCTATTCATGGGTCACTTAGGGGAAGCCTTCTTGGTTACCCAGGCCTGCCAACCCAAAGTTTGGTACAGATTTATTGATGACATCTTCATGATCTGGGCTCACAGTGAAGAAGAACTCCAGAATTTCCTCTCCAACCTCAACTCCTTTGGTTCCACCAGATTCACCTGGTCCTACTCCAAATCCCATGCCACTTTCCTTGACATTGACCTCCATCTGTCCAATGGCCAGCTTCACACGTCCGTCCACATCAAACCCACCAACAATCAACAGTACCTCCATTATGACAGCTGCCACCCATTCCACATCAAACGGTCCCTTCCCTACAGCCTAGGTCTTTGTGGCAAACGAGTCTGCTCCAGTCCAGAATCCCTGAACCTTTACACCAACAATCTGAAAACAGCTTTCGCATCCCGCAACTACCCTCCCGACCTGGTACAGAAGCAAATAACCAGAGCCACTTCCTCATCCCCTCAAGCCCAGAACCTCCCACAGAAGAACCACAAAAGTGCCCCACTTGTTACAGGATACTTTCCGGGACTGGATCAAACTCTGAATGTGGCTCTCCAGCAGGGATACGACTTCCTCAAATCCTGCCCTGAAATGAGATCCATCCTTCATGAAATCCTCCACACTCCACCAAGAGTGTCTTTCTGCTGTCCACCTAACCTTCGTAACCTCTTAGTTCATCCCTGTGGCTAAACATGCCTTGATGCACGGCCAACACATCTTGGCACAGCGTTACACTGTCCGGGTTATCTGGATACTTCCCACTAATACCAGCCTGTCAGAACTCCGGAGATGGGAACTTGCCCTTCAGTATATCCTCTCTTCTCGTTATCCGCCAGGCCTCAATCTCCGCTAATTTCAATTTGCAGCCGCTCATACCTCACCTGTCTTTCAACAACATCTTTGCCTCTGTACTTCCGCCTCAACTGACATCTCTGCCCAAACTCTTTGCCTTTACAAATGTCTGCTTGTGTCTGTGTATGTACGGATGGCTATGTGTGTGTGTGCGAGTGTATACCTGTCCTGTATTCCCCCTAAGGTAAGTCTTTCCACTCCGGGATTGGAATGACTCCTTACCCTCTCCTTTAAAACCCACATCCTTTCGTCTTTCCCTCTCCTTCCCTCTTTCCTGATGAAGCAACCGTTTGTTGCGAAAGCTTGAATTTTGTGTGTATGTTTGTGGTTGTTTGTGTGTCTATCGACTTACCGGCCCTTTCATTTGGTAAGTCACATCATATATATATGTGGGTTTTAAGGGAGAGGGTAAGGAGTCATTCCAATCCCGGGAGCGGAAAGACTTACCTTAGGGGGAAAAAAGGACGGGTATACACTCGCACACACACACATATCCATCCACATATACCTGTAAATGTGTGGATGGATGTGTATATGTGTGGAAACATTCCACGTGGGAAAATTATATCTAAAAACAAAGATGTGTGACTTACCAAACGAAAGCTCTGGCACATCGATAGACACACAAACATACACACAAAATTCAAGCTTTCGCAACAAACTGTTGCCTCATCAGGAAAGAGGGAAGGAGAGGGAAAGACGAAAGGATGTGGGTTTTAAGGGAGAGGGTAAGGAGTCATTCCAATCCCGGGAGCGGAAAGACTTACCTTAGGGGGAAAAAAGGACGGGTATACACTCGCACACACACACATATCCATCCACACATATACACATCCATCCACACATTTACAGGTATATGTGGATGGATATGTGTGTGTGTGCGCGAGTGTATACCCGTCCTTTTTTCCCCCTAAGGTAAGTCTTACCGGTCTCGGGATTGGAATGACTCCTTACCCTCTCCCTTAAAACCCACATCCTTTCGTCTTTCCCTCTCCTTCCCTCTTTCCTGATGAGGCAACAGTTTGTTGCGAAAGCTTGAATTTTGTGTGTATGTTTGTGTTTGTTTGTGTGTCTATCGACTTGCCAGTTCTTTCGTTTGGTAAGTCACATCTTTGTTTTTTTATATATATAATCAGTTGGTTCTACTGAGAAATTCATCAATGGAGTAGAAGGAGTTGGCCACCAATAAATCCTTTAGTCTTCTCTTAAACTGAATTTCATTAGTTTCATTGGTTTTTAAGATTTTTATGGCTGCTGGCAAGTTATTGAAAATGTGTGTTCTTGAATAATGCACACCTTTCTGTACAAGACTAAGTGACTTTAAATCGTTGTGAAGCTTATTCTTATTTCTAGTATTGATTCCATGAATTGAGCTGTTGGTTTTTTTAAAAAGTGATGTATTTTTAATGACAAATTTCATCAAGGAATAAATACACTCCTGGAAATTGAAATAAGAACATCGTGAATTCATTGTCCCAGCAAGGGGAAACTTTATTGACACATTCCTGGGGTCAGATACATCACATGATCACACTGACAGAACCACAGGCACATAGACACAGGCAACAGAGCATGCACAATGTCGGCACTAGTACAGTGTATATCCACCTTTCGCAGCAATGCAGGCTGCTATTCTGCCATGGAGACGATCGTAGAGATGCTGGATGTAGTCCTGTTGAACGGCTTGCCATGCCATTTCCACCTGGCGCCTCAGTTGGACCAGCGTTCGTGCTGGACGTGCAGACCGCGTGAGACGACGCTTCATCCAGTCCCAAACATGCTCAATGGGGGACAGATCCGGAGATCTTGCTGGCCAGGGTAGTTGACTTACACCTTCTAGAGCACGTTGGGTGGCACGGGATACATGTGGACGTGCATTGTCCTGTTGGAACAGCAAGTTCCCTTGCCGGTCTAGGAATGGTAGAACGATGGGTTCGATGACGGTTTGGATGTACCGTGCACTATTCAGTGTCCCCTCGACGATCACCAGTGGTGTACGGCCAGTGTAGGAGATCGCTCCCCACACCATGATGCCGGGTGTTGGCCCTGTGTGCCTCGGTCGTATGCAGTCCTGATTGTGGCGCTCACCTGCACGGCGCCAAACACGCGTACGACCATCATTGGCACCAAGGCAGAAGCGACTCTCATTGCTGAAGACGACACGTCTCCATTCGTCCCTCCATTCACGCCTGTCGCGACACCAGTGGAGGCGGGCTGCACGATGTTGGGGCGTGAGCGGAAGACGGCCTAACGGTGTGCGGGACCGTAGCCCAGCTTCATGGAGACGGTTGCGAATGGTCCTCGCCGATACCCCAGGAGCAACAGTGTCCCTAATTTGCTGGGAAGTGGCGGTGCGGTCCCCTACGGCACTGCGTAGGATCCTACGGTCTTGGCGTGCATCCGTGCGTCGCTGCGGTCCGGTCCCAGGTCGACGGGCACGTGCACCTTCCGCCGACCACTGGCGACAACATCGATGTACTGTGGAGACCTCACGCCCCACGTGTTGAGCAATTCGGCGGTACGTCCACCCGGCCTCCCGCATGCCCACTATACGCCCTCGCTCAAAGTCTGTCAACTGCACATACGGTTCACGTCCACGCTGTCGCGGCATGCTACCAGTGTTAAAGACTGCGATGGTTTGCCACGGCAAACTGGCTGACACTGACGGCGGCGGTGCACAAATGCTGCGCAGCTAGCGCCATTCGACGGCCAACACCGCGGTTCCTGGTGTGTCCGCTGTGCCGTGCGTGTGATCATTGCTTGTACAGCCCTCTCGCAGTGTCCGGAGCAAGTATGGTGGGTCTGACACACCGGTGTCAATGTGTTCTTTTTTCCATTTCCAGGAGTGTATATTGGGAAGCAGTAGTTAGTAACCCAGTTCCCTAAACAGGCTTCTGCAAGATGTTCGTGAGTTCACACCACATATAACTCTTACTGCACGTTTTTATGCCCGGAAAACTTTAGCTTGGCTTGATGAATTGTCCCAAAAAATAATCCCATATGACATTATGGAATGAAAGTAAGCATAGTATGCCAGCTTTTTCATTTTTATATCCCCTATGACTGACACAATTCGCTTTGCAAATAGAGATTTGTTAAGATGCTTCAGCAGTTCTGTGGTGTGCTCCTCCCAGTTGAATTTATTATGGAGCTGTAATCCCAAGAATTTAACACTGTCCACTTCTTCTATCTGCTTTTCATCGTATGTTAGGCATATACTCGTGGGACACCCTTTACAAGTTCTGAACTGCATGTAGTGTGTTTTTTCAAAGTTTAGTGACAAAGAATTGGCTAGGAACCAGTGATTAATGTCCACAAATATTTTATTAGCTGACCTTTCTAAGACAACACTTGATTTGCTATTTATTGCAATATTTGTATCATCGGCAAACAAAATGTACTTGGCCTCTGGTAATGTTACTGGTGAAAGGCCATTGATATACACAAGAAAAAGTAAGGGCCCTAAAATGGAACCTTGTGGGACCCCACATGTAATTAATTCCCAGTTGGATGATGCCTGATAGATTGATACATGTCTCTTTCCTAATAACACCCTTTGTTTCCTGCCAGAGATATAAGATTTGAACCATTTTACATCATTTCCTGTTACGTTATAATATTTTAATTTACTTTAAAGGATATTGTGATTTACACAGTCAAATGCCTTTGACAGATCACAAAATATACCAGTTGCCTGCAATTTTTTGTCTAATGAATTAAGCGCATTTTCACTGTAAGTGTAGATAGTCTTCTCAATATCAGAACCCTTTAGAAATCCGAACTGTGATGTTGACAGTATGTTATTTGAGATAAGATGGTTATAAAGCCGATTGTACATTACTTTTTCCAAAATTTTTGAGAATGCTGGCAAAAGTGAAATTGGACGGAAATTTGATGCTATTTCTTTATCTCCCTTCTTAAACAGTGGCTTAACTTCAGCATATTTCAACCATTCAGGAAATATTCCACTGATAAATGACTGGTTACACAGATAGCTTAATATGTTACTTAACTCAGAATCACATTCTTCAATTAACTTTGTTGATATTTCATAGCAGCATCTACAGAACCTGACAACCCCATCTTGTCAGTAACAGTTATAAAATGTTTGTTAAAAAGTTCTGCAACACTGTATACGTCTGTCACCAATGTATCATTTACTCTTCATGCTATTTGTCCCTCTTCATGTCTGGTTCTACCGGTCTCCTCCTTCACTATATCCCATATAGTCTTTATTTTGTTATCTGATATGACTATCTTTTTCTTGTAATATATTTGCTTTGATGTCCGTATTACGGTCTTTAATATTTTGCAGTATTTCTTTTAATGTGCTATAGCATCAACATCGGAACTGTTTCGGATTGACAGATACAGTTTTCTTTTTGTTTTACAAGTACCCCCTATTCCTTGAGTAATCCAAGGCTTCTTTGTAGACTTTGCTCTAACCTTCGTAAGTTTTGGGGGGAAAATAATTAATTTTTGGCTTATTGATTACCCTCTTGAGCTCAGATTTAACAGATTTTATATCCTGTTCAGTATTAACATTTAACAGAAGGAACTGCATGTCATGGTCTGAGAGACCATTGACTATTGGTTTTGTAATATGATTTTGTTCATTGGACTTTTCTATAAGATATTATCAATGGCTGTTTGTGAGCATTTGGCTACCATAGTGGGGTCCTTTACTGTGGGAATTAAGTTGAATGATAGTGTTACTAACTCATATAAGTTCTTATTGGGAGAGTCTTTAAGGAAATCTACATTGAAATTACCAGCAACCACTATTTCTTTGTTTTTGGTTGTTAAATGAGCCAGTACAGCTTCAAGGTGGTTTACGAACCGATTAAAGTTACCTGCAGGTGCTCAATATTACGAAGGATTTTTTGTGAAATTCTACTTCTGTTGCACATGCTTCCATATGCTGTTCTAGGCAAAATTTATGAATGTCTATGTTCTTAAATTTATGACAGTTCCTGATGAAAGTGGCAACTCCTCCTTTCTCCATTTCTGATCTACAAAAGGGAGATGCTAACCTAAACCCTGTAACACTTAAAAGTTCTATACCAGTGGTCACCTGATATTCAGAGAGGCAGATTATGTCAGCTGGGTTTGAAGACTCTAATTCATCTATGCAGATAATTAATTCATTAATTTTATTTCTCAGTCCTTGAATATTTTGATACAATAAAGAGAGCTGACATTTCACATTGCCTGAGTTAAAATTGGGTAGAGTTAAAATATCTGCTGACTGTTGTTAATTCTTAACCAATAGCTGTTTATGCTGATGTAATAAGCTAGAATTATGCTTTTTGGTTTCTTTCTCAAACTGAAGGTTTGTCTCAGTCCTAACCTCTCTTAAAATTTGTTTTCTTTCTGTCCTTGCTACCCTAAAAAAGGATCTTTTCTTAACCCTATAACCACTGGTATTTTATCACTCATGACAGTGCCTCCCCCCTTTAACTTTCCTGCTATTTTCCCAGCCACTTTACCCTTCCCCTTCCTGTTGAGGTGAAGGCCATGCCTAGTATAATCCCACCTATTGAGGGAAGCAACAGGAACCACACCAATGTGTGACCCTGCCCCCAACATAAGCAGCCGTTCCAACTCCAAATTAACTCTCTTGACAGAAGAGTTCAAATGAGGTCGGTCATGGGGCCCAAGAACAGATACAAACTCAACACTAGTATGCTTCGATACTGTCAATACTGTTACCTGCCCCACCCACTATAACCACGGTGTCTTCCTTAGTGAAATCTTTGCAGAGTGATCCTAAATCCTCTGTCACCTGCTCCAGTCCAGCACCAAGTTTAAAAAAATTGGTGACCTGGTATTCTGATACTAGTTCATCCTGCAAAAGTTGGCCAACACCTCTTCCATGGGAACTACCTAACAACAACACTTTCTTTCTCTTTACTGATTTCCCTACATTCTTACTTTTCAATTTGCTGCTGAAAGTTTGTTGTGCGCTGTCTACACCTGCAACTGCTTGAGGCTCACCAGCGTCTAACTGAAGCAACAGGTCAAATCTATTTTCCACATTCACCACAAAGCTGTCAGACAAAGTTCTAGGCCTGTTCCTCCTGTTGCCTGTTGCCACTTCCCACCTCTCCTTACCCTTCTCCCTCCTTTACCTATCAATATCTCCCCTGGCCTTGTCTAACTCAGCCTGAAGGGCGGCAATTTTCCTCTCCTGTTCTAGTATTTTCCTGTCTCTACTACAAATCCTACAAAACCACTGATGAGTCTCATTTACTTCCCCTATTCCCACACCACTACAGTCACCCACATGGAAAAAAACTACAGCACCCATTACACCAAAGCCCCGACCTAACAATTCTGCGGCAAGTTGAGCACTTTTCACTCATGATAAACATAATAGAGTATTAAGAATAAGTCAGTTAAATAACACGAAAATATGGTTCCACAAATTTGGCCTATACGCAACTGTGTGTAAACAAAAACAACAGTGCAAAGTTGCTGGATTGACAACTTAAACTTTACGCTACTTTCCAGAACTGCTAGTTAAATAATGAAGAGGTATGCTACAGTTAAATTGCTGCAGAGAGCAAAGAACAACTAAACGAAACTCTATAGATTTACTGTGGCAAAACTTAAACGGAAAATATGACTGTAGATCTTTTCGCGTTTTCTGCTATATTACGTAAAGAAAAATGAAACCTTTAATGGTACACTTAAAAGGCACATTAATACACCTATTCACCAAGTAATCAGTAGTAAACTGTATGTTTTATAATCTAAAATGACTTAACTTTAAGAGAAGACCAAAACTCGCGCTAGTCGCCTGGCTGCAGGGTTGCAGAAGATAGGCTGGCTAGTGTGGCTAACTGAAGAAGACGTATTGAATCAAATCACGGAAAAAAGATTTTTTTGGCACAACTTATCAATAAATGAATTGCTTGGTAGGCCACATCCTGAGACATCAAGGAATAGTCAGTTTGCTGATGGAGGGAATTGTGGTAGTTAAAAATTGTAGAGGGAGACCAAGGCTTGTCTACAGTGGCGGGTTCAAGTGGATATAGGGTGGGCTAGTTATGCTTGCACAGCATAGACTAGCATGGAAAGCTGTATCACACCAGTCTTTAGATCGAAGACCACAAAAACAACCCCATTGAATGACAATCAGAGCACCACATTCGACGTCAGAAGACTTACCACAGAGAAGGAAACTTACATTTTACTTCAGAAAACTAAAAAGCTTGTAACAGCCCTATTTCCTTCAGAGTCAGTGTCTTATTTATCGCATATGATGTGGCATGAAGAACAGATTGGCACTGGATATAAATTACTACTACACGGGACGTCAGATCAACAGAGACAAGCCCCGATATTTAAATGAAATATGGTTTGAAGGGCTTCATAGTGACGTCTGTTGGAAGATCATGATGATTCCATTGCTGCTATATTACATTCGTTATCAGGTGTCAAAGAGTTGGTTTCACAAGTAGTGTAGGAGAGACCATTAAATGGAATACCAGCCACTATTCTCTTTTAGGGGCTGCATTGATGAGGACCCTATTTTTTATGTTACACTTAGGAGTCATCTTTGTACTTTACTAATATAATCTTCTGCTGGTGGCTGTGCAAAAGAACTTTAAGTTTGGAAACTTCTAAGTATCTATCTTGGTACTGCAGTGGAATGAGTAAAGACAACCATTCACCATACAAAATGGGGGCTATAACCTGTTAGCAAAGTGTCATCAGTGCATTTGAAATGAGTCTCTTGGACAGTGGCCTTGACTGTGTGAAGAGCTCTAATTCCTCCATTTGAACCAGTTAAAATGGTAAATCTCAGATTCCTAGCAGGAGTCTTGCCAGTACTCTATAATAGTATCAATAAGTTTTCACCATGGTTCAGCAACCACTGTGCCCATGGCCATGAAACATTGCATATCACAGGGATCTGGGAGTAACAAGCTATAATTCACAACCGGATTGAATTAACAATTGTTTTGTTTCACCACCCCCCAAACTCAGATGATTCAGTTGCTGAACAGTTAACAGAAAACTTGAGTCTTATTTCAAAAAGGTACCTCACCCATACAGTTGTCGTTGGAGGTGACTTCGATTTATTCTTGAGCTGTTGGCAAAAAAAGATGTTGAAAGCCGATGGTAGGCATAAAAGATCATCCAAAATTGTACTGAATGCTTTCTCAGATGATTATTTTGAACAATTAGTTCAGGAACCCACTCAAAGTATAAATAGTTGTGAAAGAATACTTGACCTCGCAGCAACAAATAATCTTGAGCGAATAGGGAGCATCCTGTCAAATACAGGGATTAGTGACAAAGCAGTTATAGTGAGATTGAATAGCATAGCATCCAAATCCACCAAAAATAAACACTAAGTACAGCTATTTTAAAAAAAAGCAGATAAAAATTTGCTCTACACTTTTCTGAGATAGTTCTTGCTATTGCTATCTAAGTGTGGACCGAGTGTGGTTTGAATTCAAAGAAATGATATCAATGGCATCTAAGAGGTAAGCAGTGGCAACTGAGACATAAATTAATAAGAGAATATTCTGATCCAACATGGGACACAAAATGGGTCAGAACACTGTTCAGAAGCAATGAGTAAAGCATTTCAAATTTAAAAGAAAATTATGTTCGGTTACCACTTTTATGCTGTTGTAATGAATGTTTATTTCTGGACGCCTACTTAAAATCAAGCAACTATCTACGTGTCACAGATTAACACAAAGCTTAAGGAAGGTGTCTGGACATCTAATAAATAATGTGTTTAAGTTGCTTCATCTCTTTGTGCAACTATTGTAACAGAAGCACCTGTTAAGTGAATACTAACACTATGCTCAATCATTGCATGTACCATTCCTCCAGCCGAAAAGAACTGTACATGAATGACAGGCATCATTGTATCTGACTTGAATGACAACTGCCAGACTGTTGCACCCATTGCAGGCAACAGCTGCTAGTAGGACCTCTTCTGTGTGTCAGATGAGATCTCCCCCCAGTTAGCCTCCCTTCCCAACTCGTCTGCAGTTTCTCTATTAACCATCTGGCATTGGAGTTTGCAGTGACAAGCAATCCATATTTTTGTACAAGTCTGTATTTGCAAACTGATCAGACCCAACTCAGGTGATGAAGTGGCATATACTATCTCAGGTATCTTCTCGTCAACCTCCTGCCCAGAGATTCTTGACCCTGGCACTGTCTGCCATTCATCGTTGGCTGACGTTGAATCAACAGGATCAAGTGTATTGTATGCAGCAATGCAAAGCACCTCAGGGTTTTTGATGGCAGCCAACTCCACCTTCATCTGCACACAACTCACACAGTCCTCAGGCAATTTTTCGTAATCAGAAGTAACCAGGTGTGTGAAAGAATCTAAAGAACTGGTAAAGTGTGATGAATTAAGTAAATTAGGCCTGTTGAATGAACAAAGTACCACGGTTGCTGTAAATATTGCTTCTGAAACTCCCTATTGCATAAGCTGTTGCCTTACTGAGCTATGTTTTCAATGGTCACTGACCTATTATAATCAGGCAGTTGTGACTTTGATGACAGTAGGGCTCTACATTACAAAATTCTCATGTGCATCCCTGGCTCTTGTAAATACATAGACAAGCAAAATAGTTTAAAAAGCAAAGAGTAATATGTACACACAAAATCTAGAGATCATACATTTCCAGTTAGAAGTATCAAAAGAAATAAGTAACTTTGCACAACTCAAGTACTACAGCTGTTCTCACCAATGCTGTGAAAGCTGACACATTTTCTTGAGGTGCTTGTCACATAAAACAGTGTAGTGCGTATGTGCAGCTTTTTTATAATGCTACGAATATGCCGAGCATCACCTCCAATTTTAAGAAACTGTAAACTGAATGCAAACTACTTAGCAGAAAAAAATTATCTAGTAGAGTCCTGATCTATTATAACTTTTATGCAAACAGAAGCAATTGGAATTGGAGGCCAAAATCATTGTATGTCATATAGATACCTTATATTGTCTCTCGTGATCCAGTCCATTATGCTGTGGAAACTTTATTAACTGATCATGAAACTGTGGGAAATTTTGTCTTGTGTTGCACATATAATTTCCTCTGAAGTAGCATTTAGACTCTGAAGACTCAAAATGTATTGATATAGAATTGAAAGTGATGAAGTAATATTAACATTTTGAAAGAGAACTGGACTGTAAAACTGAAACTACTGGTAGCTATGTGTTGGGTATTAATTAGGGACTGGAAGTCAGTGTGACGCATCAGACTAGAAAAAAGAAATGTATGTAAACCTTTATCCATTGATGATACCTATTTTTTTAAATATGATTTTTGCAGAGATTAACAGAACCAAAGCTGAAGTCTTTGTATAGTGAACTGAAGATCCATGACAAAGAAGAACTGGTGTGGAAGAAGATGAAAGCAGATGGGTTAGACAAAGATGGCCTAGAAGAAGCAAAAATGAGAAAGCGTCTGATTGGTAAGTGATATTAAAATGGATAGTGCAGACAACAGCATTCTGATTTGCTTGTGAATGAATAATCAGTGGATATTAACAAATAATTTCATAATGAGATTTTCAATGTGCAGTGGAGTGTGTGTCGATATGAAACTTTATGGCTGATTAAAACTGTGTGCCGGACTGAGATCCCAACTTGGGACCATTGCCTTTTGCATGCAGGTACTCTACCACTGGGCTACCCAAGCACAACTTGCGACCCATCCTCATAGCTTTACTTCTGCCAGTACCTCATATTAGTTAATAGTCCACTACAGGTTGAAAATCTCATTCTGGAAACAACCCCCTGGGCTGTGGCTAAGCCATGTCTCCGCAATAGCCTTTCTAGGAGTGCTAGTCTTGCAAACTTCTGTGGAGTTTGGAAGGTAGGAGATGAGGTACTGGCAGAAGTAAAGCTTTGAGGACAGATGATGAGGCGCACTTTTGTATCTCCATTGATGTAGCACTTGGCCACGAAAGACAAAGGTCCCGAGTTCGAATCTCGGTCCAGTACAGAGTTTTAATGTGCCAGGAACTTTCAAATCATCTCATATTTTATTCTTGTCAGGATAATGCATTAATTATTTGCAACAAGATAAACAGTGTGCTAGACAGGGATCTTAATGGAGATAAATGCCATATGTAGGTAGTCCCCTTAAAATTCTGCTTCACAGCTCAAGTCAAAGCTTTAACCTGCCATGGGTTTCCCTCAATTCTTTCCAGGTCTCCTCCTTCATGTGATGCAAGTCCTGAAGCATTACAGAAGATCTTCTGTAATGTGTTAAAGGAATGGAGGAGAGACAGTGGCACATTGAAACTGCGAGTTTTTCCGTAAGCGTACTTTATTGGTTCAGACAAAAGAACTACTATTCACAGACAACAGGTACTGTAGACTGAGTCTCAGTCCAGTGTATAGTGGTCTCAGTCCAGTGTATAGTTTCAACTTGTCACAAACAGTTGTTCTACCTGTTAAAACAACTCTCTAACAGTTTCTTATTCCAGTCCTGTCACGGGCATATCCTGTCCTTTCAGACTCAGTGCCGCCTATGAGAATATTCATGTTGTATAGGAAGTTGTGCACAGTGATTTATATACATGTGAACACAAACCTGCTGTCCATCCAAATGAATGGTCACTAGCAAACTACCGAGCGAGGTGGCGCAGTGGTTAGACGCTGGACTCGAATTCGGGAGGACGACGGTTCAATCCCGCGTCCGGCCATCCTGATTTAGGTTTTCCGTGATTTCCCTAAATCGCTCCAGGCAAATGCCGGGATGGTTCCTTTCAAAGGGCACGGCCGACTTCCTTCCCCGTCCTTCCCTAATCCGATAAGACCGATGACCTCGCTGTCTGGTCTCCTTCCCCAAAACCAACCAACCAACAACTAGCAAACTGGGTGATGAGCAGAGTTTACAGCACAAGAGCAGAACGTGCAGTTGACCACAACATGTTTGACTAACTGTGGCCATTTCACAAAGCTTGTAATGACCATTAAGAGTCAACAGAGAATTTTTCAGTTGAAGACATATTCCTCGGCTTCACAAGTGGTAACTAAGGTTTATTGACGTGTTGAGTATGACAAAACTGGAGTCAGTAAGACAGCAGGAAGCATTAGGACTGGCAAGACCAAGTGAATTTTATCTCCATACAAGAGCATACTAAGTTATCCAGAATTGGCTGCCCTCCAGGTAAGAAATTTCTCTGACACTAGTGACATGATGATTGTCACACAGCACCACAGTCAAAGCTGGCTAATGACTCCTACCACAAAAAAGAGACTAATTAGCTCACGGCACTCAAGAATAGTGCATTTAATCATTAAAGATTGCAGCTAAATCGCTCTATAAAATAAACAATTCATATGCAACCAACAAAGACTGTTTTCAGTGGCTTAAGGGGATTCTGTTTGTACCAGCATCGCCACCAAAGCTAGATGACGAGAACCGAACTGCTACTGAATTCATTATATGAGGTGGGAATTCAGGCTACAAACAGATGACAAGTGTAAAAGTCTCAAAGACACTGTTTTGAACTTGAGTACCTTTGAATAGTAGTTGGCATTTAGTAGAAGATCAAAGTTAATGACTTTAACTTCTAATCTCTGAAAATTTCTGCATAGTATTCAAGATGAGTTTGCAACTAACTCTTGTTTCTGAAGCTTTCAAGAGTTTTACTTAATACAGAACAGAAGCATTTCCGTTATCTGCCTCTATAAAGTAAACTTCACTTACATAGTTTAATCGCTGTGAGACGTTGAGGGATATAATTTAGGGAAAAGAGATTACTCTTCCTCTGAAGAAGTAATAGATGTGCTAGAAGAGCTTTATATCCATATAAATTGCCTACACAAATATAAGTGTGATAACTAAGGTCTGTAGAAGGCATTTCACCCCTGAACTTCCTCTAATTACTTCACCTAATAAAACCAAGCAAAAAAAAAAAAAAAAAAAAAAAAATATTTGATGGTGCTGAGCCACAGTCATACCATATTGTTTGAAAGAATAAATGACCATTTGACTGTATATTACTGTACATTACCTGCTTTGTGCTGACTTTACCTGATATGATGTGTTAATGTCCTATCACACCCATCTTACAATACCTCCCACTTTACTTCATTAATGTACACTCAGACTTTTCTCTTTGTGGTCCCCCTCTCTCTCTGTGGCATATTCTCTTAGCTCCCTTCCCTCTCAACTCACTCCTCTTCATTATGTCTACACACAGCTTCCCCTGCCAGCTCCAGGTGGACTCACTGTTGCCACATTCTTGTCTTGTTCCCCTACCACCTCTTCCTCCCAGCTGTAAGCTTACTTTCCTTCTACCCCTCCATTCCTCCTCCTTCCTTGATCCTTTCAGAAATACCACGGTCTGTATCAGGAAGATCCTTGAACAGATCATCAACTGTTGTTTTAGGCAAGTTCCTAAAACATGGGATCTCAACTCTGTCATAAGAGGCAACTAAAAGGGGTCTCACACTTTTTGGTCCTATAAGTTCAGGTCCCATTTTATAGTTTGACCTGCCACTTTCCAAATTCTACAGGAGTGCGGACCTTATAGGGAAGAAGCCGTACGTGGTGCATGAGTTCCCCATAGTGCCCTTAGATCTGATCCCCTGAACCTCTTGTCGTGGCTTTGCATCTCCACCTGCAATTCAACTATTTGGGCGAGGACACTTTCCAGTGTATGTCATCTTCTTCTGTTGTCTCCTGTCCTCTTTCGCCCCCATGACAGTATTGGATTTCTCTGTGCCCATTATCCAGCACTGTAACCAGTCCTATGTGGTGGGGCTGTCATGTACCCATTTGGTCATAGCCTCCTGACAACATAGGGGTCGCACTGCTGATGCCTGAGCTGTAAACTCCACATTGTGTGCCAAGGAGTAGATGTCTGCCTTCCTGGGGCATCAGGACTCCTGGCAACAGCCATCATGCCAGGTGGCCTTTGCTGTGGCTGGGCAGCACCCATGGGGAGAGCCCCTGATCAGAGTGGGTGGCATCAGGGCGGATGACCCCCAAAGCCTCAGTTTGTTGTTGAACACCTTGAGGATAAGTTTGGGGAAGTGACAGCGCTGTCCAAGATAAGAAGTGGTACAGTCTTAATTCAGACAGTATCCCCCAGCCCAATCCCGGGCGTTACTTGCTTGTGACCGGCTGGGTGATATTCCTGTTTCTGTCACTCCCCATAAAAGCCTCAACATAGTCCAGGGGATTATTTTCCACCGCAACCTCCTCTTGCAGTCTGATGACGAGCTCCGCGCCAATCTAGAACGGCGGGGGTGTTCACTTCATCCGGCACATTTACAGGGGACCCAAAGACAACACGGTTGCTATTGGTGCCATCATCTTGGCCTAGAGGGTGATTCAGTGCCTGAAAAGGTCAAGGTGATGGTTTACTGCTGTGACCTTAAACCATACATCCCTCCCCCTATGCAGTGCTTTAAGTGCTGGAAATTCGTGCACGTCTTCCCGCTGCACTTCTAGTGCCACATGTCGAGATTGCGGACGTCCACTGCATCCAGATACTCCCTGTGTGCCTCCTTCCACTTGTATCTACTGCGGAGAGCTGCACTCCCCCTCCTCACCAGACTGCACAGTACTCCAAAAGGAGTGGAAAATCATGGAGTACAAGACCCTGGACTGGTTGACTTACCAAGAGGCTAAACCTAAATTTGAATGATTACACCCCTTTCAGTTGACGTCCACAAACACTGCAGCTACATTACCATCTCTATCACAAATACCAGTCATACCACACTATATGCCACGAATAGTGGGCCCTTCAGCCCTCCAGAATACATCTGCCCCCTTGGTGGTAGGGGGAAAATCTCCTTCCATTGCTCCCAAAGTACCTACTTCGGGAGCAAGGCCCCCCCTAATGCAGGGGACATCTGTCCCCTGCCCCCAGCCGGACAAGCAGCAGCCTCCTCCGGCTCCTCTTGTGCGGAAGAGGCCCCTCGGGACCCTCTCTCCCAAGTTCTCCACTAATGCCACAGTGGACACTTGCCAGTGGCTAAAGGAAGCAAAAGCTGCTGGACAAAAAGCTTCACAGTCTTCCTCCATGACTGAAGCTGCTTCGGAGAAGTTCTCCCAGCAAAACCCCAAAAGAGAAGCGAGTGGGCAAGCAAACAAAGAAGTCTGCTAAGAAAAAGGACCCTCTGGTGGTCCCAGCACCACCACTCCCTACCAATTCTGCACCTGTGGATGAGGTGGAGATCTCAGTGTCCCCTGAAGACCAGGTTGTCAGTGATACCTCATCCACAATAGGAATGGATACAAATACTCAAACCGGTGGCAGCAGGTGACCCTGAGGCGTAACTTGCCTTCTTGCATGCTTCATGCCTTCCCAACCTCACGGTAATGTCATCCTCCAGTGGAATTTCTGTGGTTTTTTCCACCACCTGGCTGAGCTACGGCAACTGTTAAGTTTAACATCTGCTTTCTGCATTGCCCTCCAGGAAACCTGGTTTCTGACAATACAGACCCCTGCCCTTTGCAGCTATAGGGGATATTATGAGAACCGTAGTGACTATAGTAGAGTGTCAGGTGGAGTTTGTGTCTATGTCCTGAACTCAGTATGCAGTGGACCTGTGCCCATTCAAACCCCTCGTGAAGCTGTAGCTGTTAGGATGAGGATGATGCAGGAAATATCTGTCTGCAACGTATATCTTCCTCCAGATGGTGCATTACTCCTGAATGCCTTGGCTGCACTGATTCATCAACTCCCTAAACCTTTTCTAGTTCTGGGAGATTTTAATGCCCATAACCCCTTTTGGGATGGCACTGTGCTTACTGGCCAAGGTAGAGATGTTGAAACTTTTCTGTCTCAACTCGACCTCTGCCTCTTAAATACTGCCCCCCCCCTCCCCCCCCCCCCCCCCCCCACACACGTTTCAGTGACGCTCATGGCACTTGCTCGGCCATTGATTTATCCCTCTGCAGCCCATGACTTCTCCCATCTGTCCACTGGAGAGTCCACGTTGACTTGTGTGGTAGTGACCACCTTCCCATCTTCCTGTCACTTCCCCAGCACCAATCCCCTGGATGACTACCTAGATGGGCTTTAAACAGTGCAGACTGGGAAGCTTGTACCTCTGCTGTCGCTGTTGAATCTCTCTCACATGGTACCATCGATGTGGTAGTTGAGCAGGTCACTAGAACGATCTTTTCTGCGACAGAAAACACGATCCCTTGTTCTTTAGGGTGCACCGAGCAAAAGTCCGTACCTTGTTGGTCGCCAGAAATCACTAAGGCCATTAAAGAGCGTTGGCGAGCTCTACAGCGGCATAAGCAGTACCGTTCCCTAGAGCACCTAATAGCTTTTAAATAGCTCCATGCCTCCATTCGCCAGCTTGTAAAAAGACAGAAACAGGAGTGTTGGAAGAGGTATGTCTCGACCATTGGGTGCCGTATGTCACTTTCCCAAGACTGGACGATCAGATGTGTTTGTTGGTACCAGACCTTGAAGGGTGTTACTGGCATTAACATCAATGGCGTGTTATCTACCAACGCAAACACAATTGCCGAGCATTTTGCTGAGCACTATGCTCGAGCCTCCGCATCAGAGAATTATCCCCCAGCATTTCGCAACTTCAGACAGTGGATGGAAAGGAAAGCCCTCTTGTTCACTGAAAGTCCCAGTGAACCATATAGTGCTCCATTTACAGAGTGGGAGCTCCTCAGCGTCCTTGCACATTGCCCTAACACAGCTCCTGGGCCAGATCGGATCCACAGTCAGATGATCAAACATCTCTTGTTCGACTACAAGCGACACCTCCGTGTCATCTTCAACTGGATCTGGTGCGATGGCCTCTTTCCATCGCAATGGCGGGAGAGCACCATTATTCCAGAGCTCAAACCCGGTAAAAACCCGCTTGATGTGGATAGCTATCGGCCCGTCAGCCTCACCAACATTCCTTGAAAGCTGTTAAACCTTTGGTAAGTAGGCCGTTGTGTTGGGTCCTGGAGTCACATGGTGTACTGGCTCCATGCAGGGCCGTTTCCGCCAGGGTCGCTCTACCATTGATAATCTAGTTTCCCTCAAGTCTGCCATCTGAACAGCCTTTTCCAGACGCCAATACCTCATTGTCGTCTTTTTTGATTTACGAAAAGCTTATGACACGACTTGGCGACATCGTATCTTTGCCACATTACATGAGTGTGGTCTCTGGCCTGTTCCCGATTTTTATCCAAAATTTCCTATCGTAACGTACTTTCCATGTTCAAGTTGGTGCCTCCCATAGTTCCCTCCATATCCAGGAGAATGGGGTCCTGCAGGGCTCTGTATTGAGTGGATCTCTATTTTTAGTGGCCATTAACAGTCTAGCAGCAGCTGTCGGGCCGTTGGTCTCACATTCTCTGTATGCAGACAACTTCTGCATTTCATACTGCTCGTCCAGTACTGGTGTCGCTGAGCGGTGCCTACATGGAGGCATCCACAAGGCGTAGTCATGGGCTCAGTTTTCAGCTGCGAAGTTGTGTGTCATGTACTTCTGTCAGCATTGTACCGTTCATTTGGAACCAGAACTGTACCTTAATGACGATCTACTTACTGTAGTGGAGACATATTGATTCTTAGGACTGGTTTTCGATGCCCGATTGACATGGCTTCCTCATCTTCGTCAGCTTAAGCGGAAGTGCTGTCATCACCTCAATGCCCTCTGCTGCCTGAGCAACACCAACTGGGGATGCAGATCGCTCTACGCTGCTGCAGCTCTACAGAGACCTTGTTCAATCCCACCTTGACTACAGGAGTCTGGTTTATGGTTCGGCAGTGTCCTCATCTTTGCATTTACTACCCAGTGCACCACTGTGGTGTTTGACTGGCACGTTACACAGCACACATTCGTAGTTCTCCTGAGCATCCGAATTACCGTCTCCTTTTCCCATCCACAGTGGTTCATCTCTCACATCGAAGGCCCAGGTCAGGGCTTACAATTGTGGTTGGCATCCAATCTCTTCTGTCTGAAGTGCAGTCCTGGCCTTTACCACCTATACTCAAGGTCCAGTCATGTACACCTTCATGGTGTATATCTAGGCCGAATCTTCGCCTGGACCTTACACATGGTCCTAAGGACTCAGTTAACCCCGCGACTCTTCGCTGTCACTTCCACTCGATTCTTTACACCGATGGTTCGACAGCTGATGGTCACATTGGCTTTGCGTGTGTTCATGGAGGACAAATTGAACAGCACTCCTTGCCAGATGGCTGCAGTGTTTTCACTGCGGAGCTGGCGGCCATTTCTCATGCTCTTGAGCGCATCCACTTGTGGCCTGGTGAGTCGTTTCTTCTCTGTACTGACTCCTTTAGCAGTCTACAAGCTATCAACCAGTGCTACCCTCTCCATCCTTTGGTAGTGACCATCCAGGACTCCATCTATGCCCTGGAATGGTTCGATCATTCTGTGGTGTTAGTGTGGACCCCAGGCCATGTTGAAATCCCAGGAAGTGAACTCCCTGACAGGCTGGCCAAACAGGCTACACAGAAACTGCTTCTGGAGATCAGCAACCCTGTAATTGACCTGCGATCATAATTACGCCACAACGTTTTTCAGTTTTGAAAGATGGAATGGCATAATCTCAGTACACACAACAAACTGTATGCCCTTAAGGAGACTACGAATGTGTGGAAGGCTTCCATGCGGGCCTCTCTCAGGGACTCTGTGGTTCTCTGCCGGTTCTGCATTGGCCATACGTGGCTAACACATGGCTACGTCCTCCGTCGCGAGGACCCACCTCGGTGCCACTGTGGCTCACATATGACTGTCGTCCACATCTTGCTGGAGTGCTCTCTTTTAGCTGCTCGGTGTTGGACGACAATGCCTCAACAGCAGTTTTAGTTTCATCTTTTATTCTTGAGGGGGATTTTTATCGTACCATCTAAGGGTTGGCATTTAGCCTTCTCTCTGAGGTTGCCACCCTCCCTTCATTTTTACTCTGTCACACTTTCTTTGCATTTGTTTGTCTTTGTGATTGTCTTTTCCCTACATGTGTTCATCTCACCTTGTGTTTTTGGGGGTGGACATTTTAATGTGTTGCAAGGTGGCTGGTTCATCCTCTTTTATTATTGTGTTCAGCCAGCCCAGACCATCTGCTCTATGGTTTTAACACCTTCTTCTGCTTTTCCTTGTGGTGTATGTTTTCCCTGTTTGCTGTTTGTTCCATTCGTTTTCTTTTTAGGTGTGGTGGGTGTTTTTGTACCTTGAGCCTTGCTTGCATCAGGAAAAAGGGACTCATAACCCTGTAGTTTGGTCCCTTTATACCCCAAACCAGCCAACCAATCCAATCTCTGAAACACTTCTGGTATTCATCTTTGGGGTAGCTTTCAGCTCTCTAACCAACACATTTTTAATCATATCTATGTGTGTACTGTTTAAAGTTTTCTCTATTTTTGATAACATAAAAAAGTCACCCATGTCTGACGAATAAGGCAGTCAAGGCATAATTACAGCTTTATTTGACCAAAAGTTTATGTACAAGCACCAAAGTGTGAACAGGTGCATTATTGAATGTGCTTCCACTGAGACAGTTAAAATTTGGTTTTGCCTACATAACCATATACCCGTGTTTCATCACCTGTTATGACACATTTAAGTAATATGGATCTTTGGTTGACTTCTTCTAGTGACTACTGAGAACTTTGCATTACATTGTCAGCAACCTTTCTAATCATGATTTGGGAATCGTTTATTGTCATTTCTTTCATTATTTCCACACTTACAGCAACTGACGATGTGCTGTGGCATTCAGGTTGCTCGTCATCTTCAACATCTTCAGGGCCTTCTTTCAAATTCTTATACCACTCATAAGTTCTTGTTGCACATATAGCAGATTCACCAAAAGCAATATTTAACATTTTGAAATCTTCACTGCACTTTACTCTGGTTTTGTAGCAAAATTTAATACATATTCTTTTACACACCTCTCCGCTGCCCTCCATGTCTCCTCCACTATATGGTGAGTATCAACTTTCCTTTTCACAATATTTTTACATTCCATCCTGGATTTTCCATTGTTTGACTACAATCAAACAAGTGTGTCAGTGGATAAAACAGTAGTGGTCTAGAGTGAGAGAAAACATTGTTTTTAAATCTTTCAAGAAGTGCAGCATAAGTAACGCTCTTGATGGCAGTGAAGACCATCTTATATATGAAGAGGAAGAAGAAGAAGAAGAAGAAAGTTCAGATGATGATTTTCATGGTTTTTAAGGTTAGGTTAGTTTTATAAATTAAGAATTTTTTTTAAATCCAGCTTTTCAGTCTAATAATAAAAATTTTATTAAAAAAAAATTGCTTAAAAATTAAGGTGCGTATTGTAGTTCATAAAATATGATACTTCATCAGCTATGAAGCTGCCAGTAAAACTCTCCTTCAAAAGTAATGGAGAGGATAATTGTAAAGCCATTACATTTGGCGGAACGCAGACGTAGAACAGATTTTTTTTTCTTTTTAGATAAAATAATTTGGAGTGTTGGGCCACGTCATTGTAACTACCAAAACAGCTAAATTGCCAACTTTTCACTCTACAGTTTAGCTTGTTTAGTTGTAATATTTGGAGATCCTTTCAGAAAGAATAGTGGTTTGGCTGCTTAGTAGGAACATATCAAAACAGATTTCCATACCCAGCCTCTGTGCTTTACCTGAATTATTGCTTCTTACCATCTGATGATAGCTTCTCAGTGTGCAGAACGCCACACATACTCTGCCACACATACTGCCAGTGTCAATACCGTTATTTGGTCATCTGCACAATCGATGAACTTGCAGGCTCCCTCTGAATGCTGCAAGATGTTACAATGTGGAGTCTGAAAGGCATAGTTATTATACATAATGCAAATGTGTGCTCAAGATTGCTATTTTTAACAAAAATTACAGCTATCTAATGCTGCCAGTGGGTCGTAGAACTTGAGGTTCAGTGTGGTGTGTTGTTAAATGCATTTGGATCTTAACTGATAATGTAGTCAAATGGTCCCTACCTTTTCAGAAAATATCATCTTAAATGACTGCACCTCTGTGTGGCTGCCAATTGACTGAGGATGAGACAAGGGAACATATTCGTACTCAAAAAAATCCTGCTAATCCTGACCACTTGCAGAAACGTTTCCTTAAACAGTAGACTAATTCACAGACAAAAATGTCCAACAAATGAGTATAAAATTATCAAAGAGCAAGAGCTTGAAAGATAGTGTTGTTGTTTTCTATTGTGTGTTTCTGTGCACCATGCACCAACCTTTTCCTGTTTTACTTATGTTTTCATCCACGAATTTTCATTATTGTTGTAAATTTTATTTAGGTGGTGCCCCACAACTTATAAATATTTGAAGAATATCATGATTACCAGATAACCTGCTGTTTGAATAAAAACTTGACTATTTTTTTGGTTGGACATTTCATCAAGTCCCTGTACGACAGAAAAGCATCAATAATATTTGACTAGTTTTGCCATGAAAATAAACCTAATATGATGCCTGTCTAATGTGAAAAGTGATATACATATGTAAAAATTCATAGTGTATAATAACGAAAATAATCAGTTTTTGATAATATAATGTAAACGAATAGATAAAAAAATGTACTTGCCAAGTGGCAGCAGGGGAACACACTTGCAAAAGGATTTCACTTTTATAAGCTTTTGGAGCCAGTGGCTCCTTCTTCTGCCAGAAGAATTGCAGGGGAAGGAAAAAGGGGTGAAGGAAAAGGACTGGAGTGGTTTAGGGAAAGGGGTATTAGAAAAGTCACTCAGAACCCTGGGTCAGGGAAGACTTACTGGACAGGATGAGAAGGAAAGATTGATTTTTGGGGACTGCACTGGACAAGATTTGAAAACCTGCTTTGAGGTTTTCAAATCTCGTCTGGTGCAGCCCCCAACAATCAGTCTTTCCTTCTCACTCCATCCGGTAAGTCTCCCCTGACGCAGGGTTCTGAGTGACTTTTCTAAACTGTACCCCATTCCCTAAACCACTCCAGTCCTTTTCCTTCCCCTTCAACTCTTCTGCTAAAAGGAGGAGCCATGGCTCTGAAAGCATGTAAAAGTGTGTGTGTGTGTGTGTGTGTGTGTGTGTGTGTGTGTGTGTGTGTGTGTTTCCCCCTGCCTCCACTTGTGAGTAGATTTATTTTTATCTATCCATTCACATTAAAATTCATATGTACTTCATGTATATTATAATATGAAGTTAGTAATAAAATGAAGTCAGAGTGGATTTATTATATTCATATCCACTGCTGATAAACAAGAAATGCAAGCTACAACAAAGTGATGGTAAAAACATATTGTGATGTTTCTAAAATTATGTGGATAATAAGTAGAGATGTACATGAGCCACATAAACTTTGGAACAGTATGATGATAAGTTTCTAACAGAATTTTACTTGATGATGTGACTTACCAAATGAAAGTGCTGGCAGGTTGATAGATACATAAACAAACAGAAACATACACACAAAATTCAAGCTTTCGCAACCAACGGTTGCTTCATCAGGAAAGAGGGAAGGAGAGGGAAAGACGAAAGGATGTGGGTTTTAAGGGAGAGGGTAAGGAGTCATTCCAATCCCGGGAGCGGAAAGACTTACCTTAGGGGGAAAAAAGGACAGGTATACACTCGCGCGCGCGCACACACACACACACACACACACACACACACACACACACACACACACACACAGATATCCATCCGCACATATACAGTCACAAGCAGACATTTCTTTACATGCACAGCACTAGATGAGGCTTCATGATAACAGGACATTCCTTGTCTGCTCTAATTCCCAGAGACAAGTAAAAGTAGTTGAGCAGATAAATTAGTGAAGCAAATTGAAGATGCTTCTTCTCCAAGAGGCAGTTGCAGATTGTGATATTCTTGTGGGTACTGGGTGCAAGGAAAACTATTTGATAGAAATAAAAACTCCCTGGTCGAAAGTTGAAATCAACTCGAAAGGATGGCCTTCTGGAATATTGTAATGTTCTTCTTCAAACTGTTCTCACAGTAGTGAAGCAGAGTAATTAGTCAACATGAAAAGTTAGGGGCAAAGGGAAAAAAAAGGTACTACTGTTAGTGAAATAAATAGTCTGTGGTACCTCTCTTCGTTCTCTTATAGGCAATGAGAAATGGGTCTCATTTTCCTGTTGTGCCTTTTGACACATATTTTCGTCCTCTGGCATGAAGATTCACTTGGATCTATTACTTGTTAATGTGCTCCATATTTTAATCTCCTGTATTTTGTATGGAGGAGGCCCTTGACTTATTACTCAACCTAATATCCATCTGTAGTAATGATTGGTTAAAAACGTATTTTAGGTTTCTGTGCAGGATTAGGTCTGCAGCCAGTTTTGATTGAGAAGAGATTTTGGTGTGGGACCAGATGACTGACTCATTTTTGATTTTGTGTGATTAACCATTCAGATGTACAGCACCTGTGTTATTGTTTTAGGTATTTGTTTGGATTTATTCTCTTAGTATGTGCTAATTTGTAATAGATTTGAACATGTTTATGAAAGCACTTTTATGTACAAGGCTATTATGTGAATACAGATGGCATTCTTAGTAGTTTATGGTATATATTTAGGCTGTCTAAAACTCTTTAAACTATATCCATTCCATTACAAACACAAATCTATGGTGATAACTGTGCTGTTGAGTATCTTAAATCTCATATCCACCAACCATATTCCCTAAAAGCCCTGTAATTTTTTGGTATGGATGGTTGTGTGTAGTGAATTTTAATATTTATTAGTTACAAGTAGCCATCATGAAAAGAATAGACCATATTCAATTTAACAACAATATGAAAATGTTAGATTGCTACTCAGTCTACAGAGGAGGCACTGAGTCGCAGATGCAATTAAAAGATCGCCAAACTTATAAGCTTCTGGACAATATAGTCCTTCTTCCAAAATAGAATATGCAACCATGCTCTCTCTCTCGCTCTCTCTCTCTCTCTCTCTCTCTCTCTCTCTCTCTCTCTCCCTCTCTCCCTCCCCCCCCCCCCCCCCCCCCCCCCTCCCTCTCTCTCTCTCTCTCTCTCTCTCTCTCTCTCTCTCTCTCTCTCACACACACACACACACACACACACACACACACACACACACACTATTTCAGGAGGAGGACTTTTTTGTTTGAAAGCTTGAAGTTTATCAATCTTTTCATTGCATTTGTCTGTGAGCCAATGCCTCCTCTGTGTGGTAACAATCTATCCTTTACATGTTGTTGTTGTTCCACTTTCAGAATTCACTTCATATATATTAATTATTTATGTTAATAATTTCTTGCAGTAACAGCCTTGATTGTTTTTTTAGCTAAATTTTTCTCTCTGCATGAATTTTTAAGTTATTTATTGTACATACAGGTATAATGAGTATGTAAAGTCTTCTTAGACACTTAGGTGACATCAATAATTCAAGAGTTTTCTTTTTTACAGGAATAATGAGTACTTATGGTCTTCTTGAACATTTTGAAGATATCAATGACCCAAAACAGTACAAGCAGCACAAGGCTTTTAATGAAGCATCTGAGGATTATATAAATAAAAGTCTATTTAAGGACAAGAAACTGAACAAGTTGTGGGAGAAAGCAGAAAAGGCGGGTTTCACAGGTGACTACTTGATATTCATAAGATTTTTAAACTGCAGAAAAGTATAGGTATGTTTTTTCAAGGTAGCTGAAAGAGCATTTTACTATCCACTCTCTTACATGGTTGGATACACTTTGTTTGGATATGTTCTTATTTTTTTAAAGTTTTTTGACCGTCTGTAATGTAACTGTTGCTAAATCATCATTACATTTTGTTATTAAAATATTATTGAGCCATTTTCATTAATGTACATTTAGAAAATAATAAATTGCCCTAATTATTTTGCCTCTGCTTCCATACAGCTGAAGAGTTACAAGCCTTAAAAGAGGAATTTGGTCATCATCAGGACAAGATAGATCAGTATTATTCTCTCCTGCACGAAGTAAAGGAAGGAATGGCAGCAGACGATTCAGACAGTAGTAAGCCATGAAATTCATTTATTATTCTTTTTCATTCTTTCTCGTGTAATATATGGCAAAAGGTTGGCCCATACTTTTCTTCAGGAGGGGCAAACCATGACCACTGCTTACATAAATGCTTGAGATTGATAGCAGCACTCATAACATTTTGTAGAATAGATTTCTTTTTCCTGTACGAAAGAGAAACCAGTTGGAGGAGGAGCCTCGAAAGGGAGAGCAGGTCATTCAGTTTCTAGGCTAAGAGCATCTGTTACGGTAAGGATGAGAGATAATATTGAAGGAAAAACCATCACAGTAGGATATTAAAGATAGGACCTTAGAAAGTGTTATGCTAGCAGTTCAGTAGTGATAAAAGGGACAGAGAAGAATTAAAGATAAAATGAAAAGGGAGGAGACTTCACAATTACCAGAATATAAAGGAAAGAAATAAAGGAAAAGGAGAGGGAATTTTTAGAAGAGAGGGCCAAAATAAATAATTATGCATTAAAGAGGTAAAATTCTAACAAACAACATGTAGGAGAGGAATGTAAGAAAGTGTGGGTTAAGCTTACTTTGAATGTTATCAGTTCTCTCTCCTTGTCTGTAGTTCAGACAACACCGAGCAGATTTTCTCCTCAGATCACCACTGATGGAAGTCTGTATTGTATGTCTCAATAAATGATTCAACAATTTGTTGCTGTTGTTGTTGTTGTTGTCGTCGTCGTCATCCTCAGTCCAAAGACTGGGTTGATGCAGCTCTTCATTCTACTCTATACTGTGCAAGGCTCTTCATCTGTGAGTTACCACTGCAACCTACATCTGTCCAAATCTGCTTACTGTCTTCACCTCTGGTCTCCCTCTACGATTTTTACCGTCCACAAGTATTAAATTGGTGGTCCCTTGATGCCTCAGAATGTGTCCTACCAACTGATCCCTTCTTCTTGTCAGATTGTACCACAAATTTCTCTTCACTCCAGTTCTCTTCAGTACCACTTCATTAGTTACGTGATCTACGCATCTAATCCAGAATGAGATTTTCACTCTGCAGCGGAGTGTGCGCTGTTATCAAACTTCCTGGCAGATTAAAACTGTGTGCCGGGCCGAGACTCGAACTCGGGACCTTTGCCTTTCGCGGGAAAGTGCTCTACCAAGCATGACTCACGCCCCGTCCTCACAGCTTTACTTCTGCAGTACCTCGTCTCCTACCTTCCAAACTTTACAGAAGCTCTTTACAAGAGACGAGATACTGGCAGAAGTAAAGCTGTGAGAACGGGGCGTGAGTCGTGCTTGGTAGAGCACTTTCCCGCAAAAGGCAAAGGTCCTGAGTTCGAGTCTTGGTCTGGCACGCAGTTTTAATCTGCCAGGAAGTTTTACCCATCTAATCTTCAGTATTCTTCTGTAGCACCACATTTCAAAAGTTTCTATTCTCTTCTTGTCTAAACTGTTTATCATCGATGTTTCACCTCCATACGTGACTACACTCCATACAAATACTTTCAGAAATGACTTCCTGACACTTAAATCTATCCTCGATGTTAACAAATTTCTCTTCTTCAGAAACACTTTCCTTGCCGTTGCAAGTCTACATTTTATATCCTCCCTACTTCAATCATCATCAGTTACATAGCTTCCCAAATAGCAAAACTCATTTACTACTTTTAAGTGTCTCATTTCCTAATCTAATTGCCTCAGCTTCACGTGATGTAATTCAGCTACATTCCCGTATCCTTGTTTGGCTTTTATTGAGTTCAACTTATATCCTCTTTTTTAAGACATTATGTGTTCCGTTCAACTGCTTTTCCAAGTCCTTTGCTGTCTCTGACAGACTAACAATGTCATCGGAAAACCTCAGTTTTTTAATTTCTTCTTCGTGGTTTTTAATCCTTACTCCAAATGTTTCTTTTGTTTCCTTTACTGCTTGCTCAATATACAGGTTGAATAACATAGGAGATAGGCTACAACCCTGCCTCTCTCCCTTCTCAACCATTGCTTCCATTTTGTGCCCCTCGACTCTTATAACTGCCATCTGGTTTCTGTACAACTTGTAAATAGCCTTTTGTTCCCTGTATTTTACTTCTGCCACCTTTAGAATTTGAAAAAGAGTATTCCAGTCAACATTGTCAAAAGCTTTCTCTAAGTCTACAAGTGCTGTAAACATAGGTTTGCCTTTCCTTAACCTATCTTCTATGAGAAGTCTTAGCTTCAGTATTACTTTGGATGTTCCTACATTTCTCCAGAATCCAAACTGATCTTCCCTGAGGTTGGCTTCTACCAGTTTTTCTATTATTCTGTAAAGCATTCGTGTTAGTACTGTGCACCCATGACTTATTAAACTGCTACTTCATAATTTTCACACCTGTCAGCACTTGCGTTCTTTGGAATTGATACATTTTGCTCACCAGATGGAAGAGTTTTGTCATGGCTGGATCTCCCAAGGGTATCAGTGGCTCTTCCTGCTTATCCATTTTGCACTTCCTGTCAGTGTCAATTTTTAGACATTTGTAGTGCCTTTCGCCTGCTTAATTTATTGTATTTTTATATTTCCTCCTTTCATCGATTAAATTCAGGATGTCTTGTGTTACCCAAGAATTTTTACTAGCTCTCATCTTTTTACCTACTTGATCCTCTGCTACCTTCACTATTTCATCCTTCAAAGCTACCCATTCTTCTTCTTCTTCTTCTTCTTCTTCTGTATTCCTTTCCCCTGTTCTTGTAAATCGTTCTTTAATGCTTCCTCTGAACCTCTCTACAACCTCTGTTTCTTTCAGTTTATCCAAGTCCCATCTCCTTAAAATCTTGTCTTTTTGCAGTTTCTTCAGTTTTAATCTGCAATTTATAACCAATAAATTGAGGTCAGAATCCTCATCTGCCCCTGGAACTATCTTACAATTTAAAACCTGGTTCTGTAATCTCTGTCTTGCCATTACATAATCAATACGAAACCTTCTGATGTCTCCAGGTCTCATCCACGTACACAACCTTCTTTCATGATTATTAAACCAAATGTTACCTGTGATTAAATTATGCTCTGTGCAAAATAGTATCATCTACATCTACATGGATACTCTGCAAATCGCGTTTAAGTGCCTGGCAGAGGGTTCATTGAACCACCTTAACAATTCTCTATTATTTCAATCTCTTATGGTGCGCGGAATGGACAAACACCTATATCTTTCCGAAAGAGCTCTGATTTCCCATATTTTATCGTGGTGATCATTTCTCCCTATGTAGGTTGGTGTCAACAAAATATTTTTGCAGTCGGAGGAGAAAGTTGGTGATTGGAATTTCGTGAGAAGATCCTGTAGCATTGAAAAATGTGTTTCTTTTAATGACGTCCAGCCGAAATCCTGTATCATTTCAGTGACACTCTCTCCCATATTTTCCGATAATACAGAACGCGCTGCCTTTCTTTGAACTTTTTCGATGTACTCCGTCAGTCCCATCTGGTAAGGATCCCACACTGCGCAGCAGTATTCTAAAAGGAGATGGACAAGTGTAGTGTAGGCAGTCTCCTTAGTAGATCTGTTACATTTTCTAAGTGTCCTGCGAATAAAATGCAGTTTTTGGGTTAGCCTTCCCCTCAACATTTTCTATGTGTTCCTTCCAATTTAAGTTGTTCATAATTGTAATTCCTAGGTATGTAGTTGAAGTTACAGCTTTTAGATTTGACTGATTTATCGAGTAACTGAAGTTTAACAAATTCCTTTTAGCAGTCATGTGGATGACCTCACACTTTTCATTATTTAGGGTCAACTGGCAATTTTTGAACCATTCAGATATCTTTTCTAAATCATTTTGCAATTTGAATTGATCTTCTGATGACTTTATTACTCGATAAATGAGAGCATCATCTGCAAACAACCTAAGATGGCTGCTCAGATTGTCTCCCAAATCGTTTATATAGATAAGGAACAGCAAAGGGCATATGACACTACCTTTGGGAACACTAGAAATCACTTCTGTTTTCCTCGATGACCTTCCGTTAGTTACTACAAACAGTGACCTGTCTGACAGGAAATCACAAATCCTGTCACATAACTGAGATTATATTCCATAAGCACGCCATTTCGCTACAAGCCACTTGCGTGTTAAGGTTTCGAAAGCGTTCCGGAAATCCAGAAATACAGAATCAATCTGAAATTTCTTGTCAATAGCACTCAACACTTCATGCGAATAAAGAGCTAATTGTGTCTCACAGGAACGATGTTTTCTAAACCGACATTGACTGTGTGTCAGTAGACCGTTTTCTTTGAGGTAATTCATAATGTTCAAACACAACATATGTTCCAAAATCCTGCTGCACATCGATATTAATGATATGGGCCTGTAATTAAGTGGATTACGCCTACTACCTTTTGTGAATATTGGTGTGACCTGTGCAACTTTCCAGTCTTTGGGTACAGATCTTTCCTCGAGCGAACAGTTGTATATGATTGTTTATGGAGCTAATGCATCAGCATATTCTGAAAGGAGCCTAATTGGTATAGAGTCTGGGCCAGAAGACCTGCTTTTATTAAGTGATTTAAGTTGCTTCACTGCTCCAAGGATATTTACTTGTACAGTACTCATGCTGGCAGCTGTTCTTGATTCGAATTCTGGAATATTTACTTCATCTTCTTTTGTGATGGCATTTCGGAAGGCTGTGTTTAGTAACTCTGCTTTGGCAGCACTGTCTTCGATAGTATGTCCATTGCTATCGCAGAGTGAAAGTATTGATTGTTTCTTGCCGCTAACGTACTTCACATATGACCAGAATTTCTTTGGATTTTCTGCCAGGTTTCGAGACAAAGTTTTGTTGTGGAAACTATTATTAGCATCTTGCATTGAAGTCTGCACTAAATTTTGAGCTTATGTTAAAGATCGCCAATCTTGGGAATTTTGCGTCTGTTTAAATTTGGCATGTTTGTTTCGTTGTTTCTGCAACAGTGTTCTGACCCGTTTTGTGTACCAAGGAGGATCAGCTCCATCCCATGTTAATTTATTTGGTATAAATCTCTCAATTGCTATCGATACTATTTCTTTTAATTCAAGCCACATCTTCCATATTGTTAATATGGAAGGAGTGGAGATTGTCTCTCAAGAAGGTGTCAGTGCTTTTTTGAATAGGTATATTTTTTGGGCAAGTGCTCTACCATCTGAGCTACCCAAGCACAACTCACACCCTGTCCTCACAGCATTACTTCTGCCAGTACCTCATCTCCTACCTTCCAAACTTTACAGAAGCTCTCCTGTGAACCTTGCAGAACTAGCACTCCTGAAAGAAAGGATATTGCGGAGACATGGCTTAGCCACAGCCTAGGGGATGTTTCCAGAATGATATTTTCACTCTTCAGCAGAGTGTGCGCTGATATGAAACTTTCTGGCAGATTAAATCTGTGTTTCACTCTTCAGCAGAGTGTGCACTGATATGAAACTTTCTGTCAGATTAAATCTGTGTGCTGGGCCGAGACTCGAACTTGGGACCTTTGCCTTTCGCGGGCAAGTGCGCTACCATCTGAGCTACCCAAGCACGACTCACGTCCCGTCCTCTCTGTGAAGTTTGGAAGGTAGGAGACGACGTACTGGCAGAAGTAAAGCTGTAAGGACAGGGCGAGAGTCGTGCTTGGGTAGCTCAGATGGTAGAGCACTTGCCCGCGAAAGGCAAAGGTCCCGAGTTCGAGTCTCGGTCCGGCACAGATTTAATCTGCCAGAAAGTTTCATATCAGCGTACAATCCACTGCAGAGTGAAAATATCATTCAGGTATATTTTTTGTTTATTTTTGGAGGATTTGGGGATTAAAATATTCAATCTCACTACGACAACCCAATGTTCACTAATCCCTGTATCCATTTTGATGCTCATTATTAACTCAGAATTATTTGTTGCTAAGAGGTTAATGGTGTTTTCCCAACCGTTTACTACTTGCGTGGGCTCATGAATTAACTGCTTGAAACAATTTTCAGAGAATGCATTTAGCACAGTTTCGGATGATGTTTTATGTGTACCTCCGGAATTAAACATCTACTTTCGCCAACATATCGAGGGTAAATTAAAGTCACCACCAACTATAATGGTATGAGTCGGGTACAATTTTGAAATCAAACTCAAGTTTTCTTTGAAACTTTCAGCAACTGTATCATCTGAATTGGGAGGTCAGTAAAAGGATCCAATTATTGTTTTATTATTTTATTCTAGTTGCCAACAATGACCTCTGCCCATACTAACTCACAGGAACTATCTACTTCAATTTTGTGACAAGATAAATTACTTCTAACACCAACAAACACACCACCACCAACCGTGTTTAACTTATCCTTTCGGAACACCATTAGGTTCTTCGCAAAAATTTCAGCTGAGCTTATCTCCTGTTTTAGCCAGCTTTCAGTGCCTATAATGATTTGAGCATCAGTGCTTTCTATTAGTGCTTGGAGCTCTGATACTTTCCCAACACACCTACGAAATTTACGACCGTTATACCGGTGGTTCCTGTATCTATGTTCTTCCTATGTTCGGCATGCACCATTTGTGACTGAAGCCCTTGTGTTTCCTCGAGACTCTAACCTAAAAAACTGCCCAGTCCACACCACATTGCCCCTGCTACCCGTGTAGCTGCCTCCTGCGTATAGTGGACATGTGGAACCCGAAACCTAACCGCCCTTTGGCACAAGTTGAGGAATCTGCAGCCTTCAAGGTCGCAGAACCGTCTGAGCCTCTGATTCAGACCCTCCACTCAGCTCTGTACCAGAGGCCTGCAATTGGTCCAGTCGACTATGCTGAAAATGGTCAGCTCTGCTTTCATCTTGCAAGCAGGACAGGCAGCCTTTACCACTTCTGTTAGCTGCTTGAAACCAGAGAGAATCTCTTCTGAGCCAAAGTTACACACATCATTGGTACCGACGTGAGCAACCACCTGCAGTTGGCTGCACCCTCTGCTGTTCATGACATCTGGGAGGACCCGTTCCACATATGGAATGACTCCACCCGTTATGCACACTGAGTGCACATTGGTTTTCTTTCCCTTCTTGGCAGCCATGTCCCTAAGGGTCCACCCTCTGTGGTTGTCCGGATCTTGCAGGCTCAGAGGTTACCTCTGAAACAGGACAGGCAACAGTGTCAGCCACAGACAGCACCTGGAACCTGTTTATGAGACAAACTGGGGAGGCCTTACATGAGGCCGCCTGGGAAGTCTTTTGCCACCAGCTATACCCAGGAGCCACCTCCCAGTCGACCACAGGTGACGGGTCAACCTCAGTGCAAGCAGTAACTGGGCTGGCCACTAGTGAGGACCAATTGGAGGACTCAGACGTGCTGGACATCTGTTGGATCCCCACAGCTGGCCCACAACAGTGGTGCCCATCCACTGCAGCCCCAAGCTGTGTAGTGGAAGCTATCACGGCCTGAAGCTGAGAGCGAAGTGTCACCAACTCGGCTCGCATCCGCACACAACAGTTGTAGTCCCAGTCCATACTAAAGACCGTGGAAAACTAAACTATGCAGATAAACGGACTATCGGCACATGCTGCCCAACTCTACATTAGACCCTGACATAAATGTTGAAACTGTGTCTAATAAATTAGATTGATGCGCAGAGATTCAGAAAACTAACTACCAAAGCACTCAGGTGAAAATAAATAATTTGCCCCTGATTAGGAACTTGTAATATGCCACAAAATTGGTTTGCTTTCTGGCGCAAATGAAAACACGAGAACTGTGGCTATTAGATATTAAATTAACATGCAGAAATTCAAGAAACTAAATTATTAAAGCACACGGATGATGATATAAAATTTGCTCCTGGTTAGGAACTCGTAAAAGTCACAATATCAGTTACTTCCTTGTAGCTGCTTGCGCCTCGGCCGGCTACAACTGCCTGACCAGGCAGCTTCCTCTTTCATTCCTTTCCCCCAGTCCATATTCACCTCCAAATTTTCCTTCTCTACCTTTTCCTACTATTGAACTCAAGTTCCCTAAGACTACTAAATTTTTGTCTCCTGTAACTATTTTAGTAATTTCTTTTTCTCATCATACAGTTCCTCAATCTCCTCCTCATCTGTGGAACTAGTTGGTGTATAAACTTGCACTACTGTGGTGGGTCTGGGCTTCGTGTCTATCTTGGCTACAATAATGCATTCACTGTGCTGTTCATAGTAGCTTATCTGCATTCCTATTTTGTAATTCATTGTTAAACCTACTCCTGCATGACCCATATTTGATTTTGTATTTATACCCCTGTATGCACCTGATCAGAAGTCCAGTTCCTCCTGCCACTGAATTCACTAATTCCCATTATATCATCTAACTTAAATCTATTGTCATTGCACCTACGGTACAGCTATCTGTATCACTGAGGCCTGCCAGCATCCCCACCAATGGCAAGGTCCATGTTTCATGGAAGGGGATTCAACATTTATGTGGAAACAATTCACTGGTTGCCTGTGTCCCTGATGTGAAGAATTGTATCTGTATTGCAGACAGAATGTGTTCCAAGATTCTAATAGAAAAGTTTATTCAAACATTTCTATTATTTTGATAACTGCATGAATGTGCACTCTTCATATGTAAAGTGTCTAAGATCTCATCATAGTACTGAAGTGTATATTCATTTGTTTTTAAATGTTGATATGTATGCCTTTCTGTCCAACAGATTCTGTAGATAATACATTAGACCGTTTCAATGCTCTTGAAGAACAGGAAGAGCCTGCAAAGGATCACAGACACAAAGCCAACATGTTACGGTACAGTTTGGTTACAGTGATCATTATTAATTATAATTTTTTAAAATTTTGTGACCTTTTTTTATTTATAATTAGGCCTTCTAATTCACAGCATAGCTTGTTGCTATTCATAAATATTATGACTCTGTCAGTAGCGTCCTTCTAATCTATAATTTATATTTTTTCTTGCTTATTGCATATATTAACTACGAAGAAAATCCATTTTCTGCAGTAATTGCCTGCTGCCTTACTATTGTTTTTAATTTTTGTGATTCAAAGGGAGTTTGCTTGTCACGAATCTCTCTCTCTTTTTTTTTACAAAACAAGTGTCAGAAACAAAAAGATACAATTTGCACAGTAGAAAAGATTTTTATAAGAGGTGATAATGTGAACTGTAATTTAGGTAATAATGATGAATGTATTCCAAGTTCACATGGTGCAGAATTTCTGATTATTTCCTTGCTATAAATGTCAAGCCAGTATCACACAGCAGAAGTTTGTTTGATAATGCAGACTAGTATTGGCTAGCATGCAGTGTGGACGGCTGTCTCACCTCCTGAAACTGTCACACAGTGTAAGGTCTGCAGCAGGTTCTTTGGTGGCAAAGTTTTTATTTCAGTTTCTGATATTTGTTGTAATGTTTGAGAGTTACCTCAGAATGTGGGAATGATTTTTCACTACATGTGTCAATTAACACTTTCAACACTGCCCTCTTTACATCCGGCACTTGGCTGTGAACTGGCATATTTAATGAATGTTTGAAATTAGGTTGCAAAGAACAGAAAAATGATATGAATATGGTTCTTGCATCACTTAAAAGGAAAAAGTAAGAGCTTTACATGAATTTGAGCTTCTTTTACAATATAAAATACAAATGGGTGCTATAATTAAAAAAGAAAGCACAAAAATATCGTGGATAAAAAAGTTTTACATGATCTCTCTCTTGAGTAATGTCATTATTACTTTATCTAAATTTAAAACAAAATATCACTGGACTGTCTAACTGCAGGTACCCGTAAACTAGAGTATTTTAATAGTTCAGATGTAGTTAGCCTTTGTGTGAAAATCCTGGAAACACCGTGGGACGCAAAGGCCAACGCCACAGCCCTTGCACCACCATCTAATTTCCTTCCTGATGCGCTTATCCGTCTCTTTCTTCCCCCTGTCTGCGATGAACATAATTTACAATACCTAGTAGTATTGACCCTGTTTGCAGTGGGTGGGACCTTCTCTGGAAAGTGCCTTGCAAATGTCCTTTCAGTTTGTGAGGATGAAACGGCTTGTTGCTGAAAAATATTTCCATTCTTCTCAGCCAATTTCTTCCCCACTCTGTGAATGAAGTCTGCTAGGGATACATTCTTCCTAGTGTTCTCTTTATATAAAATAAAACTGTTGACAGTTGACACGATAAACAAGTGGAAAAACAGCTTTAACCACCACTTCGAAGTTTTTCGGGTAAACGGATAATAGCTGGAGAAGTGATCTGCTCTGTCAACCCCAGCTTTATTCTTATTGTAATCAATAATAACGTCTGGCTTTACAATTTGTGCTATTCCACCTTTGGCCCCCACTTGAATACTAATGCTGGTAGACTTATGCTTTGTGGAAAGACAAAAAACATCTTGTTTTGACTTCCACTTCACTGCCAAGAGATGGTGTTTCCTTTGAAAAACTATCTTTTTTTAGTTTTAGTGTTCTGAATATTTGTCGCAAACCTTTCCTGTTTTTCATTAGAGTTCCCACTCCAAGAGCTTTATTTTCCCACAACATGTCCAAAAGAGATGGACTGGTGTAGTACCTATCCATATAAATGCAATGTCCTTTGCCAAAGTACTGTGAACACAACCTTTCTACAAGGCCCTGGATACTATTGTCAACACTGCCTGCAGAACCTGTATATACATCACAGTTTAGCATATAACCAGTTGATGAATCGCAGAGAGCATACAGTTTTATTTAATATTTATTGGGTTTGTTTTTCATGTATACTCCGAAGCTTATTCTACCACGAAAGGGACACATTGCCTCATCTATTGACAGATTCATGCCTGGACAAAAACTAATTTTGCTTTTATTCACAAAGAAATCAAACAAAGGCCTCACGTTGTGAAGTGGATTGTGCTTTTCTTCGCCTCTGCTAATGAACGTAGCATTGTCGTTCAAGTGTAACATCGACAATGTAGCGCAAAATCAATCGCGACTCAACAATTTACTCACAAATCCTGTCTGCAGAAACAGGTCTGTTGAACAATAATCACTGATTTTCGGCAATTTGACGACACACATATGCAAAATAATACTGAGAGACCAGTAAATCTCTTGCAGTTTTACTGCAAACCACTTATGCCAAACAGAGTTTATTTTCAGGTTACCTTTGCGTTTCATTGTCGTAATAACGTTACCAGCGTACAGATTCGTTTCACTTTTGATGAACTGAATAAGGTCGTCATCAAAGTAATAACTAAAATATCGAAGCTCCTCAGTGGCATCTGAAAAATGCGATGCTACGCCAACTACTTCCTGGAAATCCGGCAGTGCTGGCTGATCGTCCAGTTCCGACCAATCTTGCTCTTTGTGCTCAGTGAGACACACACGACCAGGTACCACAGATGGTGACTGATGGTCTGTACCATTGTCTGCATAGAACAAAAAATAATGCTAAGATTGGTACTAAAAGGTACTAAATGCAAGTGAAGTAATGAACGCTACTCACAATACAAAATGCAGTAATCAACTCTTCACTTTATGAACAATTGAGACAATGCATGCCTGAATAATCACTTGTACTTTCATGTAGAGAGTATGAATCCTCTTTGTCAGAATCGTCAATTTCAGATCCTGCATCTCCATAAAGAATATCTAAGATCTCTGCCTCCGTCAACTCGCTGCACGATATTTTCATGATCGTAAACATCTGTGAATGAAGTGCAGGTAACTTCATCTTTGCAGTGCTCACAGCCGCTCCCAGGATGAAATAGCCGATAAGTGCTTGCCTCTTGCGGAAGAAGAATGAAATACCTCCACATTAGTTGACGAAACTGCTTCGGAGACGCGCTAAACACATTTATGGAGCCAAACAAAGGCTCGCCCGTACGGTATATGGGCGCCGTCGCCAAGGTCAGGGTGGCCGCACCCGTATGGCATACGGGCACCGTGCTGTAAGTGTTAAAGCAGTGATGTCTTTACTCCACTGTGGAGCCGCCCTCAGTAATCAAAAGAAACTATGAGGTTAAGTTCCAACCAAGTATCTCTCTAGCATGGCTGCACTTGCCTTGTAATTGGTTCAAATGTGTGTGAAATCTTATGGGACTTAACTGCTAAGGTCATCAGTCCCTATTGTAATTGGTATCATAATAAAACCTGACATATGTAATCACTAATAATCAGTAAGAGGAAGGTTTTCAAAGTGACTGAACTCATTAGCTTGTGAGGAATAGCTGAAAGAAATGCCAAGAGGCTCAACAGTTAAAGCTGGCAATGATGATGCAAAAAATAAGGAATTGTACTGTGCTGAGTGACACTTTTGGTTTTCATACCTTTTCCTTTTTTCTCATTCTGCCATTTGACTTGTGTTCTTGTCATCCAGTCATATTTTTTATTCTTTGCACCTCTGTTGTTTTTTGCTAACATTTCACTGCCAGACAATTTATTATTGTGATGTCAATAGCTAAATCTGTGCAACATTAGTACCTACTTCTTAACCTGAATTTAACTCCTTTTTTTCCAGTAGGTAAATGGAAATGGAAATGTCATGTGGCTAGGGCCTCCCGTCGGGTAGACCGTTCGCCTGGTGCAGGTCTTTCGATTTGACGCTACTTCGGCGACCTGCGCGTCGATGGGGATGAAATGATGATGATTAGGACAACACAACACCCAGTCCTTGAGCGGAGAAAATCTCCGACCCAGCCAGGAATCGAACCCGGGCCCTTAGGATTGACAGTCTGTCACGCTGACCACTCAGCTACCGGGGCGGACTTTCCAGTAGGTAATATTGGTGGGTCACTCTTTGCTGTGTAACATCTTCCATTATCGGAAAAATGGAAGGGGTTGCTTGTTAATTGCCACATAGAGGAGGTGTTGAGTGGCAGACAGACACCATGAAAAAAGAATGCTGGAAATATTCAGCGTTTGGACAAAGTCCTTCAGAAGTAGAAAATACACACACACACACACACACACACACACACACACACACACACGCACACACAGCCACTGTTGTCTAGGTGCTAAGGCCCAACCTTGCCAATCTATCCCTTCCATATTGTTGTTATTCCATCCTGAATCCCCCATTATTCTATTTATACTGTTTTTTAATGCACACAATCTTTCACATTACTTAAACCAGCTGCATGCAAGGAAGAATGTATTAGGTTGGTGCATAAGTCCATAGCGTTTTTGTTTCACATGGCACTATTCCAGTTGCTGTTGGTTCATTCAGTGATTGTCATTTTTTATTTGTAGTTCACTGTTGCTATTTGAGTTTACATATTGTTGTTTTGTCATTTGGAGATACTGAGTGGAGCTGTAGATGCGGTGGAAAATGGTGTGCCAAGTGGAGAAATCAGAACATTTTCGACATACTCTTCTGTTTGAGTTTAGCAGAGGTGTGACAGCAGCAGAGGCAGCCAGAAACATTTGCAGCATGTATGGAGATAATGTCATTGGACAGAGCACAGCAAAAACATTTTTTTTAAAAAAAAGGAGAATTGTTTTACATTAGTGGCTCTCCATGTTCAGGAAGAACTTTGGGGTTTGATGAAGGTCATTTAAACATATTAATCCACAATGATCCATGTCAGTGTACCTGAGGAATGGCAAATATGATGAAGCACACATCCAAGATGATGTTATGCATCTGGTGGAACAGCAACTGTGGGTGTACTAAAAATTGCTTCCCCATGACTCCTGACATTTATCGTCAACAGCTGAGATGTTTTGTG
Source organism: Schistocerca americana (assembly GCF_021461395.2). Lineage (NCBI taxonomy): Eukaryota > Metazoa > Arthropoda > Insecta > Orthoptera > Acrididae > Schistocerca > Schistocerca americana. The sequence goes on from NC_060119.1 coordinate 785,856,036, forward strand.
GACCCAGTCCAATAACAATGACGAGGAAGATGATAAGTGATGCTACTCCATGATAATGCCTGCCCAAATTCTGTTAGACTGACAAAAAACACTGTACAGGAGTTGTGTTGGGAAGTCATTCTGCACCCTCTTTAGTCACCTGATCTTGTGTCCAGATTTTCACTTTTTCCACTCTCTGTTGAAAAGCCTTAAAGATACTTCCTTTCTGGATGAAACTGCTGTGCTTCACCTCAAACCACATGATTTCTACAGTCACGGAATCAAAAAGTTGCCCTAGCATTCGCTGACTGTTGTAAATAGTGAAGTAGAATACACTATGTGATCAAAAGTATCCGGACACCTGGCTGAAAATGACTTATAAGTTTGTGGCACACTCCATTGGTAATGCTGGAATTCAATATGGTGTTGGCCCACCCTTAGCCTTGATGACAGCATCTACTCTCGCAGGCATTCGTTCAATCAGATGCTGGAAGGTTTCTTGGGGAATGGCAGCCCATTCTTCACGGAGTGCTGCTCTGAGGAGAGGTATCTATGTCAGTCATCGGTGTGCCCTGGCGTGAAGTCGCCATTCCAAAACATCCCAAAAGGTGTTCTATAGGATTCACATCGGGACTGTGTGCAGGCCAGTCCATTAAAGGGATGTTATTGTTGTGTAACCACTCTACCCAGGCCAGTCCATTACAGGGATGTTATTGTCGTGTAACCACTCTACCCAGGCCAGTCCATTACAGGGATGTTATTGTCGTGTAACCACTTCACCACAGGCCATGCATTATGAACAGGTGCTTGATCGTTTTGAAAGATGCAACCACCATCCCTGAGTTGCTCTTCAACAGTGGGAAGCAAGAAGGTGCTCAAAACATCAATGTAGGCCTGTGTTGTGACAGTGCCATGCAAAACAACAAGGGGTGCAAGCCCCCTCAATGAAAAAACACAACCGCACCATGACACCACCGCCTCTGAATTTTACTGTTGGCACTACACTTGCTGGCAGATGATGTTCACTAGGCATTCGCCATACCCACCCCTACCATTCGATCGCCACATTGTGTGCCGTGATTTGTCACTCCACACAGTGTTTTTCCACTGTTCAGTCATCCAGTGTTTACACTCCTTACACCAAGCGAGGCATCATTTGGCATTTACTGACGTGATGTGTGGCTTATGAGCAGCCGCTTGATCATGAAATCCAAGTTTTCTTACCTCCTGGCTAACTGTCATAGTACTTGCAATGGATCCTGAATACCTGTGTGATGGTCTGGATAGATGTCTGCGTATTACGCATTATGACCCTCTTCAACAGTCGGCGGTCTGTGTCAGTCAACAGACGAGGTCAACGTGTACGCTTTTGTGCTGTACATGTCCCTTCACATTTCCACTTCACTGTCACATTAGAAACAGTGGACCTAGGGATGTTTAGGAGTGTGAAAATCTCACTTACAGACGTGTGACACAAGTGACACCCAATCACCTGATCACGTTCGAAGCCCCTGAGTTCCACGGAGTACGCCATTCTGCTCTCTCGCGATGTCTAAGGACTACAGAGGTCACTGATATGGAGTATGTGGCAGCACCGTGCACATAATAAGAAGAACGTATGTTTTTGGGGGTGCCTGGATACTTTCGATCACATAGTGTGTATTATTGATGGTGACTAAAGTCTCTGTGATGTGTATACACGGGGTTTATTAAACTTGTGGAAAGAAACTACGAACTTGAGCATCAACCCAATACTTTTAGCATCCAAGGAAGGATACTCACTACTTTTTCAGCATCAAATGTGATCAGGAATTGGATGACAAGAATTGTGTGACCTGGTGCAGTGATAGAGACACTTCACTCCTATTTGTGATAAGTGTGTTTCAAGTGTCCATCTGTCCATCCTTTCAGTGACTTACCCAGGTCACTTCTGTTGAATGCTAGGCCGTAGCCTTCAAAAGGGCCATGCCTAATCTTGCACTTTATGAGCTTATTTTCCATGTCAGTTAACCTCACTACTGAGAGGAATTTTAAGTCTAAACTTACTTCCTTACTCCTGTAGATGTAAATAATAAAATGTCAGCTAGAGTGATCAAAGAAAGTAAGGTTATATGAATTATATTTACTTCAAAAAACAGTATATACACTAATACTAGAGTGCAATTAAATCAAACAATGGGAAATCCAGGATGAATGTAAAAATATCATGAGAAGGAAAGTTGATACTCACCATACAGTGGAGATGCTTGGTCACACATAGGCACAACAAAAAGACTTTCACAGTTAAAGCTTATGACCATTGGCCTTCACCAGCAATAGACATGCGTGCGAGCTCTCTCTCTCTCTCTCTCTCTCTCACACACACGCACACACACACACACACACACACACACACACACACACACACACAGACTCACGCACATGACTGCAGTCTCAGGCAACTGAAACCACACTGCGAGCAGCAGCACCAGTGCATGATGGAAGTGGCGACTGGATGTGGGTAACAAGGAGGCTGGGGTGGGGAGGGGGAGAGATAGTATGGTGGGGGTGGCAGACAGTGAAGTGCAGCAGGTTAGACGGTGGGCAGAGGAGAGGTGTGGGGGGTTGGGGGGGGGGGGGGGAAGTAGCAGAAAAGAAGAGAAATAAAAAGACTCAGTGTGGTGGTGGGATGACAGCTGTGTAGTGCTGGAATGGGAACAGGGAAGGGGCTGAATGGATGAGGACGTTGGCTAACAAAGGTTGAGTCCAGGAGGGTTACGGAAATGTAGAATGTATTGCAGGAAAGTTCCCACCTGTGCAATTCAGAAATGCTGGTGTTGATGGAAAGGACCCATATGGCACAGGCTGTGAAGTGGCCATTGAAATGAAGGATATCATTTTTGGCATCATGTTCAGCAACAGAGTGATCCACTTGTTTCTTGGCCACAGCTTGTCAGTGACCATTCATGGAGATAGACAGCTTGTTGGTTGTCATGCCTACATAGAATGCAGCACAGTGGTTGCACATACCCAGTATAGTGGCTGTTTTTTCTTTTATCATTTTGAAATTAAATATTGAAATTTTGGAATTTAATTACTACCATATTTTTAGCTAGGCTTCCCTACCGGGATTGTCTGTTGGCGAGTATAATTTTGGGACGTGATTTACGCCTTAAAGCTATCAGGCTTCGTTTTGCTAAAAGTGAAATTTTAGATGCAGGTTCTATTTTGAAAGCAAACCAAACGTATTGCACTGATTGGTGCCGTTAATACACAATTATTCACCAACAGACACCCCCACACAAAGTAAGCCACATTTACTTTTCAAATTCATGAAAAAACAAAGCTGAGGAAAAAAGGTATGATTATTCTTAATTACAAACACGATGAAATTAAATAATAGTAATAATAATAATAATAATAATAATAATAATAAACCTCGTGGAGGCCCGGGAAAAGAATAGGCCTCCGGTATGTTCTGCCAGTCGTAAAAGGCGATGAAAAGAACAAACCACTAATAGGGCTAACCCCCCCCTTTTAGTGTGATTAGTTGGTTCAGGACAGAACTAAAGAAGCCTCGGACAAGCGCCATCATGGTCGGGGACGACGCTTAAACCCTATGCCCGCCCACAGTGATAACGACACTGCTAGCCAACTGGAAAATGATTTAAATCCGAATAGAGGTGTTTTACAGGATATGCTTCCTGCAACCACCCTAGAAGGAAAACAAAGTCAGAGGATGAGATGGTCAGGTGAAGTTAACAGACACCTCATGTTCTGTTATTACCAAGCAACAAACCTAGGAACCAACACAACTGGATACAGATCACAAGTATACACAACATTTATTACCAGATACCCAGAATTAAAATTTTTAACAGAACAACGACTAGCTGATCAGATCTGTGTAATAATCAAAAATAACAGGATACCCCAGTCAGAATTAGAAAACATCAAACAACAAGTACAACAAATACTGGAACAAAATAATGTGCAATCAGAAGAAGAAGAAGAAGAAGAAGAAGAAAATACAGTAATGGACTCAAACATCCCAGAGCAAACAAACAAAGAACAACACGCATCAATTAAACAGTCAGAGGAAAAGGAAATCTTAAGACAGCCACCAGAACAAGCACAAATAGAACACGAAGTGACACACATATTAGATATAGAAGAAAAATTTCAGCTGACATATATAGAATACAAAGACACAAATACAGACATTAGACCATTCTTGCATAGACCGCCAAATAACCCACAAGTCGAAACAACAATAAAAACTATCAACACAATCATACACAACAAAATAAATGAAAACACAACTATGGAAGAGTTACAACTACTGGTTTATATAGGAGCGCTCACTACACTAAATATACACACTAGGCAGAGATCAGAACCAACCAACACACAGAAGAAACCCACAAAACCAGCATGGCAACACAGGCTACAGATCAGAATAGAAAAACTGAGAAAAGACATCAGACAGCTAACACAATTTATAAGAAATGAAATGTCAGAAAAAAAAACGAAAAAGGTTATGTAAAATCTCACAACAAGAAGCGATAGAGCAATTAGATGAAAAGAAGCAGAAATTACAAGCATTGGCCAAACGACTTAGAAGATACAAAAAAAGTGAAAATAGAAGGAAACAAAACCAAACATTCAACACAAACCAAAAGAAATTTTACCAGACAATAGATAGCACACACATTAATTTAGACAATCCACCAAACATAACAGACATGGAACACTTCTGGAGCAACATATGGTCAAATCTGGTACAACATAACAGGCATGCAGGGTGGATACAAGCAGAAACAGACAAGATGATACCACAAATGCCTGAAGTGATAATTTTGCGATGTGAAGTCACCCGAGCAATTAATTCTACACACAATTGGAAAGCCCCTGGAAATGATAAAATAGCAAATTTGTGGCTAAAGAAGTTCACCTCAACACATTCACATCTAACTAAATTATTTAACAGTTACATTGCAGTACACATTTCCTGATACACTTACACATGGAATAACTTACCTGAAACCTAAAGATCAAGCAGACACAGCAAACCCAGCTAAATATCGCCCCATAACATGCCTACCAACAATATACAAAATATTAACTTCAGTCATTACACAGAAATTAATGACACATACAACACAGAACAAAATTATAAATGAAGAACAAAAAGGCTGTTGCAAAGGAGCACGAGGGTGTAAAGAGCAACTGATAATAGATGCAGAGGTGACATATCAAGCTAAAACTAAACAAAGGTCGCTACACTACGCATACATTGATTACCAAAAAGCTTTTGATAGTGTACCCCACTCATGGTTACTACAAATATTGGAAATATACAAAGTAGATCCTAAATTGATACAGTTCCTAAACATAGTAATGAAAAATTGGAAAACAACACTTAATATCCAAACAAATTCAAATAATATCACATCACAGCAAATACAGATTAAGTGTGGAATATACCAAGGAGACTCATTAAGTCCTTTCTGGTTCTGCCTTGTTCTGAACCCACTATCCAACATGTTAAATAATACAAATTATGGATACAATATTACTGGAACATACCCACACAAAATCACACATTTGCTATACATGGATGATCTAAAACTACTGGCAGCAACAAATCAACAACTGAACCAATTACTAAAGATAACAGAAGTATTCAGCAATGATATAAATATGGCTTTTGGAACAGACAAATGTAAGAAAAATAGCATAGTCAAGGGAAAACACACTAAACAGTAAGATCACATATTGGATAACCACAGCGACTGCATAGAAGCGATGGAAAAACCAGATGTCTATAAATACCTAGGATACAGACAAAAAATAGGAATAGATAATACAAATATTAAAGAAGAATTAAAAGAAAAATATAGACAAAGACTAACAAAAATACTGAAAACAGAATTGACAGCAAGAAACAAGACAAAAGCTATAAATACTTATGCTATACCAATATTGACCTACTCATTTGGAATAGTGAAATGGAGTAACACAGACCTAGAAGCACTCAATACACTTACACGATCACAATGCCACAAATATAGAATACATCACATACATTCAGCAACAGAAAGATTCACATTAAGCAGAAAGGAAGGAGGAAGGGGATTTATCGACATAAAAAACCTACATTATGGACAGGTAGACAATTTAAGAAAATTCTTTCTAGAACGAGCAGAAACTAGCAAAATACACAAAGCAATCACTCATATAAATACATCGGCTACACCACTGCAATTTCATAACCACTTCTACAACCCTCTAGATCACATAACATCAACAGATACGGAGAAAGTAAATTGGAAAAAGAAAACACTACAAGGCAAGCACTCACATCATCAAACACAGCCACACAGCGATCAAGACGCATCCAACACATGGCTAAGAAAAGGCAATATATACAGTGAGATGGAAGGATTCATGACTGCAATACAGGATCAAACAATAAACACCAGATATTACAGCAAGCATATTATTAAAGATCCCAATACCACAACAGATAAATGCAGACTTTGCAAACAACAAATAGAAACAGTAGATCACATCACAAGCGGATGTACAATACTAGCAAATACAGAATACCCCAGAAGACATGACAATGTAGCAAAAATAATACATCAACAACTTGTCATACAACATAAACTAATAAAACAACACGTTCCCACATACAAGTGTTCGCCACAAAATGTACTGGAGAATAATGAATACAAATTATACTGGAACAGAACCATTATAACAGATAAAACAACACCACATAACAAACCTGACATCATAATCACCAATAAAAAGAAGAAATTAACATAACTAATCGAAATATCCATACCAAATACAACAAATATACAAAAGAAAACCAGAGAAAAAATTGAAAAATACATCCAACTGGCTGAGGAAGTCAAGGACATGTGGCATCAGGATAAAGTTGACATTATACCAATTATACTATCAACTGCAGGAGTTATACCACACAATATCCACCAGTACATCAATGCAATACAGCTACATCCAAACTTATACATAGGTCCGTGTCACTTTCCATTTTTGACCAGACATAACGTCTGAGAAAAGAAAGAAATAATAATAATAATAATAATAATAATAATAATAATAATTATTATTATTATTATTATTATGCAAAATGAGCACAAATAACAGAATCTCTACTTAACTGCTACCTTACCGGACAATGGCTGATCAAGAAGAGAGAGAACAAAAAGATTGCCAGTCCAGTTTATTTAACATAGATAATGAAATTACAGACAGGTTTTATTGTAATCACAGTGTCTATTATGCAGCGATAAAATCGTCTCATCGCTATTGCATGAAAGCACAGAGTCACGAAAGCCGCTAACACTTGGGGAACATTACACAGCCCACTAAATTTTTAAAAGTTTTTTAAGTCTTTAAGAAAAAAAATTAAAAATTTACAACACTTCATTAACTTTTAGTCTTTAGATTGTCCATTTTATTTTATTTTATTCTTATTTTTTTCATCTTATTTGTTTCAGCTGGAGCCTGTTTTAGCTTTGCTAGGAATGTAATTTGCCCTCCCATTTGGGTGCGATCCTGCCGGAACGACAGGAAAGGCATAGGCACCCAGTTCCTTTCTCATAGAATTTAAAAACGTTACACATTGACAAAAGCGATCATTTAGTATGATTAATCAGGATGAACAAATTACATTGTTAGAAAAAACATTAAGGTAGTAATTTTTAGGAATCATCATATAGGTTTTTATTACAGAAATACGTTTTTTTTTTAACAGTTTACAATAATCAGTCAGTTGAACATTATTCATTCTTGCTCAATGGTTGTGTTGCCTACGCCTCCAATTAAAAGGAGGAGAATTTCTTCCATCCCTTTGTCCTAGGTTATTATTACCATTGTAAGATTGAGGCAGACTATCTCCGTTTTTGTTACCATTACTGTTTTATTGTGATATTGTTAATAGTTATTACTGTTGTTACTCAAAACTCAAGCATTACTGCCCCCATTCAATTTCGCTTCTTCATGTAACTGGTCAACAGAATCAAGCGATGACGTTAAAAGTTCTACATCTGAATCTGGTACATGAAGTAGCTTTTCTTTAATTGATACTGGTAATTTTGATTTTAAAAGCCATATGGCTTCTTGTTTGGGCATTGGTTCATCCCAATATGCTGTCTTATTTATATACTTCTCAAAATATTTACGCAGTATACCTGCTTTACTGTTGTACATCTCGGGATTATATACCTCACACCTTAAATGTTCTTGTGTTTTTGCTGACCAGTACTTATTTAGAATAGCTTTCTCAAATTCCTCATAAGTATGGCAATAATCTATTACTTCACTCGCCCATAAGGCTCCATCACCTTGAATATGGGTTGTGACAAACTGTGTTTTCTTTTTATTGTTCAATGACTTTGGTAGTATACCATGGAAGCTTTTGATAAAAATGACAGGGTGTGGTGTTTCGTGATCAGGTGTAACATTTTGGAATTGTCTGTATTTTAGTAAACTCTCTTCCACAAGTATGTTAGAAAGAGAACTGGCCACCCACTGTTCACAAGCTACGTGATCAGATTGCAGACTGAGCATTGTTGCCGAACAGCTATTTAGTGTTGCTGCCTTGAGATGTCATGGTCTGTGCCTCTGGCAACTTATTGACACATAAATCAGCTGCACCCGCTCCGTTTTTTATCACTGCCAGCTCCCTTTTTAACGTATCTTCTTCTTGTGTAAGTGTCTGTTTCCATTCAGAAACCTGTTCGGTGTTTTCACCTAACATGTTTGCTGCAGGCAAAGCTTTGTTTGTCACTTTCTTTATGGTTACAGGCAGTTCGTTCCATAAACAATCTTGAAATTCGCCATCTTTCATGTTCAACCAGTGTACAAAGTCAAGAGTAAACTGATTGCCTTTCTCTACAAACTTCGCTTGTACAGATTTCTCCTGTTCGATTGTGAGTGCCTGTACCTGTGTAGTTATTTGCTGCATAGAATTTTCTAATGTACTTTATGCTGCATTAACTTGCGCGACCTGCTTGGTTACATGATTGACAGCTTCGGGCAAATACTTGTATATTTTTTGCATTTCATCAAATTCATCACTAATATTTTTGAAGTTAGTTTCAATTTTACTGAATTTTCTATCAAGGTCATCACAAATAAGTGTGGCGACATTTTCTTGTATCTGATGGGCTGTGGCACTCAAATTTTTGTTTACTAATGTTGTTATGTTATTTTGAATTTCAGTGGCCACAGTTTGAAGTTTTCTACTTAAACGGTCAGTCTGATTTTGAAGTTTTGCGTCTAATCTGTCAGTTACCTTTTGTAGTTTTGTGTCTAAACTACCACTCATATTAGTTTTGATTTCAGTGGCTGCTGTTTGCAGTTTTGCATCTAAACTGTCTGTTACTGTTTTTCTGAACTTCTATAAAGTGTACATTTTGTTCATGAACAGCGCGATGTAAACCTTACATCTGTTCTCTGAAAAATGTGAACAATTCTGCAAAATTAGTAGGTAATGATTCACTCTGTGTGGGTTCTTCAGTATGTTCGGCCATAGGTGCAGATTCACCTGCCGATAATTCATTATTTTGAGTTTCGTGACTCACCGTAGTTTGCTTGTCACTGTCTACTTCTGATTCTACTATGGGCGGTGTAGCCATTTTAATGTTTCTACTGACTTAGCCCATGAATTTAAAAAAATACACCTCACTGAATTTAATAAAATTGACCCGTTGTTCTAGAAAGCAGCCATCTTGCTGACATTATGTTTTGCAAAATTCACAGAAAAAATTTGCAAGCTATTGTGAGCAATGTTTTTTAGAATTTAACACTCCCTAACTGACTTTTGCACACCAGAGTAAAGGAAAACAGTAATGTCCTTACCTCCTTTTGTACTGCGCTTCAGCAACATCTCGACTCATGGTTTTTTTCTTTTAAAGATCGTGCTCCACATCTCATATTACCCAGCTCATTGAAATTGTCTTGTATCTCGTTACAGTGGTTTTTCATGTAATAGATACCAAATTTACAATAATATGTATACATACATATAGACATAAGTCCTGTACTAAGGGAGCCATTTTTATGGTGGCCATTTTTTCTTTTATTTTAGCTTTTTTAAATTAAATATTGAAATTTTGGAATTTAATTACCACCATATTTTTTAGCTAGGCTTCTCTACTGGGATTGTCTGTTGGCGAGTATAATTTTGGGACGTGATTTATGCCTAAAAGCTATCAGACTTCATTTTGCTAAAAGTGAAATTTTAGATGCAGGTTCTATTTTGAAAGCAAACTAAACGTATTACACTGATTGGTGCCGTTAATACGTGATCCTTCACCAACAGACACCCCCATACAAAGTAAGCCACATTTACTTTTCAAATTCATGAAAAAAAAGCTGAGGAAAAAAGGTATTATTATTCTTAATTACAAACACAATGAAATTAAATTATTATTATTATTATTATTATTATTATTTAAAAACAAAGATGATGTGACTTACCAAACGAAAGCGCTGGCAGGTTGATAGACACACAAACAAACACAAACATACACACAAAATTCAAGCTTTCGCAACCAACGGTTGCAAAGAGTTTGGGCAGAGATGTCAGTCGAGGTGGAGGTACAAAGGCAAAGATGTTGTTGAATGACAGGTGAGGTATGAGCGGCGGCAACTTGAAATTAGCGGAGGTTGAGGCCTGGTGGGTAACGAGAAGAGAGGATATACTGAGGGGCAAGTTCCCCACAAAATGAGCACAAATAATAGAATCTCTGCTTAACTGCGACTGTACTGGACAATGGTTGATCAAGAAGAGAGAGAGAAAAAGTTTGCCTGTCCAGTTCATTTAACATAGATAATGAAATTACAGACAGGTTTTATTGTAATCACAGTGTCTATTATGCAGCAATAAAATCGTCTCAGCACTACTGCACAAAAACACACAGTCATGAAATCCACTAACACGTGGGGAACATTACATCAGTCTTTTTAATTCTCTTCTTTTCTGCTTCTTACCCCCCTCCTCACCTCTCCCCTGCACTCTGTCTAACCTGCAGCACTTCACTGTCCACCATTCCCACCATACTATCCCTCTCCCTCCCTGTCCCAGCCTCGTCCTTACCCCCACCCAGTTGCCACTCCCATCATGCACTGGCGCTGCTGCTCGTAGTGTGGTTTCAGTTGTCTGAGACTACAGTCGTGTGTGTGTGTGTGTGTGTGTGTGTGTGTGTGTGTGTGTGTGCACGCATGCACACACATGTGTCTATAGTTGATGAAGGCCAATGACTGAAAACTTTTAATTCTGAAATTGCACTCTACATACAGTGCAATTAAATTTTGATAAAAAATAGTACTTACAAAGCAGGAACATCAACATGCAGACAAATATAGTCAAAGACATGTTATCTGCCAGAAACAAAGATGCATTTTTTTGGCAAGAGATAAAAAGGTTGGAGGACATGAGACTACACATGACTTTCATTCAAGGAAGACAGCAAAATATATGATTGTAATCAACAATTAAATATTAGTAGCAGATGGGATTTGAAAATTGTAATAGCACTGCAGCCAGGACCCCCCCCCCCCCCCCCCCTGCCACACACACACACACACACACACACACACACACACACACACACACACACAAACTTTTCTCAGGCAGAGTGTGTGGATGCTGGCCACCAGCCACCCTCAGTCCCGCAACCAGGCTAGACCAAAGTTCACAAACTGTGGTTAGACCCCAACACATGCTCTGATTCTTAACATCCACAACACCACTACATTGTGTGCTACCTCTTCATTTGAAATGCAGTGTTCATCTGGTGCGGCTAAGCCGTATTGTGAGAGTGTCATATACTTTCAGGTAATATGTACAGTACAACTAAAGGTGCATAAATATTTCCCTGTTGCTTGATCAACCACACATTTTCATTCTAGAGGTTAAATGAAAAATTAAATACTATTAAACTTCTACTTGTTCGAAGGAAATAGTAAAGACTTGAAATGCTGAATGACTATCACTCAGTTATTGTGGTATTGAGCTGCATCTCCCCATTGTAGTAATCTTCAAATGAAGGAAATAGGCTCTACATTTGAATGTTACTATTAATGTTTTATCACTGAAAGTTATGTAAGAATTGTTTCCCTAGATTAAAAACCTCTTTCTTATGAAGGAAAAAGCTGAATGACAATGGAATTCCTTTATAATAAACCTAAAGAAAACTGTACTTACTTCTTAAGATAAGTAAATTTTATATTTTTGTAGTGGCCCATGGTGGGTGGCCTCTGCTGTGGCAAGGTTGAGTGGCAGAGTTGAATTGAGGCATTGGATTGTCATCAGGATGTTGACCGATGGTGGCTCAAGAAAACATCATTAACAGCACACATTTTATTAGAACACAAGCTGCAGCATTTATAGTGTCACTCCATAGTGGGAACGCCCCCTTGGTGTGTTCTGAATGCAGCAAGTGTAGTAGTGATGATGCAGCAGGGGACCAGCAACCTGCTGATGGTGGCAGATCATGCACCATATTGGTGTGACTTTTCAATTGAGGACAGGGCATGCCGACAGATTCGGAAACCCACTGTGATTCACGTAGCAGATGGCAGTCCCAGTGGTGGTGCTCGCCCTTGTGAACGGATGTGTACAGTGTCAGTATGGAGTGGCTGCACCACCCCTCTCATGAAAGACTGCCCTCTGGGGCAGAAGGCTGGCTGCAGCTGCAGTGAGCTGGAAGATGGCCCACCAGCTGGAAGATGCCAAGTCCACTCCTACAGACTTAGACCTAGCAGTAGGCTCATCCCTGGTGGAGCCCAAGTCTTGCAGAGGCTGCTTACAGAACCACGTCATCCCACCGCATGGTGTAGTCCTCAGTCGTCCTCTCATAGATGCTGTTGCCGGACTGTGAACCCTTTAGCTAAAAATGATGGTATTTACACAGGTTCAATGCGTATATGGTGTGCTGAGGCACTACTTCCATCCATTTACTCTAAAACAAGACATGGCCAGAAGGTGAAGCAACTGGCCTACTATTGCTGTGTTTGTCCTGCCTTTCTGCTGTGTCATTGGTATTGCAGGTGCTGGCCCCAGCCTGTAACAAGGGAACAGGATGGTGGTATTGATCCATCTGATGTAACGGTGCTGTGGTCAGCTCTGCACTTGCATGCTTCCACAGCCCTTTTGCAACAGCCATGGCAATGCTGCTGTTTTACTCCATACCTCTGAAAAACGGTGGTAAACTTTATTCTTTATATTTAAAGAGCCTAATAATGCAACAGCAGAGCATACACACAAGGGATCACTGTGTCTGTAGACAATGATTAGATTTGGCACTGTGCAGCAAGTTAACTCTGCCTGCTGTTATGTGGTTCATTGATAGCTGGTTAGGCCAGTGGCTCAAACAAGATAGCCTCTGGCAACTGGAGCTTGGTGATATCAAACCAGTAGTCAGTTAACATACTGCACCAGCCATCCTGCTTGAGGCAGGCTGGCAGTTGTGATTCACAACTCTGTTATTGTCCTTTCATTCTTATCTGGAGTTTAGATGTCAATATGCTGATGTAGAAAGCTTATCTGGAATTTCACATAATTATGGGTCATCTCACAAATACCTCTACTTTGATAGAGTAGATCTTTACTTCTGATGTGTGCTGGATTACAAAGTGGGAGGATGGCACGTGCAAAAATTTTCACATCAGAGTGCTTACAATGTTGTGAATGCAGTGATGAGGAACTTTGCACACAGTAACAACATTGGAGAGGTTGGTAGAGTAGTGTTTACGGAAGGGGCCTTACGTCCAGTAAAACATAATTTTACATTTGTGAGTCATTCACTACCACAACACATTACGCAAAGTAAATATTAATTACTCCAAAGACACTGATAGTAGTAGCCAAAAACAGTCACAAAATAACCTATATAAAGGTTTTTAGTAAACTATCACAGCCTGCCTCCTTGACACCATGTAATAATTTAAAGTCAAAATATATAATATCAAATAAGAGCAAATTAGTACCACTTCAGAATTTCACCAAATTCAAAGAAATTATTAGAAATAATAATAATATTAATAATAATAATGTGTTCATAATGATCAGGTGTACAATAACGGTTATTTTGTTGATACTGAATAATAAGTAAAATAATCATGACTACTCCTTGGACTGCTTTTGTGAGCTGCACCAGCCTCCTTTCTCTTCCTGTCTAAAACATACTCTTTGACAGAGCATTATGCAAGAGTGCTGTGTCAAAAAGTGTAAAGCAGGGCACATTAAATACGCATTTCCATGCACTGTATCAGGGGTTGTTTTGAATTATCATCGAGGAGCAGAAGCAACTGTGCTTATAGTCTTGTATATGACCAGTCTGGCAACTGATATTCTCTATTTAATTTATCTTCAGTGGATATTATTAAGAGTAACCTGGGAAAGTTGTATTTTCACAGTCTACAAAATTTTTTCTGCAGTATTGTGTAAAATTAGGAATGGAGCCTGCAGCAGTGTTGTGTGTAATATGGCGTATTTATATTATTCTGCTGATATTGGTATATTTAGTCTTTTCTGTTGTTTGTGAGTTTATGTATTATGATGCATAAAATTGTCTCTTGTGGTTAGACTTTTATAATTTAAAACAACACTGTGGTGTTCTAATGTTTCATTATATAATGATTGATTGAATTTTAAAATTAATTGTAGTGAACGCCATCGTGACATCAGAGATGGATACGATCGCTTGCACCGAATAGCTGCAAAGGGCCCTAATAGCAAAGAATTTGTGGAGCCAAAAGTACAAGGATTGTGGCAGATGGCATTGAATGGTAATTTTAGTACTGAGGAGTTGGAGTCTCTTCGGGTAAGACCGTCTACAATATTGTCCATAAAAAATAACCTTTAAAGTATCTCATGCATGCATTTGTTTCCATTGACCTCTCCCCCTTTGTCCATCCTCTCCTGCAAGCATGGAGAGAGAAACAAGTAACTAGGATGTCACATTGTTCACTGCCTAGAAGAATGGAAGCAGATAAAAATATTTAATTAGACTTCTAAAAACAAAGATGATGTGACTTACCAAATGCGATGGAGCACCTCCTTTCACGCCGATCACCTGCCACCCTACCTAAAACCTCTTTCCTCATTACCTTAGCCAGCTTCATCCTGACCCACAACTTCTTCACTTTCGAAGGCCAGACATACCAACAATTAAAGGGAACAGCCATGGGTACCAGGATGACCCCCTCATACGCCAACCTATTCATGGGTTGCTTAGAGGAAGCCTTCTTGGTTACCCAGGCCTGCCAACCCAAAGCTTGGTACAGATTTATTGATGACATCTTCATGATTTGGACTCAAAGTGAAGAAGAACTCCAGAATTTCCTCTCCAACCTCAACTCCTTCTGTTCCATCAGATTCACCTGGTCCTACTCCAAATCCCCTGCCACTTTCCTTGACATTGACCTCCACCTGTCCAATGGCCAGCTTCACACGTCCGTCCACATCAAACCCACCAACAAGCAACAGTACCTCCATTATGACAGCTGCCACCCATTCCACATCAAACGGTTCCTTCCCTACAGCCTAGGTCTTCGTGGCAAAAGAATCTGTTCCAGTCCGGAATCCCTGAACCATTACACCAACAACCTGAAAACAGCTTTCGCATCCCGCAACTACCCTCCCGACCTGGTACAGAAGCAAATAACCAGAGCCACTTCCTCATCTCCTCAAACCCAGAACCTCCCACAGAAGAACCCCAAAAGTGCCCCACTTGTGACAGGATACTTTCCGGGACTGGATCAGACTCTGAATGTGGCTCTCCAGCAGGGATACAACTTCCTCAAATCCTGCCCTGAAATGAGATCCATCCTTCATGAAATCCTCCCCACTCTACCAAGAGTATCTTTCCGCCATCCACCTAACCTTCGTAACCTCTTAGTTCATCCCTATGAAATCCCTAAACCCCCTTCCCTACCCTCTGGCTCCTACCCTTGTAACCGCCCCCGGTGTAAAACCTGTCCCATGCACCCTCCCACCACCACCTACTCCAGTCCTGTAACCCGGAAGGTGTACACAATCAAAGGCAGAGCCACGTGTGAAAGCACCCACGTGATTTACCAACTGACTTGCCTACACTGTGAAGCTTTCTATGTGGGAATGACCAGCAACAAACTGTCCATTCGCATGAATGGACACAGGCAGACAGTGTTTGTTGGTAATGAGGATCACCCTGTGGCTAAACATGCCTTGGTGCACGGCCAGCACATCTTGGCACAGTGTTACACCGTCTGGGTTATCTGGATGCTTCCCACTAACACCAACCTGTCGGAACTCCGGAGAAGGGAACTTGCCCTTCAATATATCATCTCTTCTTGTTATCCGCCAGCCCTCAATCTCCGCTAATTTCAGTTTGCCGCCGCTCATACCTCACCTGTCTTTCAACAACATCTTTGCCTCTGTATTTCCACCTCAACTGACATCTCTGCCCAAACTCTTTGCCTTTACAAATGTCTGCTTGTGTCTGTGTATGCGCGGATGGGTGTGTGTGTGTGTGTGTGTGTGCGTGTGTGTGCGCGCGCGCGCGAGTGTGTACCTGTCCTTTTTTCCCCCTAAGGTGAGTCTCTCCACTCCCGGGGTTGGGGTGGCTCCTTGCCCTCTCCCTTGGAACCCGCATCCTTTCGTCTTTCCCTCTCCTTCCCTCTTCCCTCTTTCCTGGCGGGGCGGCCGTTGGTTGCGGGGGCTTGAGTTTTGTGTGTGTGTTTGTGTGTCTATCGACCTGCCAGCGCTTTCGTTTGGTGGGTCACATCATCTTTGGTTTTATATATATTTTCCCATGTGGAATGTTTCTCTTTATATATATATATTAAAAACTAAGATTCCATGACTTGCCAAACGGGAAAGCACTGGTAGATAGGCACAATAGAAAAACACACAAACACGCACACAAGATTTCGGGCTTTCGTGGCCCACAGTTGCTTCGTCGGGGGGGGGGGGGGGGGGGGGTGGCATGTGGGTTTTGGGGGCGAGGGTGGGGAGTCGTTCCGGTCCTGGGAGCGGGGGGGGGGGGGGGGGGGGGGGGAGACAGGTGTGGTGTGCTCGCACACCATCCACACGTATACTGTGTGGATGGATATGTGTGTGTGTGTGTGTGTGTGTGTGTGCGTGCGTGCGTGCGTGTGTGTGCGCGAGTGTATACTTGTCCTTTTTTTCCCCCTAAGGTAAGTCTTTCCACTCCCAGGATTGTAATGACTCCTTACCCTCTCCCTTAAAACCCACATCCTTTCATCTTTCCCTCTCCTTCCCTCTTTTCTGACGAAGCAACCGTGGGTTGCAAAAGCTTGAATTTTGTGTGTATGTTTGTGTGTCTATCGACCTGCCAGCACTTTCGTTTGGTAAGTCACATCATCTTTGTTTTTAGATATAATTTTCCCACGTGGAATGTTTCCCTCTATTATATTTAATTAGACTTCGGTTTATTGGTAGAATACCGAGGAAGTGCTATCGCTCTACAAAGGAGATAGCTTACAAGTCACACATGTGACCAGTTCTAGAACATTGCTCAAGTGTGTGGGACCCATACTTAATAGGACTAACAGGAGATATTGAACGTATACAGAGGAGGGTAGCATCAATGGTCACAGGTTTTTTTAATCCGTGGGAGAGTGTCACAGAGATACTTGAAGGAACTGAACTAGAAGACTCTTGAAGATAGGCATAAACTATCCCGGGAAAGTCTATTAGCAAAGTTTCAAGAACCAACTTTAAATGCTTAGCCTAGGAATATACTACAACACCCTATGTATCGCTCACACGGGGATCATGAGGATAATATTAGAATAATTACTGCAAGCACAGAGGCATTCCAAACAATCATTTTTCCCGTGCCCCATATGTGAATGGAACTGGAAGAACCCCTAATAACTGGTATAATGGGACGTACACTCTGCCATTCACCTCAAGGTGGTTTGTAGGGTAAGATGTACAGGGTGTTTCAAAACTGACCGGTATATTTGAAACGGCAATAAAAACTAAACGAGTAGCGATAGAAATACACCGTTTGTTGCAATATGCTTGGGACAACAGTACATTTTCAGGCAGACAAACTTTCAAAATTTCAGTAGTTACAATTTTCAACAACAGAAGGCGCTGCAAGTGATGTGAAAGATATAGAAGACAACGCAGTCTGTGGGTGCGCCATTCTGTACGTCGTCTTTCGGCTGTAAGCGTGTGCTGTTCACAATGTGCAAGTGTGCTGTAGACAACATGGTTTATTCCTTAGAACAGAGGATTTTTCTGGTGTTGGAATTCCACCGCCTAGAACACAGTGTTGTTGCAACAAGACGAAGTTTTCAACGGAGGTTTAATGTAACCAAAGGACCGAAAAGCAATACAATAAAGGATCTGTTTGAAAAATTTCAACGGACTGGGAAAGTGACGGATGAACGTGCTGGAAAGGTAGGGCGACCGCGTACGGCAACCACAGAGGGCAACGCGCAGCTAGTGCAGCACGTGATCCAACAGCGGCCTCGGGTTTCCGTTCGCCGTGTTGCAGCTGCGGTCCAAATGACGCCAACGTCCACGTATCGTCTCATGCGCCAGAGTTTACACCTCTATCCATACAAAATTCAAACGCGGCAACCCCTCAGCGCCGCTACCATTGCTGCACGAGAGACATTCGCTAACGATATAGTGCACAGGATTGATGACGGCGATATGCATGTGGGCAGCATTTGGTTCACTGACGAAGCTTATTTTTACCTGGACGGCTTCGTCAATAAACAGAACTGGCGCATATGGGGAACCGAAAAGCCCCATGTTGCAGTCCCATCGTCCCTGCATCCTCAAAAAGTACTGGTCTGGGCCGCCATTTCTTCCAAAGGAATCATTGGCCCATTTTTCAGATCCGAAACGATTACTGCATCATGCTATCTGGACATTCTTCGTGAATTTGTGGCGGTACAAACTGCCTTAGACGACACTGCGAACACCTCGTGGTTTATGCAAGATGGTGCCCGGCCACATCGCACGGCCGACGTCTTCAATTTCCTGAATGAATATTTCGATGATCGTGTGATTGCTTTGGGCTATCCGAAACATACAGGAGGCGGCGTGGATTGGCCTCCCTATTCGCCAGACATGAACCCCTGTGACTTCTTTCTGTGGGGACACTTGAAAGACCAGGTGTACCGCCAGAATCCAGAAACAATTGAACAGCTGAAGCAGTACATCTCATCTGCATGTGAAGCCATTCCGCCAGACACGTTGTCAAAGGTTTCGGGTAATTTCATTCAGAGACTACACCATATTATTGCTACGCATGGTGGATATGTGGAAAATATCGTACTATAGAGTTTCCCAGACCGCAGCGCCATCTGTTGTTGAAAATTGTAACTACTGTAATTTCGAAAGTTTGTCTGCCTGAAAATGTACTGTTGTCCCAAGCATATTGCAACAAACGGTGTATTTCTATCGCTGCTCGTTTAGTTTTTATTGCCGTTTCAAATATACCGGTCATTTTTGAAACACCCTGTAGATGTGGATATAGATTTAAATGTCCATAACTTGTTTATTACTTTCAACAGTCATTTTAAGAGATAGTGATTGTACAATACTTGACGCTGATTACTGTAAGTGTAGTCACCACACAATGCTGGTTAATATTCCTTTTATGATAGTCTTGTAGGAATGGGGTAGAGCAGGGTTTCTCAAATTGTGTTCTGTGGAACAGTGGTGTTCCATGGGAAGTGGATAGGTGCGTCACCAAAAAAAAAAAAAAAAAAAAAACTATTAATAAAATGGAATTTTTGACATTTTAATGATACAAATTATTTTTTAAAATTTTGGTATGAGTTTTGTGTTATTAAGTATGATTTAAAATTGAAGTAATCATTGAATAAAGCAAATTTTACTAACCTTCAAAAGAAACAACATTTTCCATCAAAGCACCAGGTTTCTCAAAGTGTTTCGTCAGAGGAAGAGTTTGAGTATCCCTGGGCTAGATGAATCCTTCTATGTGGATGAATAGCAGTGCAGTGTTTTATTTTTCTCCCTGGATGTTGCTCTTTGATTACTACATATAGAAATGATCCCGCCTATACATAATTCTGGTTGTATAAAGGTTATATGGCTTCTGTTTAACAGGCAGCAGCAGATGTAATATAACATATGAATGAAAGGCAGCCCAGAAGCACAGTTGTTGATTTCCTTTTCCATTCTTCTATAGCAACATTCAAGGACTATTCATTAATTAACTTCCAACTGGCTGTAAAAAATAAAGAAATACTTGTACCCTCATGGCTCTTGCGTGGTTCGAAAAGGAGACTTTAAACTTGACGTTGTGTCAATGAGCTCTCTGTCTCATTCGTCAGTGTGTAAACATCAAGTAACTGATATGGACGGTGTTGTTGCATCTCCCACTAGTTGCTACGTACATTGTCATATTCTTCGTGCAAGCAGTAGGAGTCAATGTCACCGAGATTCATCATCGATTGTATCGTGTGGAGGGGATGGGGTTACAGGTGGTGATGTTGTGACAGAATGGTGCAGAAAATTCAAGGGTGGTCACATGGATGACATGACAAAGGTGTTAAAGGCTGACATTTAGATGTGACTGATAAATTTGTACAACATGTAGACAGAATTGTGTATTTGAGACATTGTTTTCCAATTTCTGAACTTTCTGAAGATATGCCTCACATGTCCAGGGGAACTCTCTCTAACATTGCCACAGAGAGGTTAGGTTACCATAAGTTTTATGCACAGTGGGTACAAAAATGTCTAACTGATGTTCACAAAATTGAGAAATCTCCATCTACATCCTTATAAATACTCTGCAAGCCACTGTATAGAGTGGTACCCTGTACCACTACTAGTCATTCCTTTCGTGTTCCACTCCGCAAACAGAACAATGGAAAAATGACTGTCTCTATGCCTCCGTACAGGCTGTGATCTCTCTGATCTTGCCTTCAGGGTCCTTACGCGAATTGTACATTGCCAGCAGTAGATTCTTTCTGCAGTCAACCTCAAATGCCAGTTCTTTAAATTTTCTCATCAGTGCTCCTTGAAAAGAACATCACCTTCCCTCTGGTATTCCCCATTTGAGTTGCCGAAGTATCCCATAATACTTGTGTGTTGTTCGAACTTAGTGGTAACAAATCTAGTTGCCTGCATCTCAATTGCTTCAATGTCTTCTTTAATCTGAACTGGTATAGGTCCCAAACACTCAAACAGTACTCAACATTGGGTTGCACTGGTGTCCTTTATGCAGCCTCCTTCACAGATGAATCACTTTTTCTTAAAATTCTTCCAATAAACCGAAGTCACCCACTTGCCTTCCCTACAACAGTGCTTACATGCTCATTCCATTTCGTATTGCTTTGCAGTGTATTGCTTAGATATTTAAAAGCAGCACACTGCTGAAGCTTTTATATTTTTTACATTTAGACCTAGCTGCAATCCATCACTTCAACCAGAAATTTTGTCAAAGTCCTTTTGTATCCTCCAACTGTCACTCAACACCACCAACTTCCCATACGTCACAGTGTCGTCAGCAAACAGCTGCAGACTGCTGCTAACTCTGTCCACCAGATCATTTATGTATATAGAAAATAACAGCGGTCCTATCACACTTCCCAGTGCTACTACTTCTGATGATACCCTTATCTATGATAAACACTCTCTGCCGAGAGCAACATACTGTATTCTGTTCTCAAGAAGTCTTCAAGCTACTTACATTTCAGGGAACCTATTCCATATTGCTGAATTTAGCCTGGACGAACCTTCAGTGTGCTACTATGAAGAGGGGAAGCAATTCCTGAGTGGACTTGTGACTGGGGATGACACATGGGTGCAGTACGTGAACTGTGAAACCAAGGAACAGTCCAAGCAGTTGATGCACACTCATTCTCCGAATAAGCCCAAAAAATTCAAGCAGATACTGTTTAATCACGTAATGATAGTTACTGTTTTCTGGTATTGCAAAGGAATTTTGATGGCAGACATCATAAGGGTAATACATGAGAATACTGTGGCATCAAGGATTTTTTGTGAGACTCGTCCAAAACACTGAAGGTCAATATTAAACAAACAGCATTTGATGATTACAGAAGTAATCATTCTCCTTCACAACCATATGCAATCACTTACTGCCAAAAACCTGAAGGAAGGAAAAACTCTGGCTGGAATACTTTTAAACATCCTCCCTATAGTCCAGAATTGGCACCAAGCAACTTTCATCTCCTCCCAAAAATGAAGGCCAAGTGGACTACACAATACTTCAAGACTGACAACAAGATCGAGAATGCTGTTGACAACTGGCTGAAGCACAAGACAGCACCTTTCAAGTGATGAAGAACCTGGTGTGGTGGTACAACAAATGTTTGAATTTGAGTGGTGACTATGTGGAGAAGCATTATAAGTACTTATACATACAGAGTATTCTGAAATTCCCATTACAGACTTATCGGGCTTGTAGAGGGGAATAAGCACATAATGTTTTGAACAGGAACGCACATCTGAAAACTTACCGTTTCTGTGCTACAGTTGTTTGAAAAGATGCTTACTAGGTAGGTGTGCAACGGGGTTACAGGGTTAGTCATGGTGGTTGGGAGGGGAATGGGGTTGTTATCTCAGGTCCGCTGATGTCATTTATCGTCTGTCCTACCTCTTTTACCAGGTTTGAGCCTCGTTCATGTGTCTGTGAGTGTTAGAGCAGCATGGTTGAGTACACGTTTGCAGAATATACTGACATGATCCTTCTGAATGGTGAAAGCTCATGGTAATGGAAGAGCTGCTCGTTGCTGTTATCAGTATCATTCTGCACAATGTCTGACTCCATCACTTCCCCTTTTTGCAACAGTTACGCAATGATTTTGAGGAAAAGTATCTCCATCATCGGCAGGTGTGATGGTGGTACTCCAAGGAGATACCGCATACGCAAATTGGAAGAGGCTATAATGCATCTCGTTGAAGAGAACCCATCAACGAGTACACAAGCTATTTCTTTGCCATTAAAGAGTGGAACTGTAAAACAAGTGATTTATTGGGTCACATCCAATCAGTTAAGTTACTTGTAAAAGTGATCGCATTTCCAACATGTTTTCAAATGGTTGTAGCATTTTGATGCATGGGTCCCAATTCTTCTTATTCTTCTTCTTAATAACGAACTGAAGGTTAAATTACAAATAGCCA
This sequence comes from Schistocerca americana, assembly GCF_021461395.2. Classification (NCBI taxonomy): domain Eukaryota; kingdom Metazoa; phylum Arthropoda; class Insecta; order Orthoptera; family Acrididae; genus Schistocerca; species Schistocerca americana. Next base: position 785,879,191 of record NC_060119.1, read on the forward strand.
TTGTATGTTGCGTGGTGAAAGGTTTTTTATACCAATATTGAAATGATGAATATTGAAATACTGTCCTATCCCCTTCTCTAATTGAACAAGGGAAACATTCCATCTGCATGCATCAATAATTGTTCTAGTCTCTCTTAATTTTTTTTGTGACTCCTGAGCAAGATGTATGTTGGAGGTAACAGAATTTTCTTCATTGTCCTTAATGTACCGTACAGAATTTCATGAGAACATCAGTGACCTTCTTCCAATGGTTTGTACTTTAAGTTCCCTCAGCATCTGTGCTACTGTTTTGTGTGGAGTGAATACTCCTGGCATCAAGTGTCTCAACTAGTAGTGTGAATAATTTCATAACATCTTTGTTTTACAGAACAACCACACTTTCCCAGAAACCTTTCAACAAATATCAGGATTTCATTCACGTCCCTTCTTTAATTTTACATATTTGTCCGATGTTATTTCACTTTGTAGTATTATCCCGAAATATTTAAATAATGTGATGTGCACCAGAAATTTACCACTGATCTTGTAACTAGATACTATCAGATTCTTTTTCTTTGTTATGAGCGTTATCACAGATATATCCACATTTAAAGGTAGCTCCCATTCTTAAGGTCAATGGAAGTACTAAATCATTCTGTATGTCCTTTTTGATCATCAATTTCCTGCTGAAAGTAACATCAGCAACAAACAACCTGACATCTTGGAAACGCAAGTGGTTCTGTTAATGATTCCTTCCAGAACACATGCTGTTACTTATACTCTGTATAACATATTGGCTTTGGTTTGCACAAAGTCTTGAAATCAATCACATATTTGTGAAGGCATTCCATACAATTGTCTCTTGGTGTCATATAGTATTGAACACCAGTCAGAAACATAGAATGTGCTGACCAGCTGTGAAGAATGTAAGCAGCAGCAGACTTGAAGACGATGGAGTGAAATACAGATTACCAAAATTCTGCTCTACTATACTCAATGAAATTGGGGAAAATCAAACATCTGGACAACATTTAGAATTTCAGGTATTTATTGTCGTAACAGGTAATGTGCTGTATGCATTAGATAAGCACATGAAAGAGTACCATCATGTGAATAGTGTGTTTGGAATACTCTAGCAATTTAAGTCTTTAACAGCAGAAGGCATCTTGAAAAGAACTCCAGTTATCATCAGTGTTACCCAGATGATTTTGAAGAAAGCCTAAGTGACGAACTGGTGCAGTTTGCTGAGCTGCCCAGAACAGATGTGGCTGCTGCTATTGGCAGCAGAGGCACAGGCCCCTAGAACAGCAGTATTATGAATAAGCTTTTAATGGATGATTTATAGAATTGTGTTTCCCAAATGTGGAAATGTTCTTATGCATTTACTTATCTTTGATGATCACCAACTGCAGTGGAGAACATTCTTTTCCAACTTTAAAATATTTAAAAATTAATTAAGGAGCACCATGGGACAAGAATATCTAAATGACCTCACCTTAATGAACATAGAATGCAATTTGATGAGAGACATTGATTTGACCATTTTTATCTCTAAATTTGTCCAAATTAAATTGAGAAAAGTTTTTTTGTATAGTGCCGTTTTATTTTATTTCCTGAACTTTATGGTCTAAAGCAAACCAAGGGCCTCATTTTAAAATTTGCTATTGACTCTGCACTGGCTTAATCTGGCACTCACATATACGCTGTGGCTTACAAAACACTCGTTCGGCCTATACTTGAGTATTGCTCAGTGTCGGATCCGTACCAGGTCGGGTTGACAGAGGAGATAGAGAAGAGCCAAAGAAGAGCAGCACATTTCGTCACAGGGTTATTTGGTAAGTGTGATAGCGTTACGGAGATATTTAGCAAACTCAAGTGGCAGACTCTACAATAGAGGTGCTCTGCATCATGGTGTAGCTTGCTGTCCAGGTTTCGAGAAGTTGCGTTTCATGATGAGGTATCAAATATATTGCTTCCCCCTACTTATACCTCCTGAGGAGATCACGAATATAAAGCTAGAGAGATTTAAGTGCGCACGGAGGCTTTCCGGCAGTCATTATTGCCGCGAACCATACGTGAGTGGAACAGGAAAGGGAGGTAATTACAGTGGCACGTAAAGTGCCCTCCACCACACACCGTTGGGTGGCTTGCAGAGTATAAAATGTAGATGTAGATGTAGGCTGCAGTGTAATGAGATACAGTGCAGGGAGCTATTGAAATGGGCACAATTATTGTTAAATTCATACTTAACATTTTAATGAGATTAACATCACATTCAATTTGATATTTTATCTGAACCATTGCAAAATGTACATCAGTATCAATATTTTGATACTATTGCACAACTTTGTGCACTGTTGCCCAGAGTTATCATTTGGAATCCATTTACTTGTTGTTAAATGATTATGGTTGTGGAAGATTCTTACTTCTAGTGGAAAGTCTGTTTCTATACAGCCTTCAAATTTTCCAGATAAACGTAGATAGGACAGTGGTTCCCACATTCAGTGATTTTACGATACTTATTCTTTCAAGCCATATTAACATGTTATGTATTATAAATAAGTACAGCTAATTAGAATATTAATTGTATTTCATTATAAAGATTTTTTGTGTTCTTTTAACATGCCTTTTCTTGTTTTACGTTTTTTTTTTTTTTTTTTTTTTTTTTTACACAAACGTACTTTATGAATCCTTCTTTGCATCAAACATCTTGTTTATTTGATAATTATCATCAACAAATGCAGCCCAAAGTTACCAGTTAGCAGTTTTTGATAATCAGAAGCTGTGCATTCTGTTAAATAATTACGCTAGGTTTCGACAGATGGCACTAACTTAAATGGCGATTCTGTTAAGTATTTATGCTATACTGTGGCGGGTGCTACTCTCTTACAGGGTAATTTCCATACAGATTTAGCACCTTAGGGCACTAGATGGCACACTAGGTTCGATCCCTATAGTCATGTAATATGCAGAAAACATTAAAAGACCGATGACCTCAGCTGTTTGGTCCCTTGGGGGGGGGGGGGGGGGGGACATTAAAAAATATTGTATGACATTCTAGGCTGTGTCATCACAGTCTTCCTCCACTTGTGTATTTTGAACAGTCTATTTGCTATTACTAGATGAATTTTTTTGCAGAATCAAGGGGGGGTCTCTTTCTTATCTCATTCCTATTTCTGAGCTTTTATTATCATGGAACTCTACCTTCTATTCCTTCCTCTATGATATTTATTTCAATTGCTCACCATTTTTTAGATTTTCATCTCTCTTTACATTATACCCCGTATGCTATATTTATCTCATGATCTTCTTAGTGTGATGTTGACTAGTGTACCTTAACCATTGTTAGTTTTGGTTTGCTGTCAGTTCTGATGAGAATAATTCTGTCACTGCTGACAGTAATCTTTCCACCATTATAGCATTTTCTGTTGGTATTGACATTATGATCAATTCATTTGACCAGAAACCTTAGTTTCTTTCCAAAATCACTTCATTGAGCCATACTGCATCTAGATTCTACCTTTGTGTTTCCCTTTTCAGATTTTCTAACTTTCCTACATTTCTCAATCTTTCCCTCCCCTTCTAGAGATCCAGATGAGGGACTAATCTGGAATCTTATCTTTTGCCAGTAGAGAGAGCATCATGACACTTTTTCAGCTGGAGGCCATGTTTCTTGTGGATATGCACTGTGTGTTAACGTAGTGGTTTCCATTCACTTCTACATTTTCATTATTTGATCATTGCTAATTCTTTTGCATTTAGGGACAGTTTTCCACAACAAGAGAGTGCTGTGAACCTCTGTGTGCTGCTGTGGCCCCATTTGATAAGGCTGTGGCCAGAATGAGCACAAATCCTTATATCGGAAGCCGTCAGCCTCCATAGCTAATGATTTTTATCCACATTCTAAGCATTGACTGACTTATGGACTTCCCTGGCAGTGTAACCTTTGTTTGTGCAGCCCCCTGGCCTAAATCTCCAGTAGTCCCTGTCTTCCAACTCTTCTCACCTCCTTCCTCCCATCTCCCCACCCCTAGCCAACTCACCCCAGCCAAGCTCACTTCTTGGAACTTTCTGTAGCTTTTAGTTTGTTTCTCCTTCTCCGGATCCTCCACTCTCCCCCTGTTCTCTATCTTTTACTGCATGTCTGGATCTTTCAGTATTGTCATCTAACCTGCTCCTGAACACATTTCCTTTTCCATCCCAACATGATCTTTTGTAACACCACCCCACCTTAGTCTCCCCGCTTCCAACTCTGTGCCCTTCCACTCTCCGCAGCCAAGAACACTACTCACCCCAGTCTGGCATCACCATTGGAGGACAGTAGTCTCTCTCTCTCTCTCTCTCTCTCTCTCTCTCTCTCTCTGTGTGTGTGTGTGTGTGTGTGTGTGTGTGTGTGTGTGTGTGTGTGAGAGAGAGAGAGAGAGAGAGAGAGAGAGAGAGAGAACACTCAATTTGTCTGAATTTTCTGACCATTATGTGTCTGTCTGCTGCTCAGTGCCTCGTCAATTTGACAAATAGTGCTCTGTGCTCATATACGTTTATATTTCACCTTTGATTTTGTGTCATTATGCATTGGTACAGGGTGATCAATCCCTAAATTAACCTCCTGGTGGGAATTTTGTTACCCTGCTGGTAGCCAGCCAGCAGCAGCACTCTTGGGGGAGTACATTTCCCCTCCACTGCAAGATCTCTGTGTGTGGAAATCATGCACCGGTAGCAGGTGTTCACTAAATGACACAGTACAGAGTATTGAGTGAAAGTGCTTCAATTGAAATGGTGAAATAAAAGTATTGTATTTGCCATATGATATTTATGTACGATTCATATTTGCGTACAGAATCAGCACACCCTGTAATAGGTTATTTCAAGAGGAATTTCCTGATGTTCGAGTTCCTAATCGGAGCACAATTCACTGATTGATAAACAAATTTTGTGAAACAGGAAGTGTCCTTGACAGGAAATGTAAATAGTACTCACAGAAGAAACTCTGGGTAATACTGGGTATGCTATGGAAAGGTCTCCTAGAAAATCGGTTTGATGTCTTTCTCAGCAAATGGAAAATTCCTATGGGTCTGTTCAGACAGCTACAAAGTTATGAAGTTACAGACCTATAAAACAACTGCAGTACAAGATCTTAAACTGGGTGACCCTGCAAAGAGGCTGCAGTTTTGTGAATGGATTTTGGATAGGGTGCATGACAGAGAAAGTAACGCTCACCTAACTTTCTTTTAGGATGATTCATGATTCTGCCTAAGTGGATACATTACTTCATAAAATAACCATTATTGGAATTCTGAAAAGCCTAACATAATACATGAGGCACCTCTGCATGATAAAAAGTGAGTGTGTGTGCTATTAGCAGTGAAAGAAGAGGCCCCATTTTTCTCAAGGAAACAATTAACAGTGAGAGATACGTGGAAAACATTTTGCAGCCTTTTTTGGCCAATTGACTAAGAGAGAATGTGCTTTCACAACCTTTCAGCAGGGCTCTGTGATGCCTCACACAGCTAACTTCTCATTACAGGAAATCCATGACATGTTTCAAGATATGAGTTATCAGTAATATCATGCAACCTTCTCGTTCACCCAATTTAATCCCCTGCAATTTTTATCTCTTGGATGCATTAAAAAGGAACATGTACAAATCAAATCCTCACACTTAAGATGAACTTAAAAAGAAATTGATGCCATCTCTCAGAGGAAATGCAGAGTGTAACGAGCAGTTTCCTAAGCAGTTGTCAGAAATGGTTGAACAATGAAGGGAGGCAGTTCCAACATATCCTTGCTTAATATGCAAGAGTAATTTACTTTTCTTTTTTAGTGTTTGTTAGATATGCTAGAAATAACATACTTGACAAAGCATACTATATTTACTGCGTACCTCGTCACCTGCGTCGCAGGCAGAGCAGCCTGTTGGCCATATCCCAGAAAAGCACTTACATCTTTTGCAACTTGATAATATAACAATTTTGTTATCTTTATTTGAAGTTCTGAATTCATGTAATGTTTGGGTAGACTATTCCACCCATATCTTGTATTAATTTTAAAGGTACTTCATAGTGTGAAAAAGCCTGCTCTTTCCTTCAGAGTAACTAAATTATGTATTATATTTCAGTTATATGCCTGTATTTATAATTCCACTAACAGTCAAGCAAATTATATTTTACTAAATTAAATAAATTCAAAAAATACCAACCCTTAAATTTGAAAAACCAGCTGTTCAGCTGAAGGTAACGAATTAAAATTGTAAGTAAGTTTAAATATCGTGGTGAAAACATACCCTGGTAGTCAAATAAACCTAATTTGAAACAAGCACAATGGAACAGCTGGCCAGCTACAAGTTGAATTATCTCTCAGTGAACACCACATTCAAACACTAATACTCCATTGTTAGACAGAAGCAACATTGACAAGCAGAACATTATTCAGGTTGAATATCAAATCAACAACAGATAAATTGTAGAAGTCCAACAGAAAATGTCATCAGAACAGTCATCAACAAAAAAACACCAAATAGAGGGTCGTTAGAGGTTGGTGTCAAACGAAGTGGTGTTTTGGGAAAGCGAATCAGTAATAGATACAATGTGCAAAAAGATATCACCTTCTTTTGCCATATATCAAGGTTACCAGAAACTGAGCTAGTGAAACAAATATTCAACTGCTTTTGGAAAAATAAAACCAATAATAACTGATTATGCAATGAATTGAAAATGGGGAAAAAAGAAGATTCTGAAGAATAGAGACATGTGACTTAAAACAAAAATACTCAGACACATATACCATGGCTTATGAAGAAAGGGCAGCCAAGTTGGAAAGAATGAAAAAGTTTTGGGAGCACAAAATTTCTACTTGGAGAACTCAAATGGTCGAATGTTGATGTAAACTAGATTTAAAAATAATCTCTGTTGGCAATAACTTATACTGTGAGCAGAATGTAGCTACACTTCTTAATTAAATTAGTACATTGTGAAGACTCAAATTGGTGATCTTATAGTTACTTCTCACTATTGCATATTTGTATTGAAGGTGGTTTAAGCCTAACAAAACTTATGTTGTAGGTGGAGTTGATGCACTATGAGAATCGTTTGCTGAAACTCCGGCACCTCCAAGCTGAAGCTGCACTTGGCGCAGGACATAGAGCTACTAAACCAGCAGGAGAGAAACCTGCAACACTGGAAGACTTGGAAGACAGCATCAAGAAGCATGCTCGCAAAGCAGACAAGCTGCACGCACACCTTGAATCCAAAATAATAAACAAACACATGGAACTTTAGTAAGTTGTCTAATGTATGCTGCGCATTTAATTTCTAGCACACAGTCTCATTGACTTCCATAGGAGTGGAATTTTTTTAAATTGTAAAATTCTTGATTTAATGTTAGCTGTACTTGTTGAATAGTAGTATGATAATGATATGAGTTCTTAGAAGAAATGATAAAAAGTAAAGCAAGTTGTTATTATCTAGGAAGACAGAGGAATATTACCCAGTGTAACTATCACTAAGCCTGTCATTAAATAACTCTTGTAGAATGAGGTATTTTTCTCCTTTTTTCTATAAAACATTTTTTTGAGTACTGCAGTGTCACTTGAGGTACTGCCTAGTAAAATGGTTAATATTGGTAGAATTATTTCAGTAAATACAGAATCTCAGTTATTGAATATAGTGAGATGACATGCTCTTGTAATATTTTATAAAAACTGGATAGGAAACAGATTCATAGGAAAATTTCAGGTGCACTGCTTGTCTTCCTTTTTCGTATACAATTTTGAAAAAAGGTAGAATTTTTTCCTGTGTTTTCATAGACCTACAACCATTTCTTTATCAAATGTTATACACAAACAAACAAATAAATAAATAAAAATAAAAACGCCCACACTCAGTTGAAAGAGAATAAAATTGCTATATAGTTTACGTATGTATTCTTTTATAAGGATGTAATATCTGCTTTTCAGAATGAATATTTTATGATTGCAGAATAAGTGTCATTTACACAAGCTGTGATTTATTTGTCAGCTCATTTATGTAAATCCTTTTATATTTTAGCAGCATGGAACATTTAAGAAAATATCTTCTTATTTGCAGACACGTACCATAGTAGTTAAGACCTAGGACTTATGTTTGGGAAGAAGGTTTTAAATCCCTTTCTAGCCATCTTGATCTACATCTAATGTAGATTACTCGAACAATATCAGTTGCTTGCTTCAGTGACTCTTTAGACAAATTCTTTGCACGTTTCAGTGGTCATCATCTGGTACATTTCATTCTGTTCTACATTATATAAAGTATCTGTCGCAATCATGTGTGACTTTTCTGGCAGCCATTGATGAGACACTTATTACACATGCCATAAGTGCAGTTCATAGTGTAAAACACACTGAAACCCACCTTATGACAAGCACGATGATGATGATGATGATGATGATGATGATGACAGTGTGGCCATTGAATCATATAGTGACTAAAGCAGAAAATAAATTTTATTTGTGTAAATTCCAATACAACTCTTAAAAAACCATACAGGGGTTTGGTAAACTGTTCCAGCAGATTGTTAAGATGGTTCCTTCGTCAGAACCACAAATTATATTCTCTGCCCCATCTTCATTGTGTTGCTAATGAGCAGTTGAATTAGAACTTATAAAATCCTAAAACTGTCAAGAATTATATAATCCCCATAGTGGGTTTCATTATTTTCATTAAAGTGTTTATTAACGATCCTGTCAACAGTTACAGTATTTATATCAGGCGACTTACTGATTAATTTTCAAGCCTGGCCTACTGAGGACACAAAACTGGAATTGTAATAAAAAGTTCAAATGTAACAAACGAATTATTTGAATACAAACATACCTGAGTGACAGTGGCTGATCTTAATAATAAACATCAAAGTGACAACACGTGCTTCATAAATGTTTTCAGAATGAATGCCACAATTCACATGTGCCTCTTATCAAGTCAAAATCAAACTGGAGGTCCACATAGCCAACAACTACAGGAAAATTACAGTGGTGCTAGCATTGCGCCTCATCTACAAGCGCATGTCCACAGCCAATGGGCATGTTGCGTTTTAAATGTGAATGTGTCTAAGCACCTTTATTAAACCTCATGTCAGTACAGTGAATGACAACAAAAAAGTATAAGTAATACACAAATACAAATGTTAGTGTCGCATGGACCTGTTACATATTTTAACATAAGACAAGAATTTTATGTTAGAGTGCACGTCCACGGCTAAGAGGCGTATCAAATTAAAATAGAGGGTGTTGCAGCACATTATTAACCAGTCATGTTTAATATAAAGTTTCTTTGCTTTTCTTTCAATTATCCATTTAGCTCTCCCTTTACCCCTTTCATTGCTAAGTGTTAGTTCCCTACAATTTGAATTTAGGCTGTTGAGCCATTATTAAATCTGATTCTTTCCTCACTTGGTGGGTCTCTCTCTTGATATTTAATTAGGAACAAACATTTTTCCCTCCACTCCTTTACATATGTCTTTTTTTTTTTTTGCTGAATATAATTTTAAATCGACTGGAATATAGAGATTTCATTGTAATTCTTACTCTCTTTGTGGTTTCCTTATCAGCCCTGTTCCAGTTGTTCCCACATCAACATTTGGAATCTTAGCGCTTCTATTCTGTATCAGATATGTTAATTTTAATTTTATTAATATTATATATTTGTTTCACAGGTTTACACTTTTCTTATCAGCTTGATGTCATTTTAGGAGTGTTGACATCAGTATACTTGTAGTCACTACAGTGAGACAAACGCAATTAGTGACATGTAATTTATGAAATACACTTTCTTGTAGAAAGTGGATCCCAATATCTTGCATTTATGAAGCATTTTTGTGGACTGGTTTGTAAAGGATAGAGACAAGAGAAAAATAAGAATATTTGTTATTTTATTATGAGGTATTGCACACACGTACTAAGAATGATCCATATGAATCTCATAGTGCAGATTATATTAAAATTGTAACATATTTATATATTTTAAATAAAGTTTGTAATTTTGTTTGTATTTTTTTTTTGGTTTAGCCAGGAGATGGTATTTCCATTTCCAATTTTTCTCCTGATTATGGGTATATACGAACTACTCCTCAGCCGTTCTTTTCCTTATGCATTCATGAAATGTTGTACAATGTCTTGTATTGCAGATAATACTATTTATTAACCTTTTACTGAATTGGTGAGCTGTGGATACCTTAAAAATAATAGCTGCCACTTTTCCCTTTATTTAATGAGCAAATTTTTCTTCATATCAGACAGTTTTGATTTTTTATTTTATTTTATTTTTTTCATGGAACATTTATTAACAAATCTGTCACTGTTGCAGTACATCTGTTTCAAACCAACATCTGTTTCAAACCAACATGTTCATTCTCAAGCCTGATCTAAGAAGGCACTGAAAGCACCTTATCTTAAAAACAAACATCAAAATCAATACAGGCTTTATAAAGTGATCCCAGATGACTGTCACAATCAACACATGCTCACTTAGCAAGTCAGAATCCAGTATCACTGTATAAAGCTTGAATTGCCATTTTGACACTTGTTCTTTGTTTTCAGAGCAGGCTCAGTAGATCAGGCTTGAGAATGAACAAGTTGGTACCAAACTACTTGCCAAACATGTTTACTGCAACTGTTACAGATTTGGTAATAAATGCTTCATGAAACATTAAAAACATTGCTATTCCTGTATCAACAAAATGTTTAGCACTGCTGTTTATTTATTTATTGCAATACATATTCCATAGATCCACACATGGATGTGGAATGAGTTAGAACACTTAATTCATTATTACATTGCTCCCATCAGAACAATAAACAAGATTAAGAATACAAATTGAAAGAATCCTTGTACAGAATAGTAACTTTTTTCAAGCAAGAACTCACTTAGCTTACCTTTCAATAGTACATTATTACGTTATAGACACTTAATACAGTCAAACCTCCATTTAACGATTACCAATATAATGATAAACCCAGGTACAGTGACAATTTTATATAGCCCCAGCTGATTTCCTATATGTACTGTGTTAATTACCCCTCATTACAACAGTGAATTAAATTTAGCAGCAACCTGTTATAACGAAGACAAAATTTCAAGGAATTTACTGTTTCCTACTTCTAAGAAGCTCACTATAGTGGTAGGTATTCTTTATTTGGCTATTAGACTTTCGGCACTTTATTTCCTGAAGCTTTGTTACATACTACAGTACTGTGTTTATTCTGATGGTAGAGAGAATAGCGTACAGCCGTGGGCAAGTGGTGCTGAGCGGCAAATGTCAAAGAGCTCCTACATTTGAACTAGTGTTTAGCTTGTCCATTGTTGAATTCAGTAGCAGACAGGAGTGTTTTGTTTGGCTCATACGCAGCTTATCGCCATGATTTTTGTAATCTGTGAATGTTTTTAGTTGATGTAAATGCTTTGGCCTTCACCTAAGATTTGAACAATGGCTGGAACTCAGAAACAATAAGGTTGAAGACAGAAATGGAGGTTTTCAAAGAAATTGATAATGGAATGAAACAAGTAGACATGGTAAGGAGGAATGAACTTGCACAATCAATGTTAGCAACATTCCTTAAAAAATGAAAAGAAATTGAAGAAAGTTTTGTAGGTGGCATATTAACCCTTCAAGAAAAAGAATGAAGATGGCTGCTGCTGATGATGTGGACAATGCTACACTGCGGTGGTTTGATGAGATGCATGCGCAGAAAGTACCAGTTAATGGTCCGTTGGTTTGTCAAAAAGCCTTAGATTTCGCTGAGTTGCTTGGAAATTCTAATTTTATGGCAAGTAACGGGTGGTTGCAAAGATTTAAGGACAGGCATGGGATCATTTTTAAAGTGATTTCAGGAGAAGAAAAATCAGCCCCTTCAGGTGATGCAGAATTTTGGAGAAAAAACATCATGTGTAAACTGTTAGAAAATACAGTCCTGAAAATTTGTACAACGCAGATAAGATGGGATTGTTTTATCAGCTGATCCCAGAGATGATGATAACCTTTAGAGGAGAAAATTGGAAAGGAGGGAAGCAGTCTAAAGTACACCTAACTGTTCTCTGCAGCAACACATCAGGGGCACACAAATTGACGTCATTGGTGACTGAACGATCAGCAAACCCATGGTGCTTCAAAAATGTAGGAAGCTTACCAGGCAAGAGGGTACATACTTTTTATTTTACCTTCCTTTAATTTATAAGTTAATTCAGTACAGTATAGCTTCAGCTGTAAAGTTTTGCTACAGTCATATTGTAAATGTGATTTCCTTTATTGCAGTCAATTACAAGGCAAATCGAAAAGCATGGATGACGTCTACTCTTTTTAGTGAGTGGCTGCTTTCATTTGATAAAGAGATGTCAATGAAGAATAAGAAAATTGCATTGCTGATAGATAATTGTAGTACACATAACAACATGCCAGCTTTGAACAACATTGAACTATGCCGCTTCCCCCCGAACTGTACTTCGATTCTTCAGCCACTAGATATGGGGATAATTAAGAACTTGAAGACGAAATACCATTCATGTTTAGTTCAGCACATGATCACAAACATTGAAAGAAAGGTGAGCAATCCCTACAGTTCCAATGTGAAGCAGGCTTGTGACATGATTGCTAGTTCCTGGAACAGTGTACAGCCAAATGTGATTGTGAACTGCTGTGAAAATGCAAGAATTTCTGAAAATGTAGATGCTGGTGAGAATGTTGTGGTGGATGAAATAACGCAGGATGATAATCAAAGTGATCTGGAGATTTATTCAGCAGTTGCTAGTAAAACCGTAGATGCTTCAATAGTTGAAAACTTGTTAGTGGATGATGAGGCATTGGTGTTTGAAGCATATACTGAAGAATCTACCATCTGCGAGTTAAAGAGTAATTTGCCTGTTGAGGATTCTGACGATGATAGTGTTGTAATAAGTGTGAATCCCCCCCTCTGATAGAGCTAATAGGTTTGTTGGAAACCATCAGCAACTAGCATCTTCAATCCCCAGTGTTTCAGCATGGCAATTGATTGTGTTATAGGAGACAAAGACAATATTCCCAAGAGAGTTTTTAAGAAAAAAGAAACAAAGGAAAATAAGTGAATTTTTCTGTACACAAAAGTAAGATATTCTACAGGTACAGCATTAATAAGTGAAGTGAACAAAATTTTGTTTCATTATTTGTCTTTTAATGTTATTTTTCATCAGAAAAGTACTACAGTAATGTACTTCACAGCCACAACGCCGATGACAGTGACGATGATGATGATGATGATGATGATGTTCGGTTTGTGGGGCACTCAACAATGCGGTCATCAGTGCCTGCACAAAGTCCCAATTTTTACACAGTCCATTTTTTTTTTTCACAATACCATCGAGCCATTGTCTTGGATGATGATGATGATGATGATGATGATGGAATGATGAGGACAACACAAACACCCAGTCCTTGGGTGAGAAAATCCCTAACCCAGCCGGGAATCGAACCCAGGACCCTGTGATCCAGAAGCAGCAACGCTAGCCCCTAGACCACCTTCTCAGCCACAAAAACACGGCTCCTTGCTCCAAGTCATGATAACAAAACCTCATTATAACAATAACCCTGGTACAACAATTTAATTTTCATGGGCCCATGAAATTCGTTATATCAAGGTTTGTCCATATTACATGAAAGTGCATTGAAGATTTTTGTGCTTGTGTATTTTACATCTTTTGCACTAGAGAGAAATTTTTTGGATCACAGTGTATGTCACATTTCCTACTGGTGTTATGATGGTGGTATGTTTCATTCATTTCATATTGAGGATTGTGAAGCATGAATGTCATGATTAAAAAGAGGTTTTATGAAGTACTGGTTAGTATTCCTATTTGCTTAAAAAGGTTGTGAGATGAGGTTCATGGAGGCACTCTACACAAAATTTGGTCAACCTTTTTCTGACTTGCTAAGACTTTTTTCGACAGTGGTGAATTGCCCTGGAAGACTATTCCACAACACATAAGTTAATGGAAACAGCCAAAGTAAGCAGATTTTGAGACATGTCTGTAGTTTTCGCGATAATCTGGATGGCAAATGGTGCTGAACCAAGCTTTTTCAGGGTTTGGTGAATGTGGTGTTCCCAGTTAAACCTGTTATCTATATGTATGCCCAAAAATTTCAAAAAATCTATTCTCTGTATCTGCTGTCTCTCATATGCAATGTTTACCTCCTGTGGGCTTTTGTAACAGAATCGAAATGAATGTAATTGGTTTTGCTGATGTTTATTGATAGAGAATTTACTGTGAACCAGTTCAGAACAGCCTTAAGCGATTGGTTGGCATTTAATTGTATGTCAGGGGATGTCTTATTCTCTGTCACAATACTTGTGTCATCTGCAAACATTGTAAAGTTGCTTGTTTTGTTTGAGGATAAATGTAAGTCATTGATGTATATGAGAAATAGCAGGTGACCAAGGGCAGAACCTTGTGGAACTTCATAATTTACTGTCCCCCAGTTGGACTCTCCCCATTTTTGTCCTCAGAGTCCATAGTGGCATGCTTTCTCTATAAGCATTCAATGATTGACGAGTTGAAGGCCTTAAACAGATCGCAAAATATGCCCACAGGCAATTTCTTCATGTCAAGTCATTCTAAAACGTTATTGGTAAATGAAAATATAACTTCAGTTGTGGAGATACATTCTCTGAATCCAAAGTGGTTTTTACTAATTATTGCGAAGTTTTCTAGGTGACTGATTATCCTGGCATATATTAATTTTTTAAGGACTGTAGAAAGTGTATTCAAAAGAGAGATGACACAATAGTTTGTAACATCTGAGGCATTGCCATGTTTGTAGAGGGGCTTTACCATAGCATACTTGATCCTGTCAGGGAAGATACCTTGTCTGAAAGAGGCATTGAATGTATTTGCTAGGACTTAACTGAACTGATTGCAGCAGGCTTTCAGCAGTTTGTTGAAGATGTTGTTGACACCAGTTGCAATTTTGCTTTTTAAAGAAATAATGGTTTTTCTTACTTCATTTACTGTTTTGAAAATGACCTTCCAGTATTTTTGAGACCTCTTCTAAGGAGCCATTATGTCCTGTTTTCTCAGCAACACTTAAAAAGTGCTCATAAAAATATTTGACACAGTCTCTTTATTTTGTATTTGTCAACCTTCATTACTGAGAACAATGTTTTGGGACCTACTGGGGAATGTTTTGGGACTTACTGACGCAATTTGCACCAGTCTCCCTCCATATCACTTCCCATACCGTTTTGATTTTGTTGCTATAATTATTAATTTTGGAGCACAGATACAAACTTTTTTACTTGTGAATAAGTTTACTTAGCATTTTACAATATTTTTATAGTGATTTGGCTGGTTGTGGTTGTCTGAATTTTTTGTGAAAATGCAGCTTTAGTTTCCATTTGCACGAATTCTTAATACCAGTGGTTATCCAGGGCTTTTTGGCATGTTTTGTGGTTTGGGCCTTTGGGGAGGGGGGGGGGGGGGAGATACTTTCAAATATCAGTGCCACTTCATTAGTGAAAAGAGTGTACTTGGAATTGGCACTTTCTAAATTATACCCAGGTCTCCATTTTGTGGCATGGAGATGTGATTTAAAGTCTGGATAGTTTCATCATTAATTGTCCTAGTTATTTTCCTATTGGAGCCACTATCATTTTCATAGAAACTTGCACTATTTGTAGTGAGTGATTGTCCATCATGATCAGAGGGGCCATTCAGGACTTGCCTGGTAGTTGTATCGCCTATTTAGGCGTGGTCTATAAATTTATTATTGATCAGTGTCCTTGAACATGAAGTTATTCTAGTAGGGAAGCTACTACAGAAACAAGACTATATGTGGACATGAAATTTTCTACGTCTGATCTGTCTCTGGAATTTATTAGAAAGTTTACATTGAAATCCCCAAGCACTATCACATCTCTTTTGTGTTTGAATAAGTATATAAGGAGAGCATCTAACTTCTTCAAAAAGCGACTAAAGTTCCCTGAAAGTGCTCTGTACACTGTGACTACTGATATATTGGAGTTATTCAAAGACAATTTTATGGCACATGCTTCCAAATATTGTTCTAAACAATAATTCTGCACATCAATTGCTGTACATGTGACAATTTTTTAACATAAGTGGCAATACCACTTCTTTCTTTACACTTTCTACAAAATAATGTTGCTAAGTAATAATTATTTATCACAAGTTTTTCTATACCAGAATTAATATGGTGCTCACTAAAGCACAGAACATGGGCATAATCTATACTTTGTGGCTCATGGATATTGATTATAAATTCATTTATCTTACTGCAGAGGCCTCTAATGTTTTGGTGATAAACTGACAGTTTTTTAGAAGAAGCTGTTACATTGTTTTCTCTAAAAAAGAAGTTTCGGTTGAAGGTCTGGGCAAAGTATTTTTCACTGTACTTTTCTCCAATTTGGTCTGTTTACGCACACTGACTGATAGGGTAGAAGCACTTTTACTTTGTTTTTTCACCAGCCAGTTGTCCAATGTTGTCTGCCTACACTTAGCCCTACAATTATCTCGTGTAGTGATACACTCTTCATTCAGATCTGATTTTCCTGGGTTGATATTGTGCGTTGCATTTGCAATTATATCACAAATGATAGTCAGTAAATGATTTTTCCCATGCCAGTTGATGTGAAGGCCATTAGTGGTGTAAAGTTGTCTACCAAATTTGTGAGCTTCAATCCTATGAATATTCACAAAACTGCTGCAGATTTCTGCCTAATGTCTATTTTCAGCTATTACTGCCTTGTTTATACGAGAGGATTGTATTAAGTCATGCCTGTGTGGAATATCAACTACAATTATGTTAGAATGCTTCAGGTGATGTAGAGCTGTTCGTAACACATTAGCAGCATGCAAACCTTCATTGTGTGCAATGTCATTTGAACAACCACAGATCACAGAGTAGTCTTTCTTTGTTATCTTTTAAGAAGTATCTGTTACTGTTGATAGTATTTGGTCAATGCGAGCACCTGGTTTGATATAACGTAGGGCACGTACCTCCTTGTTAATCTTTTTTTATTTCGTGGACAATACCTCTAAGATGACTATCACCCAATAAAAACACTTTTCTTCCAGAGGAATTTGTTGTGTTAGTTACATTTTTCGCCTTCTTGAGCGTTGGAAATGTACTGTTTTTATTTTCAAGTGCCAATTTCAGCTGGAGTGGACGCACGAGTTGTGTAATTTTTGCAATCTTTTCCTCTTGGCTTATGGTTTGATGGTTGTCTGATAAAATGCTTTGATGCAGCACATGAGAATTTTTTACTGTAGATGACACAGTACATATGCTATGATTTGTGTAGCAAGCAGCATGCAGGGGAGTAACGGTATTATTAATGTTATTTTCGGCTGTTGTGTACACTTTTTCTTTGTTACACCCACTTTCAGCTTGTTTGGTGGTTTTCAGTTTATTACATTCACTTTCAGTATTTCTCAGCCTATCAGCTAGCACTCTGTTCTCCTCAACTGATCTGTGCACAATTTCTTGCAGCGAGTTAATAGTTTCAATTAGTTTGGATTTGTCAGGGTGCACATCACACGTTACATTCTTACATTTTGTATTGGATAGTTTTTTGCTGTAGTTTTTTTTTGTGTAGCACAAGACTTGGAACTTTGCAGAGCATTGCTGTTGTATTTCTTTTTACCCTTGGTGCCTGATAACTTCCGAGAATTCTACAAAAACTGGATGTACAACTTAATTTAACTCTTTACTTGTCACCATCTTGAGATTGATTAGAATGGAATGAACTGTCCTAATGAATATGGAATAGTGACTGAGAATAAATTGAAGAAAGACGGAAATAATGAGAAGTATCAGAACAGTGAAGAGCGAGAAACTTAAAATCAGGATTAGCGATCACAAAGTAGACAAAGTTAAGGAATTGTGCAACCGAGGCAGCAAAATAACCATGACATGACAGACAGAGCAAGGAAGACATCAAAAGCAGGTTAGCACTGAGAAGGACATCCCTGGCCAAGAGAAGTCTACTAGTATCAAACATAGGTCCTAGTTTGAGGCAGAAGTTTCTGAGAATGCACATTTGGTGCTCAGCATTGTATGATAGTGAAACATGGACTGTGAGAAAACTGTACAGAAGAGAATTGAAATGTTTGAGATGTGGTATTACACCGCCGGCCGCGGTGGCTGAGCGGTTCTAGGCACTTCAGTCCGGAACTGCGCGACTGCTATGGTGGCAGGTTTGAATCCTGCCTCGGGCATGGATATGTGTGATGTCCTTAGGCTAGTTAGGTTTAAGTAGCTCTAAGTTCTAGGGGACTGATGACCTCAGAAGTTAAGTCCTATAGTGCTCAGAGCCATTTGAACCATTTTGTGGTATTACAGAATAATGTTGAAAATTAGGTGGACTAATAAATTTTTAAGGAGTGAGAAGGTTCTCTGCAGAATCAGCGAGGAAAGGAATGTATGGAAAACTCTGACAAGAAGAAGGGACAGGATATAAGTACATTTGGTGAGACATCAGGGAATAACTGCCATGGTACTAGAGGCAGTTATAGAGGGTAAAAACTGCAGAGGAAGGCAGAGAATGGGATCCATCCAGCAAATAACTGAGGTTGTAGATTGCAAGTGCTACTCTGAGGTGGAAAGGTAGGCACAGGAGCGGAATTCGTGGTGGGCCGCATCAAACCAGTCAAAAGATTGATGACTCAAAAAAAGGGGGGGGGGGGCACTGCTAGATGGTGTAATTCAGTTATGCTACTCATTTCACATTAGTTAAATTTTTCTGTACATTAACAATTTAAATGTCAGCCTAGATTCAGGCTGAGTGTATACTCAGAAAAATGTGTTTCTCTTACTGTTGTCACTGTTGTTAACACTAGATTTGTCTGTAAACAATAGATGTAATTCTTATGTCCTTTTCTCCTAACATTTCATTGGTTTCTGTCCATTCACCCACACCAGACTTCTCATGCTTCTTGCGTCCTCCTCCTCCTTTTTGTAATTTCTTACACTGAAAAAGGAACCTGTGGTTGTGAAAACTAGGAATACAGCTTTTTATTTGCATATTTGTGTTGCTGTTGGTTGACCTAAGAGTTGAGTCTGTTGAAGGTAAGTATCGGTCCATTCATCTGTATTTTATTGAATAGTTTGTATAATAATTATACCAATAGTGGTACTGATTATGATGCCGCCCCCCACCCCAGAAAGATGGGAAACTGTTGTGAAGGTGTAACAGCAAACTAGCAGTCAGGATAAACAGAACCAAAATGAAAAACTTGATTTCAGATGAAGAGTATTGTGGGGAGCAGTCAAATGAAGACCAAACACCTGCCATTACCAGACTAGGGAACGGTTCCATTGAGAGGGAAGGAATCACCGTACACAGTAAGAAATTTATGCCACTGTGAATAAGATGATCGATTCCTGTTTCATAGAATGCGGTTGGCCACTTCTTGCACTTCCTCGTTCGACTGAAACTGACATGTGTGTCTGTCCTTCTTCAGGTCACCAAAGATGTGAAATCACACTGTGTAAGATCCAGGCTGTACGGAGGATGTTGCAGTGTTTTCCAACCAAATCACTGAAGTGTAGCCTTTGTTCAGTACGCAGTGTTGGCACATATTTTACTGTGCAACAGGATGATTCTGTCCCACAGCATTCCAACAGTCTGAGAGCAAATGGCAAACCCAACAGTTGAAACATCCCATCTCCCCTGCCAAAGAAATCAAAAGCTGTTTACACACTAGTACCAGTAAGGTCATGAAGGCCACCTCCTTCTTCCAGGTATCGAAACAAGATTTTCTGCAATCCATAGTATTCAAAGGAGCACATATCAAACAATGGAAAATCCAGGATGGACTGTAATGCTATTATGAGAAGGAAAGTTGCTACTCACCATATAGCAGAGATGCTGAGTCGCAGATAGGCACAACAAAAAGATTTTCACACTTAAAGCTTTCAGCCAGTGGCCTTTGTCAGCAATAGACACACATACGCGCACACACACACAGACACAAACGTGACACCCCCCCCCCCCCCCCCCCCCCCCCCCCCCACACACACACACACACACACACGACTGCAGTCTCAAAGGAGCACATAGTGTTTTGTATGGATAATGGTATTAGCCAAGATATTGAAACAAGAATTATTTTTTTTTTTTTTTAAATACATACAACCATATATTTTTCATAACTGCATTCAGTAGCTCTTGGAAATACAATTACAGTGATACAGCATTTGTCAGTATTGACACTGAAATATTTTGCAAAAGAATCTCATAAAAGTACTAAAATTTGAAAGGAATGCAGACAGAGTTGAATATTGTGGGTAAATACTGCCAGGTAGAGCTCTCGTGCCAGGCTCCATCATTATATGTTGCAAGACGGGTGTATGCTACTAAAATATAAGATAAATTCTAATTTCCCACATGACATAGATACAGGGTCAGCTATGATTCTTGTATATGGAACAATGGCATTTGCTAGCTGGGCCTTAGGAAAACTATTTCAAGTGTGTGTACGTTTCCAGATTTTCGTGGGAACAACTACAGTTTCGTCAGGTAGTTTTTCATTTAAACCGTCCCTGTTCCTGCTTACCTGTAAAAACTGAAACAGAAATGTCAATCATTCTTACTTTATAATGATGAACTGTCCAGTTCATGGAAAACAAGATATTACGTAATTTTCTTAGATTTGGAAAAAAAGAAAGGAAAAAACCTGACTCGCCTTTGCTTGAAGTATTCTTAAAGTAAAATACCTGCTGTTGGGCAAATGTGTCAATAGGTACTACTCAAAATTGTGATTAAGATGGTATACACTTTTCGGAATGACTAACGACATTCATCCATAAAATAAATATTGTTCTCAATGTAAAATAGTTTTACACTTTACGTAAGCATTTTCTCAATTGTTTGCCATTGACTGCAACGCACATTTGCAGTCACCGTTTGAGAGATAAATGAACAAATAGAAGTGCATTGAATGATATGTAGGCGCCTGCCGAGTACAATGTGGCTTGGTGATATCAGCGACCTTCCCCGAGTCCTCACTGACTCGTAGCGATGACACCAGTTCCGGGCCGCACAGTCTTGCTAGCGCAGCGCCGTGTGCTGTGACTTAACAAAGGAATGTCCTTACTTCGTACTTTGGCTGCATGTGGCTGGTGGCGCCCGGCTGTCCGGCCGGCTCGGCTGCGAACAGCAAGCTGCTGCGCGTAGGAGGCTTTGGGCTGGAGTCCCGGCACGAGAGGCGTTCTCATAGTGCGGAGTGTACTCTATCCCACCCCGTCTTCTTCCCTGCTCCTCCTGGTGGACGGGCAGAACGGGCTGCAGTCCCCCAGCGTCGTTGGCTAACCCGGTTGTGATGGCGGATGCACAGGGCCTAGGCCCAGCACGATCTCGACGGCGGCTCACTGATGTGGTCAGCATTGGCAGCGAGCGAGTCTGCCACGATGTCTGCTAATCCTGGGTTGATGATTGACAGCGGCAGCAGAGAGGACCAGAGCTGGTACTGTCCCCTCACGTCTGCTGCTGGATGGGCCGCCCTTACTTCAACATCTCCTTAGTAAAGATTAACATGTCGATCACCGAGCTGAGCACTACAAGTGACCCAGTACACGTCTAACTGCAAGTCTAACTGTGATTGCCTTGTTGCTATCAAAGCTGGTGTATTTAAAGGAAGCACGAGCGATGTCCTGACGTCATGCTCGTTTGTAATGAACGCATTCGTTCCACTTATACTGCTGATTCATCTGTCGTACTCGCCTCTTAGGTGTTCTTGCGACAGAGTTACATGTTGTTACGGCAGACTTACGCGAAGTTGTGAAATGCAGTACAGCTGACGCTATACCTACGAAAGTCTCCGTCTAACACAAACCCGCGTGCTAAGCAATTCTCTCTCGCCTGTTGTGTGTAACCAGGCCATTGCCCCTGCGTGACGACACATTCCATACATGTGCAATCCTCTTACCTCTTGGCTAACCTACTGCCTCTGGCTCTCAGCATAGGCAACGAAACTTTGACAATATTCCACATTTCCAACTCTTTACTATTCCGCGACACTACACATCCCCCTCCTTTAAGTAAATTCGTCCCGAATTTTACAATTCTGGACTTACTGGTTGTGCACGCCATACTTCCTTATACTCTACAGGTATAATACAACTACTCCTTCAACTCTGTCAAACTTTTCTTATCCGCTAATAATCTATTTACAGTTAATACTGATTCCAATCTTATCATTGGTTATCTATTATATTACGTTCCACTATTCCCGATCTGTCCCATAGGTATTTGATGTACGGTTGTTATTTCAGAACGAGACATCTTTTTCCGTATACAAAAGTAAGTTGCACAAATAAACACTAGAACTAAGATTATGGTAGTCGTTGACACACCAAATATAATTGTGTTTTGCTTACGTTTCTCCCGATATTGCTGCACGTGCTGCAGTAGTTGATTAACTGAGATCTGTTCTTTTCCTGAGATAATCAGGCTATCTAAAGATTGTAGCAATGTGGGATCCAAGGACTCGTTAATAAACGTTAGGTTCTGGCGAGGCATTATATGTGGTGGTTCCTCTGGATGATACAAGATAGGCTGTGTCACGTTAATCATTGTTGTACCTGTGAAAGAAGCTGGTAGGTGAAAATTCTTCCCCACTATTTCACATCCAGTGCCATTAATCAATAACCCACTGCCCTGCAATTCAAGCTTTGATATATCTGTCAATCTACCATTTCTGTAGCAAGTGGCAACTACGGTCTCTAGTTCGAACACAGAGTAAATCCAATACTCCCCAACTTCCTGAAATTTTGGTCTGGGAAGTAACACCTTCTTTTCGCATTCTAAGGTTGCCATATTCCCCAAGAACAACTGCATCTCACACGAATGATTGTGGGTTGCCACCTCCTTTGCTGGACAAATAAAAACACTTCCCCTGAAACAGTCTTGTCAAATCTTCTGTAGACATTACCACATGAACACTCCTCCATCTTGACACTAACAACACTTCCCGAGTTTGCACTTGCACCCACTTCCCAAGTGCACCCTATCTAATTGGATACGGGTGTACTGTATAACACTGGTACCACAAATTGATACCCATCACTGGTATTTGCACTTCTACATGTATACTCGCCTGATCCGTAATTACTCTCACTTTAGACATGCAATAGAATAACGGTAAATTCCGCTTCGCCAGAGGCACGACATGATGCACTCCTTCTGAGAATTCTTTCTGCGCTTTCAGCAACGCCTTCAGCATCTGATCTGGACCTAACAAAGTGGCAGTCAATTGCCCATGCACTGCGTGACACATAGCTTCATATAACGCTTCCAATTCGACACGCGCATCATCCACCCTGTCTGCTAATGCCCTCAATAAAGCTGCTACTTGTATTTTCCCGTCTATTCGGCTCAATCTCGCCTGTATAGCCTTTATATACCCATTCAAAGCTTTCCTGGTATTTGCTGCATACCGTTCCAGGTCTGACGTCAACTCCTGCACTGTTTTAGTGACATTCAATATCCCCTGCTCCATGTTACCTATACATGTTGTGTGCCAATCCACTTTCGACTTTGTCTCCTCCGCCAACTCCTGCACCTCCCCCACCATACTATTTAAGCTCCTTATGTCTTCCTTGTCCGCGGTTCCAAACACTGTTTTCAGTAATTTTCCCTCTGCATCCAACCACCCTCGTTTCCTGTGAACGAGCATTTGCAGGACCACTTCCGTTACTTGTTGCAGCTGCCTTCTCAGCTTTTCGTGTGAGAGCTTCAAATACTGATAATCATTCCGTATGTCTTGAAACAACCCCTTCTTCTCTGTGGCCACCTGTAGCACCGTATACCTATCCTGTAGTGTCCGTACACCATCCCTCACTCCCCAGATATTATACGTGAACACAATTGTCCACCTGCGGCTTGACAATACCACATCTAATTGTCTTACAAACAAAATTCCCTTATCTAGTGGTTGCACCTGCACCACCTCTCCTCTGCAACAGTGTAGCAGTACCAGACTGACGAAAAGTTTCCCGGGCCACATCCTGGCACGGCACCTGAAGAAAAAGGAAGCCATGTCAATCGCTCCCTTCCTTACCATGTCTAAAACACACAAATGATAAGTAGAAACTACACATACCCTATTACCTAATAATAATAAATGTTACATGTTACTCCCCGAGGACACTTATCCCTAGACCTAAGTGCGTAAGGAACATTCCTCTGCTGTTCTTTTAGCTTCGGTACCCTCACACCCTTTGTTACTGCTGGAGGAATCTGCGGTAACGCATCTACTGCACCCTTAAACGGCTTAATCCTACTCACATGAACTTCTGACGACTTGGTTGGTAACTGCAACTTTACGTTCACTGGAGACACTATTTCATTTACCTGATATGGTCCAGAATATTTTGTCAAAAACTTCTTCATTTTACCCTTCGGAACAAAAGGATTAGCCAACAATACCCATTGACTAATTCTGTATTGCGGCAGTTTACCTGTTCTTTGCCCAATACTCTCTTGTTTCTCCAAAGCTTTAGTATTAGCACTCTGTACTCTTTGCCAAATCTCTCTCAATTTCTTGGCGAAATTCTTCACTAACTCGTCCTGTGAACCTACCTGAGGTTTGAGCACATCAAATGGTGACGGCATTTTCCGACAATAAATTACCTCATACGGAGAGAGTCCCGTTCCTGTATGAACTTTCGCGTTATATGCACTTGTCAACACATTTAAATACATGTCACAATCCGTGTGTTCTGAATTTACGTAATGACTAATCATCTTAACTAACGTCCTATGAACCCATTCTGTTACTCTGTTCGACTAAGGATGAAATGGGCTTGTCCGCAATTTCTTAACTTTCAATAAATGGCATAACTGCTTCATCAGCTCCGACATAAAGTTACTACCCTGATCTGTAATTATAGTATCAGGCACACCATACTTCAGCAACCAGTTATTTAATAAGGCTTGCGCAACAGTGCTTGCCTTCTGATCTGGAATAGCTACCATTACCAGGTATCGGGTAAAATGATCTAATATTGTTAATACGTATCGATTACCCGCTTGGATCTTGTTAAATGCCCCAATTATGTCTAATCCTATGAATGCTAATGGACGATCCACTTCAGGTAGTCTCTGTAACTGAATTTTCTGATGACTTACATCTGCTCTCTGCGCACACAGTATACTTCTCTACACCATTGCGACGTGTCTTCCACCAAAACCTTTCAGCTACCCGTCTATCAGTCGTTCTTTTACCACCATGACCCGACAATACATGGTTGTGCGCTTGTTTCAACACTTCTTCCCTCAGCGACTCCGGTACTACAACGCGTAGTCCACACTTCGTCTTCCTGCAAAGCAACCCATCCTGCATTACAAACTGTGGTTGGGCGTTCGGAACAATTGACACTCTCTGTCAGTGGCTTGCGCCTTTATCCACTCCTTCTCACTTATGCCCACAACTTGTAGAGCTGCTATTTTTCTACTAAGCACATCCGCATTCGTATGTTTTACCCCTGGTTTGTGAATTACCTCGTTGTGAAATTCACTTAGTTTCAGTGCCCATCTCAAACGACTTGAAGGATCTTTCAACCCCAACAACCACTTCAATGCTGCGTGATCTGTAATCACCTTGAACTTACAGCCATATAAATAACAGCGAAAATACGAGATACCGTAAATCACTGCTAACATTTCTTTCTCTGTAGTTGAATAATTCTTCTTTGCTTTATTCAGCTGCATGGAAGCATAAGCCTCTGGATGTTCCTGTCCATTAACCCTCTGAGAAAGAATACAACCTACAGCAATATTATTAGCATCACAAGATAGTATGAACTCTTGTTCGAAATCAGGAAGTATCAACACTGGGTCTGATGTTAGTATCTGTTTGAGCTTCTCGAATGCCTCCTGACACTGTGCTGTCCATTCAAACTTAACATCTTTCTTTAACAATCTCGTTAATGGATTTGCAATTTCCGCAAACCCCTTTACATATCGTCTGTAGTAATTACATAAACCGACATATTGCTGAACTTGTTTAGTGGTCTGTGGTACTGGAAAACCACGCACAGCCGACGTTAGACGAGGATCCGTTCTTACCAAATCCTGACTGATAATATCCCCAAGATAAGTCACTTGCGTCTGAGCAAACTGACATTTCTCGACATTAAGCGTAAGATTTGCCGCTCTTAGCCTACTAAATACTTCGTTCAGTCGTTCCACGTGCTCTTCTATATTACGTGAAAAAGTAACAATATCATCGAGGTATACCATAGCAATTTTCGGTTTCAGTCCCGGAAGCACACCATCTAACAGATGCTGGAAAGTAGCAGGAGCATTTTTCAACCCAAATGGCATTCTGCAATACTGAAAGTGACCAAGGCTTGTTGTAAAGGCCATCTTCGGTCTGTCCTCGGGACTTACTTCTATCTGAAGGTACCCACTCTCTAGATCTAGTGTCGAAAAATATTTACACCGAACTAGGTTGTCCAATGTTTCTGTGATGTTCGGTATAGGATACGCATCTGTTATAGTTCGTGCATTCAAAAAACGATAGTCACAACAAAACCTATACTTTTTAGTACCATCCAATGACTTCTTAGGAACTACCACTATGTTGGCAGACCACGGGCTTTCACTGTTCTCTATAATACCGTCCCTTAGCTGTTGATTAATAAATTCTTCATCTAGTGGTTGTAGGTGTTTCGCTATCCTGTATGGTTTTCTATAGACTGGCGGACTATCGCCAGTCGGTATACGGTGCTGTGTAACAGGAGTTGCTGGTAATGGGCCTTCTGAACTAAACAAATCTAAATACTAATAACAAAGCTTCCATAGGTTTCTGATCACCATTCTCCAAATGAGGAATCTTATCACGTAGTACAGATGCCTTGACAGTTCGCTTGACGTTATAATCACCTTGGGATTCACAGCTGTTGTACTCATTGAAAACAAGTTTCCACTAAGTTCAACTGTACACTGTGAAAGATTAATTTTGGCATGGTGTTTATCGAGGAAGTCCAGTTTGAGAATCACAGAATACCCTTGCCCCACAGTTGGCAACACTTCCATTTGCTCTCCGAACTCTACAGCTCCAATCTTAAAAACGAGCTGTGTTGTACCCAATGATTGCAACTCATTATTCCCTACTCCACGTAATCTATACCTAGGAGTACCTAGTCTTCTCCTACCCACGAGGTCTAGACTAGCAACAGATACATGTGCCCCTGTATCAATCAAAAACTTACATCTGTTATTCCTTACAACACCCATCAAGCAACAATCCATCTCTGTACTAGTTTTCACCGTACTTCTGCTTACTGGGAACGTTTTCCGACGGACGAAACACTCCCGTTCCCGTTTAACGCTTTTTCATGTTTATTCCTGTTACCATTCCACTTACTACAACACTCATTCACCTTGTGACCGTAGCGTTTACAAGCATAGCAGTGTGGCTATCTGCATTGAGCCTTCATGCGACCTTTCCTCCCACAACGGTAACAATTCCTCTCCGACGCAAAGATGCATTTATCATTGCGAACCCTTGTTGCAATGTCTATCTCCTGCAGATGCGTTGCAATATGCAGTGCTGCAGCTAAATCCCCAGGATTTTCCATCCTAACCCTACGAGAAAATTCTGCAGGAATTCCCCTGAGGAATACATCGAGGGCTCTGTTTTCTGCCTGTCATAGTAACACACGATCCGCATAAGGATTACCCGATAATTGATAGGTCTGCAAATTAATTTTCCGTATCCTATCTGAAAAAGACTCCACTGTCTCATTGACCTTCTGTGTCAAATTAGCTAACTTCTCCCTAAAACATCTTGCACTATTCTGCTTACGATATCTTTGTCATAACCCATCTGCCAATTCTTCAAACGTGCTTGCCTTACTAAGCATCTCATGGTACATCACGAACGTCTTGGCTTCCCCTGCAAGTCGCACATTTGCCATACGTAACGTAGTTATGTCCGACCAATTGCTCATTGCAGCTGTTGCCAAAACATCGTTAATGAACGCTGTGACATCCTCTGTTGTTTTACCCGAGAAAGGCATGATCAGGTTATCTACTGAAGGATATATTGCAAGGTTGGACATTGCTACTGACTTGCAATCACTTGAACCTGTTTGCGACTCTTGCGCTGAACGCAAGGTCTCCATTTGCGTCATTAATTCTACATGATGTAACTTATGCTGCGCTTTCCCTTCTAACAATTTTGAGACTTGCTCCGTCAGAGCAGCTATACTCACTTCAGTACTAACGGATCTTGTTTCCGGCATGATTTGTGCAAATTACCAACAACTTACTCTATACTGAATTTACTCCTCAGAACAATAACTACACTAGCTACTCAACTCCTTTGTCACAGTTGAGCACTACACACAAGAAGACAAACAAGACTCACAATACACAACTAAACAAAATTAATTCTTCTGCCTTGTTATTGCCCAGCGACACTCTCTACAACTGTGCGCTGTGTGACCAAACAGTCTAGTTATTGAACATTCTACTGGTACAAACTTCGTGCATGGCTCCCCATGACCCGTTAAATTACACACAGTACATCTAACTGGTACCAAGTACGTTTCCCAACTGTTTCCCTTAAACTCAGATAAATATGCTGTTTCCGCAGGTCTCACAAAGTGCACTCCAAACAAAGAACGTGCATCCATAGTTATTAACAAAAATCACCTCGTGCACTTACCACTACACCAAATCTGTAGGCGGTGGGTGCGAGGACTTCTGACACCAAATCTGTGGTCCCGGTCGCCTACGGTGGACTGGAGGCCGAGCGCTGACCTCTCCAGTTGTCAGGATGCTAGGAAATGACTGTGGACAAGTCAGAAATGCCAAAGAAACATTATTAATTTGTAACACCTTTATTCCTGCCGAGTAAAATGTGGCTTGGTGATATCAACGACTTTCCCCGAGTCCTCGCTGACTCGTAGCAATGACACCAGCTCCGGGCCACACAGTCTTGCTAGTGCAGCGCCGTGTGCTGTGACGTAGTACTTTGTACTTCGGCCGTGCGTGGCTGGTGGTGCCCGACTGGCCAGCCAGCTCGGCTGCGGACAGCAAGCCGCTGCACATAGGAGGCTCCGGGTTGGAGTCTTGGCACTGTCGGCATGAGAGGTGTTCTCGTAGTGTGGAGTGTGCTCTATCCCACCCCGTATTCTTCCCTGCTCCTCCTAGTGGCTCATCCACGCTACAAGCGACCCAGTACACATCTAACTGTGAGTGCCTTGTTGCTATCAAAGCTGGCTTATTTAAAGAAAGCACGAGCGACGTCCTGACGTCATGCTCGTTTGTAATGAACGCATTCGTTCCACTTACACTGCATATTCATCCATCGTACTCACCCCTTAGGTGTTCTTGCAACAGAGTTACATGTTGTTACAGCAGACTTACGCGAAGTTGTGAAATGCAGTACAGCTGACGCTATACTTCTGTCTTACACTCTACGAAAGTCTCCGTCTAACACAAACCCACGTGCTAAACAATTCTCTCTCGCCTGTTGTGTGTAACCAGTCCATTGCCCCTGTGTGATGACACATTCCATACATGTGCAATCCTCTTACCTCTTGGCTAACCTACTGCCTCTGGCTCTCGGCATAGGCAACGAAACTTTGACAATATTACACGTTTCCAACTCTTTACTATTCCGCGACACTACAAATAAGTTATTGCATGCCATGACAATTAGCCAGTGCATATTGTCTGATGGATTTGGTGCTTCACAATGAACTACATCTTTCAGTGCTCCCCAAAGAAAGAAATCAAGATAAGTCAAATTGAGAGAGTTGGCCAGCCATTGTAATACAGCATTCCATCCTATCCAGCGGTCAGAAATCTTTTCATTCAGTAATAGTGTTGCAACATAGAAAGAGTGAGCTGGGCAGCAGTCATGTTGAAACCACATACATTGTCTCTTCTAGAACAACAGAATGCTCGCAAAAAGTGTTTGTACACATTTCCATTTAACTCCTCTGGAATGAAGTGAGGTCCCACAATGGAATTTCGTATGATGCTGCACTAAATGTTTACACTCCATGGTCATTGGTATTGTTCCTGATGAAGTGAGCATGGACTTTCAGCTGCCCAGTAATGCATGTTATGTAAATTTACTGAACTGTTGTTCGTAAACATTGCTTCGTTGGTAAACAGCACCTGCTGGAAAAATGTAGTACCGTCTCCCAGGTGCTGCAGAGCAAACCGACAAAATACAGTGTTTGAAATCACATTCTCAGAGTGGCTGATGTAGTGACACGTGATAAGGATGGAATTTATGTCGATGAAAGATTCAAATTACCCTCTTCTGGTTGACACCACATTCCTTGAAAATACACCACCATGCAGAGTGATAAGCATCATAGCCAGAATAGTTTCCTCTAGTGCTCTGTCAGTTGCATTCTTCGTCCTCGTCTTCTGACAGTGAAGCTGTCTGTCTCCACTAGTGATCTAATAAGTCATGCGACCACCTGGCACAATGGATGGCAATGAGCATGATAGTCATCCCCATACCACCGCACCATTTCAACAGCATTTCTGTGCAAATCACTGTATAAAAGTAGCACATCTAACTTCTCATTGGTGTGCATGTCTGCTTGCAAGGAATGTTGATACAGAAATATCTGCTGATAGATAACATTGTTCCTGCTAGTTCTCCAGTGGGGCAAGTAAACAGTCAAAATGCTTGATAGAATGATGTAACCTAGCATGAGGATGTTTACAACACAATAGCAGATTTTGGCTGACCTTCCTTACAATTTTAGAATATTTCTCTGATTATTTTGTGAGGAGTTACAACCTCAAAATGAACAAGTGTTGTATCACTGTACTTATATTTTCAAGTGCTTCGGATGCCAGTAAAAAAGGTATATCATTTTATACAATAAATCATACTTTCTTCAAAATCTTAATCGATACAAAAGTTAAGAGTTTATCATGTAACAAAACTACATGCCCCTTGCGTACTACCATTTGCTGAAAACCTCATTTCGACATCAGAAGCTGT
Source organism: Schistocerca americana (assembly GCF_021461395.2). Lineage (NCBI taxonomy): Eukaryota > Metazoa > Arthropoda > Insecta > Orthoptera > Acrididae > Schistocerca > Schistocerca americana. Next base: position 785,910,171 of record NC_060119.1, read on the forward strand.
TCCTGAAATAAAAGGAGTGTATCTTATGTGACTAGCCCTGTATAATGTGCAGAATTCATAAAACAAGATGCGTATGTGAGAATGAGATGATAGCTTAATGAGTATTGTCATTGTCATTAACCCTTTGCACTCCATCCCTGTGCAATCTTATTTAAATCGTTTCTCCCTGGGCTCTGAGTGCACCACAGACAATTGCACAAGTCTTTATGTGAAAACAATGAGGGCTCTGACCAACAGATGGGTTACACATTGAAACAAAAAGTGCACTTTCATTCAAATATACACTGAGGGGAAAAAATCACAACACCAAAAATAATTAATTTAGGGTAATGAAATTCCAGGAATACATTTGTCTAGTTAACATGTTTCAGTGATTAACATTACAGGATCACAGGTTAATGTAAGTGTGAGATAAGCTGTTACAAATCTGAAATACTGGTACATTAATAACCAGTGTAAATGCCAGAATGTTGCATGCAGACATGGGTGCATTGTGTTGTACAGGTGCTGGATGTCAGTTTGTGAGATGGAGTTCCACCCTGTTGTATTCAGTTGAACAAAACAGGGTTGGTTAATGCTGTTTGTGGGTGATGCTAGAGTTGTCATCCAATGGTGTCCCATATGTGCTTGATTGGAGACAGATCTGGGGATGAGGCAGGCCAAGGCAATCTGACAGCACTCTGTAGAGTGTGTTGGGTTACAACAGTGGTATGTGGGCGAATGTTATCCTGTTGAAAACCACCCCTTCAAATGCTGTTAATGAACTGCAGCACAAAAGTTCGAATCACCAGACTGATGTACAAATAAGCAGTCAGGGTGCATGGGATACCCATGAGAGTTCTGCTCTCATACGAAATTGCAACCCAGACCATAACTCCAGGTGTAGGTCCAGTGTGTCTAGTATGCAATGTGTTTTCACTTGAAACTGCTGAAGTCGCAAATGGTGGTGGTTTGGGGTCAACGGAATGCACACTACGGGGTATGTGGCTCAGAGCTGTCCCTGAAGTAATCAATTTGTGACAGTTTTTTGTGTCAGTGTGGTGCCAACTGCTGCTCAAATTGCTGCTACAGTTGTAGTATGATGCACTAGAGCCATACACGGAGCACAATGGTCTTTTTCTTAGTAATGCCACGTGGCCATCCAAGCGTGGTCTTCTTGTGACTGAACATTCTCATGACCTTGTGAGTTAATGAGCCTTTCACTCTCAATTAAGTATATGGCCAAAAGAGTCAGCCTTCAGGAATTGTGAAATGAATCCTGTTGTCCAGGACCATGTGTCACAAAGAGCGCAGATTCGCCACAAGATGGGGAAACACACAGACATCTCTTGTGCTGAATGAGGTCCAAGCACTGTAGTGTGCGAATGAGACAAATGAGAACCTACATCATAGGGAAACCCCGTAGAAGCTGTTTGTGGCAAGGGAGATGTAATAATCTTAAATTTGGCAGACCGAAGATCGACAATAAAGAGTAGCATTTATGAAAACTATTTAATTCTGTAGTAATTCAGGGAAGGAAGCCACAGTAATTTTAAGCTACCATCCTTCATAAATTTTCATGGTGATGCCAATAAAACTTGAATATTGATCATATCTATAATAATTTAGGATTTACTGTTAAAGTGTAATTAACAAGTCTTGCAACAAAGACCTGAATGCTAAAATCTGAACGCTTTGGTTGATCTTAACAATCAACATTTCATATAGGAGCACATCTTTAAAATGACAAATGTTTTAAATATCAACTTTGTAACTTTATTTCTTTAAAAGATATAGTAAATTTAAATTATCAGTATTTTGAGTTAAGCATGAGATCATCATTTCCTCCACACAAAACACATTGAACGATGACAGCATGACACCTTATTGAATCATTGGGTTATAGAATATTTGTTGTAAAGTTTAGTGCATAATAGTTACTTTTGTTCTTTATTTATTTATTTATCAGAAAGCATAGTGGTGCAAGGCTACTGGCCTTGACATCCAAAGCTAAGAAGGAAATTGTAATGGTTTTATATAAAAGAATTTAATATTTATTATGTAATGGATATTATTGTTACTTTAGTTAGAATGTGAAAGTGATTATTTAAATATGTTAAAATGTAAATAATGTAGAATAAGCAGTAGCCAATCAGATGGATGGCGTCAGGAAAGGGAACTGCCCTAGTCAGTTGAGCGAGTATGTTAGGTGCACGGGAAACGCAGCCGGGAGACAGGCAGAGGGACAGTGCTGGTGGAGACGTGAAAGCAGATGGTCGGTCTTCAGGTAGCTAGGAAGTAAAATGATTTAGAAACGTATGTGTTGTGTGATATCACGGGACTTAGTCTCTGAGCAGTGAGCAGCTGCACGCCTGGTGTGAACTCTTAACTTTTCGCATAAATAACAAGGTGGATTGTTGGACTTGCGTTTCAAGGTTGAGATTGTGAATGATCAAACTGTCTCAAATGAATATGTGCTCGAGTGTAACAGTAACTCTAAATACGACCACTTTTGCTATTAGTTTGCTTTCTGAATAAACATTATTCTAACCAAATCACAACTGTGTGGCCCACATCATTTATTGGTCATTAATTTAGCTTCCAAAATTATTATTACTGTTATTACATGTTATATTAACATTGTATGTTTCATACAATTTCACAAATTTGCCAGCAGCCAGACAATTTAACAAAAGTGTCACAAGTGCCTAATTTAGGGCATGTAATGTGACACGTGTGGTTCAACCACTTGGCGAGTTTGAGCCAAGACATTTCGACAAAGAGGAACTGCATGTGAGCCCGAACATATTTGGGATGTTAGCTCGCAACCTTCACTGCCAGCAATCACGTACATTGGCTACATTCCTACCAAGTCTTTCTGCAGAATTGCAGAAGAAACATCCAGCTTCATGTAGCCCTGTTACGCAAGCTTGTTCAAACTCAGGGGTGTTGATAATGTCCTTGTCAATTCAAAGGCATTCTTGACTAACATCAACTCACCATATGCAATCTCTAAGGTACATAATGCTCATGACACTATAGTGTCTATTTAAAACAAACCTGATTTGCATCCTCAAAGTGGTGCTTCTAGCACCACTCTTAAGTGACCGGTGCTAGATCAGAATACACATCAACTTTCAGGTGTAGAAACATGCCTACCAACTTTTGTTTATGCTGCACAATTCCTTCTTGGTGTTGTGATTTTTTTTTTTTTTTTTTTTTTTTTTTTCCTTCTGTGTATTTACATAAGCATTACAATACATAACTTTTCATTGAACAATATTTTGTGAAACATTCTTCAGACTGGAGAGTTGGGTTTTGTTAGAATGTTTAACAGTAATACATATTTTATGCCTCCCACCTTTCTTTTTTGTGTCTGAACACATTGCACAATTCCTATTCTTGTTCCCATGAAGCTAATCAATTATGTGAAATTATTTAAGCTTCCTCATGATCAGAAGTTGAAAGATGTCTTTTCTGACTTATCTTCTTTCTTCACCAAGTTTCTTATAACACTTTTACAGAATTATTTGTGGGACAGTATTGTCAAATTTTTGGATTTATTTTATTTATTTTTAAGTTTTTATTTCTCCCACCCTCCAATGTGATTCTTGTATAGCAAATAGCTGTTTCCATGCCCTACCTCCAACAAACAGAAGTACAATTTTCATTACCACTTGAGACTTTTCATTGTAATCCATAAGTGGAAATAATATGATGAGATTGATCAGCTCTGCCCTTCTTTGAAGTATAATCAGTAATCACATTGGTTTTATTATTTGTTCCATTTCCTTTCTGTTCCTCTTTTCTGTAAGTGGCGCTGAATTATTTGCCTTTGTACAAAGCGTGAGAACAGTTCACGTGTCCTGCCATGCCAGAACCATCATACTGTTATTGTGGAAGCATTTTATTTCATGCTTCTTTAAATATAGAATTCCTTTCTTGATGGCAGCTGGAAGATTCTTGTGATTGGCCTGGATTGTTCCTGTGAGGTGCATGTTATGTTTCAATAGTTCTTCAGCTAATATGACACCTATGATATATAAAAATGGTCAATGTACAAATGATACCATGATTGCCCTGTAGTATTTCTTATGTTATCCAGCAATTGGAGAACTATTCCTCCAGAATAGTTAAAGTGTTGATGAACCTATGACTCTGTTGTTATAGCACCAAAAATTAGGTAACAGACTGCAGAGATAACCTTTTGATGAATCTGAAATTTTGTAAATTCTGAATTCCTATTTTGTTGGTTTTTGAGGATTGTACATTTTGTGTAACATAGGACCTTTAAACAATACTGTAGATTTTTCCGCAGCTGGATACTTATATGATCTATAAATGTTGAGAAACCTGCCAGTATTATCAAGTTTTTGGGTTTATTTTATTAATTAATTTTTAACTTTTCAAACCACCCCCTCCCTTCCCCCCTCCCGCTGCAAGGTGACTCACTTTACTCGTTTACTCAGACTTGACTGAACCTGAGTGTTGAAATTTGAAGCACCCTCTGGATTAGAGACATGAAACATTCAGAAAATCTGCATGAATCGTATGTGACTAAAGTAGTCAGAAAAGAAGGCAAATGATTGTAACAAGTCTCTTGAAAAAATATGCTGCAAGTTTTTACAGTCTTGGAACACCATGAAGCATTTAATTTTTGCCATGGTGACATTCCTCCAGTCTACCTTGCAGATTGTTGTGGAAGTGATGTCACACCCCATACTTTTACTATAGTATACATGTTTGTTTCAGCTGCTGATTGTTGATACAGGTTGTTTGTAAAAATTAAACAAAAGGAACCAACTGGTGATGATGGAACATTACTAGTTTCACTTTTTTTTTAAACATCGAAAAGAAAATCTGCAAATTCTGTCATTGTCACTCCATATTCACCGTGAATCTTCAGCTGGATCAGTAGAAACATGAATATTTTCACTGTTTTTGTCATCATTTTCAAGCAAATTGTTTACAAATGAATTAATATCATCATCAAAATAATTGTTTCTCTTGTTTTCTGTTAGAGATTCCTGTAAAAGCTCTACAGTCTCTTCCTCAGAAACGGCCGTACATGAAGGGCTAATAATTTTCCGCGTGCTAACTTGAACATAATAATTACCACCTTTCTCTCAGCACATCTGCTGCAGTTCCACACGAAGTTTACACAGGGCTTGTTAGATAGCAGTACTATTCAGCATTCATGCCAGCACAGTCAGATTTGGGTATGGAGCATAAGGGAGCTACGAAAAATCATGACAAATGTGAGGCAAGACATCAGAGAGGAAAACAAAATTCACAATGTTGAATGCCACTTGCCATTGGAGTGGCAAGGGTCAAGTGTACAAAAGTTTCAGATTGTTTCAAAGAAAATAGTGCGATGTGTTCTAATATTAGTACATTTCTTTCATCTGATATTTCCTCTGTATCATTTGTCTTCTGATTGTGTAGCTTAATGCAACCACATTGGCAGTGATGTTCGTTTGATGAGTTGCTTTCCTGAATTATTTAACTTCAGTTAGGAAAATTCTCTCAGCATTGGGTAGATTATTTTACCATGCACTTCGCTACATCATGTGTAATGCATACTTTTTATTTACTAGATAGTTCCTATACTTTATGTTTCAAATAAAGCTTAATGCCTCATATGGACAGGCTTTAATTGAATCTTTTTTTTTATTGGAGAGGAGTGTGTGAAACTCCTAATGAATATAGCAGCAAAAATCCTCATATGAAGTTCCCTTTTTATTATTTTTTCCCTTTTAAGTAAGATTTCCATGGTACAAAATAAATAACTGCTCAGTCATAAAATGAGGGCAGTAAGCTAGATTTGTGTTCAAATATTAGCCTACAAAATAAATTCACCCTCTCTGGTCTTGAATAGATGGAAAATAGCCTGACATAGTAATAAAAGTCTCTCAGTTCTAGTTAAAGCAAAATTACTAATGAAACATAGATCACCAGACAATCTTGTGGTTTTGTGAGCTGACCTGTTGCCAACTAATCATGATAGTTATGTTAAAATTGTAAGCTTGTCCCCTCACAAATAATTACCACGGTTTCATGGCTATTACATTATGTGCTGATGTTGATAACAACTCACATGATGAATTATGGGAATTGAATATGTCGAATGATGGGTTTGTTGTCAGTAGCAAACGAAAATGCTCATTCAAAATTTGCTGTGGTTCATAAATAAATTTAGATGGTGTTTTGTTCTATTAGGTTAGAATTTAAATATATCATTAGAATTTTCAACAAAATCAAAACATATACCGGTATACACAAGTAAGTTAGTGTGATGATGAACATATATATTGGACTATACTACACATCAGTCTATTTCGCCAATTGTATTTTGATGTTGAGATTCTGTGGCTTTGCCATCTGACAAGCATATTGTCCCATCCCAACTTAATCAAGGTCTTGTGCTTTGCTATAGGCAAGTGTGTCACCATATCTAGTTTTTTTCTGGTTAGCAGAGGAATACAAAAATCAGTAACCTACCTTAAAACTCATAATAATCAGACCACTGAAAATTGTTGTGGCACTCTCCATATGGAAAACAAATGTAATCTGTGGTGTCTTGCCCCACTTGTTGCTAATAGGGTGCCTACAGGATGCAGTATTCTCGGAATGCTATACAACAATTCAATCAAATAACATTAGTAGTTTTATTCCCAGAAAGCAAATTGACAATTACTTAACTCGTCTATAGCAAATGTTGCTAGCAAGAGGTGACATGAAAACGATACAGTCTGATTGTGAAGCACTAAAGACATTGCAGGCTCGGGCCCATCTAAGTGCCCGAGGCTAGCAGGAGCTGTGTATATATTAGCCACCCTTTCATCAGCAGCACCTTCTCTGCTCCTGCGTGCCGTCTCTTTGTTCCATTGTTTGTGGTTGTGCCAGAACATTCCCCCCCCCCCCCCCCCCAAAGGCAACAGACCATCATCATGTATTCAGTGTGACAAGGGCAGGGGATGTGACAACGGCGGGGGATGCACGAGGGTGAATGCCTCTGATGGGCTGGAAGCTGTAGCTACAGGGGATGACCGGCTTCCGGCCATACCCTGCCACCCAGCCTGCACTCTGGTGGAAACATCCCCTGGAAAATAACCAGAAAGGTACGCATGCACCCCCTGCCGCCATGAACCAGATGAAGAAGGCAGCAACAGCTGTGATGCGGGCAGGTCCATCTCCATGGGTAGGATGAGAGGTGGCAGAGGAGGCAAAGGCTCCGTCTCCTTCAGGTCATCCCGCGGTGTAGTGCTGACACCCTCCAGCAGCTGCTGTGACCACACCGTCCTCTGCTCTGAATCTGTGAATCGGGGAGGGGGGGGGGGGGGAGACTGAAAGTACATGACAGAGGCGAAGTTGATTTTGATGGTGGCGATGCAAACCATCTGGACTTGAAACAAGATACATGCAAGCACCAAGTCGACAGACAATCTCGCCTTGCGCCCACCGTCTGCTGCTGCTAAAAACCCTGTAAAAGACAATATCATGTGGCATGAAGTGATACTTGCAGCCTTCCTGTTGTACTGGGTGCTAAGGAGGATGGAGCAGGAGGAGCAGTGTGCAATGGCAGCAGCCGTAAAGCAATTCCCCCAGCGATGGTCCATCTTGTGGGTGTGAATGATAGGAGGCAAGAAACAGCTGCAATGCTTGATCCCTGATGTGTGCAGAGTGAAGTTTGGCCCTCTGCTGCTTGAATGCTCTGACAAAACGTTCAGCTTTGCTGTTTGACTGTGGGTGGAATGGTGCACTACGTAGATGCTGTCTGCCATTACGTTCACAGAATGATTGAAATTCATGTGACGTGAACTGAGGTCCATTGTCTGACACTATTACTTCAAGTAAACCTTCTAGGCAAAAAGTCGAAGACAACACCTGAGTTGTGCTTTATGTTGTTGTTGAGTTCATGGGCACAGCAAAAGGAAACTTGCTATATGAGTCAACCACAATTAACCAGCGAGTGTTCCAAAAGGGGCCCGCAAAATCTATGTATACAAGTTGTCATGATGATTGCAACTCAGGCCAATCAGAGAACTCTTGTGGTGGAGCAGACATATTTGCTGCATATGCGTGACACTGTGAGACATCTGTTCAACTTGGGCATCAATTCCCTGCCAAGTACAGTGTTAACGCACTTCCTGTTTCATACGAACAATCCCCCAGTGTCCTTGGTGAAGTAACTGCAACACTTCCTTTAGCAAAACTTTAGGGATTAATACATGTGACTATTCATTGTCATTTTGAACAAGAATCACACCGTTTTGTACAGTGAGGCTATGCTGACATGCAAAGTATCAGCGCACTATAGAGTTCTTTATGCTATTCAATGAGTAAGGCCAAGATGTGCAAATATAATTGAGCAAAATGTTCACATCTGGATCAGCTCCTATGGCCTGTGCAATTTTCTTATAGTTCAGTGGAAAAGCCTGAAGCAATTCAGAATCTTGACTGTCAATGTGATAACAAGACGCAGCAGAAGCATCAAAGTCCATGTCAGGGCCAATCAGAAGGCGTGAAAGTGTGTCCGCATTACCTCGTTGAGCTGTCGGGCAATACACAATCTCGTACTGGTATTGAAACAACAACAAAGCCCATCTTTGCTATTTTTGGGCAGTTCATACAGGAACTGGTTTTGTCAGATGAAACAATGACTGCAATGGCTTGTGATCCATTATTAAGTAGAATTTTCTGCCATACAAATGGTGGGGGAATTTTGTGATACCATACACAATAGCCAAAGCCTCTTTTTCAATTTGAATAGTTACACTGAGCTTTGGATAACACTTTTGATGTGAAAGCAATAGCTCTGTCTTTATCACCAATTCTGTGCAAAAGCACTGCGCCTAATCCATAAAAGAACTAAGGCACCTACACATAAAAAAAACTCTGCGGCCGGCAGACACAGAGTTCCGTGATAAGACTCGTCGCCAGTTGTTGTGCCTTGCCCCATTCATTGCTAATAGGGTGCCCAAGGGAAGAAGCATTCTCAGAAAGCTATACAACAATTCAGTCAAATAACATTAGTAGTTTTATTCCCAGAAAGCAAATTGACAATTACTTAGCTTGACTATAGCAGATGTCACTAGCGAAAGGCCACATGAAAACAATACAGTCTGACTGTGAAGCTCTAAACACGTTGCAGACTCGGGCCAATCTAAGTGCCCGAGGCTAGCAGGAGCTGTGTATATATTTACTTGCTGCAGAGGGCACACCTGGTGCGGTGCAGTCTGATTCCACGCACCATTAGTTGCCCTTTCTTAACCGCCTTCTCTGCTCTTGCATGCTGCCTCTTCATTCCGGCATTTGTGGTTATGCCAAAACATAATCAGTTCACATCTTCCATTGAAATAAACCATTAGATTCAGCAATCCTCATTTGCACCATATACTGTCACCCAATCTTCCTGCAATGCAAGAGCCGCGGGCAGCGTAATTGCACTTCAGCCACCAGTTTGGTCCATTGTCACTTTGTATTCTGGTTCTTATCTTTGATCATTGTCTGATATTATTGGCTAGCTGTTTTCTCAACCCTTCTGTACACTGTACACATCAAACAAAATATAAAGCATTTTGTGTGAAATGTGGTTTACAGTTTCTCATACACGTAAATTTGCTTTTGTATGTTCCTATGCCATTAAATCTGTACAGCCCATCTTCAACACTCTCGATGTTCCTCTTCATGAGTAAATTGTTTTGTTAATGTTTTTCTTCTAATAAGTGAATTATTTGTTGGTATAATTTCTTCCCCAGTAATGTTACATTTCAAAATGATAATGGTGGCCCAAATCTCAGCTACATGGGACAGTGACTGGCATGTAATGTCACATTTGAAAATCCGTAAAGAAGTGTTTTACATTGTGCATTTGACTCACAGCACCATAAAAATTTTCCAGATGGGAAGTATTTGTGGTTGTTGTATCAAAGATAGTTGGGAAGACTGCGCATCACTGGGCATCCAAATTGAAATGAAGATTTCTTAATGCATTGACCGAGATGACACAGAGGTTAAGCTGTTTGGCCATATATTCAGGAGGAATGGATTTCAAATCCCTGTCTGACCACTAAGTTATTTCATTCAAAAAGTGTTCAATCCAAGCTTTTGCTACATCTATAATAAATGAATATCTCCGCGTTGATCAAATGTTAAACACAAAAATTCTTCTTTTCTTCTCCACATATTGCTGTAATATCTACTTACGAATACTAGGCCTTTGGGCACACAGCATTTTGATGACAGTTCCTGTGCACAGTGAAGACAGAATCCACTCAGACATAAGGCCGACCGATGGCTTTTTGAACTTGTCAGAAGGAGTGTGTCTGTGAGCCCTTCTAAAAATCTGTCAGGATAGTGTTTTTAGAGATAGTCCTTAAAGGGCTTGTTTACAATGGCATCTAGCACTTGCTGTTTTGAAGTCCTACATCCAGGTATAATGACTAGGTCTATGCTCAGTGCAGCAACTCTATTCTTTACTTCAGGCGTGCAATGACCATAGAAGTCATCCAACACTGGGTTAGCTCCCTTACTGAGCAAGGTCTGTGGCACTAACCATTTGTTAGCCATGCCACCAATAATTCTGTTGTCATGCACATTTTCTTGGCAAACACCAGTAACCAGTAGAAAAAATATCCTTAGCCTAAGTTTTAACTTACAAACAACATGGAGGGGCCAGCTTTCCTGCCTATTCTATGACTTAAAACATCACAGTAACGTTAATCCTTCATTTCCTGTTATTCTTTATGAGATACTTTTTGCTCCTTTATAGTCACCGGTAATATTGCTTGGTATATTCCGAATGGTGGGGTTGTCTTTGCTCCTTTAAAGTCACTTGTAGTGATGCTTGGTATATCCCGAATGATGGGCTTCTCTTTGGTGTTACTGATTTGGTGTAGAGGGTAAGAGTATTGCAGCTGTATTTGGATTCCACACGTCTGGAAGTTGACAAGTCTGTTGGTAAAATCTTTTGGCGACCCCTGTACTAGTGAAGTAATTTGTTGGATAGCGAGGCCACTCTACACCTCAACCTGTAGCATCAACAGAAACGCATATGGAATTCTGTGGGTGATACAAGGGTGGTTTGAAAAGTTCTCGGAACGGAATAGAAAAAAGGACTTACATCACTGAAACTTTTTTAATTTTTCAATGTAGTCTCCTTGTAGATTAATGCACTTGGTCCAACGATGTTCCAGTGTCTTGATCCCATCTCGAAAATGACTTTCCTCTTTGTTTGAAGTGAATCTTCGTCCACCAAGAAAAATTTTCAGTTTTGGGGAGAGATGGAAGTCTGATGGGGCCAATTAAGGTGAATAACCAGGTGTGGCAACAATTTGTACCTCAGTTCGTGTAATTTTGCTACGGCGACGGCATATGTGTGCGGGCGCGCATTCTCTTGATGGAAGATGACTTACTTCCTTGATAAACGTGGCCTTTTTTTGGGTATCTTTTGTTGCAATTTGTCCAGGAGGTTACCATAGTATTTTCCAGTAATTGTGGGGAGATAATCTACAAATAGAATCCCTTTTGCATCCCAGAACACTGATGCCATGACCTTTCCCACTGAAGGAATTGTTGCTTTCTTTGGTGGTGGAGAACCAGCATGTTTCCACTGCTGTGACTGTTGTTTTGTCTCTGGGGTACAGTAGTGCACTTAAGTTTCATCTGTGGTCACAAACCAGGGCAAAAAATCTTGTTCGTTTCTCCTAAAACAGACCAAACATTGTTCTGATATGTCCATTCTCATGAATTTTTGATCCAGCGTCAAGAGACGTGGCACCTATTTTGCAGATAATATTTTCATTTCTAATTCTTCAGTTAAAAAGTCACATACCCTTTCAGATGACATCTGGCAATCGTGAGCAATTTCACGCACTTTCAATTGGCGATCCTCCGTGACCATTTTGCGCACTTTTGCAATGATTTCTGGAGTAGTGACACATTTTGGCCGACCACTGTGCGGATCGTCATCTAGGCTCTCCCAACCAAATTTAAATTCATTTGTCCATTTGGCAACAGTTGAATATGAAGGAGCAGAGTCTCCCAGTGCATTCTGGAAATCAGCATGAATGTCCTTTGCTTTCATACCCTTCTTTATGAAGTACTTAATCACTGCTCGAATCTCGATTTTTTCCATCTTTGCAAATCACTGCGCGAGAACAATAACAGAGCCGCTCTAAAGCTCTCTTCCAAGACCACTGACACTGCACATGTTTACAGGCAACAGTCCAATGAATATTTTGTGGTTGTGTAGGATGTTACGTCTTTGTATCGTTGCATCATACAGTTTTAAAAGTTTTGTTATAATGGAAACAAATGACCCAAGAGGATAAAAATGTTACGGCACTTCATTGGGTCATCAAAAACGAAAGTGTAAGGCTGAAACAGACAAAGCTGCAAAAAGGGACGACATTGTTAATCAAAGTGCCACTCGCAACATAAACAGTATCTGGGGAGTCAGAAGGATGTGGAGATGACATTGGGGCTATAATAATTGATAATGAGCACAGTCAGGATTCTCAGATACAATGTACGTCCTTACCTGGATGGTTTCACTTATAACTTATTAAGGTTGTTTTGGTGTAGTACTGAAGAACGATCCTCTGGTTCAAAAATTAGTGCAGTTTTTCAAAATTTTGCAGATGTCGATATGCAAGAAAGACGTTGTTTAGAAGCATCTGTGGCATCAGTGAAGCAGAGGTGGAACCACGTTGATCTAGAGAGAGAGATGTCAGTAAAGCCCGTTTTACATGAGTGACTTTCTGGTCAAAATCGACTAGTCGAAGAGCGTGCACCTTTTGTACATGCGTGTAAATCAGCAGTCAACCACCTCAGTAGTGTGTCAGTGACGTCAGTAATCTATAGATGCTGCTAAGTGTGGAGTTCAAAATTTCCGAGTACAGTAGGACCTTGATAATCCGGCTTGCTTGGCGATCTGTAAATACCAGATTATCAAATACAGCGGACTATCAATGCCACGTTTAAAAAACTGGTTTAAAAAGGGATATAAAATAAGTCTAATGCTCCAAGTTTTAGAAAAATTCAATAGACATTAATAAGTTTTGTGTGCCAGTTAAGAAATAAAATAACCACCACTGAACTGAAAAGTTCAGGAAAAAGCTAATTAGTAAAAATTGATACCAAGAATGTGGTGTAGTATAATTGTCTTTAGTAATAGTACAGATATCTGATGTTGTAGACGGTGTGGAATATGTTGGACTGGTAACTGCCACTGACAGTTCAGCTGAAATTTTCATCTCAGCCCTCTGGAACGTTATAGAAATGCTAGCTAGTTTATTGGATTGATCTCTTTCTTGACAAAAATTATTTTGCATGATATGCAGAATCAGAACTTCAGAAGCATTGTATTGTCTGCTACTCTCAGTGAATTTCACAAAGGTGTTTAAGGCACCTGAAGCCTCAGCCCAAGAGAAGCGAGCTGTAGGCGTTCCTTCTTCTGATCACAGTCTCTGGTGACCCCTATGGGTTGAAGGCGCTTTGTAATATCACGTCGTCAGTCACTTCTTCAATTCAGACGCAACAGTCCATTGAAACCCATTTAAAACACGTATTTTTCGATCCAGTTTGAAGTAAACAGGAATCACTGATGTAAACAAAAGATAGTGGTCTAGGTAAAACTATATGTATAAAATTGTTACAATGACACTGGTTACTAAATTATAATTGTATTGAAGTATATAGGTCCTTTAACTGGTAGAAATATTTGGAATTAACGTAATTAGGTGAAATCTGGAACAAATGATGTAGTGCAATGGTCAAAGTCATTTCTTTGAAACTGAGATGGATTTGTGTTAAAACAGTATCTAAATTAAAGTCTGTGGTATTTAAAGGAAAAACCAACTGAGAGAATCAAAATTGATTAGAAGATTAAAATGTAATTAGCGAAAATGTTGTAAGTGGTGTGTAAACATAGGTAGTTCTTTAGGTGTTTTGTCAATAATAAATAAAAGACCTATTTTGCTACATTCAGTGGGAGACTTGAAAACATATACATTGGTAGGAACATTTTCCAAACCAAGTATCGTTTGAATTTAATAAGAAAAAGTAAAAGTATTGTTAATACTTCATATTTTGAGCATTTGTACACTCTTAAAATGTTATACGCTTGAAAATTCATTTATGTATTTGCTCTATAAGAGCTAGTGTTACTGTTGAAATGAGTCATTAATTTTGAGGTAAAAGTTTTAATTGTAATTTTATTAAAAAACCCTTCATAGCAATAGTGAGGATTGTTTAGAATTGTATATAAAAGGGGCAGCCATGTTGGCACAAAAAGAGGGCAGTACTTTATGATCATTCGATGGAGTAAAAACGTCAGTATCTTATGAAATTTTGTGCAAGAAGCATGTAATTGCTTATGTGAGTAGTTTATGTAAATTCGTGCAGTAAGCATGTCAGATTTGCCAAATTGTATGGAATATGTAATAAGACTGATCTATCATTACACCAGTGTACATGAAAAGGTTAAAAACTAGATGATATAAAAAAAGAAGTTCTGAAACAATGTTCAATTTAGTCATTCTTGGCATAAAACACCAAGTTACAGTGGACACACAGTAACTCAGGGACTGTTGCAACAGTGGATCGACAAAAAGGACCAGATGAGTACAGCCCCCAATATTATATGAATTTTAATATTTAATTTTGCAGTATTTGGTTTGACAATTCGTTTTTTGAGATGTAGTGAAGTTGCATTATTAGCAAATAGTAGTCGAAGTGGAAGACCCCAGCAGGCGGAAAATTTCACATAATGGCAGACAATTCATATACTGCTTCTTATCACTTGTATAATTTCAGGGCGATCAGTTGCCAAATCATCATCATTTACATGGCTTTCCATCTCGGCTTCTTCGACCAGTTCAGGCCATAGTTTTCTCTAGGCCCCGTGCAATGTTTTATTTTTCACAGAGGTTCAAGCAACTGCAGCTGTGAATCTAGCGTGTTTAATGTTAAAATTGTACTGGAACTCTTTGATGCTTGAATGTGAGTTGAGCAGTTTTTGTACAAACGCACCTCGGTACCGGCACCTGAAATTTTGTGTTCTTGGTTCAAAGGTTGGATTAGTGATGTAACATTGGTAGGAAGAAATGTGCAATAAATGTTACCTGACACAAGCTCTGATTCTTGGGGGTGAGCGCGGCAGTTGTTCAAAATGCGAACTTCTCTAGAATTTGTTGGTAATCGTATTTTCTCGAAATTTTCTTTCCCAGCTGGAATGATTTGGTGAAGGAATCAGTCCTTGAACATCTCAGCTGTCGTCCAAGTATGTGCACGTAGATACCCGGCATATGTGAAGTCACTGATGACAGTGCCACTAAAGCAGAGTAATTAAATATGGTTTTTCGAAACTCTTCCACAAAGAAGACGAAGTAAATATTCTTGCATTCCAATCAAAAACAACTGCCAATATGAGAAACACAGAAGTAGATATCCTCGATGTAGCAAAGCAGCTAAAATCACTTAATAAAGGTTGTATACCAGTTGGGTTCCTTTCAGAGTACGCTGTTACAATAGCTCCATATTTAGCAATCGTATACAACCACTCGTTCCCAGAAATATACATACCTAAAGATTGGAAAATTGCTCAAGTCACACCAATACCCAAAAACGGAAGTAGGAGTAATCTGCTGAATTACAGGCCCATATCACTAACGTCGATTTGCAGTAGGGAATTGGAACATATACTGCATTCGAACATTATGAAGTACTTCGAAGAAAACGATTCAGTGGCACATAGTCAGCACGGATTCAGAAAATATCGTTCTTGTGAAACACAACCAGCTGTTTATACTCAAGAAGTAATGAGTGCTATTGACAGGGGACGTCAAATTGATTCCATATTTTTAGATTTCCAGAAGGATTTCGTCACCGTTCCTCACAAAAGTCTTCTAACCAAACTGTGTGCCTATGGAATATCGCCACAGTCGTGCGACTGGACTCTCGATTTCCTGTCAGAAAGTTCACAGTTCGTAGTAATAGATGGAAAGGCATCGAGTAAAACAGAAGTAAAATCCGGCGTTCCCCAAGGTAGTGTTATAGAACCTCTATTGTTCCTGATCTATATTAATGACATAAGAGGCAAACTGAGTAGCCGTTGTAGATTGTTTGCAGATGATGCTGTCATTTACCGTCTTGTAAAGTCATCAGACGACCAAAACGAATAGCAAAATGATTTAGATAAGATATCTGTATGGTGCGAAAATTGGCAATTGACCCTCCGAATAAAAAAAAGTGTGGAGTTATTCGCATAAGTACTAAAAGAAATCCGCTAAATTTCGATCATGCTATAAGTCACACAAACCTGGGGGCTGTAAAATCAACTAAATATAATTACAAATAATCCAAATTGGAACAATCACATAGATAATGTTGTGGGCAGAGCAAACCAAAGACTGTGATTCATTGGCAGAACACTTAGAAGGTGCAAGAGGCCTATTAAAGAGACTGCTTACACCTTGCTTGTCCTCCCTATTCTGTAGTATTGCCGTGCGGCGTGAGATATGCATCAGGTGGGACTGATGGGTGACATCGAAAAAGTGCAAAGAAGGGCAGCTCGTTTTGTATTATTGCGAAATAGGAATGGCAATCATTAAAACAAAGGCGTTTTTCGTTGCAACGGTATCATCTCATGAAATTTCAGCACGTTATCTCTTCTGATTGCGAAAACATTCTATTGGCACCCACCTAAATAGGGAGAAATCATCATCACGATAAAATAAGAGAAGTCAGGGCTCGCTCAGAAAAAATTTAAGTGCTCGTTTTTCGCGCTCGCCGTTAGAGAGTGGAACTGTAGAGAGACAGCTTGAATGTGGTTCATTGAACCCCCTGCCAGGCACTTTGTTGTGAATAGCGGAGTAATACCACAGATGTAGATATGTCTCATTTTTAGACGCCTTGCCTTCTGATATTTCCCAATCACAAACAAAAGGCAGTTTATGATTGCCTGAAGTATTTCCCCACACTAAGACGATCATGCGTCTTTATTCTTTTCAAAATAATTTGCACTGCACTTCTCAGCTACCTCCAGGGTTGAATCTGGCAGACACCATCATACCAGGCCAGTCTTATCAGCGTTGTAAATTTGGTTTTAGAAACGTTGTTTTGTACTCATTAGCAGCAGCCTCATCAGGGGATTTAATTTCACCAGAACGTCTAGTTTGTGGGTGCCATGACGAATATTGAAATTAAGAAGCCATCCTTTCGAGAATGAAAGAACGTCATCTGTGGGCAGATCTAATTCCTTGTGAAAAAAATGATCTTTTCAATTAACATAGACCCCGTTATTGACTTTCCCTCTGCTCTCTTTGCACCAAACCACTTATACAAAACTTCATCAAGGGTTTCCAAGTTAGGTTTTCTTTTTTGAGTTTGCCTGATTTCTATGCTCTTAACTGAAGCAGATTGTGAGACAAATTTTTGAAACTGCAGTTTTCGTTTTTTAACACCATATATGGTAGAAGATACGATATTAAGCCTAGTTTACACGACGACACTAGGTTGCAGGCCACTGCGCAACCGGCCACTGTGCATGCGCGCCGCGCCTTTGCGCAACTCGTCTGTGAAACTAAACACTTTCGGCGTGTTCCAATTTTGGCGACACTATTTGCATGAGTTTTGTGGTTATGTGTGTTCACAGAGTGTAGACAAACTGAAATATGAAGTGGGAAACGGAGAATAATGTTTGCTTTTTGGATATCTATGCATTGCATAGGTGTTTGTGGTATTTCAGTGATGCTGATTACAAAGATAAGCAACATATTGCCGTCACGTGCGATCAGAACATAGCTAGTTCGACATTATCTGAGCTGCAGGGCAAAATTTACTAAATTAGCAGCACATATACAAGTGAATAAATAAATGTTGTTGACAGGAGGGAAGGCTACACAAATCGAGAAGCTACAGTCTTTAATGAGTATTCATCTGTATAAAACGTCGCAGCAGTGCTCCCCATTCACATATGTTTGAATTTTCAAATACTGCCACTGAACAGATCTATCTTCAAGAGAGTAGTTTGCAAACCGTCCTCTTCTCAATGCGGCCTGCTTCGAATAATTACTGCTGTTAATGTTAATAATCATTACTGTTAATAATTATTGGTGTTAATGAAAAAGCGTCATCACCAACTAAAACCGCATCTTGTAGCATACCGACTGTTCTCGATTGTAATGCATGCAATGTGATATGTAATTTCAGTTCTGGCGACAGTGCGTCATACATTACAATATCTTTATTCCTTATCGCATAATTAACTCTATTTAGAAGAAACGTTAACAGTTCTGGTGACATTCTAAGATAATTAAAAAACTTCTTGGGTCTTCCATTACAAATTATTTCAGCAAGGATGCTGAGCAACCGAGCTGACGTCTTTCCTTAATCCAGTCACGCACCGAAACACGTTTCTTATTTTTTTTTCTCATGCAGCGATTCTACACATGCTTTAACTCCATCACAATTCGTGCGACGTGCAGCTGCCAAAACTTTCATTTCAGACACGACTCAGGAACCCACAAAACACGAAAGTGAAGTGTATACTGGTTTCTCCGTGTCTACAGTCAAATATGAAACCATTTCCGTGCAACTCATTCCACCCAACTAGTGGCGCAACCTAATGTCGTCGTGTAAACTAGGCTTTAACTTCACTCATGATATTGTTTCGATTCCCTCCTTTTTCCAGTATTCTTGTGCTGTCCAGCTTTTCGTGGACTCTCAACGAAACGTTTGTGTTTCGCCGTTTTAGGCCCACTTTACTCTGCTTCGAAAATATATTCACTGTGCGTACGAACTGTTTGCACAATGACTTTGTTAAACAAATACTAAATAAAACTGAACAACACTGATAAAAATGTAAGTACTATACATTATGGTTTAGTGAATGAAGAATCGTTGATACTTGCACGAAGTTTTTTTTTTACACTCCTGGAAATGGAAAAAAGAACACATTGACACCGGTGTGTCAGACCCACCATACTTGCTCCGGACACTGCGAGAGGGCTGTACAAGCAATGATCACACGCACGGCACAGCGGACACACCAGGAACCGCGATGTTGGCCGTCGAATGGCGCTAGCTGCGCAGTATTTGTGCACCGCCGCCATCAGTGTCAGCCAGTTTGCCATGGCATACGGAGCTCCATCGCAGTCTTTAACACTGGTAGCATGCCGCGACAGCGTGGACGTGAACCGTGTGTGCAGTTGACGGACTTTGAGCAAGGGTGTATAGTGGGCATGCGGGAGGCCGGGTGGACGTACCGCCGAATTGCTCAACACGTGGGGCGTGAGGTCTCCACAGTACATCGATGTTGTCGCCAGTGGTCAGCGGAAGGTGCACGTGCCCGTCGACCTGGGACCGGACCACAGCGACGCACGGATGCACGCCAAGACCGTAGGATCCTACGCAGTGCCGTAGGGGACCGCACCGCCACTTCCCAGCAAATTAGGGACACTGTTGCTCCTGGGGTATCGGCGAGGACCATTCGCAACCATCTCCATGAAACTGGGCTACGGTCCCGCACGCCGTTAGGCCGTCTTCCGCTCACGCCCCAACTTCGTGCAGCCCGCCTCCAGTGGTGTCGCGACAGGCGTGAATGGAGGGACGAATGGAGATGTGTCGTCTTCAGCGATGAGAGTCGCTTCTGCCTTGGTGCCAATGATGGTCGTATGCGTGTTTGGCGCCGTGCAGGTGAGCGCCACAATCAGGACTGCATACGACCGTGGCACACAGGGCCAACACCCGGCATCATGGTGTGGGGAGCGATCTCCTACACTGGCCGTACACCACTGGTGATCGTCGAGGGGACACTGAATAGTGCACGGTACATCCAAACCGTCATCGAACCCATCGTTCTACCATTCCTAGACCGGCAAGGGAACTTGCTGTTCCAACAGGACAATGCACGTCCGCATGTATCCCGTGCCACCCAACGTGCTCTAGAAGGTGTAAGTCAACTACCCTGGCCAGCAAGATCTCCGGATCTGTCCCCCATTGAGCATGTTTGGGACTGGATGAAGCGTCGTCTCACGCGGTCTGCACGTCCATCACGAACGCTGGTCCAACTGAGGCGCCAGGTGCAAATGGCATGGCAAGCCGTTCCACAGGACTATATCCAGCATCTCTACGATTGTCTTCATGGGAGAATAGCAGCCTGCATTGCTGCGAAAGGTGGATATACACTGTACTAGTGCCGACATTGTGCATGCTCTGTTGCCTGTGTCTATGTGCCTGTGGTTCTGTCAGTGTGATCATGTGATGTATCTGACCCCAGGAATGTGTCAATGAAGTTTTCCCTTCCTGGGACAATGAATTCACGGTGTTCTTATTTCAATTTCCAGGAGTGTATTTTTATTTATTTAGTCCTTCAAATCCTATATGTATAGAATATATACAAGGATATTGGACGTGGTTAGGTATTTACAAGATGAAATACAGTTTGTATTGCAATCCTAAGGACTAGATATTGAAGTAATTTAGCACAGATTCATAAATACAACAAACATTACAGGCAACATACAAAGTAGAATATTAATAATGCATCTTTATTTTTGTTGTTTGGCTTTTATATATTCTGTCAGACTGTAAAAGCAATGATCAATTAAATATGCCTTTACTTCAGTCTTAAAACTACAGAGTTTACCTATTGATTTAATATGTGTAGGTAGATTATTGAAAATATTTATCCCAGTATGTAGTGTGCCTTTTTGGCACAATGATGCTCTCACCTGTTTCACATGAAGGTCAGATTTTTGCCTTGTATTGTGTACATGTACATCTTCATTTTTTAATAAGATATCTGGGTGTCTATCGATATATTGTTTGATGAAAACTTATGTTTCATAGATAAAAATGCAAGGAAGAGGAAGAACTGACAGTTTTTTGAATATGGGTCTGCACGAGTTCGTATTGTTTACCCCTTCAATAATTCTTAGTATTCTCTTTTGCATCCTGAAAAGTTTAATATTTGTTGTTGTATTGCCCCAGAAGATTATGCCATATTTAATTACAGAATGCACGTAGGAGAAGTATACATTTAACAGGCTGGCTTGGCTGCAACAAGTTTTTAAGATCCGTATCATGTAACAGGTTTTGCTTAGTTTTCTTTGCAAATATTCAATATGTACCGCCCATTTTGTGTTGTTCTGGAGCCAGAGTCCCAGAAATTTAGTGCTGTCAACACTTTCGAGAACTCTGTCCCTAAGTTCTATTTCTATCTTTGGGTGGTGTCTTCCTTTTACATTATAGAATTTCAGTGCTACTGTCTTTTCTTTGTTTATAATTAGCTTGTTGTAGCTGAACCACTGTTCTACACTGTTCATTGTTTGGATAGCGGAGTATTTTAGTTTTTCTTCTGTTTTACCACTAATAAGGAAGCTTGTATCATCTGCAAATTGGAGGGTAGTTTGGCAATACTTGTTGTACCTGTACATAAGATCATTGACATAGAGGAGAAACAGAATGGGTACTAATACTGATCCTTGAGGGATACCATATTTCACATTTTCATATCCTGAATAGTAGTAGCTGATTTTGTTATGGTCAGTATATTGCACTTCAACCACCTGTTTGCGACCACATAGGTATGTCTTGAGCCACTCATTGGATATACCTCTAATTCCTAACTGGTCAAGCTTCTGCAGTAGGGCACTATGGTCAATGACGTCAAAAGCTTTAGATAAATCAAGACATATGCCTATCACAAACTCACCTGCATCCAGTTTAGTATAGTTTTCATTAAGAAATTCAAATATTGCACTTTCAGTTGAATAGCCTTTCCTGAAGCCATGCTGTGAAGGAGAGAGAATTTTATTTTTATTTAGGAAATCAGACAATCTCTTATAAAAAACTTTTTCTAAAATTTTAGAAAATACAGGCAGTAGGGCTATTGGTCTATAATTTGAAACACATTCTGGATTTCCTTTTTTGGACAATGGTTTCAGCTTTGCTGTTTTTAAGCATGAAGGGAAGGTTCCTGATGGAGTGAGTTGTTGCACAAATGTGTCAAGGGTTCAGCTAAGGCAAGACAGCATTTTTTAATAATTGCATCTGGTATTCCATCAATTCCACATGAGTACCCTGTTTTCAAGGTTTTTATAACTGATAAAATTTCTTCAGAATTTGTGGGTGAAAGGAACAAAGATGTAGACACATTTCTCACACTATTGCATGTTGGAGGTGATATTTTGTTGTGTTATTCCAGTCCACTCACCAACTGTTCACTTATGTTTGCAAAATATTTGTTGAAGGTCCCTGCAATTTCTGTTGGGCAAGAAATCATTTGTCCTTCATAACATAAGTTCACATTTTTATATTGTTTAGTTTCACTTGTTGTTTGATTTTTTATAACTTCCCATATAGCTTTAGATTTGTTTTTTGAGTTTTCAATGTATTTGTCATTTGCCATTGTTTTAGCTTTCCTTACAACATTTTTGAGGATCCTCTTGTAATTCTTCAGGTACAAATGAAATTCATGAGACATGTTCTGTGTCTTTGCTATATCGTGTAATCTTCTTTTCTCTGCACAAGATATTCTAATACCTGTTGTAATCCATTTGTTCTTTTTGAAGTTAGGTTGACATTTTTGCTTTTTTAATGGAAATGCAGCTTCAAAGTATGACATGAAGATTTCCATGAATTTTTCAAACTTTTTGTTAGTATTTTCACAAGTATACACTTCATACCAAGTTTCTTCACTTAGTCTCTGTACAAAAAGGTTTATTTGTTTGTTAGTGAATTTCCTTGCTTCTTTTACAAGTTCCTCATTCTCAGTTGTTTCACTTGGGGTGTGCAAAGCAATAAACTGTGCATAGTGATCACTGAAGCCAGTATTAAGATTTCCGGCACAGAAATTGTGATTTACATTTGTGTTTATTAATATCTGATCAATTGTTGAGTTAACAACGCAACTGGCTTATCTTGGTGAGAACAATCGCTCAGTGAGGCAGGAATTATTACTGAGTAGGCGCCGCGCCGAAAGGTTCTGATGTTTGTTGAAGGCGTCCGACTGTACTGCCAACAGCGCCGAGTTAAAAATACCGGAAAATATCCAACGCATGCCGGACTATCGAGTCTGCCGGATCATCGCGGTCTTGCTGTATACTGCACACAGCGCATGTGCAGAAACAGGACAGTTTGGCCACTTCTACTAATATCGGAAGTTAACATGTTCTGGGAGATCTCACTCCTATTATAGAAACAGATTTTGTACTCTCGTGTCGTATTAATCATTATTATGTTGTTTGCTTCGTTTTTGTGACACAATGAAAAGGTTGCACGAGGTCCTGCTATATTTCCTACCACTATTCTCCTACAAGAGAGACTAAATAACCCAAAGCAAAAAGGTATTTTCGTTTTACAGAGAAAAATCCTACAATATGCCTAAATAAGAATGTATACAGATAAACGTGTTTAATGAAAATTACTTCATCAGCGAAAATGTCGGAACTATGTGACGAGAAAAGTAATTTTCGATGTCGTTTGACACTTAGGAAGAAAGCGAGTTACAGAGAATAAGGCAAAAAGTCGCTACTTACTGCGTTCTAGATATTGCTTGATATGTTTGCAAGTATGCATTTTCTAAACCAGATAAATGTACATGTTTGGAAACGTTTGAACGCTTTGGGAGGCCGAACATGATATTAGAAGGTATCTCATGAATTTGGCACCTCAGTGTATATATATTTTTTTTCATTCTAGCCTCCTGAAGATTGAATATTTTAAAAGAAAGTATTGGATCATCCCTTCATGGGCTCTCAGAAACAAGAGGGTCTGTGGTGACAGATGCCATTCTTCCATTTACCAACCATTTGCTTGGCGTGGGACTTGCTTTTAACTTAAATTTGACCATAGAGGCAAGTACTGAACTAAAGGCAATTCAGCAGTATTTGAAATCATTTCAGTGTGTCTTGATGTCTTCGGTGTGGTACAATTATTAGCCATAAAATTTAAAATTTCACAGCCAGAAATATCACAATTTTGCTGTAGTCAATAGTGGGGCAGGGTGTAAACCGGACACTCGGAAAAGCTACAATCCCCCTTCAAAATGTCATCAACAGATGGGGACTAAACGTTGGATTTAAATATAAACTCTTGTAAGTAGGCTATTTATGTTTTCTTATTGGCAACGTTACATAGCGCTCTGTGTGAGAATCACTGGCTGTGCTGTGTGCAGTCCGTGGCTGGTTAGCATTGTTGTCTGCCATTGTAGTGTTGGGCAGCGGCAGCTAGATGTGAACAGCGCGTAGCGTTGCGCAGTTGGAGGTGAGCCGCCAGCAGTGGGGGATGTGGGGAGAGAGATGGCGGAGTTTTGTAATTTGTCATGAACTGCTATATATATATTATGACTATTAAGGTAAATACAGTGTTTGTTCTCTATTAAAATCTTTCATTTGCTAACTATGCCTATTAGTAGTTAGTGCCTTCAGTAGTTTGAATCTTTTATTTAGCTGGCAGTAGTGGCGCTCGCTGTATTGCAGTAGCTTGAGTAGCGAAGATTTTTGTGAGGTAAGTGATTTGTGCAACGTATAGGTTAATGTTAGTCAGGGCCATTCTTTTGTAGGGCTTTTTGAAAGTCAGATTGCGTTGCGCTAAAAAATATTGTGTGTCAGTTTAAGCTCAGTCTTGTATAATTGTTCAAAGGGGACGTTGCATATGTCGACCCTTAGCTGAGGATATCTCACTGGAATCTTCTGATTTTTTCTTGTAGTTTGTGCAATTAGTGCAGTCTTTGTCTATTGCTAGCAGGTAATTATAGAGAGAATTTCCTTTGTAGTTGTAGTTTTTCATTGTTATGCAGTAAAACAGTTGTGACATGCATGTAGATTTGCAGCAAGTATTTCGCAGCTGCGCTTGCAATTAACTAGATATTATTTTCAGTGCTATGTTAATGTGTTCTCTTATTTTTGCTCTTCAAATTGTGCTTTTCTGTGTTATCGTGTGAAATATTGTGACAATAATGGCGTGTGAAAAACGTAACACTAGGCTCCAAAGTAAACTGAGAAATAATAGTGACGACGAGCATAGCTTATCAGCACCACTGTGTAATGAAGTAACAGACATTCAAAGTAGTAATTTGGTAACAGTGCATAGGGAAATGGAGCGGGTGGCAAACAATGGCGTAGACAGTGAAACAAATAGTGAACAGGGAAGCATTATCGATCGATCGGCAACAGCTCGCCTCAGGAATCGGGAATGACAGGACACAATCTTGCAAATACTGCAGATTCAGGTTTTGGGTCCTCACCGTTTTCTCAAATAGGTCAAGACACATTTTCTGCTTGTCAAAATGTCAATGTTGCCGGTGCAAATTCACTGCCGAAAAGCACTGAGGAACATGTTTCAGACACCAGTGCATTGTTATTACAGTTAATGCAACAAATGGGACAAAAGCTACAAAAGTTAGACACAACACTTGAACAAAATCAGAAACAAATGGGACAAAATCTTCAAAAGTTAGACACAATGGAACAACACGAGAGACAAACGCAGCAACAGTTAGACGCAATGGAACACAAGCTTCAAAAGTTAGACTCAGTGGAACATACGCTTGAACAAACACGTGAAGACTTAACTACTGAGTTACATAACATCGAATCGAAATGTCAAAAAGTCTGTAATGACGTAAAAACACAAATTTGTGAGCATTTCCAACCTATTTTTTCGCGGCATGAAAATGCATTACAGAATCACGAAGCAGCCATAAAAGAACTGCAAACCATTGTTCATGAAAATCACGACACCTTGCAAGCTAAAATTGACTCAGTTGCATCTACCGATTCGGTTACGCAACTTGCAAAAACTCAGGAAAATTTAAAGGACACAGTAAATACTCTGAAACTTGGTTCAGAAAAACACACTGAGGAAATAAGTACACTATCGGAGAAAGTAGCCGAACTTTCGGATCAGTTCACTAACTTATTTACAAAGGTAGATGATGATCTGAATGACACAAGACCGGTAGTCTTTAATGACACAGAAGAGTACGAACAAATTAGGAAATTCAAACAAAATCAGAATCAAATAAATACGCAACACCAAAGAGAAATCCGGGAAGTACAAGATCAGCTGGCACAGGTAATACAAGAATTACGTATTTCAGAGGACACTCGCGCCCCAATACGGGAAGAGGGACATAGAAATATGGAAAAGCCACAAAATAATAACACAGGGCATTTCGGAAACTATGAAAGAAATTGGCAAGGTGCACCGAATTTTGAAATGGAACCGCCGAAACGACGTAACAATGACCGATATGCGACTCGCCGACATGATGACTTTGACTATAAGCTGTTCATTACTACACGTAAATTTAAAACATTTAAGAATTCTGGCAACGACATTCATCCACAAGCATGGCTCCATCAATTCTCTCATTGTTTTCCTCCCAACTGGTCGTTAGAACACAGATTAGAATTTATGTGTGGCTACTTAGAGAATGAACCAGCTGTAAGAATACGATCGGTCATTCACGATTGCCACAGTGAAGGAGAATTTTATCATGCGTTCCTCTCAGCATATTGGTCTCAAGCTACACAAGACCGAGTAAAACATAGCATCATGATGATGAAACACTTTGAACAATCTGAATTTTCCAGTCTTGTCAAATATTTTGAAGACATGTTGCATAAGAATTAATATCTTTCAAACCCATACAGCCCTTCAGAACTCAT
Source organism: Schistocerca americana (assembly GCF_021461395.2). Lineage (NCBI taxonomy): Eukaryota > Metazoa > Arthropoda > Insecta > Orthoptera > Acrididae > Schistocerca > Schistocerca americana. The sequence goes on from NC_060119.1 coordinate 785,936,831, forward strand.
CCGCATTTGCTTAATCAAATTACCTGAACATTTACGACATATTATTTTGGCAGGACGTTGCAAAGACGACATCGAAGCTTTTCAGGGACTGTTACAAGAACTGGAAATTGACACTGACAATCGCGGAACGCGCAAACAGGAGCACAACAATTACAAGTCACATCCGTCACAATTCCGTGACGACAGAAACAATAACTGGACACGACAAGTCTATTCTTACAACGCAAATCGTGACCAAAACAGACACCACCCATATGACAACCACTGGCAGAGTAATAATAGTTACAGAGAAAGATTGCGTTTCTGTAGTAATGAATATGACAGAGATTACCTTAGAAATGGACAATATGGGAACCAAAACAATTACTATCAAGGGAGACAGAATAATTTTAGACGCAACGGTCCAGCGCGCAGTTATGATTCCGTAAGAAATTCTCCACCACATGACCGACAAACAAGAAACTATGTAAACTACCGACATAACGACGGACCTGAATTTTATCAGAACTGGCGGGATTCAAACAGAGCAGGGCACTTTCGACAACGTGAATTTGTAGAAGCTAGGTCTCTTAATCCCAATAACGACGCGCGCCAACAAAGGAACAGACAATGACTCGCACCGCAGGCAGCCACCTGCGCCGGCTGGCTCAGAGAAAAATAACATAGACGCTAACCTTGAGAAAAGATTTAGCATTCCTTACCGACGTATAAAACATGGCAATTGCTTTTCAGTTGAAAGTCTGCATACTAGGAAGAGTAAAGGTTTACACCACATTTCACATGTAAAACCGTTTATTGAATGATAATCTGCTGTTTAACTTAGTCTTTGCCATAAAACTTTTCACTTCACATTTCTAGTATGCTTTTTCAGACTTAAGAAACTGTTAACATACAACAATGTTTGAAGTTAAATATCCAATCAAGAACCAAGAGGACTTATTTAAACAGAAATTACGAATGCATTGTTATTGTGAAGAGACGACACAGTGTTATTGTGTGTGTGCATTCTTGCTTGTTAGTTGCACGATTACGTAACGACTATAAGGCTCACATACTTAGAACATTTACCAGTACTGCTAATGAGATTTTAATGCAACATTTTGGTTTACTTGAAATTTGGTGTATCATGAGGTAAGTACATTGGCTTCTGCAGAACTTAGCTTTCGGAGGACGATAACTACGACACTTCCACAGAGATTATCTTACAGCAAGACGCACATTTAGCGCTACAGGACATGCATTTGAGTGATCAATTTTGTACTTAAACCATTTATTTTTCAAGATTTTTGTATTACAAAGAAAGTTTTCCGTGATACATTTCATTCCATTGCTGTAATCTGTAACACTTGAGGATATAATTACATTTATCCTCAGGGGGGTACACGCCTACTTTGTGTACCATGTGTTTGGCAAGCACAAGGAGCCCTAGCTAATATGGTACTTGCTTATACAACTTTACACATCGGTACCATATTTCTCTAACACACAAATTACACAGATATCTGATCATTTAACTGAGAGATAAACATTTTTTTTTACTACATCAGTGACACATGTTTACGCAATTTCACAGTTGGGTAACTTCACACTTATGAAATTGTATTTTGTCTGTACTTTGTGAAATGCTCATACTTTTCGGAACCATTGTGATACTATGAGAGCTTTGAATGATGTATTTGGTATGGGATCACGATTTTTAAAGTACGTTTGAGGCAGATGACACTTTTGACATGAGCAGAGAATTTTTTTAGGTTTTGACATTATTGCAGAAAGCTACGATGTTTTTGAGATTTGACTGAGGTGTTATGATGTTATTTTTACGACGACAATGTGTATTATGCTGTTGCGATATGTTTATGATCAGTAAGCTGATGCTATATGAGTTATTTGATTATGCTACATATCTGTAATGATGAAATATTGAAGAAGTGTCGACGAATAAGGTAAGGAATAATGAGTAGTGGTTAAGGACTCTGGTTTGTGAAAAAGGTTGTTGGAAACCAAGAATCATACTTTAAGATTTATGAAATATGTGTAAATGCGTGGATGTACCACAATGCCGACGAAAAATTTTTGGACACTGTTATATTTATAGGATTTTATTTCATTTGATATCTGGTTTCCAGCTGTCTTGCAGCATTGGTTTCATAAAATAAAATAAAATGCATTTGCTAATGTGAACACTTTCTGTCAACAGATCTATTAAATAATTACTTTATGATACACATTCTTCGAAAAAGGAGCTCTTGGAATGGAAAGAACAATAAGAAGGGACTAAAACAGTAATTGCATATATAATTTTCTTTTCTAGTACTTAGTAATTTTTTGTAGAATTAGCTTTTGTGGTGCACCACTTTAATTACATAGACATTAAGATGTGATTATACATTTCCCTTATCTGCATTGTTGTCTTTACTGTAATATTTTTCTGCTTGAGTGTTGTCATGTTTAGATATAATTTATTGTTTTTGCTTCTGCTGTTTGCCAGGCATAGTGCTACTGAATTTTAATTTGTGTTACTTTGCTAAGCCAGATTTATTTTTCTTGTTTGCTGCACATTGCCTTATATTAGTTGTAATTTATGCTGCTTGCTTCGCCATTTGTATTTTTGATCATTGCTGTTTGTGTTAATTGTTTTGTGCTGCTGCATTGCGTCGTCCCTTAGTTTAGCATCTGAGCTCAGTAGATTTAAGTTAGCTTAAGAGGGGGTAGACTATATAAGAGAATGAGTTGCGATGAACTGGAAGAAACGCATTGAGAAGATATAAGAAACAGATTTGGCAAAAATGAGTATTGTGCCCTGAGAAATAATTATTTTGAAAGAAATATGAATAGAATACAGAAAGCAGGTATAGATAGGACTTTTTGGGAATAATGATGAACGAAGTGAGATCTCCAAGAAGTAAAGAAAGTTTTGTTTGCAAAATACTGCAGTAAAACAAACCCTGTCCTTTCCTTTTGTATTATTATGCTATGTGTTTGTGTACCCTTGTGTATTTGTGTTTTTCCTGTCTTTATGTGTTTAGCTAATAAGAGTTATGTTGTGGAATTTTTCTAATAATATGTTATTTTCTTTGTAAAGATGTTTAGACATTATTTATTCTGTTCTGTTTTAATGCTCACGTGTAAAGTTGATGTTTCGAAAGTTATTCGATCTTTTATGTATGTACTCATGTCATAATTCCTGTAACACTGATGTATATGTTATTTCGATTTTTTTGTAAACCCTGTGTTACTATAAATATTATCTGTATTGTTATGTTCTTTAATGATGTATTTTGTACCTTTGTTATTGTATTCTTATGTTATAAAATTGTAATTGACACCAGCTCATCAAATTAAGTAACTTGTAAATTACATTTCACTGCACACGTTTCTGTTGGTCATAGTATATGGACAATATGTGAGAAGTAGGGACTGTTAGTGTTTGCACGTGTGTTAATAATTCAGCAAGGGACTGGTTAGCAGCATTGCTGGTTCTAAGGACAGTTCCAAAAACTTTGTGAGTAAACAAGTGGTGGTTATGGACTTGCTATATTATCCGCTAGACTCTTCAATGGTGATTGTGCACTTGCACAGTCACAACAGATGGCTGCTGGCCGTCTCTACAAGGACTACAGTGGGTCTGCACCTTTGATGACCCACCAATACCGTAACCTCTACCAGGACTACAATGGGTATGCTCTGTGATGACCTACCAATACTCTTCAAAACTTCGATTGACTCTGCTGTGGGTTTGCTCTGTTGTGGCCCATTACTTGTCTGCATGTCAAGAGTCAGCACTGTCTTTCCATTGGAAGGACAACACTACTTCTTCAAGACTGCATGGAAATCCACTACGTCTGTGTGCATTTTATTTTACTGCTCAGACTTTGAGAAAAACACTGGAATTTTACTGTGATGAACAATCTGGACTGTCTTTATGGACTGTGAGAAAATTTTAGCTTTTGACCAACATTGTATGAATAAGTGTGTGCATTTGATATCTTTGTTATTGTAATTATGAAAAATTTTATCAAATCATTGTTGGCCACTGCTCAAAACAATCTGTAAAATTTTTTGTGGGGAGCATGGGGGCTATGTAAGTAGGCTATTTATGTTTTCTTATTGGCAACGTTACATAGCGCTCTGTGTGAGAATCACTGGCTGTGCTGTGTGCAGTCTGTGGCTGTGGTTGTTGTCTGCCATTGTAGTGTTGGGCAGCGGCAGCTGGATGTGAACAGCGCGTAGCGTTGCGCAGTTGGAGGTGAGCCGCCAGCAGTGGGGGATGTGGGGAGAGAGATGGCGGAGTTTTGTAATTTGTCATCAACTGCTATATATATTATGACTATTAAGGTAAATACAGTGTTTGTTCTCTATTAAAATCTTTCATTTGCTAACTATGCCTATTAGTAGTTAGTGCCTTCAGTAGTTTGAATCTTTTATTTAGCTGGCAGTAGTGGCGCTCGCTGTATTGCAGTAGCTTGAGTAGCGAAGATTTTTGTGAGGTAAGTGATTTGTGAAACGTATAGGTTAATGTTAGTCAGGGCCATTCTTTTGTAGGGATTTTTGAAAGTCAGATTGCGTTGCGCTAAAAAATATTGTGTGTCAGTTTAAGCTCAGTCTTGTATAATTGTTCAAAGGGGACGTTGCACTCTCTTCGACCACAGCAAAATAGCCCATAACATTTTATGAATTGAGAACGTATTAGTAACAATAAACATTCGTAACATTGTCTTTCAAGCAAGGGAAACCACAGTAGACGCTGAAAGTGCAAGATTAAAAGTTAGGTGTCTGAAGTGCCAATGTTGAGTCTAGTGGAAGAAATAATTAAATAGAGAAGTAGTAGGGATAGTGTTTACACAGAAAATTGCAAGGTGTTTCAAAAAGGATTTTACAACTTTAAAAATTCATATAAATTTGTTGAAAGAAGATACAGAACTGGTTTTTTTGGTTTTTTGTAGGGAAACACATCAAGTTTTTTTACCTCAAACTAAAGATGCTGTTTGTGGCTTCCGTTGGTTATCCTACACACAGAATCATCATAAGTCGTTTCTTCCCAAACTCGCAGTAGCATTGTAGGTGTAACTTGCTCAGTGGTGGCGTAAATTCTTGTTCTAAGTTCAGGTAGAGAAACTGGCACAGGAGGTACAAACATGATATCCTTGATGAATCCCCGTTAAAAAAATCGAATGGTGTCAGGTCTGGGGAATGTGGGTGCCATGAAATGGGCGCATCATGGCCAAACCATTGATCTGGAAAGTGGTCACTGAGAAAATCTCGGACATCAGCCAGGTAGTGGGGTGGTGTACCATCTTGCAGAAAGTAAATATTTCGTTCTTGGTCATCCTCATCGATCTGTGGTATCAAAAATTGTTGTAACATATCCAGGTGCACTATCCCATTGGTGGTGCTCTCATGGAAAAAAAGAGCTGTACACTTTATTCTTGCTCAATGCACAAAAGACGTTCAGTTTAGGGCTGTCATGAACATGTTGCAATGTATGATGTGGATTTTCACTGCCCCAAGTACTTGCCATTTAAGTGAATAGTCGACTCGTCAGAAAAGATGATTTTGTCCAAGAAATGTTCATCCTCATGTAATAGATTTAACAAGAAGTTCCTTTGAGCAATTTTATCAGTGTTCTTTATTGCTTGTACGATCGTCAATCATTACAGTTTAAAATGGAAACGTTTTCTCAAGCCTTCCCAAGCAGTCGTATGTGGGATTTGAAGTTTGCAAGAAGCACGCCACGTCGATTTCGTAGGGCTATTGGCGAAACGTTGTCTCACTCGCTCAACGACATCGTCAGATGTGCTTCGACGACCTAATGATTTCCCATGTCTTCGAGCACCCTGTCTCTACAACACTTCATGGGGCTCCTAAACTGTAAGCCCACTAGGAGGATCTGTAGCGCACTTGGTGCGAAAATTACGCTAACTGTTGTAGCCGACTTCGATTCTTCAAACCAAAACACACAGCCAGAACACTCGGGTCCAGTGAAGGCAGCCATCTTTAACACAACTGCCGCTAGCACTCCTCACAGTGCGATTCGCCACTAGCGAACTACACAAGACATAACGTGATGTTTCCAGAATGAGATTTTCACTCTGCAGCGGAGTGTGTGCTGATATGAAACTTTCTGGCAGATTAAAACTGTGTGCCGGACCGAGACTCGAACTCGGGACCTTTGCCTTTCGCGCGCAAGTGCTCTACCAGCTGAGCTACCCAAGCACGACTTACGCCCGGTCCTCACAGCTGCAGTTCTGCCAGTACCTTGTCTCCTACCTTCCAAACTTCACAGAAGCCCTCCTACGAACCTTGCAGAACTAGCACTCCTGGAAGAAAGGATATTGCGAAGACTGTATTGGAATATCACCTGATTTGAATGTAACTATTCACAGCACACAGAAACGGAAAAGCTAAAGTAATTTCTTTGCAGATGAAACACCTGAATAAGATTTAAATATGTGCCCAGACGACAGTTTTAAACTAAATGTTTTTAACGTTAGTGTGTTGTCGGAAACTTAACTGTAAGGAATGCTGCTGTAGGCAACATGATGGACACATTTGGTTTCTTGTGGAATTAAATAAGCCTAGACTATTTTACACTATCAGAGCGAATAGGAAATGTAGCATTTTTCTACAGCATAGATGAGAATAAGCAGGATTTGAAAGATTTAATTTTACAGTTAATGGAAATGTCGTGTGGCTAGGGCCTCCCGTCGGGTAGACAGTTCGCCTGGTGCAGGTCTTTCGATTTGACGCCACTTCGGCGACCTGCGCGTCGATGGGGATGAAATGATGATGATTAGGACAACACAACACCCAGTCCCTGAGCGGAGAAAAATCTCCGACCCAGTCGGGAATCGAACCCGGGCCCGTAGGATTGACAGTCTGTCACGCTGACCACTCAGCTACCGGGGCGGTTAAAAAAGATTCATGCACCCCATTTTGGGTCTGAGCCACGTCTACTTCCTGCAATTTTAATAATATATTTCTAAATATAATTGTACCCTTTCACATTATCTGCTCTTTGCCTGTTATTATAGCCCAAGTAGAGTGGTCATTCAGCATTCTTGCAAGAGTTAAGAATTGTTTGAGAACTACAGCAGAGAAAGTGCGACTTGTTGGATTAGCCTTGATCGCAACAGAGCTAGAGTTAGCCCACTCATTAGAATATACTGGGATCATCGAAGAGTTCGATCTAAATAAGCTAGAAAGAAAGTCAAATTAATGGAAATTGCCAGCATTAAGATATTTTCTTTAACAAAAACTTTTTGCATTATTTTTTCTAACTTTACCCAAAAAAGAATAAAAAAGTTGGGATAGGAGACTAAAAACGCTTACCTGGGGCCCAAAAATCCTAGCACCAGTTTGGCTCGTAAGAATTAGTGGTTCCAAGTTCTCCTGGACCACATACATCCAGGGTAAAGTGATACCCCACAGTTAGAGTGTAATCATCTGCAATTTAATGATGTTTATAGAACTGTTGTGATGGTTGAGGTCTCGCGGAGTAGTAGTCGTCACTGGTATGTAGAATATATTTGTGAGCTTCAGCAGTTTTTTTTCAGTCGCCGAAACTTCACAGCTTAATTGATTATCTCAATTGACGAATGGAACTCGTCTCGTTGATGGCGGCAGTATAACGATGTCTTCAACAGAAATCATTCACTCAGTGCAATTTTTGTTGTGTGTGCTTGCTGGTGTAGCTTCGGCAGTCTGGAGTTCTGAATATCCTCACTCTATGACTTTTTGTGATGGCTGCAGGAAGTCTCATCCAAGAATAACATTATGACTACATTGTGATAAAAGGGAAAGGTTCGAAGTTCTCTGTTTTGTCATTGATAGTAATTCTTGGAATACTAATTCCTGTTGGCTGGATGTATTTCCTACTTGCGACTTTCAGCAAAAATGCTTTCCTATCACGGAATATAGTCTTCATTAACTGGCGATGATAAGCATTGAACATTACAGGAAAGGAATTTTCTGAGTTGACTGTCGCTTCGATAGTTCGCTGTCAATGGTGACTTAAGTGAGATTTCCTGACATCTTGATGACTGTCGTCCATAGAGAATTTTCATGTGTGGTATCACCTCCATAGACAGCCGCCTCGGTTTCCTGAATTCGGCGCCTAGGTGAGCGGCTGGTATCTGTGTAGCAATGGGGAGCGGCTGCTGCATGTTTGGGAGTGACCTCATCCAGGGTAAAGTGATACCCCACAGGTAGAGTGTAATCATCTGCAGTTTAATGATGTTTATAGAACTGTTGTGACGGTTGGGGTCATGCGGAGTAGTAGTCGTCGAAAACTCTCCTTCTTTCGCTGCAGCAACGTACAACACATCTTGGTCATCCAGAGTGGAAACACATCGGTGTGTTGTTTTCTGTCCTTCAAACGTCTGCTCATATGCAGGGCGTTATACTTAGCAGGGAGTACGTTGCACCTGCACTAGTTGCGTGCTGGTTTGTCGTTTGATGACTTTGTTAAAAGTTCGAGTTGCTCGAGTCCATTCTCCCTGGTGCCATTGACTTTATTGGTGCTAAAGATCGTCACCCCACTTCTTCAAAGTTTTCTATTACCTCCGAACATACGCGATCAACATTCATGGCTGCTACCTCTTGACAGTTGTGGTTGCCATAAAATGTTGTACTCTCCTCTCACAAGCTGGCATAACAGAGAGGCGACTTCTTAGTGGTTTTCTGCAACTACCATAGGTATCACATTCGGAAGTCGGACATTCTTCTTTCATCCGACTCTTTTCACATTCATTTCCTCAATGTGTTGGTACCATCTGATGAATTCCTCAGTTGATGTGACATTGTTCAGAAGATCTTCATACATGTCTTCTGCGACCACTTTCACCAAGTGTACGATTTTGTCAGATGCTGTCATATTTATATCCACACTGTAGCAAAAGGCCAAAAAGTTCTGTATGTAGGACTGTGTCGTTTCCCTATGGCGTTGGACACAGTCCTCAAGGTGTCACTCTCGAAAATTACCTCCTTAGTCACTTAACAAAACAGATTGGAATCTGAATTTTAATATAATCTTCTGCACCGAAACACGCGTAGAACTGTTTGTGCACCCTGACTTGCATGAACCGTAACGAGAAATCCACATAATGCAATAAGAGTGGATTTATTATTTCTTAATGTCTGATATGAATCCTCTTGCAGGTTGCCCTACTCAAAATTTTCTCTTTTATTTAGCAGTTCATGCAGCAGTCTAGCTGCCCTGCTGAAAACATTTATGAACCATCAGTAACAGTCGATTAACGTGAGTAATAATTTTAATGGTTTCATGGTACATAGATTTGGATATCCTTTTACAGCACTAACCGTCTTTAGGATTTACTCCCTTGCGTAATTTCAAATTATGGAGCCTCAGGCTTACAAACCAGTCATTATGCTTCTATAGGGAAGGTCCAAAACATTTTAATTTTTTTAGTAGGTGAACAATTTAGCTCCTCGCAGAGCCATCATTACAGAATTCGTTAATTTTTGGACTGTACTGGTAACAATTTTTCATCCCATGGGCATTCACTTGTACTCAAACGCACACAGAGTGTAGTGCTTGACGCCACCTTTTGTTGATCCTTCATGACGAGTGACACCTGGTAACATACCGTCATCAAATCTAATGTCAAAAATATTTTTCCTTTCCCAAATTATCTAGAATTTGATCTACTTGGGAAAATGGGTAAATTGTGTGGATACAGCGATCATTTAGGTCGTGGTAATCAGCTTCTATCCACTATTTCTTTTTATCACTGATGTCCTTTTTCTTCGTGATCATTATAATTGGGAACTTGCGACCGAACCGCCGAATCTTTCCATCAGTAAATGGGGTATGTTCTCAAGTGACTCCGTTGTTTTAACCCCTCCACTGACAGAATGACCCGCTTCCTACTTCCGTATGTATAAAGCCAATACGGACTTGTAGCTGTCACGCCTTTGCGCTTACTGCTACGTATTTTAACCGTAAATAGCTCAGCCCTAATGGTAAGAGTTAGTAGTGAATTCTGGCGTTATTAATCTTTGAAGACAGCACAGCTGCCACAAGCTCAGCTCACTTTTACTCCACTCCTACCCTCGCCATTACACCACATTAACTAGGTGCTACATAGACCTTGCTAAATTCACTTGCGTATACATTTCTGACCGTTACTCGCCAGTATTTACCTATTGGATTAGTACACTCCTAACCGGACTATTTCTCAAAGAGCTGTGATGATTGAACGGGTTCGATCCACGGCCTACAGTGCCCTACAGTTCACACGGTAACACTGCCTACCTGACCCACTTAACTTGGTAGTGAGCTTATGTATCCAATCACCACTGCTAGCAGCAGTAGATAATCCTATCAGCACGACGAGAGCAGCAGACTTACCGTCGAATCCTCCTGAAAATACTTATAACTACGGTCGCCAGCTCTGAAGGAGCAAAAGAATAAATCAATTTTTTGGCTCGTTTCAAAGTGAAACGCCTTGAGTTGAATTTTAAACTTAATTCTGAATATTACTATTTCTGATCATTCTAGGTGATTCTACAAAGCAAATACTCTATCAATTTCTGTGAGTTGGCTTGGTAATTACCACCAAGACAATTTAAGCTACTTAGGTTAACAGACTTCTACCCTTCAACTTATTTAATGATTTTGGGATATTACTCTTTGGACAATTGCTATAGAATTAGTTAAGTGACTTTACTTGAAAGGTTACTCAGAAAAATTTAAGTAACTATAAATAGGCGACTCATTCTGGTGTGACCATTGCTCTTTTCTACATTCTTAAACGCTAAAGTATTCTACAACCAAAAGAATTGTAAATGAAAGAGGCGATGGTGGCCTCAGTCTGATTTCACTACACTATGTTTCAGGTTACTACACTTTACAATGAACAACATGCGTTGTAATTTTACTCATTACTATATTCAGTCTTCTGCACTTGCACAAAAGAAAACTGGTATTCTCCTTTTACATGTATACAAAGTTCGACTTAACAATTTCAAGCAGTCTTGCCTTGGGTAGACGTGTCGGTGCTGGTGGTGGGATGCATGTGGCTAACGCAGCTCTTCACGCCTCATGCCCTTAATGGCGGCTGGAACTACGAGCTGTAGCACTCGTATAAGCTACTGCACGTCCGCCATAAAATCTGGGCGCAGGAACTCTTACAATCAGCCCCAGTGGCATAGAGACGGCTTCGACCACCATTCGTCGCGTTCCACTCCACAAACGGCGACGATATTCTCCTTTTCGCTGTTGCACAGTCACTTTTGCGTGAGCACAGTTATGCACGTCCGCTCACGTCAACACTCCCCAGGCCATTCCATTGTTCAGTCCCTGTGTCTCCAGCTACCTCTAGCTACCCTCGTATCACCAAGAGTGGGGGCGTTCCCCTACCACCTTTTCACCGAAATCATTTAGTATTTAAGAATATTTATATTTATTACCCTGGAGTTCATACCAGTCATAATAATTTACTACTAGCGCTTTATAACATTAAATCATACAGTAATAGCTTACAATTACCAAGAAAAAGAATACATTTGACTCCGAGAGCTCTGTGCATTGTCTGAGACAGCGCTAATTCCCATTTTCGCCAATAGATGGCATCAGGGTGCACTCCCTGGCAGTCTCACACCAGCGCGCCCGTTTCCGACGCGCGGGCTCCAAATTACTGTCAGCCCACCATCATTTCAGTTCCGTTACACATGCCCCACTTCTTATTGAAGAATCTAACAGTGATAATTCAATAAGAAGTCTCTCCTATAATGAATCTGAAATTTTCGTTAAGCTTTTTACCAAGGGTTTTCCCTTTCTTACTGATACACCTCGGTACTTATATTACTTATTTAAAATTAAACACCAATTCTTTCTATCTTTCCTGCTAAACATTACATAAATGATTTACATATATTCTTTACAATTTTCTTACATCTAAACATAGTACACTTTAAACATCTTTTTTACAAAAATTTTAAATACACTTCTTTTATCTCAGGCAAGTAAAACACACGTTATGCGCCTATTACTTTATAGCCCGTCCTTTTCACTTTACCTCCTCACTTTTCTACCTCTTCCACAACACTTATTTACACATCTATTAAGGCTTTCTTAGAAGCTCAGTCTTTCCCAGTCTGTTTAGTCTCTACTTAAACTAGAAGTTTCATTAGAATACTACAACATATTTTAGTGAACATTTACCTTTCACATAGAACAAAAGAAACAAAACTATTTACATATTGGTTTACTTTAATATTTATTTATATATTTGTTTTCAATCTGGTAGAATTCGTGGTTCATACCTTTTGAGATCCACTATGTTTCTTACTCCCAGGCGTTTGCCTGTTAATGGGTACTCTAAATAATAAGCATTCACATTGGGTATGGACACTATTTTAAATGGTCCATTATATATATATTTAAATTTGCTGATCTCGTTATTAATTTCACTTGATTTTTCATGTGTTTTTACAAGAACGAGATCACCTATTTTGAATTTAGGATTCCTTACTTTTTCGTCATGACGACGAATTCTCGCATCTGCTTGTTTTCTCATCTTGTCTTTTACTAAGTTCTTTTTACTATCATAATCTAATTCAACTCTATCTGGAAATTCTAGTAGGTCTTCTACTAGACTTTTACTTCTCGTCTTTTTCAGGATTTCTTCTGGAGTAAATCCAGTGCTCTCATTTGTTAATGAATTCATGATTTCTTCGAATTCACTCACATACATGCCCCACTTCTTGTGGTTACTATGGCAGTACGTCCTAAATAACCGACCTATCTCACGCATATATCTTTCTGCCGGATTGCTTGATGGGTGATAAGCTGAGATATGGACCACTTCTACCTGTTTCTCAGTTATCCCATCCTTCCACATTTTTGAGCAAAACTGAACACCATTATCTGATAGTATTCTCTTTGGCTTCCCTACTTTCACAAAATAATCACACACCATTTTATCATACACAGCTCTGGCAGTAGCTTTTCTCAAGGGATATAGCTTTATATACTTTGAGAAAAGTTCAACTGCTACAAATATGTACACAAAACCCCCCATGGTTTTCGGTAATGGTCCAAAGATATCTACTGCTACTATTTCTAATACTTCATCAGGTTTTATTGATTGCATGGGCCCTTGATTAGTTGCATTTGTTACTTTCGCCTTTTGGCATAGATCACAAGATCTTATCCTCTGTGCTACCCTTCGTGCCATGTTGTTAAAGGTAATGCATTCATCTAACTTATCGGTACACTTCCGTGCACCACAATGGCCATAACATCATAATCTATCAGCACTTCAGTGTGTTGTTCCGGCCAACATACTCTCCACTTCCCTGGATTATTTAATCTTTGAAGATACAGTACACCTTTGTGTATTTTATATGAAGCCCTTATGTTAGTTGCGTCCAGATTGTCAAACTTGACCTTTACCGACTTGAGTGCATCATCATCACTTTGATATCTTCGCATATTCCGACATATTTCCCTAATTTTTTCTCTTCCTTCCGCTTTTTTGAAGTAATTCACCTCAAAAACATCTTCCCTATTCTTTACACTTTCTAGTGCCTCACATCCTTCCGGTAATCTCGACAAAGCATCCGGTACTGCATGTTCTTTCCCTTTAACATACTTGATCTCTATATCAAATTGTTGTAAAAACAGCGCCCATCTGGTCAACCTGTTATGTAACAATCTGCAGTCCTTCAAAAATATTAAAGCTTTGTGGTCTGTATGGACCACAGTCTTATGCCCCCATAAGAAAAGTTGAAATTTCCTAAAACCCCATACTATAGCTAAAGCCTCCTTCTCTGAAACCGTATAGTTTCTTTCGTACTTAGACATTGTTCTACTCGCAAATGCTATTTGTCTATGAGTTTTTTCCCCATCTATCATTACCTCCTGAAATATGGATACTCCCAATCCATAATCTGAACTATCTGTTGCCATGTGGAATGGTTCACACAGGTCAGGGTGCCATAACTTTATGTTTTTAGCCAAATTCTCTTTTATCCGGTTGAATGCTGTTTCACATTCCTCAGTCCACATATACACACTGTTCTTCTTAAGTAGGTTGTTCAGATGTGGGCTATTGAACACCTGATCATCCACATACTTACGATAAAAGGAACAAAGTCCTATAAATGACTTTAGTTGTTTTTTATTCTTGGGAGCCGGACAATTTCTTATTGCTTTGACTTTATCGGGATCCTTTTCAATTCCCTCTGGTGTTACTATGTGACCTAAAAACTTTATTTCTTTCTTCACAAACTCGCATTTTTTCAGGTTCAGGGTCATTCCTCCTTTAATTAAAGCTTTGAACACCCTGTCACATAACTCTATGTGCTCTTCCCATGTCCTTGTAGCAATTAACAGATCATCTACATAAACCGTGATTAGCGAACTAAGTTCACTCCCTAAAATCTTGTCTAAAGCCCGAATGAACACTGAAACTGAAGTATTTAGGCCAAATGGTACCACTGTGAAATGGTAGCATTTGCCATTGAATAAAAATGCCGTGTACTTCCTAGACTCCTCACTTAATGGGATTTGCCAGTTCTGCAGTTAGGTCTAAACTAGTCATGTACTTTACACCATTAAACTTCTGCAATAAATTATCTATGTTCTCTGGACGATCCAACTCCCTCTTCACTACTTTATTCAGAGTACGAGCATCTATCACTATTCGTACACTTCCATCCTTCTTACCTACTATCACCAGTGGGTTATTATATGGGCTAGAACTCCGTTCAATGACCCCACATGAAACCATTTTATCTATTTCTTTTTGAACTGCTTCTTTCTTAGACAAGGGTACATTATATGGTGGTTTAAAGAAAGGTTCATGCTCCTCTACCTCCATGCAGTACTCATAATTTATTACTCGTCCCGGTTTGTCTGAAAATACCTCCTGATTTTCTTTCAGAATTTGCCATAGATCCCCCCTTTGGGCATCAGATAGTCCTTCCGTTTTATCCAATACATTTCGAAGGAGTGTCTCCTTATTTCCATCTTCAACTATCTGCCTCACGAGAAACCAATCAAATTTTTGACCTATTCCTGAATTATGATCATCTATAAATTCTACCCATCTCAGCTGGTTCTCTTCCATTACTCTAGATGATTCAAATGGTATTTCTAATACCGCACTATCAACTTTACAAACTATTATCCCTTTGTCACAATCTATAATTACTTTCTGTTTTATTAACCAGTCAATGCCTAAAATGATCTCGGCACTGAGCTCTGGAACTTCTAAAAATGCATTCGAAAATAGCTTGTTTTTTATCTTAAATTCCATCATCACTTGATGTTTAACAGGTTTACTACATTTCCCTGTCGCCCCTATCACTTTAACACCTGTTACTGGCATCATGACTACTCCTCGTTGCTCTTTGATCATCTCAAAAAATGCGTGCGAAATAGCACTTATTTGAGCACCCGTATCCAACAATACATATAAATCGTACCCACATACATTAATGGGCAGGATTGTTTGCATCCTATTGTCCTCTTTCATACTTTCTTTATCTTCCCATAATAAATCCTTTTCCACCGCCAAGTCTTGCCATATTATTTTTCCGGTTTTTATACTGACCATTCCATCTGGAGGTTTCTTTCTCCTTTTCATCCTAAATTCTTTCACCACTTTTTCCAATAGTCCTTCGTCTAGGCTCTTTAATGCCATCTCGTCCTCATTCGAATCTGTCATGCCTGAACTCTCGGTTGCAGAATCGGAAACTTCCTCTACTTCTTTTTCTCCCTGGATGCTTTCTGCTGATTCTGACGATAATTCCTCCTCCTTAGAAATATGACCTTCTTCGGATTCAAATAATTCTCGCAAATTATAATCCATTTCTCTACTTTCCCTTTGTTGGATAGTACATTCGCCACTCTTACTTTCATTATTTTCCCCTACTAATGGAATTCTAGTCTCACTCAACTCATTTGCTTCAGGACTACAGGGATCACAACACTCTTTCTCTTGGTTAGATACACTTTCTCTAATTTCTTTAAAAGAATCTTCATCACAGTCATGTACTCTTGCTGTCACTAGGTACACATCATAATCGGTATGGCTCTCTAACACTGTCATATTCGGGTCCAAATTAATCACTTGAGTGGAAGATCTTTCTAATTGTGCTGGCTGGCTTTTGAGCTGATGTACATATTCTGCATATGAGGTAATTTCTGAATCGGCATGCGTCTCTGCACTATGCCCCTTTTTCTTATCCACCCTTTCCTCTTTAATTACTTCTCGATGCGATTCGTCGACTACTCGTACGAACCTTTTACCATAAGTCACATCACTCCTACCTTGCCCCTGCCTCTCTGCACAGTTGCCATCCCTACCGACAAACAACGCCTTCTCTGACTCTTCCTTCATCAATTCGTCACTCTGACCTCGAATTGTACTTATTTCATTCACGTGAGCCTTCACATCCGACCGATATTCTTTTCCTACTTCATTTCCCTTAATAATTCCTCCCTGCTCTCTCTCCTCTGTTTGTATCCCTGCATTATACTTCGCAAAGTTTCGTTTATGTAACTGCTCTTCAGGCGAACGACGCACTATCCTACTATAGTACTGACTACTCCGATCTTCCCTATATTTGGGCCATTTCTTTCTTTCCGCGCGCGTTAGGCCCTTGACCTGCGCGGTATTTAGTTTTCCTGATTTTGATAATGCATCCCGTTTCCCTGATAGTGTCCTCTCCCTCGCTGAGAGTTACCTCCTCGACCTCTTCCTCTCATCATGTTAATTTGCGGTTCATTCCTACCACCTTTTACTATTCCATTCTGATTTCTGAAACCTCGAAACTCTCTAGTTTCACGCCACCTATCTTCATTCTCGATTTTTTCTAAAAATTCATCGAATGTTCGATGAGTGCCTCCTACATAACGCTTTGAATCGTCAGGTAGCTTTTTCCACAACTCCCACACTATCTCCGATTCTGATCTACGATCTTTAAGATACTCCAAACGCTTGAACCATCCTTCACAGTATTCTTTCATGAGCCCACGCCCATGTTCTGGCATTCTGGCGACAACGAATTCTCTCCACAACCTATCCCTCTGTTGTGTGCCCCAGAATTCCTCAAGGAACTTTTCTTTGAAGTCTGTAAACTTCAAATTGTCGATATCCAAATTCAATCCCCAACGTTTAGCATGACCTGCTAAAGCGTCTATTACTAAATTAATTTTTTCTTTATCCGACATGTCTGTTGGTAAGACACGTTCACAATTTTTTATAAAATCCATTGGATGCCATCCACCTTGTTTCTTTTGAGGATCGTATTTTTCCTCCCTACTCAGTATTTCCGATTTTTGCATTACCAATGGGATACCACTACAGTTAAGAAACGTCTGATTCTGAACTTGCTGACTTAGGAATTTTATCTCATTACGCAGTGTATTTTCCTGCTCCTGCACACATGCATCAAAACTCAACATGGTATTGCGCAGTGTTTCAATATCAGCTGCTGTTTCTTTAACAATCTCTTTCTTTACAACTGGTACTATCACCTGTAATTTACTTTCAATTATCGGTTCTAATTTTTCACTAATCAAAGGTTCCACTGATTTCTCTATTTTCTGAATTTCGGTATCAAATCTTTTCTCTATTTCTGTGACTTTTCTCTGAACATTTGTTATTTCAGCCCTAATGCTATTTACTGATTTGTTTACCTCTGTGATACGTTGGCTTTGCGTATTCAAAATATCTAAATTGGCTTTTATTTTACCAGATAGGTTTTCATCCAGTTGGGATATATGACTAGCCATTTCTGCTTTCAAACTAGCATTCCCTTCTCGAATTTGCGCCATCATACTATTTAACAAACTTGTTAATTCCATATCCTCTCCCTTGTGACTTGCATCCACAGATACATTGGGTTCACTTTTCACTACCTTTGGTTTCACTTCCCGTTCCTCCTGTCTTGTGGGTGTGGATTCATCTATAAGATTTTCCAACCCTACAACATTATCTATGGTCCCTAATTCTGGGTCTGACCTTGTAATGTTTTCGTCTTGCTTGTTACTATTCGACTCCATCTTATGCTGCTGTATTTCGTGCCTAATAGAAATGTTTATTAAACCAAGTATTACTTGTTTAACTCCTACTATTGGACTTTCTTTTGCTGCTTTGCAGGTTGTCGTCTTGAACTTACCAATTGTGGTATATTTGTCTACAACAGAATTTTAAATTTAAAATTTTCCTCAAACTAAAAGTTTATATAAAACACTTTTATTGCAGCCATTATTCTACAAACTTGGTAAGTCCTGTCACGGTCGCCACATGCGACCGAACCGCCGAATCTTTCCATCAGTAAATGGGGTATGTTCTCAAGTGACTCCGTTGTTTTAACCCCTCCACTGACAGAATGACCCGCTTCCTACTTCCGTATGTATAAAGCCAATACGGACTTGTAGCTGTCACGCCTTTGCGCTTACTGCTACGTATTTTAACCGTAAATAGCTCAGCCCTAATGGTAAGAGTTAGTAGTGAATTCTGGCGTTATTAATCTTTGAAGACAGCACAGCTGCCACAAGCTCAGCTCACTTTTACTCCACTCCTACCCTCGCCATTACACCACATTAACTAGGTGCTACATAGACCTTGCTAAATTCACTTGCGTATACATTTCTGACCGTTACTCGCCAGTATTTACCTATTGGATTAGTACACTCCTAACCGGACTATTTCTCAAAGAGCTGTGATGATTGAACGGGTTCGATCCACGGCCTACAGTGCCCTACAGTTCACACGGTAACACTGCCTACCTGACCCACTTAACTTGGTAGTGAGCTTATGTATCCAATCACCACTGCTAGCAGCAGTAGATAATCCTATCAGCACGACGAGAGCAGCAGACTTACCGTCGAATCCTCCTGAAAATACTTATAACTACGGTCGCCAGCTCTGAAGGAGCAAAAGAATAAATCAATTTTTTGGCTCGTTTCAAAGTGAAACGCCTTGAGTTGAATTTTAAACTTAATTCTGAATATTACTATTTCTGATCATTCTAGGTGATTCTACAAAGCAAATACTCTATCAATTTCTGTGAGTTGGCTTGGTAATTACCACCAAGACAATTTAAGCTACTTAGGTTAACAGACTTCTACCCTTCAACTTATTTAATGATTTTGGGATATTACTCTTTGGACAATTGCTATAGAATTAGTTAAGTGACTTTACTTGAAAGGTTACTCAGAAAAATTTAAGTAACTATAAATAGGCGACTCATTCTGGTGTGACCATTGCTCTTTTCTACATTCTTAAACGCTAAAGTATTCTACAACCAAAAGAATTGTAAATGAAAGAGGCGATGGTGGCCTCAGTCTGATTTCACTACACTATGTTTCAGGTTACTACACTTTACAATGAACAACATGCGTTGTAATTTTACTCATTACTATATTCAGTCTTCTGCACTTGCACAAAAGAAAACTGGTATTCTCCTTTTACATGTATACAAAGTTCGACTTAACAATTTCAAGCAGTCTTGCCTTGGGTAGACGTGTCGGTGCTGGTGGTGGGATGCATGTGGCTAACGCAGCTCTTCACGCCTCATGCCCTTAATGGCGGCTGGAACTACGAGCTGTAGCACTCGTATAAGCTACTGCACGTCCGCCATAAAATCTGGGCGCAGGAACTCTTACAATCAGCCCCAGTGGCATAGAGACGGCTTCGACCACCATTCGTCGCGTTCCACTCCACAAACGGCGACGATATTCTCCTTTTCGCTGTTGCACAGTCACTTTTGCGTGAGCACAGTTATGCACGTCCGCTCACGTCAACACTCCCCAGGCCATTCCATTGTTCAGTCCCTGTGTCTCCAGCTACCTCTAGCTACCCTCGTATCACCAAGAGTGGGGGCGTTCCCCTACCACCTTTTCACCGAAATCATTTAGTATTTAAGAATATTTATATTTATTACCCTGGAGTTCATACCAGTCATAATAATTTACTACTAGCGCTTTATAACATTAAATCATACAGTAATAGCTTACAATTACCAAGAAAAAGAATACATTTGACTCCGAGAGCTCTGTGCATTGTCTGAGACAGCGCTAATTCCCATTTTCGCCAATAGATGGCATCAGGGTGCACTCCCTGGCAGTCTCACACCAGCGCGCCCGTTTCCGACGCGCGGGCTCCAAATTACTGTCAGCCCACCATCATTTCAGTTCCGTTACAAACTCCATTCGCTAATGCTTGGAACTATTGTATTGTCATCTAACATTTTGCCTACCCCTTGCTGCAGTGTCTGCCTCTGCACTTACAGCATTGCGTACAGGCTAGAGCAGATTATACACCACTTATTCTCCGGTCATGACAGTGAAGATCGCATTGTAAAATGCTCAAAAGGTCTGTTAATATACGTTTGTGAAAACTGAGACGTGAGGTTAGGTGAGCAAACCTCAGAGGACACAAATACAGTAAAACATGATCAAATTTTATACTCTAGGTAGCAAGGTTACGTTGCATTTGTGTCTCTTTTTGTATTTATTTGTTCCAGTGAATCTTACATGTTCAGTACAGCACATCAGATATTGGACAGATCAACGCAAATGTGTCTTCATATTTATGTGATGTTTTCTATATATTAATGACTACATACTATTAAATCACTTTAGCTAGAAAATTACAACTTAAAATATGAATAAACTAATATTAATGTCTACAGCCTTTGTATGCTACAAGTAGATATATTTACAAATATTTTTTAAGTAGTAAAGAATGTGGCTCATACATGTAACATTAACTTTCTTAGGCTATCAAAAATTCCAGACTATAGAAGCAATGCATTAATAGATATTCCTTTAATACTGTTCTTACTTTTTGACCATTTATTACTTTAATTTCTTTTGATAACTTATAGTAAATAATTTTACCATTGTGTAATGTTCATTTTTGCCACAAATTGGTTTTTAATTGAAGCATGTGAAAGTCAGTTTTCTGTCTTGTGTTGTGTTGATGTAGATTTTCATGTCTGCGGAGGACAGTAGGATTTCTTGTTACATATTTCATAATAAGTATTGCGCTTTCAAAGATGTAAACACATGGAAGAAGAATACCCACCGCTTTATATACTGATCTGCTAGTTTTTTTTCTTTTTTATTCCAGCCATGATTCTCACTGTCGTTTTCTGCATCCTAACCCATACTTCAGAATAGAATGTATATTATCATAACGAAACAGTCATTAGAAAGTCTTTATGACAATGTTTTCAAGCACTCTCATTAAACAGCACATGGTACTTAGTCTCTTATGCTATCAATGTGGTTATCCCATCTAAAGTTATTTTAGAGCCACATCTCCAGCAATTTTGTATTATCCACACTTGCGCTATCTGTATCTCATATCTGCATTTTTAAATCCTCTTTGCTGGATTTCTAGATGTTATGAAAATTTAACACTTATGTTTTACTTTTATTTATTATTAGTTTGTTTTAGCTGAACCAGTTCACAACACTAGTTAATGTCTCAGATAGTGCTGTACTTAACATTTCTGCTGTTTTGCCACTGACTAAGATGCTTGTGTCATCTGCAAACTTGATAGTGCTATACCACTATTTGGTTAATGCTAGGTCATTTGATCTTACTCAAATAGTGAAAGAACGTGACAGTAACAACAAGAAATAAAAGAGAAACTAGATACTGTGATTGCTACAAACTATAGGTTAGAAATGTTGTTGCCACAAAGTGAAGAAATGTCTCCCATTGGTGGCCGGTTATCATGTGCTAATGTGCTACAGCAAACTGTAAATATCGCTCTAAAATTATGCCATTTCGCTTCGAATTCGAGCCAGAAATCGCACTGCAGGCGAGTGGTATACCACTGACCGGTAATTTTATGGGCCCAGGTCCGATTCCCACTGATATCAACATTTTTATTTTATTTTCTTTTATTCCTCGCATTGTGAAACTGTTAGTTATAAAAATTGAAAATAATAGTTCAGATTATATATGTTATATTAATATATTAGATTTAGTTAAGATTACTACCCTTGTAAGTCAAAAGATCTTAGGCTAGATGGTGGAAAAACAAGTGTTTATAGAAGGAAATTTAGAACGAAATTGTTTTCTGTAGCTAATGTGCTAAAGAGACTCTTTTCCAGCACACCTTTAGAAGCGAGATTTAAAGAGTTAAGTAGACGTACTTCAAATTTAAATCTCAGAACAGAGGAGCATGGGATGGGACTCACCAATTTGGATTATGTAATACTGAAAATTTCGAAATACTTGCAAAATATTTTGATCAGCACCATAATTGTCCAGAACCAATCCATAAGCTCAAACACTCAAATACTCATCAAAATCTGGAAGAAGACTTACCCGCAGCTATCACAGAAATTGAAGAACTTATTGAAACCCATAAAGCTAGTGGAGAAGACTCTATTACAGCAGAACATTTGAAACTGTCACTACTCAGAATTAAATAAATGAGCTACAGTTAATCATTGAGAAAACTTTTAAAACAGAAAACCTTTCATAACGGTGGAAGGTGGCCTTGATACATCCACTACATAAGAAAGGGAATAAGCAACTGCAGAAGATTTCTTGCAACCAGTTGCAAATAACATATTTTCTAAGGTTGTACTAAACATAGTAAGAACAACACTTGAGAGAAATTTAGATGAATGTCAAGATGGTTTTAGGAAGGGCAGATCATGTTATGAACAAGTACTTAATCTGAAGTCAATGATTTCCCACAGATTACTAAATCCTAAAGGTCAGTATTTTTCTTTGAAATTGTGTGTAGCGTATTGTGCAAGCATACACTATGAGTAAACGTCAGTGACAGGATTGAGATGTGAGCGAGTGATCTGAAGTGTTCACTTGTAATTTGTGGCTGCAGGTTCAGTTCCCACAGATGCCAAATTTTTCCATTTTATTTCTCGCAATGTTAAATTGTTAATTATAAAATTTAAATATATTTAAAGAGTTCAATTTATATATGTAAAATTAATATTTTCAATTTAGTTGCGATTACTATCATCTCAGTCTTCGAGAAACGTGGAAAGACAATGTGTAGAGAATATTGAAAATAATGTTCCATGTACTTTGACCAAATCTGAATTGTAAATATCGCTAATCTGGGAAAAACCCAATGCAAGACTGGAGGACATCAGAGAAGCAACACCTACGAGTATTACGAACCAAAACAATAGTAAAAAGCCTGCAAAATCATCAGGTGGTAATTTTCCAAAGAGAGAGAACGTTGATAAAGATCCCAACATAGCTGCATGCAGCTCAAGCATAGACAACGAGTGCGTCAGTGAAACAAAATCTATCATAAAAAAACCGAACACATATGTAAACAAGTTGCTGGACATAAACTCTATAGAAGGCGAAAATAGAGATTGGTAGGTAATGAACAGCAAGCGGGGAGACGAAGAAATTTGACTGTAGCGAAATAAAAAACCGAACTGGCCAAAACCATTGCAGACACAGCAAAAGGAAATAATCTGTCGTACAAGAGTTGCTAAAAAATGGAAAATGTGGTGAACAGTATAGACTTACTTTTAAGTCTGCAGTGCAAACATCTGAAAATGTCAGTAATAAGGGAAGACACAAAGTCATAATAGTTACTGGCGACAGAAAAGGAATACTGTATGGCGAAAAAAGAGCCTAGTTCCCCCTTGACAAACTAACTGGTGGCACAACAGCTTATACTCTAACTTCTTATAAACATGTTTCAGAGTCAGATCAGCTATACAGCTGAACAACTGGATACAAAGGGATTAAGTAATAGCTTCAAAATTGCTGTTCATTTCGACTTAAAAGATAAAATAACGAACAAGAATTGTATGGCTCAAGAACATTATGCTAAGATGTATTTTATTCCAGAGGACGCCCAGTGCTGCAATGAAATAAACTCCCAATACCAAGAAAAGGAAATGTTACCATTGAAAAAATGCAAGCTTAATTATAGCCTCAGTAAATGTTCAGTACATTAGAACAAAATTTGATACATTATCGTTGTTTGTTGAGGAAGTGACACACAATGGCCAGCCGGGGGGGGCCAAGCAGTTCTAGGCGCTACAGTCTGGAACCGCGAGACCGTTACTGTCACAGGTTCGAATCCTGCCTTGGGCATGGATGTGTGTGATGCCCTTAGGTTAGTTAGGTTTAAGTAGTTCTAAGTTCTAGGGGACTGATGACCTCAGAAGTTAAGTCCCATAGTGCTCAGAGCCATTTGAACCATTTTTGAACACACAATGTATTATGTATGTATATATGAACAATGGTTCGCTCAGCCAGAAATAGAATTCTATGGATGTATTGAATATCTGCAAGTGGTGAATGCATGGCGTAGAGAAACTTCTATTCATGGTAGTGTGTCTGAGTAAGCAAATACACTCCTGGAAATTGAAATAAGAACACCGTGAATTCATTGTCCCAGGAAGGGGAAACTTTATTGACACATTCCTGGGGTCAGATACATCACATGATCACACTGACAGAACCACAGGCACATAGACACAGGCAACAGAGCATGCACAATGTCGGCACTAGTACAGTGTATATCCACCTTTCGCAGCAATGCAGGCTGCTATTCTCCCATGGAGACGATCGTAGAGATGCTGGATGTAGTCCTGTGGAACGGCTTGCCATGCCATTTCCACCTGGCGCCTCAGTTGGACCAGCGTTCGTGTTGGACGTGCAGACCGCGTGAGACGACGCTTCATCCAGTCCCAAACATGCTCAATGGGGGACAGATCCGGAGATCTTGCTGGCCAGGGTAGTTGACTTACACCTTCTAGAGCACGTTGGGTGGCACGGGATACATGCGGACGTGCATTGTCCTGTTGGAACAGCAAGTTCCCTTGCCGGTCTAGGAATGGTAGAACGATGGGTTCGATGACGGTTTGGATGTACCGTGCACTATTCAGTGTCCCCTCGACGATCACCAGTGGTGTACGGCCAGTGTAGGAGATCGCTCCCCACACCATGATGCCGGGTGTTGGCCCTGTGTGCCTCGGTCGTATGCAGTCCTGATTGTGGCGCTCACCTGCACGGCGCCAAACACGCACACGACCATCATTGGCACCAAGGCAGAAGCGACTCTCATCGCTGAAGACGACACGTCTCCATTCGTCCCTCCATTCACGCCTGTCGCGACACCACTGGAGGCGGGCTGCACGATGTTGGGGCGTGAGCGGAAGACGGCCTAACGGTGTGCGGGACCGTAGCCCAGCTTCATGGAGACGGTTGCGAATGGTCCTTGCCGATACCCCAGGAGGAACAGTGTCCCTAATTTGCTGGGAAGTGGCGGTGCGGTCCCCTACGGCACTGCGTAGGATCCTACGGTCTTGGCGTGCATCCGTGCGTCGCTGCGGTCCGGTCCCAGGTCGACGGGCACGTGCACCTTCCGCCGACCACTGGCGACAACATCGATGTACTGTGGAGACCTCACGCCCCACGTGTTGAGCAATTCGACGGTACGTCCACCCGGCCTCCCGCATGCCCACTATACGCCCTCGCTCAAAGTCCGTCAACTGCACATACGGTTCACGTCCACGCTGTCGCGGCATGCTACCAGTGTTAAAGACTGCGATGGAGCTCCGTATGCCACGGCAAACTGGCTGACACTGACGGCGGCGGTGCACAAATGCTGCGCAGCTAGCGCCATTCGACGGCCAACACCGCGGTTCCTGGTGTGTCCGCTGTGCCGTGCGTGTGATCATTGCTTGTACAGCCCTCTCGCAGTGTCCGGAGCAAGTATGGTGGGTCTGACACACCGGTGTCAATGTGTTCTTTTTTCCATTTCCAGGAGTGTAGTAAGCTTGGTGTCAAGAAAATTGATGTAAATAATTTTTGTGTGTTCTTGGATCTAGAATTTGCTGTTTTGAGGCTAGCTGAAGCTAACTTCACTGTGCTTTTGTGTACCAATACCCAGATGGCAATTTTGAAAACCAACAAGAGGAGATGTCTATCTTGATATAGTTGTCACTATGATGTAATTGTGGTTGACCCAATGCTTGTGGATCACAGTGCAGTAATCATGACACTTTGGACAAACTCAGCAAGTAAACAACACACTCACAGCTGTTATGCGAATCATGTCTTCAGAGGTAGGGTTATTACAAAGAAAAGTTTAAATGATTCCAAAACCATAGTGTCTTCCACAGATTGGCATAAAATGTCTGAAGAATTGGCGCTAAATGATATATTCAGTTCCATGTTCCAGACCTTTAAAGCCAAATGGATATAAATTTTTCATTAAAATACAAGAGCAATTTAACTGCCAAATCAAAATACAAACAGAAAACTTGAAAGTAAAGAGCTGGTTCGCCATTAGATTAGCTAAAATAAATTCATTGTGTAACTATTAAATGATAAAATCAAAGCCACTAAAGATATTGGCATCAGAGATAGACAATATTGCCGTTATTTACAGGCCAAAAGGATACACAGAAAAGAAGTACAGAATGCAAAGAATGAAAGCAATGCCAGATTTTTTGAACAAGCTCACCATCTTTACAAGGTAGCATGGGTTCTGGTTAATGAATATAGCAAAAGCCCACTTCTTGCCCCAATTCTTGTAGTCCAAATGAATTTAGTGAATATTTTATAAATTTAGTGGCAAGCACAGTAGGGGAAATTCCTGAATTTGGAATAGATCCCGCAGTTGCTGTGAAATTTGCCGACCTTGGTGGCCGAGCGGTTCTAGGCGCTCAGTCCGGAACCGCGTGACTGTTACGGTCGTAGGTTCGAACCCTGCCTCGGGCTTGGATGTGTGTGATGTCCTTAGGTTAGTTACGTTTAAGTAGTTCTAAGTTCTAGGGGACTGATGATCTGAGAAGTTAAGGCCCATAGCGCTCAGAGCCATTTGAACTATTTTGCTGTGAAATTTGAAAATAAATGTAGCATTGTAATGTAGAAGAGAGAGAATCCAAAAGACATAATAAAAATAATAAACTTATAAACATCCACAAAGCCCTGATATTTACTGCATGTCCTGTACTGTATTAAGAAATGTAATCTATGAAATTGCTCTGTCACTGACAGTCTTAATAAATATATGCCCCGATGCTGAGGAATTCCAGACTTCCTGAAAGAAGCAAGCACAGAGCCAGTTTACAAATTAGGTAATTCACATGAAGTTCCAAGCTGCATGCTTATAACACTAGTGCTTGCTAAGGTGATGGAGTCCATAATGAAATATCAGCTATTAAATTATTTTGAAGGGTATAATCTCTTTTATGAGACACAGCATGGCTTTTGTAAGGGCAATTGGACGACATCAGCAGTCCTTGACTTAGTTACAAATATAAGATGAGGCTTTTGAAGACAGAGAGTATATAGCCTAATGCTCTGTGGACTTAGAAGCCATTCGACTATATCTCACATAAGGCCCTGTTCAGCAAGCTAAAATCATATGGTATTGGGGGAGCTGTCCTATAAACTCTCGACTCCTACCTGAATAACAGATGGCAGGTAGTATCAGCGCAAGGGGCAGACTCAGGTAAAATTAAGTTAAAACACAGTTTGCCACAGGGGTCAATAATAGGGCCTCTGTTGTTCTTAATTTTCGTCAATGATATAAGCAACAGTGGGCACAACTTCCAGTTGCAGACAATACAACTTTGTTCTCAGAAGGGGAAGATATAGTTCAGGATGTTCAACAAGCAGAAGTCCTATTCATTGAGGCCAGTGAAGCAGTGGTCTAGCATGAACAAGATGAAAATGAATGAAGACAAAACAGAGAGCATGACATGAAGCCTCAGTGACACTGGAGCACTGGCTGACACAGCAGCTGTTGAGTTTCTGGGTTTTTCATAGATACCAAGTTGATCTGTATGTTCTAAACTCTCGCAGATTCTATACCCCTTGAGGAAACTGAAAAGTATAAAATAAGAACAGTACTTACTAACAGTATACTATCCAACGTTCCACAGCCACATCAGCTATGGGCTGTTATTGTGGGGCCATTCTGCTGGCTGCAAGAATGTGCTTTTATTGTAAAGGAAAGCAAAAAAAGATTCATATTAGGGTTCGAACTTTCCAGCAAATATGTGTTAGTTTTCTTGTGCATACAACGACAAACGAGACGTACAGAAGGAGAAATGAAATTCTTCAACATAGCAATTGCGTTAAAGACAGTTTGACAGTCCAAGATGGCAATTAAAAAGACAGAACAGCTTCCCAATGGTGGACCTAAAACCATTTAATGCTCTATGTAAGAATATTCAGTCAGTACCAACAAGTTATAACTAAAATTTTGCTTGTTAAAATAGCAACCTTTGTACAGTGATGGAGAATATTTGTCTGTTGATAGAAGAGTGTCTACCTGAGCTACAACTTAGTGCCAATGATAGCAGCAGCAACTCTGGTATTTTACTACCCTGTGTACTAATATTAATCGTCTTATTATTGGAAAGTATATTGTAATCTGGTTGTTCACTTTACGTTTTATAGTATCCGTTATAGAATCATGGTTTAAATTGCAACATTGTATTCATTTTATTGTGGTGATGTTGTAAACTTGAAGCTGTCTATCCAGCCATGGGTGGTGAGTTAAATAGAACTGGTAATAAAAGTAAGAAGGTAACAATTGATGCTATTGTGTAGGTAAAATGAAATACGTCTCTGTAAGTGGCGCACAACTCTGTGATCGCCCGTTTTTCTGGACATACAGATACTCGACTCCTTTAACTTTTGCGATTGCACCTCTATGGACATTTTTGCTATCTTCTGCATACAATGTTTCTTGTGAACCATTTCCCTTGGTACTGCTTCCACTCCAGCGGTTGGACACTATACTGTGCAGAATGGGAGGTAGTGTTTAATACAGTGGTTACATGTACCTTTTTCTACGGTGGCAGTTACATGGTTACTAATGCCTTTGGCAGATATATCCTTTCCAACAATTATTGTTTCAAAATTATAGCTTTGCTTAAATCTGTTGTTTTATCTTCTTATCTTCTGTGGCTAGTTCTGCTGCTACCCATCGGTTGCGCTTCCAAAATTTACTTGTTTCCACTTTACTGCAATCACTCACTTTTGCTCATGTTCTGATCTACTATTCTTCTCTCGGTGATCTCCTCGTTTCGACTTTATTACCCTGTGTAACTTCACCCGTATGTTTCTGAGCTACTAACTTCCGTCTGCACAGTTGACTACATTGCATAACTGAAAGAAATTTCTGGAGGTCTAACTGTGAAATTCGTGAGTCACTTGTAGATCGTCGCCAACTATTGATTTGAAATACACTGTTCCCTTAGCGTTCATCACTCGGTTCGCTGTGCCTTCTATTCGTATGCTTCCTTTGGGTCTGTATCGCACCTGCTCCTTCAAGCATTTATTGTGTGCAAGGCTAATTTATGCTCCACTGTTTGTGACTAATCACACACTCTTGGTATTACTTTGCGGACACTGTAACTCAAATTCATTTTTGTAACTCAATAAATTCATTTTTGTTCTCGCAGTCTATTGTCAGGACGCTACCTGGGTTTGCACCTCACGGCACATAGCCACTTGTCTCTCTCCAGTTCCTCGCGTCTGTTTCTCCTATTCTTCTGATTCTCTCAATTCATGCTACTCCTCGGGTATTTCTTTATATTCCCTGTACGACTGTTTGTACGGTGGTACTGAATCGACTGCACGTACTCGTTTTTACCATCTGCGGTTTCGTGCGACATGTCTAATTCTGCTACACTTTGCTCATCTGCTTGTGCTTCGGTAGCAGAGACGTGCTTGACTCGCGCTGTCCGGTGAATAGGTCGAGCCGCGTGGCCTGCTAGAACACGAATCCGCCCGTACACTGTTGTGGGGGCCAAATGAAAACTCCGTGGCCCGTCTGCAAGCAGTTTTTTACTTCGCTCAGTATTTACTGACACAGTACTTCACTTCCGGTCTTATATTACTATATCCGATGGCTGCAACATCAGCAACAAGATTGTTATTTAAATATCCACTGTTGCTTGTAATTGTTAAATTAACTTTTTGTTACGAGCATTGAAAAACCCCTGTATCTTACGATGCAATGAAAATAGTTAATTTTATTACTGGTTATCCTACTAATTAGCGAATTTTTGTAATATTAACCTAAGTATTTAAACGATTTTATTGAATCACACGGATGTAAGATGGTGAGGGACACAAGCTCTATGGATTTCAGTTTCCAAGAATATCACTGCAAAAGCAGCATCTCTGGACCTCGGGCAGTGTGTTCTGAGAGGCCAAGTTCAAATGGTTCAAATGACTCTAAGCACTATGGGACCTAACATCTGAGGTCATCAGTCCCCTAGACTTCGAACTACTTAAATCTAACTAACCTAAGAAAATCACACACATCCAAGCCCGAGGCACGATTCGAGCCTGCGACCGTAGCAGCAGCGCGGTTCCGGACTGAAGCGCCTAGAACCGCACGGTCACACCGGCAGGCTGAGACGCCAAATGTTTAGGTTCTATCTGTCTGTATAATGTGTATAAATAAGTATTGTTTATGTTAATGGGTAATGTTGATAGTCATTACACATCATGAACATCGTGTTCGTTACCCAAATTCTCCAATGGTTATACAACGGCAGAACTGTTCTCATATTGTATGACGTTTATCTTTTTCTCAGCAGGTACTCCTTTCCCTAGGCCAAGTCTAGCTCCCAACTGCTTATTTGACAGACATTTTGTTAAAAATCAACAGTTACATTTATTATTTCATGGACAAACACAAACCAGTGTAATGGTCAATCCTGTAACGAACAGTTCATTAAAAGCCTTGCAGTTTGCGAAATCTTTATAAATTCCAATCAAATTGAGTGCTTTGGTATCCTTCACGGTTTACTAGTAGAAATTCGTCTTACTTCGGACGAAAATGTGAATAATAAAATTGAGCAACATATGAAAGGATTTGAAAAAATTTCAAAGACTGTTTCCCAGCTCTGCCTAGTAATAACAACTGCATTCGCAGTCGCTTCGAAAAGACAATAATTATGGAATCCACATGAAGTGTAAATTGAAACGAGTAGTGACTCGAAACTTTCTGTGACTAAGTTACAGAAAATGAATGTTTGTTACGGATAACTTTCTGGTTAAGCTTAAAGGCGAAGTTTCCAACGTTATTAAATAAAGCGGTAACGAGTGTATTACTTGTCTCGTCCACATATCTGTGCGAAAAGGCGTCTCCTTCATTCATATATGTAAAAATAATTTCAGAAACAAACTCCACAGTAGACGTAATTTGAGAGTGTCTTTACGTTCCGTAGTTTCTGATTTCAAAGTTACGTCACACGTAAAGCAGGCAGATCCTCCTGAACAATTCTGAGGGAGGGTTGAGCCAGTTAAATCCATACTGAAAACTTGTGGATTAACAGAGAAGTGTAAAATATTTTAATATTGCACACTGGACCTACCCATTGTGCAAAAGCTTCATCAGCTCTTTTGACGTGTTACAGGTGAAACGTAAACCATTACAAAAGCATTAAGGCTATTAAACCATTTGCATTGAATTCAATTACTTCCACGTTACAGGGCATACTTTTTTATGTTACACCCATTATTTTACATTACGCGTTATTTTTCTTTGTAAAGGATCAAGAACGCCCTGTCCCCAGCATATCAAAGCTTCACGACTCTCAAACGAGTGCAGACGATTCAGAAAGCAATTCCGCACGTGGGTGGCCAGTCATTCCCGCCTCCCCAGCGCTGTCTGTTCCTCGTTGCGCCGAGTACGGAGTGCTGTTGACAACCGGGCTCGGCCGGGATAACGGCGCATCACGGCTCCCGCCCTCCGTTGTCGTCACGTTTGAGCTCAATTGCCCGCGCTGCGGACACCAGGATGGAGCGGTCGGCCGCGGCCGGGTTCGCTCGTGTAAAGGTGGATTCACATTTGCGGGAACGTCACCGTCACCGTTTTTGACAGGGGCGCATTTACATATAGGCCCACCAGGCACGGGCCTAGGGGCGGCACCTTAAGGGGGTGCCATTTTTTTGCTCTGTACTCATTTTTAACCTTTAACGATTTAAAATGACTGTGCTTACAAAAGACAAAATTTTTTTAATATTGGTAAACAGTTTGCTAGTTTAAATAAGCCTTAAGAGTTTCAGGGAGAGCATAAGGGAACAATTGACAGGAATGGGGGAAAGAAATACAGTAGAAGAAGAATGGCTAGCTTTGAGAGATGAAGTAGTGAAGGCAGCAGAGGATCAAGTAGGCAAAAAGACGAGGGCTAGTAGAAATCCTTGGGTAACAGAAGAAATATTGAATTTAATTGATGAAAGGAGAAAATATAAAAATGCAGTAAATGAAGCAGGCAAAAAGGAATACAAACGTCTCAAAAATGAGATCGACAGGAAGTGCAAAATGGCTAAGCAGGGATGACTAGAGGACAAATGTAAGGATGTAGACGCGCGTATCACTAGGGGTAAGATAGATACTGCCTACAGGAAAATTAAAGAGACCTTTGGAGAAAAGAGAACCACTTCATGAATATCAAGAGCTCAGATGGAAACCCAGTTCTAAGCAAGGAAGGGAAGGCAGAAAGGTGGAAGGAGTATATAGAGGGTCTATACAATGGCGATGTACTTGAGCACAGTATTATGGAAATGGAAGAGGATGTAGATGAAGATGAAATGGGAGATACGATACTGCGTGAAGAGTCTGACAGAGCACTGAAAGACCTGAGTCAAAACAAGGCCCCAGGAGTAGACAACATTCCATTAGAACTACTGACGGCCTTGGGAGAGCCAGTCCTGACAAAACACTATCATCTGGTGAGCAAGATGTATGAGACAAGCGAAATACCCTCAGACTTCAAGAAGAATATAATAATTCCAATCCCAAAGAAAGCAGGTGCTGACAGATGTGAAAATTACCGAACAATCAGTTTAATAAGTCACAGCTGTAAAATACTAACGCGAATTCTTTACAGACGAATGGAAAAACTGGTAGAAGCCGACCTCGGGGAAGATCAGTTTGGTTTCCATAGAAATATTGGAACACGTGAGGCAATACTGACCCTACGACTTATCTTAGAAGCTAGATTAAGGAAAGACAAACCTACATTTATAACATTTGTAGACTTAGAGAAAGCATTTGACAATGTTGACTGGAATACTCTCTTTCAAATTCTGAAGGTGGCAGGGGTAAAATACAGGGAACGAAAGGCTATTTACAAAAAATGGTTCAAATGGCTCTGAGCACTATGGGACTTAACATCTGAGGTAATCAGTCTCCTAGAACTTAGAACTACTTAAACCTAACTAACCTAAGCACATCACATACACCCATGCCCGAGGCAGGATTCGAACCTGCGACCGTAGCAGTCACGTGGTTCCGGACTGACGCGCCTAGAACCGCACGGCCACCACGGCCGGCGGCTATTTACAATTTGTACAGAAACCAGATGGCAGTTATAAGAGTCGAGGGACACGAAAGGGAAGCAGTGGTTGGGAAGGGAGTGAGACAGGGTTGTAGCGTCTCCCCGATATTATTCAATTTGTATATTGAGCAAGCAGAGAAGGAAACAAAAGAAAAATTCGGAGTAGGTATTAAAATCCATGGAGAAGAAATATAAACTTTGAGGTTCGCCCATGACATTATAATTCTATCAGAGACAGCAAAGGACTTGGAAGAGCAGCTGAACGGAATGGACAATGCCTTGAAAGGTGGATATAAAATGAACATAAACAAAAGCAAAACGAGGATATTGAAATGTAGTCGAATTAAGTCGGATGATGCTGAGAGAATTAGATTAGGAAATGAGATACTTAAAGTAGTAAAGGAGTTTTGCTATTTGGGGAGCAAAATAACTGATGATGGTCGAAGTAGAGAGGATATAAAATGTAGACTGGCAATGGCAAGGAAAGCGTTTCTGAAGAAGAGAAATTTGTTAACATCCAGTATTGATTTAAGTGTCAGGAAGTCGTTTCTGAAAGTATTTGTATGGAGCGTAGCCATGTATGGAAGTGAAACATGGACAATAACTAGTTTGGACAAGAAGAGAATAGATGCTTTCGAAATGTGGTGCTACGGAAGAATGCTGAATATTAGATGGGTAGATCATATAACTAATGAGGAAGTATTGAATAGGTTCGGGGAGAAGTTTGTGGCACAACTTGACTAGAAGAAGGGATCGGTTGATGGGACATGTTCTGAGGCATCAAGGGATCACCAATTTAGTATTGGAGGGCAGCGTGGAGGGTAAAAATCTTAGAGGGAGATCAAGAGATGAATACACTGAACAGATTCAGAAGGATGAAAGTTGCAGTAGGTACTGGGAGATGAAGACGCTTGCACAAGATAGAGTAGCATGCATCAAACCAGTCTCAGGACTGAAGACCACAACAACACAAGAACCTCGACAATACAAGCTCGGCAATGATTGCGCTTACCAACGACAAAAATTTTTAATATTGTTAAACAACTTGCTAGTTTAAATAAGTCTTAAGAACCTCGACAATACAAGCTTGGAAATATTCATAGTTTACTTGGTTACTGAATGGAAATGTAACATTATGTTTCTGTCTGGTATCATTTTCATGATTGTTGAAAATATTCTGAAGGAAGCTGTCTGGACGGCACTCTACAATACAATGTATGAAACGTTATTATTCCGAGAATGTTGTCGGCTTCTACTTAACCCTACCATATTTTCCCTGTGAAATAACAGGAGCCCTGAAAAGCTGTGGTAAACTAATCAGAAGTTTCTTAAATATTGTAACATGTGTGAGCCTCAGTATGTAAAACCTGACACTACTTAAATTTCTTGTAGAAATTATGGGGAAGCATCAAGTCAACCCTCCATTACTACAATTAATGTGAAAGCTCTGTGGTCTTCAATATCTGAGCTCTGATTTAATGACACCCGTTTAACAAAACATGTTGATACTGGGAATGTTTTACATTTTTAAACACATGTTTGTATGAAAATATCATAAGCAGAATATCTAATAATGTGTGAAATACGATTTACAAATTTTAAAAATTTTATTTATAATTACTTAGTTACTTTTTTGGTGAAAAAAGAAGAATAAACCAACTTTCGTTTGTCTCATTTACTGTGCTGAAGCTTGCACAATATCAAAGTTCCCACTCTGTGCAATCGAATAGTATGCGGCATTGAAAATTTTGTATTAAACTTCTTAACTAAGTTTTTTTTCTTCGAGGAAAGGTTATTTTTATTTTATGTTGAACAAAAGGTGCATTTGCATGTAGACATTACACCAATGTTCACACAAATGACAACACAGCACATCAACTGCCAATAAGACTACTTAAACTTCGTAGTCTGTCTTCTCTGCCCACAGAAACCGCTAAAATGTTACAAGATAAAGAGTCGATCCAGCACACCTCACTGCAAGAAATTGCAAAAATTATCTGACTTTTAAATTAGAAAGACAGTGCCAAGAATATTCAGAACATATTTGCGTTCCAGCTAAAATTCCGGCGACGTAGGAAACAGAAGCCAAAAAAGGGACTATCCCGTTTTTTTTTTTTATGAGACGAATTCCAGCCGACAGGTGTGCTTCTACCGTTCACTGACAATGAAATTAAATTATTCTGCATTGTCGTTCTTTCATAGCACAGTTGCGTCGAGTAATCCGAGTTGGTCAGTTCATAAGCTTAGTGCTCGTGTACAGTGTTTAAGGTAAAAAGCTTGGTGCTCATGTGTGGTGTAGTAAAGATTGGAACTGAATACAGTCTTTTTTTTCTTTTCCTTTACAATTTTTTTTCTTTTGTTTTGACTGTTGGTTGACAGTTTTGTAGCCTTAAAATGAATATCAGTGAAAAAATCAAACATGCAAAATTAAGTGAGGGCGGTATTCCGGAAATTATCGAAGGAAAGGCGAGAACGAGATGCCAATGCTCTAAAAACGCGTGGCAGAGTTGATAAATTTTTGGCAAAAAATGTTGCTGGTTCGACTTCGAGTTCAACTAGGACCGGTGTTATTTCTGGCACTGCAGCTGTTGTAAAAGAAGTAAAATACAGACGAAACAAAAGTTAAAAACGAAGAAAAGCAAGTTGTTCCTGATTTCGAGTTTTACAAGAAACTAAGTGTCGAGTCAGACATTGCAAAAAGAAATAGCCTCGTTAGTGGTGATCCTGCAGAATAGTGTGTCAATGAATCAACAATCGACATTCTCTAACAACGTTGCATTAATCAAAATTGTAACGGTGATTTTTCTTATTCAAGAAGATTAATAAGCGATAAAACCAAGTATTTGAACAAAAATGTATTTTACTGTGAACTTTTAAATGGTGAATCAACTTTGCGTGATTTTCTAGTATACTCCTGTAGCACCGGTGCTGTTTTTTGTGTACCATGTAAATTGTTCGGAGGTAAGGCCACGATTGCTACTAAAGGTATTGCAGATTGGAAAAATATTTCTAATATTTTATCTCATCATGAGAATTCACTAGAACACAATAATTCTGAGTTATCACTCTTAATAAGAAAAAAGTCACTTGAAACAATAGATAACCATTTCGAGTCATATGTTGAGACAGAATACATGTACTGGCGCAGTGTGTTGAAGAGAGTGTTTGCAGTAGTGATGAAGCTAACAAGCCGTGGACTTCCCCTACCGCCAGCCGTTGTGACCGAGCGGTTCTAGGTGCTTCAGTCTGGAACTGTGCTGCTGCGGTCATAGATTCGAACCCTGCCCGTGGCATGGATGTGTGTGATGTCCTTAGGTTAGTTAGGTTTAAGTAGTTCTAAGTCTAGGGGACTGATGACCTCAGATGTTAAGTTCCATAGTGCTTAGAGCCATTTGATTTGAACTTCCCCTACGTGGACACGTTGAAAGATTCTGTCCACTACATAATGATCAATTTATGATGCCTCTTGAACTTATAGCATAATTTGATCCTTTTCTCGCAGAGCACATTGAACGATACGGAAATCCAGGACAGGGAAATACAAATTATCTTTCTTCAACAATCTGTGATGAAATAATAGAGCTTCTTTCTGAACGAATAAAAAGAATTGTCATAAGTGAAATAAAACATGCCAAATATTTCACAATAATAGTAGATTCTACTGCGGACATTTCACATATTGATCAATTATCTTTCATATTAAGATATGTGAACGAGAATGGTAAACACGTTGAACGTTTCCTTCTGTTTTCACCAAACCCAGGACATAAGTCCGAAAACTTAGCTGAGGCTGTACTTTAAAAAGTCCTGCCTACAAATATCAATGATGTTACTGACTGTAGAGGCCTGTCACATGACAACGCAAGCAATATGTCAGGAACTTACAGTGGTTTGCATGCACGCATTAAAGAACGAAATCCGAAAGCGCATTATGTGCCTTATGCAGCACATTCTTTGAATTTAGTCGGCACTAGTGCTGCAAGCTACTGTCGGGAAGCATGTTCATTTTTCAATGTAGTGCAAAACCTTTATAATTTTTCCTCTGTTTCTACACAGCGCTGGGGTAAACTTCTTTCTTTCATGAAATAAGGAAGCAAAACGGTAAAATGTTTTTCAAAACACCTTAGCCAGCAAGAGAGAATGCATGTGTAAGTCTATATGAAAACTGGGAGGGCGTTATCAATGCCCACATACATACAGCCAATGATACGTTTGAAAAAACAACTTGTACGAAATGAGGCTTCAGCGTTATTGAATCAACTCAGCAGACTAGAAACAATATTCATGATGACAGTTTGGAAGGACATACTCCAGAGATTTAATAGCGTAAATCTGAAATTGCAATGTGTATATATTGATTCTAAAATAGTGCATGAATTATATGAATCACTTGTAGGATTTATTGCATCTATTTGTGGCATGTTCGACTATTATGAAAATAAATCCATGGAGATTGTGACTGATATAGACTATGAATGCACCTGTAAAAGATCACGAAAACGTAACCTTCATGATGACGAAGAAGCGGACTCTGAAGTTTTTCTGACTAGAAGGGAAAAATTTGGAGTCGAAACATTTCTCCCAGTACTCGACAACTTGTATGCCGAATTAGTGAGGAGGAAGGAAAGCTATAGAATGCTGTTGGACTTCTTCATAGTTTTCAGTAACTTTAAGAACAGTTCACCTGACGATATTGCTGAACGTGCAGAAAAACTCCAAGCGTCGTATGGCACAGATTTAGAGCCTTCCTTCCCTAGCGAATGTGTACATTTTGCGGAACTTTTGAAATCTTCTGAGATTAGTGATGTACCAGTTGAAATGAGTAAATTTTTACGAAAAGAGAGGTTACAGTTCGTGTTTCCGAATGTTGACATTGGTCTTAGAATATTTCTATGTATGGCACTTAAAAAATTGTTCAGCAGAACGCTCGTTTTCGGCTCTTAAAAGACTGAAATCGTACCTACGTTGTCTGAGGTGAGATTGAACGCCTTGTCCATTCTTCACATCGAAGCCGACATCCTAAATGATAACCGTCTGAAGTATGAAGATATGATCAACGAGTTTTCTGCCGTCAAAGCCAGACGCAAGCTTTGCTAACTGATGAGTTTGTTTATTTATTCATATTAGTTTTAAAAATTTAAGATTATAATGTGATTTTCATTATAACTTAAAGGGCATTCATTGGATTTACAAACTATGTATTACGTGTTTATTTTACGCCGAACTAAACCTCGTTTACGTGCAAACGTGACCGAAGGCGCCCGACAGTAGTAAACGATACCGAATGACCCAGGCCGCTCGGTGCTGTACAGTCATGTCATACTGATACGGTAGTATATTACAAGTGATGCGTATTCTTGGCGTCTGCTGAGATGTATAGTTATCGCTGAAATATACGTTATCGGAGAGTACGCTCAGATGAAAAAGTATTAATAAATAACGTAGTTTAGTTATGTCCATAAATACGTAAAAGCTTTGCTAATACCGTTAGAAAGAGCTATGGTAAGAGTAGTAGCTGCAGTACAAAACTGTTGAGCCCTTACATGGATTAAAGGTATTGTGTACACTTACTATGCAGCATCTAGCTGCACAGACTCTAATACATAAAACTTAACTATTTGATTATAAAACAAATTTGGTTTTTCCACACTAGTCTGTAAAATTATGTAATAGCAAATCCAGTTCTGTGTTTGTTCATCTGTATTCAGTTATTAGTTCGGTGCCGAAATCTCTATTTCATTTTCATTTCTTACGCTTTCCTATAGATTCACGTATTAATACCGAACGTGTTTTTTATTTTTTTTATCTGCTACACATTCAAGTTATTAGCTCGTAAAACGACAGTTTAATTTTAATTTTGAACGCATCTCTGTAAAAATACGTATTAATTTCTAATGTATGACACGTTCGCTTCAATTTTTAGATTGTAACACATCGTTTTTATTTTCATTTTCGTGTAAAAGATCATATTAAAAGTGAATGTATAACAAAAATCTGTTGTCTCCTACACGCTCTGCTGAATTTTTAGGCCATAAAAGAAAAGATATTTTCCTTGTTGTAGGGAGGCAGCCTACTCATGCCTTATAAAATTCACATCAGTCTTTCCATTGTGTGCCGGCCTAGTCCGCTGTAACTAGCTCTGACGTCATAAATTTTGCGCAATACTTTAAAAATCAAGTAAATAACCTGAAACGTTTCTAGCATGTCAGGAGTAATACTAAATCAATATGTGTTGAATATCAGTTTAATAACTTTAACCATTTTCGAAATTTGGATGGTATTCTGTAAAAATCATTGACACAACAGAAAAGAGCTAGCAACTTAAAAATTTATATTTAAATTCCTTTTTCATAAGACTTTAGTAGAAACAGTATTCTGGATCTCACAAATTAAAATTTTAGTTGAAATTCATGATTTTCTGGTTTTTGTCTTAAAAATTAAGGAAGCAAGATAGATTAAGTAGGCGAATAAATAAAGCTAGGATGTTTAAATTTAAGTAGAAGGGAGATCCGCTATAATCATAAAGATGTGAGAAGTTTCAACAGAACAACTATAAAACTATAGCTATAGCGTATCTCCAAAGAGCAAGTTCAGAGCTCGTCTACTGCGTGTAGTGTAATTAAATTAATTCTCTCGCCCAAAATATTTCAGTTATCCACGTCAGACTTTTATTATGATTACTTACCTGTGTGCTGATTGCACATTTAAATTGAGAGCTTCATCGGCCATCAGCAAAGGAAGCAATGATTTATTCAATAACTTAAAGTGGTGCATTACTAGCCCAGCGGCTAGTCGGGAGAGCGGATTTGATCAGGCGTTCCCTTAGCCGTCCGCACCGCGGCTTTATATATAAGAACGCTGCGCAAGAAAGAAAGGCCCCAGTTCTCTCCAGACGCTGATTAGCGCACCACCTGTGCCGGGAGTCGCGTCGCGTAGGTATCATTGCTATAAACAGCCTCAGATGCCGTAATAAGTTACTCGGGATACGCGTAACCATGAAATCGTTTTCGAGTGAAGTGTTAATTCTGAGATGACTTTAATGATCTATCTTCAATTTGCGTATGTCGTATTTTCATGTGCCGTCGCGGGACAGACATTCTACCATTATTTAGTGTGGCGTTTGATGAACATATCATCAAATTATGGCGAGCATTCACTTAAACATTTAATTTGAACAGTTATAGTTGCATCAGCGCGTTAGGCTCTGAACTGCTCTGGTAGTTGGATTGTGTGGATTCTTTTTGGTCTGTGATTTTCAGAATATAGTGAACATTTTAGAGAGAATCGTTTTTGATTATGAATCCCAGACAATCTGCTAATTCCTCAGAGCTATAAGCTGTAGCTATAAATGTATTTCTCAGATGAAGTGGGCACTAGGAATTCTAATTACAGGCTTCACGTTTTGCTAATCACTTTCTAGTTGCCAATATTGTAGTTAGAGAGCCAGTGTTGAGAACGACAAACAACAGAATTAAATAAATAAAAAAAATACAAAACATTTAAATAACAATTATTCCACCTGCCGCCCCACATATGGTGCATCAGCCTGAAAAGAAACTGAGTAAAAGTGAAAGTGATTTTTAAATATTCGGATTCGGTAGTGAAATGCGACACGCAACTGAGTAATAGAACAGTGATAGTGTTACGTGTGCATGTGGACGACGCAATTGGATTAACAATGCGTCTGGATTGACGGAGCTGGCACTGAGCATAGCAGCGCTGCCGGCATCGTTAGAAGCCAGTTTCACCTCACCGCCGTCGTCCGCCGGAGCAACCGGAGCCGCGCCTGCAGTTGCGGGCCACACAAACACTCAGCAGCCATCGAAGTGCCGTCTGCAGTTCAATGCGCCGCATCGCATCAGTAATCTTGGTACGCCGCACTGGCAACGCCATACGTCGTGCAGAAGGAACTAAGTTAAGTGAAAAGCTGTCAAAAATTTTACTAACCTGCACTAAAAGACTGCCGGCGATGGAACCGCCAGAAGAAACTGGGGTTAAAATTAAATCAGAACATATGTCTGTTGAGGGAACTGTAAACCCAGACAACGGTTCAAGTGTAAATATGCATGAAAATAGTAATGTTAAAGTGAAATATTAAGTATTGTCTCCTGACAGTAGTGTGAAAAGGGGCAATGATTCAATAATAGAGACCCCTGCAGTAAATCAGGAATTGTTAATTTATTGGATGATTGTTTATCTGATGAGTTACGAACGAAACAGTCATCATAGGTGGTAGAGTTTTAAAAGGATAAGTTAGATATGACTGATCAATCAGATGTTTCATTTCGTTTTAATGATTCTGGTGTTGGAGCTAGTTTTTCGTTACCTGAGTGTGATAAAAAAACCAGCTAGTGAGCAACCCAAAGATACTGGGGCTATTGATTTAAATGTTATATTACAAGCAATAGCTACCAGTAATGCTAGAATGACAGCTGAATTAAAGTCTGAAATAACTGAGGTCAAAAGCAGTAATGCTGAATTAAAGTATGAGATTGTGGCCAGCCAAACTAATTTTAATAAACGATTGGAGGTAATGGACAATGCCTTCAAGGCTGGTTGCAATAAGTTGAAAGAGGATCTGGACAGTTTGAATTATAAAATTGATTACAATCATGAGGATATTAAGAAAAACGTTGCCCAACAATTTTCTGAGATGTATAGAACAGTAAAATCCGAAGTTGCTGAGGTTCGCAAAGACTTCCAAATGGAAGATGCGGAGCTGGAGCACAAGTTAACAGAAAAGATTGAGACGGAATCTGAACTGTGCAGAGATAGGTTTAAAGATGTTAATATAAAAGTAAACATATGTCAAGCAGAAGTAGATGCAATCAAAACTGATACCACTCATATTGTGCAAAGAGTAGATATGTTGAAATGAGAGTAGAAAATATTAGTACTAACATTGCTAACATTGAGAGTAAAGTAGCTTCAGTAACTTCTGGTAATGGTAGTATGCAACAAGTTGTAGCTGCAAACGCCGCTTTTATCGGGTGTCGGCAGTTCTTGCGGTTCGGTCCAGGTGAAAATATCCACCCGCTAGATTTCTGGAACGATTTTGAAGATGTGATTCCACCAACTTGGTCTGAACGAGAGAAAATCTCATTTATTAGAAGCCATTTAGCAGTTGACGCCATGCGTTGGTCAG
The DNA here is from genome assembly GCF_021461395.2 of Schistocerca americana. NCBI lineage: Eukaryota > Metazoa > Arthropoda > Insecta > Orthoptera > Acrididae > Schistocerca > Schistocerca americana. The sequence continues at coordinate 785,979,295 of NC_060119.1, forward strand.
CTGATGTTATGTTGAAGTGTAAAACATTAGTAGAATTTAAAACACACTTTCATTAATGAGTATTGGACTAGTAATAAGCAAAATGAAGCGTTGAGAGAATTTTGGAGTGGAAAACTGCCAAGGAATCTATTAAAACGTTTGCTACTTCATGGATCTCACGTCTGTCACATTTGGCCGAAAAGCTAAAACCTGAAATGATAATACTAGGTCTTGAAGCCAAACTGCCATGGTATTGGCAAACTAGAATTATATCTGCCCCTAGAGACAATCTGGATCGTTTCATTGAATATTTTGAACGTGTGGCTGCCAATGAGGAGCAAGCACGTAGTAACAGAAATGCTAATAACACTAGAAGTAATTTTAAGAACGAGCAGAATGGCAATGTAAACGTCAGAACAGTAGGTGTGATTCTTGAGTTTCTTCCGGCGTATTTGATAATCAAAATATCCACGGGTGTGCTGCCGGTCTATAGTGTCCAACGGGCACAATATTTCGGCGATCATACATGTCGCCATCATCAGGTGAACTGACGGACTGAGCTCCTGTGAACGTGCCGGCATGGAGATCCGTACGCTACGGCTGCTCAGAGGGAACTGGGTTCGGTCGCGGCGGCGGCCGATTTAAATACCCTCCGCCCGCGGCGCGCTCCCTCCGCCGTCCGCGCCCCGCGCCACGGTCGCGCGGTGGAACAGATTGCGACGGCGTCTGAGATGACGTCGGTGTGATGGCTCTGTCCGCCGTGGTCGTCACAACTATACGTTTGCTCGATTTGCTTTTGATTAACCCAATCGCTGGTTCCCAAGCCTTGCTAAGATTATAGCCACAGTCACGGTTTATGAGGTCGTCATTGGCGCGAATTTCGATGGCCTCTCTAACAACGCTGTCGCGGTATCTCGACGTCTGTACCAGAATCCTCGTGCGGTCATACTCCATGGCGTGATTTTCCGACAAACAATGTTCAGCGACCGCCGACTTGCTCGGATACATCAGTCGAGTGTGCCTCTGGTGTTCACGGCATCGATCCTCGACGGTACGCATCGTCTGACCAATATACGACTTGCCACATTGACACGGAATCTGGTACACGCCGGCCTTCCTCAAACCGAGGTCATCTTTTGCGCTCCCCACCAGTGCACGAGTTTTATTTGGAGGACGAAACACAGTTCCGACCCGGTGTTTCTTCAGAATGCGGGCGATTTTCCCCGAGAGTGCGCCTGTGTATGGAATAAATGCAGTGCCTACCTCCTCCCTCGTGACTTCATCCATCTCAACAGGTTGTGCTGCAGTGGTTGGGCGGAGAGCACGTTGCATCTGCCACTCTGAGTACCCATTTTTTCGAAATACAGTTCTCAGATGTTCCAATTCCTGGGGTAGACTCTCTGCGTCAGAGATAGTGCGCGCCCTATGTACTAGAGTTTCAAGTACCCCATTCCTCTGTGAAGGGTGGTGGCAGCTGTCTGCGTGCAAATACAGATCAGTGTGCGTTGTCTTCCGATACACCCCATGACCTAGGGTGCCGTCAGCCCTTCTTTTGACCAAGACGTCAAGGAAAGGTAATTTACCCTCCGTTTCAGTCTCCATAGTGAATTTGATGTTGGGGTGTAAGGAGTTTAGGTGGGTAAGGAAGTCAAGGAGTTTATCCATACCATGTGGCCAGATGACGAACGTGTCGTCTACGTAACGGAAAAAGCAAGTAGGTTTCCATACGGATGACGACAGGGCTTCCTCCTCGAAGTTCTCCATGTACAAATTCGCTACCACCAGTGAGAGTGGGCTACCCATGGCGACTCCCTCCGTTTGTTTGTAGTATTCTCCATTAAAAAGAAAATACGTGGAAGTCAAGACATGCCTAAAAAGTTCAGTGGTCCTCTCGTCAAACTTCTGACTAATCAATTCTAGTGACTTTCGCAGGGGTACCCTCGTAAACAAGGAAACGACGTCAAAACTCACCATGATACCAGAACAGTAGGTGTTCGCCATCCTAAGAGAGGTAGGAATTGGAGAAATAATTATCAGAACCAACAATGGCATCCAAATGATAGTAATTTTGTTCCGAACAAAATTATGCAGGTAAGCAACAGTTCGGAAAGCAATGCTGTGCCAGTTAACTATAATGGAAATAAAGGAAACAGTAGTAGGCCGAGGCAGGAAAACTAGATCCCGTCTATGAGGACACTGGCGCTCACCAGGCGGTTACTTTTCCTAAGCCAGTAATTACAGTAATTGGTAAGACAGATCAGAATACTCAGACTGAACATGTGGATGAGGGGTCGGTAGTATCTAAGGATACAGCAGAAATATTAGATCACTCACAGTATTTAATAGATACCATGTTAGAGACGCTTTCTAAGTGGGAAGAGAAAGAGAAGGCGCAGCAGTGTAACGGTATGGAAGAGCTACAAAATACTGAATTGTCAGGTGAAGAAGCAGAAGAAATTCATGCTTATATTTACGATGAGGATGATGTGCTCTTATCTAAAGTGCCTGTGCAGGATCTTGATACTGTACTAATAGATTTAGGACAGGAGGTAAGTGAGAATGTAGGGGATAGCCTGTTTTTTTGGGGGTCGATGAACCCGGTAGCCGTGACCTGTTGTCACTGGAGAAGGAACCCGACGATAATAGTGAAAGTGGTTTAGCTGTAACTAGTGTTGTGCCCGGTCTGGAGGCGCAGAATCGCTCAGACTACAGTAACTTGGGCCATGTGCAGCAAACTAAATGTAATGAAGTCGTGCGGTGTTTCGATTTGAAATTAATAGACCGACTGGAAAAGGCACCTGAAAATGTAATTCAGGAAACCCCTACACACTTTGACCTAAATGTAATGAAGACAGATGTCGATCACTTTAGTTGGAGACAAATCCAAAAGAAACTATTGGATGAGTTTGAGGAACCACCTGCACATACTAGAATAAGCTACCCTATAATAATAGTGAATATGTTGGGTATCAATGTACGTTGTCTCTTAGACAGTGGAAGTGAGGTGAGTTTGATATCTCAGCCCTTCTTTGATGCATTACCTGGTAAAGACAAGCTTACAGTAATGAGGGTATCAGGACTAAGAATAATTGGTGCTACTGGCAAGATGTCAAAAACGGTAAAGCAAGAAGCTTTGCTGCCCTCTGATATTAATGGTAGTTTAAGTGATCATCCATGCTTAATTGTAAATAATCTCAGTATTGAGGTTTCAATTGGCATAGATTTCTTGTCAAAATATCAGTGTTGTTGACTTTGAAAGAAGCCAGCTAAAAATGGTCTTGCCAATAACCGGAGTAATTACGGTACCTTTTATTGATAAACATGTAGTAACTAATGATGAAACTTGAGAGCTGCCTATACGAGTTCTGAAAAATAGGAGATATTGGGACGAAGGTGTTAATCTTAGTAAAAGTAAGTTAAACACAGACGAGAAGAAGTTAAGGGCTAGGGCAAATATAAGAAAAAGAGCATTGGAAAGGAAGAAGCGTCATGACGCAAAAGCTGTACCCACCAGTTTTGAAATAGGTCAGTTAGTCCTTGTCAAAACCAAGGAAAAATCAAAGAAAATAAATGCAGAAACAAAGAAATTTATGTTCGTATACCAAGGACCTTCCAGGATCATAGGAAAACCACAGGCCAATGCATATAGGCTAGAGTACCCTAAGAGTAAAAAGCTATTAGGTCTCAGGAACATGATCGACCTAAGAAGTTCATAGGTAGTGAATGAATTCTGTAGGGAGGAGGTTGTTCTGTAATCTCTACATAGTGTGGCAGCTGTGCAGTCCCAGCTGTGTGAGATCTTCTTTCCTTTTCAGGTCTCACTCATTCTCCATCTTTCCTATCCACCAAAATTTCGGCTCTTACTCTCATATACAAAAATTTTCCGTCATGGCTATTAAGCCATGAGTTCTGTAACCATTCTATCCACCGATTAGTGAAGAAAATACCTAATGTGGCATAAACAATAGAGAAGTATGACGTAATTAAGATACAAATGTATCTGAGTAACAAGTATGTATAGAACCCTGGTAATATTATAAGTACAAAGTTGTTGTTTTATTGGAAATGGTCCACCAACAGTAATTTAAAAAGATATATAAATTTGTGTACAAGCAGGATCTGAAGTGGCAGTGAAACCTATCGTATGCTGTAGAGCTAACTAATTAATAGTAAAAGAGATTGCTTAGTGTTATGAAAAATATGCAGATAAGTTGTAAAAATGAACTCACCTTGTGTAGCAAGAAATGGCAGTGTAATAGAATTGAACAGCGTTTGTGGATGAGACGTGAAGGACACGTCCTTGAAATATTTATAAGGTTGGAGCTGGCCGTTATTTGGTGTAGTGTGTGACAGAACACACCTACACATATTGAGGTTATGAGTTGGAGGCGTTAATGCGACCATAGGTACCCTTATGTTAGATGAGACAGAGCAGCTCATGGTGTCCTATAGGTTTAAGGAATTTAGCATTACCCTCGTCCATAATTACTTAATGCATTTTAGTGGTAGGTCGAGAGAGACTACCTGTGGTTTCAACGTCCGATCGAGTGGAAATGGATTGCCACATGAGCAAACTGATCAGCTGCAATACACTATAGATATGAAATAAATGTGCTATCCCATGCGTTAAATGTTAATAGAGTGAGTGTTAAATAAGTACATACACTAGCAACATAATTGAGTAACATAATGGCAGACGTGAAACATTATTTATAGCTCAGCATAAATACACTTCGATGCAGTAAGTACATAATTGTAGATGTGGAACTCACACAGCAGCAGAGGACCAATGAGTGGATTTAGTAGTCAACTAAACGTAGTGTGTTTTGAACACTCAGAACTGTACTATTACCACAAGTTACTCACATGTACAAAGAAGCTGAGAAGACAATTGCTAATCAAATATACTCATACTATCTCTAAGAATAAGGTAATCGAAGATGAGTCAGTTACGTAAATAAAAAACAGATTTGTCAGAAATGTACCGAGCATTGGTTCAGTGTTCCGGCCCAGAAATAATAAACTGAGATTAAATAGGATTTATGATTGTATGCCTTGAGCATCAATTTTCTCTAGTATGTGACTAACGGCGTTTTGAGCCATTTGTTTATCGATTTTATGACAGTTAAGTAACCGCAAGAGTAAAATTGAAAAAGTTCTGTTAACTTTGTTCCAGTAACATATTGAAAGATAAAATGTATATATCCCCATTTCATTGTGACCCACCCTTAGATATTAAGTGAACAGAGTCTGAGGCACTCTTTTTGTTTGTTCTACAGGACAAACCAGATAATGGCAGCCTGGTAGCTGCGTGAAAGCGTGGAGTGACTTGGACACAACTCACAGTGACCCCTCCCCTTTCCCCATGTAATTTAGAGTGAACATGAAGGATGCACACCATAGCAACTTCCCCTCCTCTACTTTTGTGAATGGAAGTGTAGAACGCCAGCCAAAGCTGCTACAACCACGTGTGTAAAAATGAAATTATCATGATTTGTGAAATTTTCTTTCAGGTTTAGAAACGACTGCTAAGATATAATTATCTGTTTATGTATCATGAATAATTGTGTTATTTTCTTTGAATTTGTGTATGTAAAAATGTATTTAATGGATTTAAGATTTTCATAATTTTACATATTTTATGTGTTTGTCTGTCTAAGGCAATATGTATGCCAAAGTGTTTCACTGGTTTTGCTTAAATTTTGAGTAATAATGTTGCTTAAGAGGCAGTGAACATGCCAGCAATTTAAATAATTGAAGTAGGTAATAAGTTTTCTTTTAATATTTCTATATGTTTACATTTCAATTTTGATTTTCATAGGGAGTTAAGCTGTACTCTTGCTTCCCTTTTTGTAATTATTTTTTTTCTTTTCTCCATTTACATTTAAAAAAATTAAGTAGAGGGTGATGTAGGGAAGCAGCCTACTCACGCCTTATAAAATTCACATCAGTCTTTCCACTGTGTGCCAGCCTAGTCCGTTGTAACTAGCTCTGACGTCATAAATGTTGCACAATACTTTAAAAATCAAGTAAATAACCTGAAACGTTTCTAGCGTGTCAGGAGTAATACTAAATCAATATGTGTTGAATATCAGTTCAATAACTTTAACCATTTTCGAAATTTGGATGGTTTTCTGTAAAAATCATTGGCACAACAGAAAAGAGCTAGAAACTTAAAAATTTATATTTAGATTCCTTTTTCATAATAATTTAGCAGAAACAGTATTCTGGATCTCACAAATTAAAATTTTAGTTGAAATTCATGATTTTCTGGTTTTTGACTTAAAAATTAAGGAAGCAAGATAGATTAAGTAGGCGAATAAATAAAGCTAGGATGTTTAAATTTAAGTAGAAGGGAGATCCGCTATAATCATAAAGATGTGAGAAGTTTCAACAGAACAACTATAAAACTATAGCTATAGCGTATCTCCAAAGAGCAAGTTCAGAGCTCGTCTACTGCGTGTAGTGTAATTAAATTAATTCTCTCGCCCAAAATATTTGACTTAGTCACATCAGACTTTTATTATGATTACTTACCTGTGTGCTGATTGCACATTTAAATTGAGAGCTTCATCGGCCATCAGCAAAGGAAGCAATGATTTATTCAATAACTTAAAGTGGTGCATTACTAGCCCAGCGGCTAGTCGGGAGAGCGGATTTGATCAGGCGTTCCTTAGCCGTCCGCACCGCGGCTTTATACATAAGAACGCTGCGCGAGAGAGTAAGGCCCCAGTTCTCTCCAGACGCTGAATAGCGCACCACCTGTGCCGGGAGTCGCGTCGCGTAGGTATCATTGCTATAAACAGCCTCAGATGCCGTAATAAGTTACTCGGGATACGCGTAACCATGAAATCGTTTTCGAGTGAAGTGTTAATTCTGGGATGACTTTAATGATCTATCTTCAATTTGCGTATGTCGTATTTTCATGTGCCGTCGCGGGACAGACATTCTACCATTATTTAGTGTGGCGTTTGATGAACATTATCATCAAATTATGGCGAGCATTCACTTAAACATTTAATTTGAACAGTTATAGTTGCATCAGCGCATTAGACTCTGAACTGTTCTGGTAGTTGGATTGTGTGGATTCTTTTTGGTCTGTGACTTTCAGAATATAGTGAACATTTTAGAGAGAATCGTTTTTGATTATGAATCCCAGACAATCTCCTAATTCCTCAGAGCTATAAGCTGTAGCTATAAATGTATTTCTCAGATGAAGTGGGCACTAGGAATTCTAATTACAGGCTTCACGTTTTGCTAATCACTTTCTGGTTGCCAATATTGTAGTTAGAGAGCCAGTGTTGAGAACGACAAACAACAGCATTAAATAAATAAAAAAAATACAAAACATTTAAATAACAATTATTCCACCTGCCACCCCACATTGTGTTTGTTCTGTTAACACAATGCTGTTTTAAGTTTATTTCATCCCCTGCCATACACCAAAACAGGAACCATATTACACTTTGAGCGCGACTGGACCGCTGACGCGTTCTTCAGAACAACGAATAGCAGAGTACGGAAACAGCTCACAGTGCTCCCACCCAAAACGGCAATTGTGAAGTGATCGGATAATAGCTATTATTTAAAACATGTTTTTTTGGGGGGGCCGCATATAATATGGTGTACGTAGGGGTACAAAATTTTTAAATCTGCCACTGATTTTAGAGCGTCGATGGTCAGAGGAATTCCTGAGCTTTCACACTACAATGCAAGTCAACGTCGAAAGAACGTCGAGGCGTCTGGTTCATATAATACTCACCAGAGGCGCTATTTCGTAGTTCATGGTAGATCGTCATGAAATGCCGAAATTTAGTTTAAAGCAGTTTGTAATGATTGCTATTGCACATGATGATGTGGAACAGAGAGAGACAGGAATCTGGATTTGAAAAATGTTTTAAAAATCGAGACTGTGAATGAAAGTTCCACATTCTTTACAAGGAGCTGGAAGAGAAGGAGTCTGGAAAAAACGACATTTTGTCAATGAAGTGTGTGATTGATTATTTTGAAAATTTTTTTGTTTATTTATAGACGCAATCACGTTCCTGTGGCACAGTCATAACCGTTTTCGGCCATACAGTGACCATCTTCAGATTCTATAACAGTACAAAAGAAAATTTATATTAAAACCTAAAAATAAGTGCAATATTTAACCAGGCTTATTAGTAATCTACTGAATTTATGCGAAATACATATAGTTCATACCTAAAGGCGGCATACACTGAACACAGGTTCATGCATTGTCAAACTAGCTATAAAATGTAAAACCCCGGTCTTATATAGATAAAAGTTTGTTAGATTTTGTTCCCCGTCATTGTGCTAGATGGCCGGCCGGTGTGGCCGTGCGGTTCTAGGCGCTTCAGTCTGGAACCGGGTGACCGCTACGGTCGCAGGTTCGAATCCTGCCTCGGGCATGGATGTGTGTGATGTCCTTAGGTTAGTTAGGTTTAAGTAGTTCTAAGTTCTAGGGGACTGATGACCACAGATGTTAAGTCCCATAGTGCTCAGAGCCATTTGAACCATTTGCGCTAGATGCGCGCGTCCTCTATAAGATGGTCTTTATTTTTCAAAAGCCTAAAATATGACAGATTAACTGCTAATATTTAGGTCAAATGTATATAAAATTAAAAATTACAGAACAGATCGTTAAATCAGTGAAATAACATTTCAGAACAAAGAGAAGACATTGCTATAGATGAAAATGGTAGTAGCACTTGTATAGTGTATTTCTGACGCCCGATGGCGCTGTATTTCCAGCTATTGCCTGTTTATGCCGTTGTCCATTAGTACGGCAGGGACGACACGGGCAGGACGACGAGTGTAGTGCTCTGCTATAGGTGGATGGCACGCTCCCCCGCCTTAGAGGATGTTGACATTTACTGCGGCCCGCACTAGACGGTGCAATACTCGACCGCCGGAAGGCTCCATCCTCAGCTGAAACACGTATGTTGTAAAAATGATTCGCTCATGTGAGACGAGACGCAGAGAACCTGACAAACTCCTCAATGAACAGAATGAATTTGCAACAGATGCATACTTCAACATTTACGACGATCTGTTCACCTCAGCGAATCGTTTTTACAAGGTCTTGACAGATTTATTTCAAATTTTTACACAATTCTCTGCTGAACATTCAGACGGAAATGGACATACAGAGGAGGACGGGAAGATTGACAGAGAGAAGGGTAGGAGGTTATGCACAAAGAGGTTGGGGAACGAGGAGACGTATGAAGAGATTGGGGGGGGGGGGGGAGAGAAAATGGGTAGAGAAAGGATGGCATGGAATTTAGGATGTATATGCAGTTGCAAACCATTGCAGGATTCGCTAGTCTACAATAAACCAGTAATATAATAAAACAATTCTGAATATACTGATGACCTGAGAAAAATAAGGTGCATCCAATGAAACAACAATATTTTCAATATCTGAAAAATACAGAAGTTAATAACTTACAGTGACTAAATATCGTCACAACAAACTAGAATTAACAACCTTTAAACAGTTCATGCGATTTCACCAAACAATATCTCAGATGATATGATTGTAATACAGCCGTCATCCCTGAAACCTGCACATCTGCATCTATTTCATTCATTAATTTATTACATTTTTATAGACTTTTCATTGTGCAAATTTTGTCATAACGTCATATCCTCCATAATGACACATCAACTGAATGCAGCATGAATACCTCATATCAAACCATGCTTGTGGTAAGTATTTTATGAATATTTCGCCAATAACTTTACTTAATTGCTGAGTCATTTGATATTAAAAATCTTGGTAATTTAAAAGTGGTCAACTGCATGCGTTGGCTGACAACCACTGAAAAAGAATACCAAAAGACGCTTCTATCAAGCAGACATAAATAATTGTTGAAGCATTATCTAACGACAATTTGTTGTATTTAACATAAGCGCACTTGTGCAAGAATCCTGGCTTATTTATTCATGAACAAATATTTATTTAAGTTTAATGTGAATAGTTTGTGTGTGGCCAAATGTTTACAACATTTCTTTATTTAAATATTGTTATAGTATGCTGCAGGAAGAAGTTAGTACAGCTGGGAAGATGAGGTCGATTTTGATCACATGATGGCATATGTCATATGGGGGGACGATAGATGTACTGGTAATAGTTTCAACCTCATCCCGCAACAGATAGCATAGGAGCATAGCTACCACAGCGCCATCTGTGTCTGTCCTGTAGAAGGGAATGCTCACAGCCAGAAGGCTCAGTGTGGTACAAAGGTGTGAAGCGAGCAGGTAACCATGCCACGGAGATGCATTCGTGATTCCTACAGCCAATTGGGCGAGTCTGAAAGGAGTCAAACTGTTGCCTCCCGACTGACGGTTCTGTCCTTTTGGAGAACTGCCACGCAAGTGGGACGTGTTGGGTCAGTTGTGCAATGACACTGGTGTCGGTGGTCACGTGGACATTCCCACACCCAAAGACGAGGTTCTGGACGTCCATACCGCTCAGACGCCCTCCAGTGTCGTCATACTTTAAAGGCAGCAGTGGCAGATCGTACAGCTACGACAGTACATAAACGGCTTGTGAGACCAGATGTGTCAACACAAACTGCTGCGAACTGGTTATTAGCCGTGGAACTAGGGGCAGGCACACCTCTAGCCTCTCTTTCACTCACGCCACAGCATCGACGTGCATAGCTCGAATGGTGCCGCCAGAGGATCACTTGGAAGATGCAATGGCGTTCTGTGGTCTTCAGCGCTGAAAGCAGATTCTGCCTCTAAGCGAGTGGTGGTCGTCAGCGTGTACAACGTAGACCTGGTGAGCGATGTTTTGTAGGATGCATTCGTCCAAGATGCACTGGCCTGACCCTAGGCCTGAAAATCGCCTCTTTGCGACAGAAGAGCAAACGTGTAACATTATTGTGTCAGGTCGTGTTAAAGTCCGCCGATAGCATTCTTACATGTAACAGCTATGTCAGACGGTATTTTAAACTCCAGTTTCAGATGGTCTGGGGTGCGATAAGCTACAGCTCGTGTTCACCTTTGGTGCTTCTGGAGGAGACACCAACCAGTTCTCGGTACATGTAGGATGTTACTAGACTCGTTCTTTTGCCGTGCTTGCAGCAGAAAGGTGATGTATTTTCACAACAGGATAATGCACGCCCGTGAAACTCAACGTGCTCTGCATGATGTACAGCCACTTCCCTGGCCAGCACAATATCTGGACTTGGCCCCTGTTGAACACAAATGGGATACGATGGGACAAGAAATGACTCATGCGACTCGTCGACCAACAACTCCTATGGAACTACGTGAAAAGGTCGAGCAAGTGTGGCATAACGTATCCCAGGACAGTATTTACCATCTGTATGGTCAACTGGATGCCAGAGTGGGTGTCTGTACTGCCGCCTGCTGATGCTACACCACATGTTAATATCGGTGTTTTAGCATGGGTCGATTCCTGTACCTTAGAAGAACTTGTTTTAAAAATGCAGTGCTTGTCAAAAATTTGGAAAGGAAACCACAATTGTTGGAAACGAAGGTAATAAAAAGTAAGAGTAAAATGGGGTATAATTTTAACTGGCACAACCATACAGAGGGCGCAAGAAATAGGCTATCGTAAAATTTGTAGAGAAATTTGACGAAGATGATAGGGTGCTGAAAAGTTTATTTTGAGAAAGGGCAGTGAATGATGGAGTTAATGTATTTTCGTTGGGAAATTCTGTGATCAGAAGAGAGCCTGAGATGGATCTCAATTTGTTGGAGGTGAAATGTATAATGAATTCTGATGAGATACTATTCAGCAACACCTACTATGGGAATGTAAGTGAAAATGATGAAGATGACTTTATATCGACAGATATATGTGAATATATCCGTAAATGTGGTTTAGTTGTAGTCTCATGAAGTGGAGATGAATTTTGTGGTGTATCGACGGAAGTATGTGACGATAGTTGCGGGGGCGGAACAGCAATATTCTCATCAGCTGATGATGAATTTTATTTTGTATCATGGAAGTGGGTGATATATTGTTAAAGGGAGGTAAAGTGATGTTTTAGGTGCTGAAGTTGCGAAGATTGATGCTACTGATTTAGGTATCTCAGTGGAAGGAATTGGTGCATTTAGTTCTACTGGTGGAAGTGAACGTTATTTAACAGATATCTCTGATGTCGTCTACATAAGTTGTTGATGTTAGAGTAGAACCCTTTTTATTAAATCTTCATGTGTTTTTATTTATTATTTCTGTTTCTTTTGTTATTGCGTGATTCTGGCCGATGTGTAAACTATTTGACTGCAGGATCACAGTGATAGGTTATTATTTGCACCGAGTTAGCTGCTGGGCATGAAAGCAGTCGTTTGTGATTCGATCCTACAACATTATCGAACTATTCATTTTAAACAGGGCCCAATTACCTAATGTGCAACCGAGCGAGGTGGCGCAGTGGTTAGTCACTGGACTCGCATTCGGGAGGACGACGGTTCAATCCCGCGTCCGGCCATCCTGATTTAGGTTTTCCGTGATTTCCCTAAATCACTCCAGGCAAATGCCGGAATGGTTCCTCTGAAAGGGCACGGCCGACTTCCTTCCCCATCCTTCCCTAATTCGATGAGACCGATGACCACGCTCTCTGGTCTCCTTCCTCAAACAAGCAACCAACCAAGCAAGCAACCAACCTAATGTGCGAACAATATCATGTAAAGTCGCAGTTGATTTGTTCATATGGGACACTGGTTAGAGAAGCTACTACTCAGCGAAATATCCATTTGGTAAAGCTGCGAACTGTACTGTGTTTTGTGTACATTAACACATTTCTTTACTTGTGTAATAAAGCTTGTTTCATCCAAGTTCTCTTTGGCGTATACTTTAAGCAATATGATACTTCGTGAATTTTGTGGTGATGGAAAAACACACTTTCCGTCCAACCCAAACTCTCAGTTTATCGCATACTCCTCAATAGCGTCACTGTCCATTTATCTCATTTCCAGCAGTATTTCCTGTATTCCCACAAGAGGTTCGGACCTTATTCTACGTCCATAACAGGGATACCACAACAGGAAAGTTAAAGGATGTATACCATACATATGTGAAGTCTGTTCTGTTGGACATGTCCGACAGAACAAATACCACTGTTTTTGATACAGCGGCCGTAAATATCGATATGTACGTAAATGTGATCCATTCACTGTAAATTATCAATCTGTCAATCTGTATACACAATGATCACACACAATATGTACGTTTTTGGACATATCATGGCATTATGCTTCTGTGAAGGAGATACTGATATCTACTAAACCAATACTAAGCTTCTGAAAATGAAAAATTAATTTGTCGAAACCACTAAAGCGTGATAAAAGTATCTGTGTAACATGCGACTGCATTTTATTCTGGAATACGATAAGCACTGGGCGAGTATGGTCCTTCCCTGGCTTGAAAACTGGGCCATGGATGACCTCCATCTATGAGCAGAGCAATTTTCTTGTTTTCAGGTTAGGCTGAGCAGCATGAGGAGGATTACCTTCGCATTCCCTATGAGATGCCACAACACAGCGTAACACACCGTGTCATGACCAGAACATGTGTCAAGAGCTGAAGACAATGTTTGAACCAGCTGCCCATGGAGAGATGTCTCAAGTTGTTGGAGCTATGGCCCAAGTGTCCCTCTTTGTAATAGCTCTATGACGATAGATCGTGGCCTATGTTGACTGTCAGTTCTACAAAATGCTCCATCTTACCTGGGCTGCCTCGTTGTGTGGTCTGGACGCTTCCATTGCTCGCTACGCTATTGACTCGACAATTCTCACTTTTCCCAGAAATCCTCCTGATGGTCTCCAGTACCAATGTGAACCATTTCCAAGATTTCACGCCTGATGTCTTCTTTCTCTGCTTTATAATTCGTCATCATTTGGTCCTCTTTACCTGAAAAGATGTATTGTTCTGGGCAAGGGTACAGCTGGCATTCATATACGGTCTAACCCAAGTGGAACTGATGTAGTATGCCGCAAAAGGGAGTAATGACAGGACAGCTCACCTCATAGAAGCAGGATGCACGGCGACAGGGTGGTGGGTGGGGAGGTGGACAGCGTGGACGGGCACATAATTCAACTGAGGACTGCGAATAACTGAGGAAAATAAGAGCGAACAATAGGATGCTGTGGCTTTTATAGACTCACTGTCCGAATTTTCCATCGACCAAGGCCTCCACCACCTGGCTGCAGGTACTAGTGCCAGTGGGGTGAACTTAAAGAACCCCCCAGACTCTTCCGTAGCCTAAGCCAAAGGCAAGCATCCCCTAGAGTTGGCAAAACGTGTCGAAGTAATGCCGAAGGCAGCGGAGGAGTGAAGTATTTGGGGCCGTCGACGCCAGGCTGTCAGGACTGTACATTTTCCCTCTGCCTAACAGCCGAAATTGGCGCCCTTTCTACCATACTAAGCCTTCTGAGGCAGATTTCTCACCCTTATTTTCAACAATGCAGTTTACTCAAATATTTGTTGCAGTGGACACGCACCTCATGTCAAGGTATTAGAAGTGGTTAGTTAGTTAGTTGGTTGCGTGTTCCATTGATCTGTCACACGGTACAGAAGCCGTTATGATGTGGAGCGTGTCAAGAGCACAAGAAATGCACATATGAAACAAGATTTTTTAGTATATGTATATTACAGTACAGTGTTAATGATTAATGTTTCTATTATTTACCTCATTCCCTTAAATGGCACAACATGCATATACTATATTTATTTATTCCTATTCAAGAATTCGTCTATGGTATAGAAGGAGTTGTCAAGGTGATATGATTTCAATTTATTTTTGAAGCTATTACTGCTGCCTGCCAGACATTTTATTTCGTCTGGTAATTTGTCCAAAAATTTTATAGCAGCATATTTCACCCCTTTCTGTGCCAAAGATAGGTGGAGTAAAGGATAGTGTAAGTATTTCTTTTTTCTGGTATTATAATCATGAATGTCACTGTTGTTTTTAAACTGGTCCATGTTGTTGAGAACAATTTCATTAGTGAGTAAGTGTATTGTGTGGCTGCTGTATGAATACCCAATCTTTTAAAAAGATGCCTACAAGACATGTGGTTATGAACCCCACACATTATTCTAACTACTTTCTTTTGAGCAGTGAATTCTTTTAGTCTAAGTGTTGAGTTACCCCAAAATATTATTACATATGACATCAGAGAGTGAAAGTATGCAAAGTATGTTAACTTACTAATTTCTATATCTTCAAAATTGGAAATTATTCTGATTGCAAAAACTGCTGAACTTAGTTGCTTTAGAAGATCCAAAATATGAATTTTCCAATTAAAATTCTCATCTATATATACACACAAAAACATAGTATGCCCTACGCTGTCTACTGACTTCTGTTGATGTGTTATATTTATTGAAGGAACTGTGCTTTTTGCAGCAGAAAATTGGATGTACTGTGTTTTTTTCAAAGTTTAGAGCAAGCCCATTTGCAGAAAACCAATTAATGACTTTGCCAAAGACCATATTTGTATTATTTTCAATTGGAGTTTCTTTTACTGGATTAATAATGACGCTTGTATCATCAGCAAACAGTGTCAGTTCAGCTTCTTGTTTCTGATATGAAGGAAGGTCGTTCACATATATCAAGAATAGAAGGGAACCCATGAGTGAACCCTGTGGAACACCTAATGTTATTTCACCCCAGTTGGATGAAGTGGCAAACTTATTTAAATCACTTCACCCATATAAAGAAACTTTATGTTTCCTGTTCTGTAGGTATGACTTAAACCACTCGTATGCTATCCCATTTATACCACAGAATTGTAATTTCTGTAACATAATGTCGTGGTTCACACAGTCAAAATCTTTGGACAAGTCACAGAAAATTCCTATTGGTGACATTTTAATATTTAAAGACTCTATTGTGTGGACAGTGAAACTGTATATTGCTGTCTCAGTGGAACAGCATTTTTGAAATCTGAACCGTGATTTGCTAAGTATCCCATTACTGTTGAGATGGCTAACGACTCTTGAGTACATTGTTTTCTCGAAGATTTTTGAAAATGCTGTGAGCAAGGATACCGGCCGATAATTATTGACGTCTGTGGTGCACCCCTTTTTGTAGAGAGGCCTGTCAATGGCATATTTTAACCTGCCTGGGAAAATACCTTGAGTTAGTGATGCATTACATATGTGACTCAGAACATCAGCTGTAATTGCTCCACATTATTTTAATATCTTATTAGAGATGTCATCTCCTCCAAAAGAACATTTATTTTTCAAAGATTTAATTATTATACTTATTTCACAAGAGGTTGTTAGGTGAAACTTAATCTGACTAAAATGTTTCAAAACTGACTCTTCCATGGAATAGAGTTTTGTGTGGTGTCTAGCTGTTCTGGCGATTTACAACTAATATATTAAATTGACTGATTAATGTCAACATTTAACTTGTAACTTTTCAAGGTGACTGTGGCAGCCACTCTTTCACAGTCATTTTAGAGACGATGAGCTACAATCTCCAACTCCTAGAATCATGGATTGGGGAGCTACTGAATATAACAACAGTACACTGACCGTTGAAGGGAGCCTGAATGTAAACCCTGTTGTCATTCCTCATCACTGTCTACCAAATGGCATATTGCAACACGATAATGCAAGACCCCACACTGCAGTTCACCCCACGAACGCTTTGAGAAATATATTGGTCTCAGAGTGGACTGCCTGCTCCCTGATTTGTCGCGCGCAGAAAATGTCGGGGATATAATGGGAAGTTGTATTCTTTCATACTAGCCTTCAGCCAGCAGTCTCCATGAACTGACACTGTGTTTCAAGAGTACCAGAAATTCCTCAGAATATCTGCTTCCATGCCACAGTGAATACAAGATGAACAGTATATGTGCCTGTCGAGATCACACCCATACTGATGTTGATGAGGGACATCAGTTCAGAATGAAGTGAAAGTTTAAATATTGGGTAACCCTTAAGTGATGAACATCTCCGCAGAGTTTGGTAGGTATTGGACTTTTGCTTCTTGGCGTAATACTATCCGTTACCGTTAGTGTGGTGTAGTCTGGCAAGAACCACACACGTCTGAGCAGTGTTCCAGTAAATACAGGCAATCCAAGTGTTTCATATACAACAACTTTCGTAGATAAACTACAGTTTCCCAGTTTGCAGTACGCTGGAAGCACACTACAGCGTTGATCGCGTGGGCATACCAACGAAAACACAGACAGCGTCCATGAATATGTTCCAATCTTTGATTTGGAAATTATGCCTCAAAATTTCACAAAAACTGTCAAGAGTATGTACGGTATCTCAGAGAATTGTCTTTCAGGAAAATTGCTTAACGATCCAAAATTGATTAAAGTGCTTGGTATCCTGCGGCGTATGCTGTCTTTATACACAAGACCGCACGTTGTGACGCGTGTGAGTGAGACAGAGAACAGGACCACTCTGCCTGCTCCCTGCGCTTGCTGCTTAAAATTGCGAGTGATGTGTCGTTGCTGGCTCAGCACAGCGCATGATGTGGCAGTCACCCGCAAGTTGCAGGTGACTCACCGTAGGCGTAGGGGCAGACGGCGAGCACAGTAACAGGGGCCAACAGGTCTGTGCTACACATGGGGAAACCTTAGCAGGGCACCGTGCATAGACTTTATCGCTGATTGAATACATACGTATTCGATCAAGGGGCTGGCTGGCTTGTAGTTGAACAAACTGTGCTTTGATTTCTGTTTACCTAACTATCCGAACATGACAGCTATGTAATCAGACTAGAAGACATTTGTTGGAGACTAGGCATATAGTTAATAAAAGTATAAGCCCGATATACCGCTAGTTCGGATATGACGCGGTATAAAGTATGTCATCCAAAATAAAGTATTATTTATGAATAATTTTTGCACGCTCAGTATATTTTATAAACTTGAAAAAAAATGTTATTATAGTCTGCATGTAGTCTTTCTGCATTACAATTTACTGCTGCAGCCTCCAAGGTTCTCTAAACAATAACCAAAATAGATGGCTTTAATTAAACTCAATTTTTAGTTTGTCTTACCAACACACCAGGATTGTTGCTGGACAGAAACTTTTAACACACATCTCACGGCTAACACTGTGACGTAGGCAACAAAGTGACTATGCAGTGCTTGGCAGTAATCGAAATGAGCACAACCATCATGTCGATCATTAATTATTCTTTCATTGTTTAGGTTTTTGAGTGCTTGTTGCGAGGTCACAGAAACGGAAATCGTATTCTGTGAGTGATAAACTAAAAGTTATCGATTGTGTGAAGAAAGGTGAAACTAAAGCAAGTTTTTCACCCGAAGGAAAAATCAGGGGATTGGTGAAAGAAGAGAATAAGCTTAGAAGTTTTGTGAACACAGTTGAACATGATGTGGGAATGGACAGATAAAGGACTAAATTAGGGAAAGATAGTGAACTTGACCTCTAGGTGGTTTTTAATAAAGAGACTTGAAAGTGTGTCACATTCCGCGCCAGTTATTAAAACCCAAGCTGAATAATTTCTCTCTGATTTATGTGTCAACAAGGATTTTATAGCTTGCGGCGGATGGTTTTAAGGATGTAAATGTCGCTATGCAATTCTCCAAACGACCGTTTACGGAGAAGCGAGGTCTTTTTTAACGAGAGTGAATCTGCTTCAGAGTTTCCCGAAATTCTACACAAAGTAATGATAGATGAAAACTTAAGTTATTATCAAGTGAATAAATGTGATGAAACAGTGCTTCATTATTGTTTGCTACCAACGAGAACTCTCATTACAAAAAAATCAGGAAATAAGACGGCTTTGAAATTGAATAAAGGCAGAGTAACCCTCCTCTTTGTCACAAATAAATCGGGCAGCCATAAGCTCAAACCTTTATGCATAAGTAAAAGCAAAAGCCGGAGGTGTTTCAAGTATGTATACACATCATCATTACAGTTCACTTACAGGTATTCAAATAGTGCTTGGATACATATGACACTTTCACCAGTTGGTTTTAAGAACAGTTTATTCCGACAGTGAGAAAACATCTACGGTCACTTAAGCTGAGAGATGGAGATCTAAAAATCCTTGATTGCTCTCCAGCGCATTCAACTGCTGATGTGCTGCAATCAGAAGGAAAAATAAAAACTTTGCCTTTGAGAAAAAAACACGACGGCACCAATTCAGTCGCTGGATCAGGGCATCATATGAACATTTAAGACTTACTATCGCCGTGAGCTGGTGAACTGCTCACTTCAATAGTGCATTCGCATGAGAATATGCAAATGTTCTTGAAATCCGTAAATCTTAAAGTGTGTTGCTTACTCAGTAGCCCTGGCGCGGCAAAGCATCCGTCCCGACCACCTTTGGGAATTATTAGAACAAGTGTTACATCTAAGAAAATGCAAGAGGAGAACCACGTAGTGACATAGATTTTAACAGCAATGACATTCAGTCTGCATGTGATGTTCTACAGAGCAATATTGAACTGTTGTGTAGTCGTCGACAATGAAGAACCGATTTCGGAGTTCATCATGACAAGGGCATTATTGATGCTGTTCGAAATGAGTTTAGTTAAGCAAACGAGGATGAGGATGATGAAGCTGAAGATACATATGAGGTATTGGATAATACCAATAAAGTGATTGCGTGGATGTAGCGACAAAATGAAGCAAACCGAATTGAATTGTTGCACCTGATGAGAGTAAAACAATACACACTAAAGAGACTGCGCGAAATGGCCCGCCAGAGAAAGCTAAATGAGTTATTTAAAGCAGTAGAATGATGTACTGTAGCTTGCAGGTATTGTAGTAAATTATCATATGGTATTTGATAGTATACTTTATACAGGGTGAGTCACTAACTATTGCCACCTAGAATAGTTCCGAAAGTATCGTAGTAGCTGAAAAGTTTGTAGGACAAATCTTGCATGGCACAACGGGGGCCATAATATGACGTTGAGTTTTTGCTGCTAGGTGGGGTCGCGTCAGAGATATGAAGGTCAACTTTTTCTTTTTAATGGAATGCTATAGTGTGGTACTTATTTTCTGACAGCAGCTATCGAGACGAATCCAATGATGTGTAACAGTAAGGTCGTTGAAGGTCAACGAACGTCAAAAAGGTGGCATGAACGTCCATTTACAGAAAGTGTGTGAAGTGATGACCAATGGTATCAATTCGGTGCTGCACTCTTCTTATCATGGATTGAGTGGTATTCTTTATCAACTCGGCACTTATCGAAGCACATGCTCTGACAATTCCCTCTTGTATATCGTGCAAATAGTAAATATTCGCCGAATACGTCGTATCCATCTAACATGCCATTGACATGTAAACGCCATTCAACGGTTTCCCAATACAACAATATTAGGAGCGGTAAGACTAGTAGCGTCGAATCAAGCGAATGTGAATGATGTATTCCTTCGAAGAACATGTCGATATGCTTCTCATTTACTTATACACTGAAAAATATCCTCAACGTACTCACCATACGCATCGTACATTTAAATATGTGTATATAAATTGAGAACAACTGGATCTTTAAAGCATTGGAAACATATCAGGCAAAGGAAACTTACTAACGAGGAAACGGAAATTGGTACTCTTGCCACTGTGGTTCGAGCTCCTTGTGTTGGTTCGCATCAAATCGCAAGGGAATCTGGCATGAGCCATAGCAGTGTTGTTCGTGTTCTATATCACCATAAATTCCTTACCATATCAGTCTCCACCAAGAATTAACTGGTATGGATTGTATGCGTCGCATTGAATTCTGCCAATGGGCTCAAGTTCAGATTCAGAGGGGTCACACATTTATTAATTTGATTTTATTTACTGACGAAGCTACATTCACGAACCATGGAAATGTTAATTTGCATAACATGCATTACTGGGCAACTGAAAATCCCTGTGGGTTGAGGCAAGTTGCACACCAAAAAACGTGGTCAGTGAATGTATGGTGTGGGATTCTGGAGGAAAGAATTATGGCCTCCTATGTCATTGAAGGAAATCTTAATGGTAGGAAGTACACCACATTCCTACAAGAAACATTAGGTCTGTTATTGGAAGAAATACCTTTAGGAACAAGGGACAAAAAAATGGTTCAAATGGCTCTGAGCACTATGGGGCTTAACATCTACGGTCATGAGACCCCTAGAACTTAGAACTACTTAAATCTAACTAACCTAAGGACATCACACAACACGCAGTCATCACGAGGCAGAGAAAATCCCTGACCCCGCCGGGAATCGAACCCGGGAACCCGGGCGCGAGAAGCGAGAACGCTAAACAAGGGACAGAATGTGGTATCAACACGATGGGTGTCCGGCACATATTTCGTTAATGGCTAGAAATGAGTTGCAGAGACAATTCCCAAATCGTTGGATTGGATGCGGAGGAGATGTGCCGTGGCCGGCTCGTTCGCCGGACTTGACACCTTTGGATTTTTTCTTGTGGGGACTCGTAAAAGACATTGTTTATAAAGATGTTCCAACTACACCTGAAGATTTGCGAGAGAGAATGCATGTGCTTCGGTAAGTGCCGATGTGATAAGGAATACCACTCAATCCATGATAAGAAGATTGCAGCACTGAATTGATACCAATGGTCATCACTTCAAACACCTTCTGTAAATGGACGTTCATGCCACCTTTGTGACCTTCGTTGACCTTCAAAGACCTTACTGTTACACATCATTGGATTCGTTTCGATAGCCGCTATTAGAAAATAAGTACCAAACTAAAGCATCCCATTTAAAAAAGAAAGTTAACCTTCATATCTCTGAAGCGACACCACCTAGCAACAAAAAACCAGCGTCATATTATGGTCCCCGTTGTCCCTTGCAACTTTTGTCACACAAACGTTTCAGCTCCTATCATGCTTTCGGAGTTATTCTTGGTGGCAATAGTTAGTGACTGACTCATCCTGTATACTCTGTTGAAACTCGTGTTATCGTTTGGTCGACGTTTGAGTCAAGTTTGTCTAATTGCTGCACTCTGTTTGGTAAATTTCTGAAGTGTTTTACTGCTAATGTTCTTTAAATTTAAATACAGTATATTACTTATAATATTGTTATGTGCTGGTCCTAAATTTCCATACCTAGTTTGTCATTACACGGCTCACTCGATATACCGTGCATACGCTATAAGGCGGGAGTAAAGCATGTTCCATGAGAACCGCATTATATCGGGATCCACTGTACATGCAAATCAAGTTATAGCAGGCAAGGTTTAACCACGCCTCTGACCTACAACGAATCGCGGCTGTGATACCCAGAGCGAAGCAAATTATCGAGAACATTTAATTCGCAAAATAACCCAGAAATATTTCGATAAATTACGAAGGAGCACCTCCACAGCAATGACTACGAAAATCGCTACGCTACGTCCACGTGGCTCCAGACTCGAACCACGAATATAACAGCAGTGTGTGAGCAATATTGTGAGTGATTAAAGACGTAGACAAACAGCGTAAAGCTGTATTCATAAGTGTTCTGTTTTGTGCGACTTATAGTCAGTATTACGCCAAATCAAGGCTCTGGAGAACCGTCAAAAGATGTGGAAATATGAAAGCAAGTGCCGGTATACGTCACCGATATCAAATCGTGCAAGCTCATCTTGTGAGTGAGTTATAATGGGAATAAATGATCGGTCTCCAGGGAATGAGTTTGTCATACCACGACATATATCTATTTACCTGGACTAGCAACATTATGGCGTCCAGGACCTCTCTTACATCTCACCAATCATCCTTAGATATTCTGTTTCCAGTTAACGTTGTAGTGTGCATGGTACATGAGCTACAGACAACAAAAGTTATAGTCTTGAATATTGATATTACAGTACCTCCAGTTTTCTTACATTATGTTACGTATATTTCTCATAAAACAACATTTTCTATGGTAAAGGAATAATATGGTACTAACAGAAATGCGTGGCAGCAGTAAAGACATGATCAAATCTGGAGAACACGTTAACCGACCTGGAGAAGAGCGAGAAGTAATACGGTAATGGTAGCAGAAGCAACAGGAGAAAAAAAAAGAAGAAACAGATACAGACAGGGACGAGGAAAGCTGGGAGATGGATGGCTCTTTAATATTCGGTCACGTAAGAGCGCAACTTGAGTTCCCTTGAATAAATGTGTATTGTACCATAGACCTGTTCCTCCTAGTCCGCTCACTTGTAACTGTTCAGTACTGATTCGTTTACTGTGTCACAAAGAGACGCTAAGGAACTAATGCAACGTTCGAACAGCGAAAACTTGTCATCTTTCGCGTGCAAAGGGTCGCAGTCACAAAATATTGCTAGTTCGCTGAATATACCAAGAAGTAAGGATAAAACGATTTGAGGAGAAAAATCGCATAGAATCTGTCCCTAAAAAAGAGCAGCCAAGAGAGCTATACGGAAGCAAAAGACAATTAATCATAAGGAAGATTAGTCGTAATGCTCTATTAAGTGCACCTAAAACTGCAGTCCATCTGCTGCAAGGATGTGGGATGCAAGTAAGTGCATCAAGTGTCCAGAGGGTTATCAGAAAAGAAGGGTGCAACAGAAGAATGAGAAACAGAATGAATGTGTAAATGAAGTGAGTCAAGGGAAACGCCTCGCGATCGCAAAGGATCACGTTAACAAAGGGTTAGATTATTGGAATGATGTTATATTTGCTGATGAGAGTAAATTCAACGCCTTTTCAGCACACATAATAACTTTGGTGTAGTGAAAACCAAATGACGAGCTACAGGCAAAACATTTACAACCTGTTGCAAAAAACTGGTTCAAATGGCTCTGAGCACTATGGGACTTAACTTCTGAGGTCATCTGTCGCCTAGAACTTAGAACTACTTAAACCTAACTAACCTAACACATCACACACATCCATGTCCGAGGCAGGATTCGAACCTGCGACTGTAGCGGTCGCGCGGTTCCAGACTAGCGCCTACAACCGCTCGGCCACTCCGGCCTGCCAACCTGTTCCAAATCTGTCGGTAGGCATGTAATGGAAAGCAGCTGTATTTCGCGATCTGGTGTGTGCATGAGCATTAAAAAAGAAGGGAGATCTCAACATCATAAAGCAAAGCCCCAAAGCACGTATCATACCTTGTAAAAGAATGGCTTCTTTGTTGCTGTCCCAATCGTTCAACTATCACGTCAGTCACCAGGTCTTAATCCCATGGATAAATTATAGGACGAACTTGATAGAAAGGTCAGGAGAACTAAAATAAACTCAAAATATTTAAGAAGAAGCTGAAGGAGGAATGTGAACTAATTGGACCTAACTACTGTTATAACGGTAGACGAGGTGGCAATAAATACAATCAGCCACCTACAAAAAGGTAATACACCAATAAGTTTATTTATGCTGTGTACACTTAATTATTGTGTAGTACATAACTTTGAAGGTTATAGGTTCTTCTGTGGTGCAGAGCTATGTACAGATGATAGTAATGTTCTGGGTAGAGCCACATAGTCTCGAATGCTTATTCACATATACAAGTATATGAATATTAATAATACTTAGAAGCATCATGCTTCTATGATGTAATATTCCTCACTGCAGCGTTCCACACTAATGTTCATAAGTCTACAGATACACTCGAACTCAGCCAAGCTCTGAATCGCAGCTGCTTAAAAGGATGCGCCGACCAGTCAGCGTCTCGTGCAGTAATATGTTACGTCTGCGTCCTCTGGTGGCGTATTTGCGTGGCGCCCCGGGTCGGAAACAACGAGCAATGGGAGGCCGGCATCGCCCGGAGACGCACTGGAGGGAGATTCCCAAATACCGTCTTTCGTGTAGCTGCGAGCAGCGCCGGATGCGGTCGACGGAGATGGCGTCGACACCCCAAAAATCGTTGGTAACACATAAGAACATTTATAAGCGGTTAAATATTGATATCCTTCAATATTTCTGTATTCAAGAACAATTATGTTTCCACCGAATATCAAACATGCTGTTGTGTTAACCTATGAAATATCATTTAACAAAATATTGCCAGAATTTGTTACTCAAGAAGTTATATGTCATAGTTTGCATTTATTTAGTGGCTGCATGTTTTATTTATTTTTTTAGTGTACATGGTGTCTCCCCCCTCCCGAAACAAAGAAAAAGAAAGGAGAGAAAACCCTGACAATACTTAGTATGTGATTACCTAGATTATTCAGGCGTATTAAATGTTGATGCTCATCACGGGTATGCGGCCAGGTTTCATCATCCTGATGACACGATATTTCTACGGTCCAAATGATGTCACCTTCAGAAGAGATAACAGGTGCACAATCACGCCGGAACTGAGGTAACATCAGATATGGCGGCTTTTTATACCCCGGGAAGGAGACATCCTCGGAGGTACAGCGGCGAACTGCAGTTTGCCGCTGTACCTCCGAGGATGTATCCCGCAGTCGGAGACGAGACGTCAGGGGAGAGTTTTATACTTCGACCACAGCCTGTCAGCCCGGAAGTTTTAAGTGAAGACAATACCGGCCGTGAAAGCCTACATTGTATGATCGTATACAAAGTGTGGAGTATCCCGCTCGATCTCCGTATTTAACTCCTCTAGACTTCTTTCTGTGGGGTACTCTCAAGAACACAGTTTACACTGCCAGACCAGACACACTGGATGATCTAGGAGAGAAAATTGAGCAATCCTTTGATGCTATTCCGTTGGAAACAATAAAGTTGGCATGTCGCTCAGTCGTAAGTCGTTGTCAACAGTGTATTGCAGTGGACGGACACCAGTTTGAACATTTACTATCTTATGTCGGACCATGAGGCACCTAACACCACTAAAATTGTATTTCTAACCCCTTTCATTAAAGAGATGTTAAGTTTCAAAGAGTTTATACTCTATTCTGGGCCACCCTGTATAATGTACACCATGTGATGTCCAGTTTTCAGTGAGAGAACATGGATCGAAATGTGTTAATGTCAGTTTAGAACTTAAAATGTACGGATATGTACAAAGGTAAAGTCACACACTACTTGGATGTGTTACTGCAGAAAAAAAAACAATGCACCGAACAACAACACAGGGACCCTCTTTTCTCTTTTCCGACTGATAGTCTGTAGGCTATAGTCGTCCTACAGTACAGGCGATGAAACTTTACATTGGTCTGTGCAGGTGAGTTCTATCACTGGCCATCTGCTCTGATGGATCAAATGGCTCTGAGCACTATGGGACTTAACATCTATGGTCATCAGTCCCCTAGAACTTAGAACTACTTAAACCTAACTAACCTAAGGACATCACACAACACCCAGTCATCACGAGGCAGAGAAAATCCCTGACCCCGCCGGGAATCGAACCCGGGAACCCTCAGATGGATCAATACCTGTATATTTAATAGGATCGCCACATAAGCTCGATACCAGCACACAGATGGTATTTGCTCCCCAATATATTGGAAGAGAGATACAGTAAAATTATACCGAGTTCTCTATCGGATGAAGTTAGTGGAGCTTTTATAGTTCGTATTTTTTTCTGTTGGATGGTAGAAAATAACAATGATAGAGAGAGTCTTTCGGTGACAGACGAGAATGCACCATGTGGGACGCAGATATCCTTCGGACTGCACTACCTGTACGTAGTTTGGAGGTGGACAACCACGCATTAGCAAAATCCTCGTCCTTCTTTAAGTTCCCATAACTGCTCGTACTGTCATTTCTACTACCTTCATTTAGCGCTGATCTTACACATCGTACACAGTTGGCAGAGCTATGACAACATCTTCCCATTTCTACTGAGTCGTCAAAACATGATCCTGTAGCATTAATTCAGCTAACCCTGTTTTTCCACAGGTTGCGGAAGTTGGTAGATATAGCACTCTCCAACTCCTGCTCACTTCAGACTTAAATTGGAACGATCAGATGGACAAAGTTGCAAGGAGGGCGGAGCAGAGACTGAGGAACAGTAACAAGATGCATAGTTTCGAAAATGTGACTCGATTTAAAATTTGAGAGTGCCATGAATATGATTCACTATTGACTGTAATCATTAAAAGATATCTCCATAGGATCCAACCCAGGTATGTGGTTGAACGGAAAGACTTGATTCCAAATTGCAGACAGCATTTCTACCGAAAAGCATAATGCTATAGATCTGAAAAGCCAGTTCACTGGTCATAGGATTTTGTACATTTCTTTCGACCTCAGTCAAGCGTTGCATTTTTTAAGTGTCTCAACACATATCACACCGTCTACTATGTGATCATTCTCAATCAACCATCATCCTCCCTCGTCTATAATCCAGTGGATATATTGCAGAAGCTTTGACATAGCATCGAGATAGAATGCGTTACAAATAGCGTTTGTTAGCGTGAGAAATCTCTTGTGGTGGCATGACAGAGTTGCAAATATTGGCTTCATGCCACATTGCTTAGCCGAATCACTTTCTAAATTCAGTGATTTTGTTACGAGCTTACACTGCCAGCAAAGTGCACCCACACTTTCGGTCTGTTAATGCACACCCCTGCAATCACATTCTATATTCAATGTCGCGGTATTTGTGTGGAAGACCATTTAGGAGCAATACCATACCTTGATTTATAAAGCTTGGATAGTTTTTCACACGGCTATTGTTAGTGATACTTGTGTGTGCTGGTAGAAACAAGACCACTTTTTATTCAGGGTGACAGTAAAATAGTCTTTGCAGTCGTGTTTTTTAATAGCTCGTCGCTTATTAAATGGTCACATCTCTCTTCCTGAGACACACTGGTGCCAGTCGCAAGGAAAAACAAATGAGACAAGTCCATCCATTGCGTATTTTCGCTCAGTATTGTTTGGTATCACCAGCGTTCAGTTATTGGTGAGGTTTTGTACTTAGTAGGAGATGCGTGATAGATTCAATGTGATCAGCGAGCTTCCAAAGTATGTTTACTGTGGTCAGTGTTCCTTCATGTGCACAGAAATTGGCTATGTCCTGTCGTAAGGAAGGTATGGATTTGATGTGTAAAATTGTGATTTCAGTGCATCGATAGATACAAGGGGAATGAAAGATTTTTTATGTGGAAAATCATGTCTAGTCATAATAATGCTACAGAGTTTGATGTTCCCAGAACAACTGTCATCAGGAGGGGGTGTTTCCGATGCTTTGCTTATTGCTGAATTTCATCAGATTGAGGCTGCAATCGCAATATTTAATTGTAAGTACAGTGATAAATATGTGGCTGCTTTCCTAGGACCATTCTGCCTGGCATGCGGGGAGCGTGTGGTGGCGGTAGGCTGTGGCCGGAACGATTAACATTTTGACTTGCTGCGGGAGGAAACGCACTACAAGAATGCAGCCGACCTAACAGTGTTGCATTCTGGCCAGTTGTATAGCGAACTGATACTCAGTATGTGTTGGGCAGCTTTCGTGATAGCGTGTATTGGGAGTATTCTCCATCGAAATTCAGTATGGATTCAGTATGGACGTGTGTTTGTGCTAGACAATTATTCCCTCCTATGTAGATTGACTGGTTGACAGCTTCTACATGTATCCTATCTTTATTTGGCTGAGGGAACATTGGTTGTGTTGTGTGCATCTAAATGGTGAAATACAGGTATTGTGTGAAGAGACGATTGCTGGTTCTCTAGACATGAGAAACGCCTTAGTTGAGTTTGCAAAGGTCAAGGATGATTTCGAATCTGTTGTATCATTGACATCAGTTTTCTTTCACTTAAAGATCTTTGCAGACGAGATAAGTTTCTAGTTACACAGTGGTTTGCAGCACGCCCCATCTCGCTGCACCCTGCTGAAGTTTGTGAGGTAACGGGCGAGTTGTGGCGCGCTGAAAATATTCTAAGTTCGGAGCTGGCGTGGCCACACGGGCCGCTGGGCAAGCCGGGGCTCGTCAGCAACCACACGGTGCCGAACATAAGCGGAGCAAGAGGAGTAGCCCCAGCGTATGATCCAGGCCGACCAGATGGCTGGGAATTCCATGTTGACGCTGTGTTGGGGACTGTGCTTTGTGTCGATGAAGGAGATTTTTATGCGAGGAGTGCCGAAGATGGTGGACTTTGTGAAACCTTAATGGCAGACATTTCTCAATTTATGTAGAAATTAATAATAGCCAGAGGAATCATTATACCTTAAAAAGAAACATGTACATTACCATTGTTTGCAAGACGATTCTGATGGTGTAAGCAGATTTTCAATATCTTTATTAGTTTAAAGTTTAGTATCTGGCTGTAAATTATACAAGTAACACCAAGCAACGAGTTTCCAAAATCTAAACGGTTCATCAGATTTTGTCGATCGATGTGTCTTTAGAAAGCTATTAGTGTAAACCTAAATTGGTATGAATTCCAGGCATGTAACTTAAATAGTTCATGAGTTATTGGAGATCAAAATGACTGATTACTATTGATCATGTCAGGCCATAAGTACTCCACAGTTACACAAAAAAAAAGAAAAAATGGTAGCAGCATGCTTATAAAGATATTTATTCGTCCGTGTCTTTGTTTATATCCGATATATACTATTCATGAAGAAACTGGTAAATATTTACTGTGTTTTAGAAAGCACAGAGACGTTAGGCTATTGGCCTACTTTTGTTTCTATTCCTTTGATATATGTTTATTTGGTTTGTTTATATATTTAATAATGTGTGTTAGAGCATGTTTATGGTCCAGCTGTAGGAATATTTATTTAATTTCAAGTTATTTAAATGTAAATCCAGTATTTTGTATGTGTTTCAATATATCTGTGACTGTGCATTGGCTTGCAGACATGGCAGGAGCGCTCTAGCCAATCATAGCGCTAGTTACTACAGTAGGCGACTACTGAAGTCAATAGAGAGACTATATGGAAGTAGGGGAGGAGCATCGGGTCGCATAGCACATGGGGGAGTGCTTGATGGGGAGGCGCGATGGACGTCGCAGGAAATACTTGGAGAATGTTGAGCAGTTTGCTCGTGGTCGAGGGAGATAGAAATATTTCGTAGTGCCAACTTGAGCACTTGTCAGATTTCCATGACTTCTACAGTGAAGACGCAGTATGTGTTTAGAAGTGACTATCTGGCGAGCTATGTTGTTGCTCATAACTAATTACATGAAGTAGGAATCTATTGTTTCCCTGTTATTCAACTTATATTTTATCTAATTGCCGGACTATCGACACCATTAAGTGTTTTGCAGTAATAAATGGCATTCTTAAAGGTACTTCTGCTATCGTACTCATCATTTAAAGTCGTTAAAATAGTACCTACAGATTTTATTTAA
Organism: Schistocerca americana; assembly: GCF_021461395.2. NCBI lineage: Eukaryota > Metazoa > Arthropoda > Insecta > Orthoptera > Acrididae > Schistocerca > Schistocerca americana. Next base: position 786,009,402 of record NC_060119.1, read on the forward strand.
TTGCAATCTTTCATTTATAAATTTCTATGTTAGATTCAAAATTCGCGATTTCCGAGTGATAGGAACCTTCGACCATTCGATTCATGTGTGTATTCATATTGTATACTGTAGACTCAGCAGTATTTGGCATGTAATGCGGCAACTACGTACCCCAGCCCCTAGACAACGAAACCAGCCAAAACTTTTAATATTTCAACTCTGAGAGTGAGGGTACGTAGTTGAGGGCCACCATTAATTTTTTTTTTTTTTAAAGCCGCAAGTTTCGGGTTTCTAGATATATGATTTCCACTCCTTATCTTCGGAATTATACTATGCAACTGATCGACAGCATGCTATTATGTGGCTGATATCGAGAACTGTCCTTAAATGGTAATATATTCTGGCAAACAATGTGAAAATACATATGCTTTTTGTAATCCCAGAGTATGGAGATGGGTACAGAAAGCACAGCAGCAGGCAAACAAGCTGGTCGGGGTCAGAAACAGTAATGCTGTCGTGCCAGGGGAACCAGCACAGACTGTGCAGCTGGTCCCGGCGGAGGTTCGAGTCCTCCCTCGGGCCTGGGTGTGTGTGTTTGTCCTTAGAATAATTTAGGTTAAGTAGTGTCTTAGGGACTGATGACCTTAGCAGTTAAGTCCCATAAGATTTCACACACATTTTTGGACCAGCGCAGTTTTTCTACGCCAGTTCAGAGAGTAGCTGTTCTCCATGGAGGGCGCTCTGATCGGACACCAGGCAAGCGTTGCAGGGGCAATTGCCTCATGACCGTTGGCCATGGTGGATGTCCAGCCAACCTCGCAGAAAATGCCTAGTTCTGCGACTATATACAGTGCTTGTGCTTATGTTTTTTGGGATCTGTCTGTCTTTGCAGTATACGTATGACTGTCTGGTGGTCGACAGCTATATGCAGGATGCAGAGGTGATGCAATTGTATGGTGCAGGTTACGAATTGTGTTTACTACGTCTATATGGTAATCGTTTATGATGATATGATCTGGTTGGAGATCAGTTTCACATCGAAAAATTCAAGTTTTCTTCGACAGTAGCAGAGCAGTGTAATTGAGAAAGTGTCTTTGTCGATAGTTTCTGTGTTTTATGATCTGTAGACCACTATTGCAGGGTTTAACTGTCAGTGCAATATGACTGTTGTATGATTTTTTCTGTACAAAATAGTTTTGCCTATCCTAGACTCTTAATTTGTCCATCTGCAGAAAATGGTGGACAATGCTCCTACACCGGCAGCAGTAGCAGTTTGGCGGGTAAATTCAACAAGAACCAATCAGAATGCTCCATTCACAGGAAATCCCATGATGTCAGAGAGTCACAGCTCATCTATTGTGTAGGGCATAGGAGTCTTTACAGAGTGGTTCGATCAAGACAGAGGCAAGGTACCTATGGAAAGTTTCGTGACGTCTGAGAGTCATGTGTGTCTTCTTTGTTCGAGAGTTCAGAGAGAAGCCCAAGCAGACCATCCCCCTCTGATTCAGACCGGCGATATGCTGTCTCCCATCCGCCATTGTGGCTTTAGAGCATATCCAGAGCAGCAGTTGTGGGACATCGAAAACTCACCGAAAATTCCAACCATTTCTCTCATCAGACAGTGCTTCAAATACTGTTTGTGTGCGTGTTTTCTTTTTCACGATCTGTTGTGGGATTCGAAATACTTCATGAACTTTTAGATATGTAAATGTTCTGATTTTCCCGTCTGTGCTTAGACACCAGTGTGCTTCGAAAACTGAGGAAAATAACATCCCTGACTCCAGCAGAAAATATAAACCAAACCCAGTCAGCGTTTCAGAAAAGTGATGAACATCACAGCAGCTGCAGGACTCAGATATTTTTCTCTCTCTCTGGCAGTGCCTTCAAGCAAGCAGCTAAAACTCGAAAAGTGGTGAGTGTCTTGTTTGGAGTTACGGAGATATTTATTTCGACTTCCAAATATTATCTTCTTGGCGTGTAAAATCGGATATTGCAGCTGATATTAGTTTCGGAATCTATTTCCCACGAAAGTGCGTGAAATGTCTTAGGGAGATGTTCAAGAGCGGTGGTGACACCAGATATAATAATTACTGAAGCAGTTCGCCTTCAACAACAAAGGGTATCTGTGCGCCAGGGGTGAGGTGGAAGCTGCGGGTATTTCCAACGCGATAGGGAGTACTTAGCACACGGCCGTCCAGTGACTACCGCGTGCCGGTACTGTGAGCCTTGCGCGCTCCTTTGTCCTAAAGTCTCCACGCCTGTTGGAAGAAGCCACACGCCGAAGTGGGTGAACGTCTTGCCTCTTCCACTGGACTTTTATCGAATGATCTACAATTACAAAATGGTTCAAATGGCTCTAAGCACTATGGGACTTAACATCTATGGTCATCAGTCCCCTAGAACTTAGAACTACTTAAACCTAACCTAAGGACATCACACAACACCCAGTCATCACGAGGCAGAGAAAATCCCTGACCCCGCCGGGAATCGAACCCGGGCGTGGGAAGCGATAATGCTACCGCACGACCACGAGCTGCGGACCTATAATTACAGCACACACATTTATCAGCATGAGTTGTGAAGAGTAACATAGCCCCATACTGCTGCATCTTGATTATTCGATTAAGTGTATTCATCGTCTTCATACATTAATCAATTATCATTGCTTTCTAAGCATCGTAAAGATGGCTATTAACACAGTCCTCGGTTGTATGATTACAGCTAATATACTTGTTAAGCTCCTCCTTTACCAGCACTGACAGTTCATCCATTGAACACATAGTACACAATAAACAATTATGTCTGTCCTCTTCGGAGGCACAGTGCAGACTGAGCGAATTTCCCGCCATTTTTCCCGGATCGCTATCTTCATTATGTCACAGGAGGGCTGAGGGGCAGGGTCAACAGCGCCTTCTGGTAGTGGTGTTGTGTACTAGTGAAAGGTGGCTACACTGAACCACAGCGCCAGAGATCGCGCCAGAGAGTTTTGTTTCGACGCCTCCACTGGCAGTGATTATTGAGAAGTAGCGGAGGGCAGTGCTTGTCGAGAACTCGTGGTAGTCAGTGCTTGCTGAGATGTGGTAGTGAAAAGTCCTTGTCGAGATGTCGTAGTAGTGAGTGCTTGTTCCATGTTTTATGCAGTTATTTGATGGGCTAGACAGCAGATGTTGTTCCAATGGAGATATTGTAATGATTAGAGTGCAATATATATGAAGGTAACAAAACTCGGTTTTTTTCTCGTTATTTCAATGTCTTGAATAATGCGTCATTACAGGTTCAGTCAACAAAGCATCTGGCTTGTGTTCTTGTATTAGAGTGTAATTCTGGTTTTCTTGCGCAATTATAGTATTTCTATTTTTTAATTACTTCAGTATAAATGATATTTAAAATTTCTTGTCTTATTGAAGAAGAACCGTGCCAGATGCGTACGTTGAATCACACTTCCACACACAGAACAGTTATACTTGTGCTTTGTTGGGTTCGTAGGTTTTATACTTGCTGGGGACTTAATTAATTGATTGTATTAACGGAAATTTTCATTTCATTCTTTGTTGTTGTTCTATGCAGTCAGATTGCGTACTAAAACTAGTCAGGGCCAACCGTTTACGAGACTACGTAATCGGACATACAGCTACTAAATCAAAAAATTAAAAAGTATTTGCATATTATATAATTAAGCCCCCATGCACTAGGTCAGTTGGACTCCAGACCTCAAAGTGAACACACTGGATGGATCTGCTGCCTATGACAACTAACACTGTTTAAATAAACAATATACTGCACTGCATACAAAATAAAGACTTATGTCCATTCTATGCAGCAGCCCAGCACAGACTGAGTCCTTTTCCCGCCAATTTCCGGATGGGGTGTGGTTGAGGAGGGGGATGGGAGGGAACTGGAGGTATTGCAGTTGACCTATTTCCCGCCAAAATTTGAACTCTCCGCCATGACGTCAGTGCAACGTTGCCTCAGCTTTGCCCGCCATCTTGGAACCGTCATCTTGAATAAATATGGCAACAATGCAGCGTTGGGTGACACAAACTTTGCCATATTACATCTAGGATGGATCAGTGTGGGCTAGGATTCTCTGCGGAAGAAGGATGTGATGTGCGGTGGAAGGAGGACCAATGATGGTTACAGGGCTTCTTTATTGAGGCTTTCTTACAATCAATGGATGGTGACACGGAGAATATCAGGGCGTTTCTCCAGTGCGATGGTCTTCGGCTGGTGAACGCGCATTCTGCTGCTGCTTTTGTTGCTGCGTCGCCAGGTTCCCATTTTCCCAACTGTGGTAACTATGGTCATTAGCCTGCATCACATTCTAGGGCATGGAACGTAGTGGTCTTCTGTTGATACCTCCACGAAGGCAGAAATGGATGGACCCTCACCTTCTACTCTTGGAAAGTGTAGGGCTACCTCTGACGCTCATATGATTAGACTGCAAGCAGCAGTTTGTACCCCAGTGAAGGCAGAGGCGTCCACATCATCAGTGCGATGGGTAGCAGTGTAGGCTCGACGCCACCTAACTGCCCAGCTGTTCGACGATGACAAACTGGTTCGTGCATCCTGGAATACTGCTGCCCCTTGCTGATTTCATGGTAATGGTAGTGTTAGTATGTCACGCCAAATAGTCTGGAACAGGGCAACAACACAGTTGTCATAATCGAACTGCAACACTCTGTGCGGGATGGCGGGGTTTTGGCTTGTGCAGCCTGTCATCACAGAAGCGTTCCGAAGTTGCTGACCATGTTGTCCACTGGAAATGACCGACCCACTTTTGGGGTGGCCTGATTTTCGCCCTGGGATTGCACTGCAGGTTCTAAGTCTTCTTTTATAGCTTTACCCTTTACACTTTATCCAAAGACAATCCGCTCTCGAATTTTGCTGAAACACAGACAGCGACTTATTAACAATTATTTACATTTACACCTCCACTCGTAGTGGCAGTTTGTCCTTTGCACTATTTACATTATCTGTCCGACTTCACTAAAATTTAGCTCTACACAAAGGTCGATGTTTATGGTTCACTTTGTCCCTGGTCAAACTTCTTCTGATTGGTGCCATCATGACTAGTTTGAACCTGTAGGTTGAAGGTTAGCAGGGATAGAATTTGGACTAGTTTTAGCTTGAACTGGTGGCATACGGTTCCTATTACTACAAAAACTATACAGGCGGTTGAGGTTGAGAACCCGATAAGTACTACTCGCTGCAAATGTTCGATGTGGTACTTGTGCTCTAAAAGATTTTCCATTGACATGCAGCTGTGTTGTGTGGCTAACAGTCAATTTAGGCAGACAAGCAGGCTCAGGTCTAATGTGTCATTCAGGAAGGTTAGGTTTTCTGGGGTTCAAGGGTAGATCGGGTAAATAAATAATTTGTGGATTACACAGTATTCCAGGTGGTGGTTTCTGTCACAGTGGCAGGTATCAGAAGCCTGGTCCTGATAGGTCGCATTGGGTACCACTGATTAACAGTCGCTGACCTTGTAGGTATATTCGGTGTATGCCACTTTGTCGACCTTGCTCGTAACAAGTACAGATAACGTCTGTTTGGTTTGCTGCGGGGTATAGCAAGTGTAGACCCATTCTTCGGAAAACCTCTGTTTTGTCTGACATTACTTCTTACGGGTATTCTGTAACAGAACTTTGAGAGTGGATCAAGAGAAACTCCCATGACATCGGACCAATGTGTACCTGTTTTGCAGGGCAGATAGTGATTGACCTGACTTGGCAGTATAGTAATTCCTGCGTGGAGATTATCTGTTCGGTGCTACTTATAGCTGTACAAATCCTTGTAGAGCTTTCCACGCCAAAGTGTACGCATGAAGAATGTAACACTCAAGTCTACAGTCCTTACATGATAACCTTATCTGAATATGAATTTCCAAACGGGTACCCACTGCCTCACTCGTAACGGTGGTCACACAGTAATGTCGTGACAGAAATTCTTCCCATACTGCTGTTTGCAATTTTAATTCTGTGTATCTTACGCAAGTTGCAAATAGCGACTGGAAAACCATATTTACTGCTGTCTAAACCTTCTGCACACTATAGTTACTATTATTTTTTATTTGAACTGAAAGCTATTAAACTGCTACAAAACTAAACGAAACTCTGTTCGAACAGGCCTCTGGAGGTCCAACGGTACAGTCCGACAACCGTGTCATCCTCAGCCTATAGGGGTCACTGGATGTGGACGTGGAGGACCATGTGATCAACAAATCGCTCTCCCGGCCGTTGTCAGTTTTCTTTACCAGAGCCGCTACTTTTCAGTAATGTAGCTCCTCAATTAGTCTCACAAGGGCCGAGTGCACCCCATTTGCCAACAGCGCTTAGTAGACATGGACGGTGACCCATCTAAGAGCTAGCCAAGCCCGACAGGCCTTAACTTCGGTGATCTGATGGGAACCGTATAAAAAATTTACAACTTTTACGTAGCTTTCTCAGTTGAGTTGGTTTTTGCACTTACATTCCGTTTGGATTTTATTTACCTTGTCTGGGTCCGTTGCAGTTTATGGAACAAAATTGACAAAAATATTGCGTGTAATGTTCAAATTCTTAAAATAATTTATTATTTTTTTATAAATTAATTTCATTTCCGATGAAGTAAGTTGTTTCCGCGCGGACGCCATCTCCAAACAATTCCTGGCTGCTTTAAGCAATTTTTTGGTATCAATCTCGTTTACCAGTCCTGGTGATGTCGCGCATTTTTACTCTAGAACTTAAATGTCTTTAATTACATGGAAAAAGGTAAATATTTGTATTTTTATTAATTATTTTTGCTACATCATGCTGAGTTACATTATTTTTTAATACATGATCATAATAATCGTCAAAGTAGATCGCCATATGTAAAGGCGGAACAAATCATTGTTGATTCTTGTTACTTACAAGTACAAAGCAGAACTAATTTATCTCTCTGACGTCATCTTAGTCTCCGAAAAGAAGAAGACAACTGTACGTCCAGATAGCTATAAATATCTATATAATTATATCGATCCAGACTTCTTGTAAATTGGATGAGGCAAAATAATGAGATATTACGTCTGGTCGGTCAATTCTGAATGTTTTTTCTTTTATTTTGTAATTTTTATTCTTATGTATTTATGTTTTTGTCTAGTAGCACGTAATGAAGGCACTTCATAACAGTGAATTACTAGTTGATGAATGTTTCACTTACTATTGAGATCATTTTGGTCAGTTTTATACCGGAATCTATCGTATTTTCCGCATGGTATATTGAACTTTGATAAACTAGTTTTGAGGCATCAATGTTTAACAGTACTGATGAACTATGAAACTGGCCCACATTTTTCTTGCAACTACAATAACGTCACTAACAATCGGTAATTATAGAATGCTCTTGTCAGAAAAAACGTCTGACGCTGGAAAGATGGTAAAATGACGCTAATGACAAAACATTATTTTAACACTGGTAATTTGTTAATTACAAGGATTAAAAATATTTCTCATTTACAAAATAAGTAAATCTATGAGGGAAATAAAAACAGAATGGCAATCAACTCAGTTAAAGAAAGAAATGAAATACACAAAAAATTAAAACATTCCAATAAATTAATAGACAAATTAGCACACCCTTGTTGAATCCGTCACCAATTAAATTCAGTACAGACTCAGAATTGAATGTGGCAATGGAAGAGTGTATCATCGTGAATTCCCATTAAGTGGCAGTTGTATTAATCAGTTATGTTGATATGATAACAGACCATTGAACCCACTTGGTTAAATGGAGATAAGAACACGAAAGCTCTCTGTTATCTACTTGACGTACACGTGCACAGATTTACACAGACTTTTTAAATTGTTTTTATGACTATGCCATTCAGCATACTACCCTGTTTTTCTTTAATTTGAAAATGATGTTGCTGTTGAAAATTTAGTCACCAAGACATCTACATGCGATTACGAAATTTCAGTACCAGTATATATATTGATAAATTTTCTGTTCTCTATATCTTATCCATTACCTAAAAAAATTAACATTGATTCAGTTCGAACACCAAGAACTAATATGCCTATTACCTGATGAGAAAAGTCTACGGAAGTCTGGTCGAAATAGTGACAACCGCAATAAGAAATTCTGACTACATAGTAGTAAGCTGGGTAGACAATAAGGCTCCATGCCTATCTAGATCACTTTGTGGCAATGAATCCGTCAGTACTGTTTAAAGATAGAACTCTGTAGAGAAGAAGAAAACTCATGTCCCATGTCCCAGAATTGTAAAACAGTCTACCATACGTATGGAAGGAGTTGACTTAGCTGGTGTACTTAGAGAGCTCCACAGAACACCACTCGAATCAAAACGCCGGTACCTGCGACTATTTAGATTTGTCTTGGATCTTTGTATGAGAAATGCTTGGCAGAGTTGTCGAAAAACTGGAGACAAGAACGTATCTCTGAACCAGTTCTGAACAAACATTGCTAATGGCTTGACTGAAGAGAGGAAAAGAAATCTTTGTAGGCTTACAGTGGATGCGACACATCCTGTTGAGAAAAAGAAGAACAAGAAGAAGAAACCAGCAGCAGCTTTATCTTGCAAGGATATTAGATACGACGATGTAGAGCACTGGCGTGAATATGGAGGGAAATATAACATTGCAGTTTCCTATGCTCCTAAGCGAAACTTTTTTGAAGCTTTCCATGAGAAATAGTGAAACATTTGTGTATTTCAATGCGACAGGGGTCTTAATACATTTTTTGCTGTGTGTGCATGGGTGGAATCTGCAAATTACCTCAAACTGTCAATTTTACCTACAAGTAACAACTTGTATTTTCGAGAACTAAAAACAAAAATTTGAAAATATGTCATTCAGGGTGATTCAGCTACCCCCACCGGTCGATTTTTGCAACCTGCAACGCCTTCAAATACCTCACGCGAGATTTCCATTTTCTCTCGCAAACTATTAGTCATAGAGAAATAAAATGAAAAGAGTTTTTTGTAGCAAATTTAGTGCAGTTAAATTTTGTGCTACGAAGAGTTTTCGATGGAGGCCACGGTTTTAGACGTATTCAAGAAAAACACCTTTGGAGATCACTTTTGTAAGTTTTTCATGAATAATCCGGATACTGCAGCCTCTAGCGAAAACGTATCCAGTACAAAATTTAACTACATTAAATTTCCTTCAAAAAGGTCCTGTTCATTTTTTCTGTAGGACTAAAAGTTTATGTGTAACGAGTGACAGAATATGAAAATCTTGCACACAGGATTTGAAGGCATTGCGGGTTGCATAAAACCGATCGGTAGGGGCAGCTGAATCACCTGTATAGCATTGTTCATATGATTATACAACATGAAAATACTCAGCTAAACAATTTTTCCGGCAGGCACATTTAGATTTTCTAAATAAAGGGTAGTGCGGCGTTAGTCAGACAGTAGAGCCCGATGCTCATTCGCCAGTAGCAGTGGTTCCAGATGAGTGTTATAATAGAAAATGTCGCCACCTGTGAAATCTGTTTTTATAATACCGTCTTAAGTAGCAAAAAAATCTCAAAGTTATTGCCGTTCATTGCGTGATTTGTGCTGCAAGCGACCCAAATGTTATGAACGAAGGAGTTACGCATCAATGATGACACTAGCTCAGTAGTCGAAGGGCGAATATTCATATTAATAACGAAAATGGTCTTTCTGTCTGTAGTCAGCATCTAACTAATAGAGAAAAATGACTAAGTAATTCATGAAAATCAGAGCACAGTCGGCTTCAAGTGACTTTTACCTCTTCACACACACACACACACACACACACACACACACACACACACACACACACACACCTGAAAAAGTGGCTTGGCTCCCATCGCTTTGACTCTGATGTAGATCTACTGAGATGATGTCAAGGGCTGGCTGTACTCTCAGGTGGCAGAATTTTTGGCAGAAGGAATTTGTCAACTCATTAAGAGATATGACAAATATTTAAATATGACTGGAGATTATGTAAAGACGTAAAACAATGATATACTTCGGAGATTTTTTAAATATATTTGCTTTAACTATTCCAATATTTTATTTACAGCCCAACGGAGCTGACATTCCGGAATGCCTAGAGTTATACGCTGTTTTAAGCAACTACGTTTTTATCATGACGAGAAGTTCGACACGTATAAAGTTACATTTTACGTTTACGACCTAATAAGATTACACGAGACTGTGCAAAAGCGAATCAGTTCTATTCACCTACACGTCGCGTAAAAGTAATTTTTTACATTTATACTAAATGTACTATCTTGAAGTATCACCTTGGCAGGCTGTTTTCATTAAAAAATGTGGCACAGCAAAATATGCAAACTTTGACCAAAATCCAGACTCGACTTCGGAGGCTACAAGTGCAAACGCAGAGCATCAAAGTCATATGCGCCTTTTCTGTCCAAATTAGCCAGCAGAAGGAGCGCACAGCGAGTATGACTGTATGATTTCTCGGGTTTTAGCATGCCGTCAGAATCATTCTTCAGGAGATACATAGGCTTGGGACAAATCATGTGAACAATTGTGAAAAGGGACAAAATTATATGCATGAATTACAAATTGTAACCGACGTGGAATGAACAAATACAGAGTGACAATTATTGAACTATATGAAAAACAGTCAATCAGCCACAAACTACGGCGTGAAAACACTTTATTCAACATGTAAACGCCACTACAGATATTCGGATTTAGGTTATGACTTGTTCGGTATGCCTGCCATCATTGATGATGCGGCGCAGACGAATAGCGAAATTCTGCGTGACCCGCTAAAGTGTCGGAACATCAATGCTGTCGATGACCTCCTGAATGGCTGTTTTCAGCTCAGCAATCGTTTTGGGGTTATTGCTGTTCACCTTGTCTTTAATATAGCCCCACTAAAAGGAGTCACATGTGTTCAGATCCGCAGAATATGGCGGCCAATTGAAGCCCATTCCAGTGGCCTCTGGGCAGCCCAAAGCCAGAATGCGATCCCCAAAGTGCTCCTCCAGAGCATCAAAGACGCCTCTGCTTCGAAGGGGTCGAGATCCATCTTGCATGAACCACAGCTTGTCGAAGTCACGGTCACTTCGGGTAATGGGGATGAAACCATCTTCCAGAACCTTCACGTACCGTTCGGTAGCCACCGTGCCATCAAGGAATATCGCACCGATTATTCCGTGACTGGACGTTGCACGCCACATAATCACCCGTTGAGGGTGAAGAGACTTTTCGGTCGCGAAATGCGGATCCTCAGTCCTCCAAATGAGGCATCTAAATGAAATTGAGCTTCGTCAGTAAACCAAACCATGCATGCACATTCTAACTCCCATCACGCCGAACAGCCAACCGTGCAGTTTCAACGTCCTAACGCAAACCGTTCAGAAGTTATGACAGTTTTATTCCATATAGTTCAAAAATTGTCACCCTTATATTGCAAGCACAACTGTGAGAGGGATATGTAACCACACATGCCGCTAATTCATAAAGTGTCCTTCGATGGTGAAATTGACTGTGTAGCTCGCACTCCAAAACACCTCATAAAACTCAATTACATTCGGGTGAGGGGACTGAGATGGCCACACGAGTTGTCGTATTTCAGAACTGTATTCATTAAATCCATCTTGGATGTTTCCAAAAGTGTGAATGGGAGTGTTATCGTCTTGGAAGGCTGCAACGTCAGAACTCTATAGTGAATTACAGGGTGGAAGGCTGCAATGTCAGAATTCTATAGCGAATTACAGGGAGACCTGCAGAGCATCGGCGACTTGTGTAGGGACTAGTAAATGATGCGGAAGGAACATTATGTAATGCATTGCGCACAAATGGGCGACGAAATCCTCTACAATTCGATTACACTGTTGACGAAAATTCACTGCAAACTGTAACATAGCTACGAGAAATAATACAGACCGACATAAAACGGAATAAATTCGTAAAATTAATTGTATGTTATGTAAATGCCAGAAATGGTGTGAGACTAATAGAACTTTGCCAAGCACACAATTTAATTCTTAAATCCACAGCTTTCAAAAAACTACCACGAAGACAAAAAACATGGGTATCCCCAAATCCTAGCCTTGGGGAATTTCAACTTGATCATGTCGCAATTAAGAAGATTTCTAGCAAAGAAATCATGAACGTTAGGGTACTCAGGGGTGCAAACTTGGATTCAGACCATTACCTTTCTAAAATTAAGTTCAAAGTCATCCCAAACAGGAAACGCAGCATGAAACAAATTAAGGGACGGAAGTATAGCACAGAAAAGATATTAAAATCAGATGAATTTACAAAAGCAACAGAAACCATTCAGACACAAAGCTGGGGGGATATCAAGGAAAATCTCATTACTACAGCTGAACGGATAGCACCTAACAAAAAAAGTAAAAAACATGCCTGGTGGTCGCTGGAATGTGATGCCCTCATTGAAACGAGAAAACAGGCATGGCAAAATTGGCAATAACAGAAAACAGAAGAAAGTAGACTGAATTTCATTACAGTTAGAAAACTGGTAGATAAAAATATAAAAAGGATTAAGAAGACACATGAAAACAAAACTCTCCTCCAAACTGATGAAGAATTTGCTAAAAACAACACAAGGAGCTTTTACAGAACTTTCAAACAAAGGTTATCAAGATACAAAGCACCCACCCTCCAATTTCGAGATGTAAATGGGACCATCGCTCACAACAACACGGAAAACTGCAAAATACTAGCAGGCTACTTTGAGAAACTCTTGAATTGTGAACCCATCCTTGAAAAATTTGAATCCATTCCAAACAACCGTGAGAAGCCGGATTCAGAACCACCGACGACTGAAGAACTACAGAAGGTCATCTCAGAACTTAAAAACAACAAGGCGTCCGGAGAAAATCAAATAGTGGCCGAACTATGGAAAAAGGCTGACAAAAATGCAGTTACATCCCTAAAATGTGTTTTCGATCAAATCTGGAAAGAAGAAGAGATCCCCGCAGAATGGAGAACAGCTCTCATCCACCCTATCCATAAGAAAGGTTTGAAGACAGACCCCAACAATTACAGAGGAATATCACTGCTGGATATAACGTACAAGATTCTTTCTAAAGTCCTTTTGAACAGGGCAGAGCCGCAATTGGATCCGCAAATCGGGGAATACCAGGGAGGTTTTAGAAAGGGTAGATCATGTTCGGAACAAATACTGAACCTCAAAAACATCATGGCTTACCAAAAATCAAGGGCAAAGACATACGTAATCTCCTTCATTGATTTCAAAAAAGCATATGACTCGATTGATAGAGAATCTCTGTTATCAGTCCTGGAAGAAATGGGTTTGGATAAGAAAACAACTAATATTATAAAAGCGACCCTTACGAATACATTTTCGAAAGTTAAATTTATGGGCGAACTATTGGAACCCTTCGAAATAAAAACGGGAGTGCGACAGGGCGATGGGCTCTCACCGTTGCTGTTCAATTGTGCTCTTGAGAAAGTAGTCAGAGAATGGAACACAAATATTAAGAGTGGTATAAGACTGGGTTGCAAAAAAAAGAACCTTAAAGTAAATTGCATTGCTTTTGCAGATGATATGGCCCTGTTTGCTGAAACAATGGAAGAAGCACGGGAGCAAATCCTTGAACTAAAGAAACAAGCAGCTAAAATTGGTCTTCACATCTCCTCTGAAAAAACTAAGATATTGACAAACATCAAGCACTCATGTAAATACCTCAAAGTTCAAGAACAGAAGATTGAAATAGTAAAAGAATTCGGAGAATGGATTACTTGGAATGCTGGGGAAAGCAAAGCAATGGAATCCAGAAAAAATAAACTTGAATTGGCCTTCCAACTAACAAAAAATACATACAACAAAAAATCCCTTTCATGGGGGTCCAAAATTACACATTACAAGACAGTGATTAAGCCAGAAGCACTGTATGCAGCAGAAACACTTAACATGAATTTCAAAGGCCAAATGGAGAAACTTGAGATAAAGGAAAGAAAAATTTTAAGAAAAATCATTGGGCCAAAATTTCAAGACAATAAGATTATATACATTAAAAATGAAACTCTCTACAAGAAAATTGAAAAACTTTCAGATTCTATGCGAAAAAGGAGAATAAATTTTTATGGTCATCTTCTCAGAATGAATTCCAACAGATTAACTAAACAAATCTTTGACTTCTTCCGTAACCGAAAAACGAAGCCCAACTGGTTTAAAGAAACTGAGAAAGACCTAGTGGAATTAAATATTTCAGAAAATTCACTTATTGATCGAACTGCTAAATTAATTACTAAAGATGAAAACATAAGGTTCCAAGACAAATCCACACAAAAGTCCAAATCCTTCATTTCGGAAGAAGAGAGGAGAAGAAGATCAGAAAGAATGAAGAAATACTGGGCCCTAAGAAAAGAACAACGCACAAAGAAATGATTGATCCAGCGTACCCCAAAGAGGGTGAAACGAAAGAAGAAGAAGAAGAAATGCCAGACTGAAATTCACTGGGAAAATGTTAAGGAAATGAAATTCATTCACGAGGAAGCGGCTCACAAAACACTTGTAAGGCTGATATTTAAGTATTGCTCTCTAGTCCGGGACCCTTACAAGGTATAGGCTTATCAGAAGAGACAGAAGAGATCCAACGAAAAGTTGCACGTTTCGGGGATCGTTTTAGTAGGCGCGACAGCTTTACGAGGATGATCTGCAAACTCCAGTGGCAGACGCTACAGGAGAGGCGTCGTGCAACACGCAGAGCTTCTGTCGAAATCCCGAAAGTGTTCATGTCCGGAAGAGTTGGGTAACGTTACTTGCTCTACGTGACCACGACGACGAAATCAGAGAAATTAAACTCATACGGAGGTTTACCGTCAATCATGCTTCCCGGGCGCCATTCGTGAACGCAACAGTGGAGGGGCGGAAAAAAAAGATAGTGGTGCCGGAAGTACCCTCCGCCACACACCGTGAGGTGGTTTGCGGAGTATAGACATAGACGTGGGTGGCACACAGGCCGTTCACCAGGTAATACAGTTTTCGGCAGTGGGTGAAGGCGATCATCAGAAATACTGACGTAAACTCATCTATAACATGTCCGTTCCCGGTAGCTGAGTGGCTTTTCTCTGTCGCCGATGTGTTCCCCTTTATTTCATGATAATAGTGGATATTACAAAAACACAATGCAAATACATAAATAACAACAACGCCTTCCACTTCTGTTGATTCCTGTGGCTCCCACTTCCGTAAGCACCACAGGGGCGGTGGTGGTGAGGGGGACACTGTGGCCAGGCCTCGGGTTTCGACCCCTGCCCACTTTGCCCCCCGAGCCCCCACCGGTCCACTATCCACAAAAAAAAAAAAAAAAATTTTGGTTAGCGCGATAAAAACTAAAAAAAGTGCTCAGCGCTACAGAATGTCAATCCTAAGGGCCCGGGTTCGATTCCCGGCTGGGTTGGAGATTTTATCCGCTCAGGGACTGGGTGTTGTGTTGTCCTAATCGGAAATGACAAGGAATTCTGAAAATTACAACACAGGATACTTCTTTTTTGAGGGTTTCGTCAACGTGGTTGATCTTGCAGCCTGGCCAGTAACTTTCCAGCCATATAAAGGCACACATTCGCAGGCTAACTGTGCCTGTTGTCAACAACAAATCCGGTTCAATTCGTGGACCCCCAGACAGAACTGGCTTAGTGTTGAGTAAGGCAAGTCGGAAAATAAAAATATTTCAGAGAGAATGACTTCCCTGACGTAGGCAGAAACTACTGAAAGAAACAGCATTGCCCTCATTTACACGATGGCTAACATTGCCATAGTATGTTGACAGGTTTTACGCAGTCGTTGTGCTTAGTTAAGTACTGATAATGGTGAATGTAGACTCCGATTTTATATTGCAAAAACTGTGACGTTATCGCAGTTGTGAGAGATGGATGCTATTACAGTTCTTAAATTAATTGCATAACATATGGACTTCTCAAATTTTCGGATAAATGTTTTTCAGATGTTCTGCTTTTCTCTACTACACTGTCGTGGACGTCATGCTAAAGTGATGTACTAAATACTGATCTAAACAAAATAGTATAATAATAATAATAAAAACCTCCGCTCGTGTTCCCAGAACCAAACCCTGACTCCGCGCCGAAATCTGAACCGCCAAAAATTGGCACAGTAGGATGAAGGTAATGGATATGATATTTTACTGGTTCTGTAAACCTGGGCAGGTCCATTGGTTGAGAACAACGGGGACGACGAGCCATCTGGCTGGATGACATTCTCCAACCCTTCTCAAGGAAACTATTCCTTTGGCAACGCATATTATGAAAGCCAACAAGGAAAACGAAAATCTCTGGAAAAAAACAAAATTTATGTTGTCAAGGGACACGTTGAAATTAAATAGAATGAAATAGTTGATGACTTTGTGAAGACAACCGCTCATTTCAAAACACCTTATTACCGCCATCAGATCTGAAGACTACATTATATAGCATAACAAGCCACCAATATGAATATCAATCATCGATTCTCAGTAAAAAATGTTATGGGCAAATACAACCCAACATTCCCTCGAAGTCCTGGTTCTACACAAAAAAGTATATAAATTCCATAGTTTTCATGAGATTTAATCATGGATTATTCTCCAGCCATCTTCACTGAATACTCATTCGGCATAATCCTTATTGTGAATGTGTGGAGTAGCTTCAGGAGGCGTCTTCACGTTTTTTCGAATGTAAACTGCATGCAGACCAGAAAATTGATTTCGCAGAATAGTTTATCAAAAGCCATCCATCATTATCAATTAACGTAGCAGCTCTTCTTTATCAAAGTGATGCAATAATTTTGAAACTAATTATGAAATTTTAAAGCTTATCCTACCCTTTAGCAATCTAGAAAATTCCTAAAACAATGAGAGATGACTGTATGTCCTTCAGGCCAAATGGAAAAAAGTAAACAATAATTTTTATAATTATAATTACAGTTATATTCTCCCACTGTTTTATCCAGTTTGCATGCTTGTAACATCTTTTCAAAGCACTGGATTACGTAATCGATGGCTTTGAAATAGTCGCACTACTGTAAAAGTCAGCCGAATGCAATTCATGATGGATGGTTTCTTAAGATACAGCTTTCTGTAAATGTACGCTTACCTCAGACGTTGCCTGGGATGTGGCTGCCTTGTACTTTCTGGTAAAATCCAATTCAAAGCTCTTCTGTCTCCATCAATCACCCGCTGCTTTAGGCCACTGTTGCGCTTGGCAGATAACGAGTCTTTCCGACTGATATAGGCTGCCATTGCAGTCGACACTGCTTTCCTACCGGTACCACTACTGATGGCCATTACCACTAACGCAGCTACGTCAAAGAAGTGTCCCCGACAGTCGTAGCTCTTTTGAAACCTGACGGTTCAGCCATAAGGAAATTTTAGCACCGCAGTACATTTCACCTCTGATCACTATCAATACTGGGAAAACACTGTTGCTCATTACAATTGCGACACCAGGAGGATAACAAGTAACGAAATTTCACTTTTGTGCTTATACATTCTAGAAGGAAGAAGGTTTTAGTGAATTTATATAGGGTGCTGAAACATAGTGCAAAGAGCTGCCACCTCTGGCGCGTCAACGGCTTTAGTCTGGCTTTGCATCGGTTCGGACTGAGCTTGCCTGGCAGATATTGGTTAGTCAATCCATGCTGCTTCAGACCTACATCACAGTTCCCCAGTTGGAGTGGATGGCGAGACGTGGCATGTCATCTCTTGGCAACCAATGACAGCTGTTTTCAGTGGATCAGAGAATTTGAGAACGCTCCGACGAGACCAACACCTTCTGTATCGTCTCCAGAATGGGAACCAGAAACGATACTGTTGTGTACCCAGTGATACTTCCTACCTCACACTAGATGCTGAGGCCAGTGTGGCGACGACGAACGTTGTCTGACTACACTTGTGGTGCCACTTCCTCTTCCAGTGTTGTTGTTGGGTCCACCATTCCCGGCATGTCCCTGTCTGATGTCGCCTCAAGGGAAGCCGAAACACAGGTCGCCACGCTGAGGGTCCGTGGTACTCAAGACTGGTTACATTGTCCATGTACAGACTTGTCTTGCTGCAAATAAGCAGTGTTCTGACCCAAGGAACGTGTCGTAATTGTACCGTCCTACGGCGAACAATGTCTGTTATTAAATGAAACAAGAAGTTTACTGTTACCAGTTACCGTTTTATTTATTTCCACGACGCGTTTCAAAGGTTTAAACCTCCATCATTGGGTAGATTTACATTAGTTAATATGACATCTGTGTGTGTGTTGTGTTACGATTTTTTGGAGGAACTTGTGGCACAGCCTAGTGGAGAAACAAGACACTATTTCAGAGATGTCATATTAACTAATGTAAATCCACCCGATGATGGAGGCTTAAACCTTTGAAACGCGTCGTGGAAATGAATAAAACTGTGACTGGTAACAGTAAACTTGTTGTTTCATTTAATGTCAATAATAGTAACGGTAAAGTCTAACCTAAAATGTTCTGAAATAGTGTCTTGTTTCTCCACTAGGAAGTGTCACAAGTTCCTCCAAAAAATCGTAACACAACACACACACAAATGTCATATTAACTAATGTAAAGCCACCCGCTGATGGAGGTTTAAGCCTCTGAAACGCGTCGTGGAAATAAATAAAACGGTGACTGGTAACAGTAAACTTGTTGTTTCATTTAATGTCAATAACAGTCACGGTAAAGCCTAAACTAAAATGTTAAAAAAAAAAAGTCTGTTATCTCAGGCACTAGCCGCGTGGCGCAGCTGAAGTCCTGCATGGCCTTCGGGTTGTGTTCCTGAATCCATCGATGCCATATTCGGTTGACAATCCTGCGATAACGACCAACGTAGGTAACAGTATGGCGGAATGATAAACTGCAATGTCTTAGGCCACGATCCTACCGTGGTCGAATGTCATCGCTTGTTGGTAGATGTTTCTCTTTCTTACGCAGAGCGTTAACACGATCTCCTCACAAAGAACCAGCATAAAAATGCGATTTTTGAATTAGAAACGTCGAGTGAAATGGCGCAGTGGTCAGCACACGGGACTCTCATTCGGGAGGACGACGGTTCAAATCGTCTGGCCATCCAGATTTAAGTTTTTCTTCATTTCTGCATATCGCCTAAGGCAAATACCAGGATGGTTTCTTTGAAAGGACACGGTCGATTTCGTTCCTCTCCTTCGCGTAATCCGAGCCTGTGTTCTATCTAATGACCTCGATGTCGATGGGGAGTTAAACTCTAATTTTCCTTCCTTCTGAATGAGAAATTTCAAGTTTCAGTAACAAACGAGATAGAGCGACTCAACAGTCATGTAGTACTGGTCGAAGCAAAATCGATGTTCGTGGTGGAGTACTTCTTTCGCTACGCCGAATCCGTCGTGTGCGTACAACATATACCTTTCTGAAGCATCTCAAGATTCAGCAGCGAATTCCTGCTCGTGGAAAAATCTTGAATTATGGAAGAAATTTCCAAGCAATTGGCAGTGCACCAAACAGAAAGTCAATGGAGGATAGGCCTCGCTCTCCTGATTTAACCGTGCCAAACTTTTATTAAGGGGTTACTTGAAGGTTAGAGTGTACTCACATTTAAAAGATCGAATTCACGATGAAATTTCTAATATTTCTCCAACTGTTACGAGCGATGAGTTCAAAAACTGGGTGGAACGCCTCGATTATTGTGTAGCCGCGAATTGTCGTCATTTGTCCGATGTAGCATTTCAAAAGACAACTTGAATGAATGTTGTAGCGTTTGTAAAATGTTCAACTTTGTTTTGCGATTAGTTTATGTACTATTCATATTTGAAACCGCCAAAACACTGCGAATCACCCTGCACTACTCTTTATCTCAATTTGACGTTTGTTGCACGCCGCCTTCATGGTGCTGCAGTTTTATTGGACTGTTGCGTAGATTGATGTGTATGCGCTGTCATCCAGTAGGTGCTTGCTTCCACACTATACGCACTATACGATAATTTTCCTGTCAGTGCTGTTGTTTCACAGGGGTTTACATTACTCTCAATTTAGAATTTATTTGTCTTGGTACAGATTTATACTCCACAAATTTGACCAAGGTAAGTCTATGGAGTGGGAACTTTGGGCAAAGTATTAGTCACTGATCTGACTGACCAAGATATTGACCAACTGGGCCTGACAAGCTCGAAGGCATACTACACAAAATAACTGTCAAATATTCTTGACAGCTAATACAGGCCAATTCCCGGAGCGACTGACAGAATGATCAGACAAGTGACTATAGCCATACTGTTGTCCAACGGCTACTGATTACTATATTAAATGCACGACGTCGCATAAACTGATACAGACAACACAATCATTGGTCTGTGGAACGATGGATGAGGTTGAGAAGTGAGGAGACAAAGCACATTAACGGGGCAGTTAGTTGCGGGTGTGCGGACTGAACTGAAGGTTCGTGATTGTCATTATGTGAATGTGTTGTGGTGATTGTTAAATTTGGTGGAGATGTTGGGAAAGTCTGGGGCTGGTTTCATCGGAATGGACGAAGCAAAAATGAATTCAAGCTTCTATAGAGACATGAGGGACCTCAGTACGCTAGTCAGATCACGCCAAATTCGAATTCATGCGATTTTTTTATTACCATGAGAACGTTTCTCTTAATTTCGTTGTGGTTCGAATAAACTAGACAGGATAAGCTGCTCTGGCTTGTTCAGAGTACTGGCCTACATCACTCAGAACATCTTTGCGTTGTACAGATATGCGTGGGTGGTCATCTGTGAGTGAAGGCCACCTCGGCCAGCAGCTGCCACCTTATCGAATCTCTCTGGCGAGCGTGAATAATTGAGACTGCGTAGCCTGCCTGCTGCAGCTATCGACCTGCGCCGTGACGCAGCCCACGCCCGTCGCTTCCACCGCCCCCAACTACCACACTCCCTCCCTCCCACCTTCGCTTTTTTCACCCTTACAGTACTACTACATAGCTGTTTTTGCATTCTCCGTCATCTCACTCCGAACTGTTGAAACAAGCGCAGTCCCTGCACACCAATGAAAAAACCTGGCGATTGCGCTTCGATGTTATAGTCGAAAGGACAACCTAATCTATAGGTGCTGGCCAATGAATAGCAATGGCTGTCTTCTTATCCGTCGCAAAAGTCGCTACTTCCTTCCGATGAGTATAAATACATATTGGACTTACTTCACAACAGCACACAGCGGGTAACACAGTCTATGTAACAGAAATTTTGCGAAGAAAAAACAGATGTGCTTCCACTTTGATTCTCTGAGGTACCGTGCCATTCACAAGCACTGTAGTAATTCGTCCCATTTTAGAAAACAGTTTATATACAGCTGAAATATTTCGCTTACTGAGCTGTCCTTTACCCAATAAGAATTTGAAATACACTACTGGCCATTAAAATTGCTACACCACGAAGATGACATGCTACAGACACGAAATTTAACCGACAGGAAGAAGATGCTGTGATATGCAAATGATTAGCTTTACAGAGCATTCACACAAGGTTGGCCCCGGTGGTGACACATACAACGTGCTGACATGAGGAAAGTTTCCAACCGATTTCTCATGCACAAACAGCAGTTGACCGGCGTTGCCTGGTGAAAAGATGTTCTGATGCCTCGTGTAAGGAGGATAAATACGTACCATCACGTTTCCGACTTTGATAAAGGTCGGATTGTAGACTATCGCGACTGCGGTTTATCGTATCGCGACATCGCTGCTCGCGTTGGTCGAGGTCCAATGACTGTTAGCAGAATATGGAATCGGTGGGTTCAGGAGGGTAATACGGAACGCCGTGCTGGATCACAACGGCCTCGTATCACTAGCAGTCGAGATGACAGGCATCTTATCCGCATGGCTGTAACGGATCGTGCAGCCACGTCTCGACCCCTAACAGATGGGGACGTTTGCAACACATCAACCATCTGCACGAACAGTTCGACGACGTTTGCAGCAGCATGGACTATCAGCTCGGAGACCATGGCTGCGTTTACCCTTGTCGCTGCATTACACACAGGAGCTCAACGACGAACCTGGGTGCACGAATGGCAAAACGTCATTTTTTCGGATGAATCCAGGTTCTGTTTACAGCATCATGTTGCTCTCATCCGTGTTTGGCGACATCGCGTAAACGCACATTGGAAGCGTGTATTCGTCATCGCTATACTGGCGTAACACCCGGCGTGATGGTATAGGGTGCCATTGGTTAAACATCTAGGTCACCTCTTGTTCGCATTGACGGCACTTTGAACAGTGGACGTTACATTTCAGATGTGTTAACGACCCGTGGCTCTACCCTTCATTCGATCCCTGCGAAACCCTACATTTCAGGAGGATAATGCACGACCGCATGTTGCAGGTCCTGTACGGGCCTTTCTGGATACAGAAAATGTTCGACTGCTGCCCTGGTCAGCACATTCTCCAGATCTCTCACCAATTGAAAACGTCTGGTCAGTGGTGGCTGAGCAACTGTCTCGTCACAATACGTCAGTCACTACTCTTGATGAACTGTGGTATCCTGTTGAAGCTGCATGGGCAGCTAGCTGTACCTGTACAAGCCATCCAAGCTCTGTTTGACTCAATGCGCAGGCGTATCAAGGCCGTTATTACGGCCAGAGGTGGTTGTTCTGGGTACTGATATCTCAGGATCTTTGCACCCAAATTGCGTGAAAATGTAATCACATGTCAGTTCTAGTATAATATATTTGTTCAATGAATACCCGTTTATCATCTGCATTTCTTCTTGGTGTAGCACTTTAAATGGCCAGTAGTGTAGTGTCAGAGAAATATAATTTTTTCCTCTATTTTTCTTTTATAAAAGAACTAGCGGAAAAACGCTCCTAACAGAGCACAAAAACGGCGAATATGTTCCTGTTCAAAATACTTTGACTGAATAGTGGGGTCTCAGCTGACTCATTCTATCTTCCTCAGTACCTTCAAAAATTTTTGCTTCCGAATGTATTCGCGCTCTTTTTAATATGCAATGCACCTCTGACTCCCACTAGGTCCCGTCATTGTAACTCGCTCACACCTGCTACTCCAGTGGTCGGCAAACTAATTAATCAACAGAGCCAAATATTAACATGCAACGACTGAAATTTCTTTTGAAAGCCATCTTTTTAAAACTTAAACTATATGGGTAAGTACCTTGTTATTAACTTACTTATGGTACTCATAAGCTGGTCTTTGCTAAAATATCCTCAATGCGATTCAGTTACGATCGCTGAAGTTGACTCCTTCCAAGTATTCCACCCACACACGTCTTCTTGTATGCTTGTTTCCTCCATCTCATTTTGTTCATCTTCTCCAGAAATGCAAAGCATCTCAATATATCTTTCTCAATACAGGACACTACATCTTCATTCGTTCTTCAATTTCCCTAAAATTATTTAATAAGGTTTTAAGTCTTAGTTAAATTAAAGGCATGTCGAACAAAACTTTATCATAATAATGATATTCTTTACTGATTAAAAATAGTAATGTATTCATAAAATTAAATCATGACAACCACTGTCCAACACTAATGTGATCAACAGCCTTGCATCTCCTCGGAAAGATAGGGTAAATCACGTTTGTATATTGTTAGTTTTAATATTAGGCATGATTCGATGTTTTCATCAATAAGCCGAATTCTCAATTAACTCTTGATGAGGTTCATACTTGAAAATGATTGTTCATATGAATACGTAGACCTGAACAAGGGAAGAGCAGTAAAGATTTGTTTTTTCAGGTGAGTTTATCAGTCAAGAGGACGACGCCAGGTGTTACAAATCAACATTTCTTCCTTCTCCATGCTTCAGTAGAAACCAAATATCTCGTGATTCATTTTTTCTTTCAAAACTGCAACAAAACCATTTCTTACACTGGTCATATTTTTTACCCCGTCTGTTGAAATTGAGACAATTTTATTGAGTGGAACACGTTTCTCAGTGCACTCATTTACAGCATTCCCTACATGCTCTCAACGTGTTTGACCTTTGAGTGGCAATAATTCAAAAGTTCTTCTTTAGAGCTCCAACTGGTAAATTCGAAACCAATTTAATATCTTCGACTTGCTGATTGTTTATATTTGAAGACTTTTGAATGTTCTATCGTTTACTGTTGTAGCAGACAAGGACAATTCAATGACTTTTTTTAGAGCTTAGTTCTTAAAATCCCGAAATAACAAAGCATGCATGACAAAAAACATTTTTTTACTGTATTCACCTCTGTATATTGTTTTCCTCTCTTAACAATCCTTGACTAACCAGAATGCTTTCAGTGTTAGCACTGTTGAAGATTACATCACTGCACAATGAGACAGCTGACTGACTGATTCAGTCATTCAACTCGCACATCAAACGCTCATGCCTCCTCCATGCGTAAAGGCCGATTGAAACTTCGTGGCACCCACATATGCAGAACGGCAGCTGGTAGGGTAACCTTGGAGGAGAGACGAAAAGCTTCGGACAGAGGCAGATGGAATTTACAAACGCAGAGATGCATATTTAAACTACAACACTAGTCTTACGCTCAAGGTCCACGAAGTTTTAGTCGCGCGGTACGTGCGCACCCACAGGTGGTATTTCGTGAAAGAGCCACACCCAAGACGCCAAAGAGTCGGATATAGCTCGGGAGTCACGGTTTGCCGACCTCTGCACTAGTCCATCACAGCACGTCGGTCATGTCCACCCACACCCATTTACCCGTTCTTACTCTCTCATTCAGCCCAACTCACTGTCATTATCCCTTCGTGTCTCTGCAGCTGTCACTGCCTTTCGTCTCACAGCCATAGTTTCCTTCGCTCTGTCCAAGGAGTAATCCTCGTTCTGTCCTCCTACTGCTTCTGCCTCCTCTCACTGTTGCTGTCTCCATCTTGCTTTCTCTTACAGCTACTGTCTCAGTCATTCCTTCCCACTGCCGGTGTCTCTTCCCGCTGTCATTAACTACCCTTCCTCCTTGTGTTGTCATAGACTCTGCCTCTCATTATCACTGGCCCTCGCCACTTCCACATTCTACTTCTCTTTGTTTTTCTCCTACTGGCAAAGTATCGCTCAGTCTTTTCCTAACACTGTTCTGTCACTGTCAACTGTGTTCCACTTCCGCTATGTTCCCCTCCTTCTCTCACACTGTCACAGTCTTCTTCGCTCTTTCTGTAGCACAGTCACTGTCTACTATCTCCCAGTACGTAGCACTTTTTCGATCTCTTTCTCAATGCCACTGTCTCCGTCTCTCTCTGCATAAAATAGCGCAAATATGTTCGCATGCCAAAAAGTTTAGAAAAATTTTTAAAGGGGCTGAGGAAGGTAGAACTAGGGAGTTTGTATCCCACTTTTCAGTCAGTCTTTTAAACAGGAGCATATTCGCCTTTTTCATGCTCCATTATGAGCATTTTCCCGCTGTTTCCTTTCTTTTTCCTGCTACAACAGCGCATGTCACTCGCATGAAAAGAGCTTTATGTGTCAATAAAAGTTTTGTTGTTTACGGGTGTGAAATAGAAATAAAGCAAAACTAATTTTCCACTTCAGATTGTATTTTACGGACACAAAAGTTTTTCATGTGCTTCCGTACAACAACATGGGGTTTCCAGAACTCTTCTGCTGATAACGGAGACACTTTACAGCATATTTTTCAGTGCTGTACCGCTTTATAACCTACCTTTTTGCCTCACAACTGATTTTACGTGCGTATTTTATGAATACAAATAGGATAATTTGGAACCTCTGTATTTCATAAACGGATAAAGATGTCAATAAAATTTTCAAAGTGTTTGATATTGGAGTCTTATGAATAAATCGTAAAAATTTCAGCCATTTGTTGTGCATAGCCATCTTGGAATCTGGGGCTCGGTTTTGGTACCCAAAAATCATGTTTTTCCGTTTTTTTCTGGAACCGTCCCTTAAATCGCACCACAGACCACATATAACGCAAAAATAACCAACCGAGGCGGCCGGGGTGGCCGAGTGGTTCTAGGCACTACAGTCTGGAACTGCGCGACCGCTACGGTCGCAGGTTCGAATCCTGCCTCGGGCATGAGTGTGTGTGATGTCCTTAGGTTAGTTAGGTTTAAGTAGTTCTAAGTTCTAGGGGACTGATGACCACAGAAGTTAAGTCCCATAGTGCTCAGAGCCATTTGAACCATTTTTTTAACCAACCGATTTGCTCCACTCATCTAAACTGGGGGAAATGTGTAGTATTCAAACTTTGGCCCTGTTGTGTAGGATAGTTACAATAAGACGATCCTTCTGTTTGGTATACAAGCGTAAGGGCTATCCAAAACATTTGACCCTACCTTTCTGTCCCAAATAGAACCCAAAATATCAGCCCTGGAAAAATCCCGTTTTTATGCGGGGCGTTCTGGAACAGTCATAACGCATGCGACGAAATTACTCTTTACGTCCATTTTATTCGGTAAGAAACACAGAAGCAAAAGTTTAATCTTAGGATGCGTCTGAAGCCAGGTCACTCTATTAAATTAGTTAACTGGTAAAATGCTTTAAACACACCTGACAAATGAACACTTAGGACTGGGTTAAGGACAGGTACATTACTAGTCTTGATTCTAACGGAGAGGAGAAATTCGCAAATGTCACCGTAAGGGGAAACTTAAAGAAGAGCAGTGTGGAGTGATCAGTTCACAGTGGCCGACGGTTGTGATTAGCTGTCGTGCCACGGCTACACAGCTACGCGGGCTGGGTGCGCGCCGCTTACCTCGCTCGTTCCGCGCGAAGACGCGTTACTTCTGATAAGGAAGCGATAGCGTGTGACTTATCACACTGTCTCCTCACATAATTTTCGCACAAGACCGCTGGTTTGGAATTATGAGGACGTCCTTTTGTAAAAGAACTATGCGGTAAAAAGTCGACTTATCAGGAAGAGGGAAGCATCCTAGTTTGTGTTCAGATAAGCATATCTGAGCTAAGTGGGCGGTGTCTAAGGCAGTGAAGTCGTATCCCATAGGAGGAAAGAAATGAAGGAAAACTGAGGTTCGACGTCCTCTCGGCGACTCGAACACCAAAGGCGAAGCAGAACCTCGAATTGTGGAGGTGTAGGAAAGGTTATCGGCCATGTCCTTAAAGTAGCCGCCCCATGATATTTTTATACTATCAGTAAATCCTGTATCTGGATGACCGAATGAGTATTTGAAACCTAATCCTCTTAACCGCGACACTAGCGACTGAACTATGGCGCCAGATCCCCCGGTTTTTCGAAAAGTGGAGGACTTCATATTCGTGTCTGGTCATCTTGATTAAGGTTTTCCGTCCTATTCCTGAATCACTCCAGCCAAGTACTGAAGTGATACTTCAAAACACATCAAGTCGGTTCCTTCACCTAACCTCAAAGTGTGCAAGTAATTCGTCTCCAATGACCTCGATGTCGCCGAGATATTTAACTGTTTTTCCTATTTTCATTACGTTTAAAAGTTTCTACCGCAGCTCCATTTTATGTAAAAACAAATTCCTCTTCACAATACTGTTGCTTATTCTGTGACAACAGCAGTAGTTCCTTAAAAGCATTTCACCCGTCACAATAAAACTTCAGGTAACTTTCGTAGGATGCAACAATGATATTTCAACTATAACCTCTGTTTCTGGAAGTTTGCCTTGAAAACCTTATTACAGCACAATACGATACAAAAAGTAGGTAGAAACAAAACAGATAAGATCTTCTGAGAGGGACGAAAAAAATATTGCCATTAAGTAGACTTATTATGTGAATATTTACTAAAGAAAACAGTGATTCTGTCAACGCTGTTTTGTCACATTCATCTGTACTAAGACAATTACAAAACTAAAGAAAAACATATTGATTGAGTAGAATCTTTAGGTAGTCGCAAAGAACAACAAAACACGCATTAAGGTAAACCGTAGGACAAACCTGTCAAATTACAAGGACTACAAATTGCTTTTTTTCGAATACTTACTTCATTCTACGTGTGAAACGAAAGTAAAATTATGGTACCGGACTAAAATAAGTTGGCATAGAGAGTAAAATTGCTTACTGGTAAAGTGGTATACTCTGTTTCAGATGTCTTGGCGTATCGGAGATTTTTCTCCGCTCGCGGACTGAGTGTTGTGTAATCCTCATCATCACTTCTTCATCATCGACACCCAAGTCGCCCAATGTGGTGTCAAATGAAAAGACTTGAATCTCGGCGTCTGAACTTCCTCAGGTGGGAATCAATACCATACGATCTTTCCATTTCTTCTGTTGCAGAGGAAATTCGTGTGAATCCTATTCGTCGACCATAATTTTAATTCCTGCACAGATCTTGTTAATGCAACCAAGCACTTTTAATGCTAACTCTGTTGATGGAAGCTGAAACTTTAGATGACACTCAAGGTCAACGTAACTACTCGGAAAGTTGCGTTGGATAAAACCACAAAATTTAACTAGTAATTTATAAAATACATGTTGTCTCCCCATGTCAAGATCCGAATAGGAAGTCTGAAGCACAGTTGAGCTGAATACCGTAGATGCTATAGCCCGGTTCCCCAGAAATTTCGTTCAGTGGAAGAGGAGTCAAAATATACGAACACGTGTCTAATCTTATCCGTATATACGATAAGTGTACAAATTCTCATTCCAGCCTGCCTTTCCCCATCTCCAAAAAAATGGCTCTAAGCACTATGGGACTTAACATCTGAGGTCATCAGTCCCTTGGACTTAGAACTACTTAAAGCTAACGACATCGCACACGTCTATGCCTGAGGCAGGATTCGAACCTGCGACCATAGCAGCAGCGCAGTTCCGGACTGAAGCGCCTAGAACCGCTCGGTCACAGTGGCCGGCTCTGACAACAGGTTGCGCTATCAATCCAGCGTGACTGGCCAGTGTATCTGTGCATAGGAAGTTCCACTGCAACTTATTTATCATAACGATGGGGGCAGCAGAATGAACAAACCAAACTTAAAGTAGACTAGGAGAAATTAAGAACTGGGAAATATATAGCAGTTAGGAATCAGAGCCGAAGTGTGGCAGAGCAAAGGTTGTCTCGTGTTTATGAGGCAGTTTCAGATAAATCCGTTGGTGTCTCGCAAGGCAAGTAGTTTAAAATTTTACTAAACACTCATTCGGGAACCTCGAGTATGTTACGACACGTTTGTAAATTTGATCATCAGTTTTCTCACTCCAGAAATGCTTTGAAAGAGGAAAAAGACTTAGTGGCTGATAAATGTGTGGAAATATGTGCTAAGAACGTGAGGCCATTTAGCAGTATATAGGCTTTCTAAATTTAGAGCAAACATTAATTGAAATAAGACAAAAATTTGGCTCAGTGGGTTTTAAAAAACCACGTTCTGGTGGTACCCTAAGTAGTGCGGTGAAAGCTTAGTATGAAAGGAAAGCTTCTTCTTTCATTAACATTTCTTACATTAACATAACATAAAAAACGAAATTCGTGTTTGATAAAATGCATTTGGGAAATTTAGAATGAACTACACTCCTGGAAATTGAAATAAGAACACCGTGAATTCATTGTCCCAGGAAGGGGAAACTTTATTGGCACATTCCTGGGGTCAGATACATCACATGGTCACACTGACAGAACCACAGGCACATAGACACAGGCAACAGAGCATGCACAATGTCGGCACTAGAACAGTGTATATCCACCTTTCGCAGCAATGCAGGCTGCTATTCTCCCATGGAGGCGATCGTAGAGATGCTGGATGAAGTCCTGTGGAACGGCTTGCCATGCCATTTCCACCTGGCGCCTCAGTTGGACCAGCGTTCGTGTTGGACGTGCAGACCGCGTGAGACGACGCTTCATCCAGTCCCAAACATGCTCAATGGGGGACAGATCCGGAGATCTTGCTGGCCAGGGTAGTTGACTTACACCTTCTAGAGCACGTTGGGTGCCACGGGATACATGCGGACGTGCATTGTCCTGTTGGAACAGCAAGTCCCCTTGCCGGTCTAGAAATGGTAGAACGATGGGTTCGATGACGGTTTGGATGTACCGTGCACTATTCAGTGTCCCCTCGACGATCACCAGTGGTGTACGGCAAGTGTAGGAGATCGCTCCCCACACCATGATGCCGGGTGTTGGCCCTGTGTGCCTCGGTCGTATGCAGTCCTGATTGTGGCGCTCACCTGCACGGCGCCAAACACGCATACGACCATCATTGGCACCAAGGCAGAAGCGACTCTCATCGCTGAAGACGACACGTCTCCATTCGTCCCTCCATTCACGCCTGTCGCGACACCACTGGAGGCGGGCTGCACGATGTTGGGGCGTGAGCGGAAGACGGCCTAACGGTGTGCGGGACCGTGGCCCAGCTTCATGGAGACGGTTGCGAATGGTCCTCGCCGATACCCCAGGAGCAACAGTGTCCCTAATTTGCTGGGAAGTGGCGGTGCGGTCCCCTACGGCACTGCGTAGGATCCTACGGTGTTGGCGTGCATCCGTGCGTCGCTGCGGTCCGGTCCCAGGTCGACGGGCACGTGCACCTTCCGCCGACCACTGGCGACAACATCGATGTACTGTGGAGACCTCACGCCCCACGTGTTGAGCAATTCGGCGGTACGTCCACACGGCCTCCAGCGTGCCCACTATACGCCCTCGCTCAAAGTACGTCAACTGCACATACGGTTCACGTCCACGCTGTCGCGGCATGCTACCAGTGTTAAAGACTGCGATGGAGCTCCATATGCCACGGCAAACTGGCTGACACTGACGGCGGCGGTGCACAAATGCTGCGCAGCTAGCGCCATTCGACGGCCAACACCGCGGTTCCTGGTGTGTCCGCTGTGCCGTGCGTGTGATCATTGCTTGTACAGCCCTCTCGCAGTGTCCGGAGCAAGTATGGTGGGTCTGACACACCGGTGTCAATGTGTTCTTTTTTCCATTTCCAGGAGTGTATTTCGACCACTTTGAATGAATTTAGCGAACCCGCAATACACATCCTGGGAAAAGTAATTAAAATTAGTGTAACTGGTATCATATTTGGGTGGAAGACACTAAGGTTACAGAAAATAGACTTCCAGAACCTTATTTTAGTTGGTGTTGCAGTATAATAGACATCTTCAGGTTCTTAGGATCTCTGCTTACTGCTTCTGATTACTGCTGCAGAAACCTTTTATTAGATGTGACTTGATAATGTTTCGAACTGAGAATTGCCAGTACTAATCGCAAGAGTGTGAAGTTGTAGAGAAAACAGTTCCTATCGAAATTTATAAATAAGCCCGAAATCGGTCGAAAAGGAAAAAAAGAACAGGTAAAATCCACCATTGTCTGGTCTACAATGACCCAAAATGAATATATATTTCATTGAGCCTCGTCTCGTGATACTTAGGTAAAAATAGACTTTTTATCAACTTCCGAACGCTACTCTGTAACACCGCAGTGAAAGCGTACACAATGAACTACACCGTAGCATAGCACAGCAGGAAGACGGAAGGGCAAGCAAGACTCCCTTAACCTGTTTGGATTGGGCACAGCTCGGCTTGGACTGGAGTGAAGCAGCCTGCCCGTTCTGCTGATAAAGTGCGGCGGCTTGGCTACCTGGCTAACAGGCATCAATGGGCAGGTTATAAGTGGGATATCTACACCTCTGGTAGATACTCGAAAGCTTCGGAGAAAACAACGGTCAAAGTTTTCGACGTACTTTATGTGCATTTGAGCGAGTAAATGATTCACCCGAGGCAATGGCACAGGAGCTAGCGTATCGGTTTCACAGTTTGCGCGCCGTGTTCGAAACACTATTAATACACTTATTTGTATTTTTCTTTTTCGCTTATCTATGCAAGTCCGCAGAAGATTACTACACGAATGTTTTCCAATGTGTACTGAAATAATGTTGTCCTTATTCGTCGCCGGCCGGGGTGGCCGTGCGGTTCTAGGCGCCACAGTCTGGAACCGCGCGACCGCTACAGTCGCAGTTCGAATCCTACCTCGGGCTTGGATGTGTGTGATGTGCTTAGGTTAGTTAGGTTTAAGTAGTTCTAAGTTCTAGGGGACTGATGACATCAGAAGTTAAGTCCCATAGTGCTCAGAGCCATTTGAACCTTATTCGTCTACTGATAGTACGTCTGGCGAATGAATTCAAAAATACAATAAATGAACAGAAAAATTATTTGAAATTATTTTCTGTGCAGTTAATTCGTAATCAATCGCATGCGACAGTTTTCTGAAAAGTGATCCGTTGTGCGTGGTTTCCCTCGAAATTATTGCCCACGCGTGAAATCTTCAGCAATTTTAACGTCGTTTTCTTCCCGAGTGAGATTTATATTACGAAATGTCGCTCTGGCAAACCTACCTTCGCACGATGCTCGTGGTGTCCCGAATTTCCGTTTCGAATGCTGCGCTGTGTAACGGGTCCAGTACCGAAGAAGCAATTCTCTCGGCTGGTGCACAGACTACTGCATTGAAATAAGCTGTCGAGACACGCCTCGCTACGGGCGTCGTCGACGTGCGCGTCATCGCGGTGCAGTTTTCAAGAGCATTATAAACATAGAAACGAAGAGTGGCACTGGAGTGGGTGTCGCAAAAGATAAACTGAAAGGAGTTGCCTCTACAATTCTTGATGGCTCTTCTGTATTTGTGGGCCGTAATTTTAATTTTAGTATTGTTGAAATGATACCTTTAGTCATGGTAACCGTTGGTTTGCTGTTGTCTTTGTAAGAACTGGTAGTAATGCTCCTGGTGTGAAGAGTCTCGATTCTCGTAATGTGATTGCTTATAGCACCTATCATATTGGTGAGGTAGTTAATAAAGACTTTGAGAGGTCCTATTACTATTCTGGTAAGGCTATGAATCTCTATGACAAATGGAGCAAATGCACAAAATTTTCCTGAAAAATAAACATAAGATCATAATATAAGAATTAAGAATTGATACAAGGATGAAATACAAAAATATGAGAATTTAAAAAGATTGTAACCCCTGAAAATACCAAACACACATATATAATAAACATGTGACACTTATTGTGAAACCCAGTTGTAATTTTACAATTAATAAAACGCCGTTGTATTCCATAGCTTGATAGGAAACATTCGTTTAATAATCTTCACAGAACATGAGCACATAAATGAAAAAGTAAAATAAAATAAATAAGAACAATAACCGTGTGCTAGCCACTGGGTCGCTTATTTTGGCTCCTCTTCTAGCGAGCGAAGTTTTTGGGAAATCGAGTTATAGCATCTGCTGTGCGAGACGATCACACAGCGCAACAGAAACGACATCAAACACTACGCAACCCAGAAAGTTAGCAGTTCCGAACTAGCTTAAGTTTACGCGTCTCTTTCTTCTCACTACAACTGCTGTCAGGAGTCAAGTCATCCCAGCTGAAAACAGTTTATCTCCGTCTCACATAAAAAACTGACTACGTCAAAAAGAATTGGAGTTACGTGTGTGCTATCAACAGTTAATTGTCCTTAAATAAATTCTGTTAACACATTGTTTTCCATGATCGTGAATGTCTTTCACCGAGATTCAATAACACGGAAAAATTTATTCTTTATTGATAACAGCTGAACTGCCCAATTTAAAAAGATGAAAGCAAAATCGTACCAATTTAGTAGTTGTGTGATTGGTGTTTCTTGAGTTAATACACGGAGAAAATCATTCCTTACCTTTCTTCTTTAGCCCACAAATTGTTTTTATTAATGCTACTCATATTTTTGTTAAGAAACGATGCTTTCATGACTGATGATTTCTGTTAGCTTTTTAAGATGCGAATTCTTGGAGGTTGAAACAAACGAACAGCAGAACTTTGCTACAGCTTTTCGTAGTCTAAAGCAGTTCCCCACCAACGATTTCGCTATGGTACTGTTCACATCCGTATTTTTTTCTTTTCTTCTTTTAAAAAAAAAACCTCAACTTTGAAATGTTGGTGTTCTGTTATTCATTTCGCTAATGTTTGTCAAAAGTTGTAGCTCCTTCAAGGTACAACATGAGAATGACAAAAGTTGAAACTTCCTGGCAGATTAAAAGCGTGTGCCGGACTAAAACTCGAACTCGGGACCTTTGCCTTTTCCAACCAAGTGTTCTAAAGGTCCCGACTTCGAGTCTCGGTCCAGCGCACAGTTTTAATCTGCCGGGAGGTTTCATATCAGCGCACACTCCGCTACAGAGTGAAAATCTCAGTCTGGAAACATCCCCCAGGCTGTAGCAAAGCCTTGTCTCCGCAATATTCTTTCTGCCAGGAGTGCTAGTTTTATAAGTTTCGCAAGAGAGCTTCTGGGAAGTTTGGAAGGTAGGAGACGAGATACTGGCGGAAGTAAAGCCTGAGGACGGGTCGTAAGTCGTGCTTGTGTAGCTCAGTTGATAGGACTGAATAGCATACACAGTTATTGTGCCGGTACGGTAGCTCAGCGTGTTCTGTGACAGGGTTGCAACCCTCTGTAATAAAAAAAAAAAATGAGTGAAGCGATCAACGAACAACCTGGACTGGTGTCATGAGACGTACGCCCCGAACATATACAACGATCAAAATACAACAAAATGAGATCAACAAAGAATTAAAAAATAAAAAATTGATAGAGCACTTGCCCGCGAAAGCAAATGCCACGAGTTCGAGTCTCGGACGGCACACAGTTTTTAACTGCCAGGAAGTTTCACACCAGCGCACACTCCGCTGCAGAGTGAAAATCTCATTCATGATTAAAGCTGTTTAACATTCCACTAATTGTGACTTAAATAAACAATTAATATTCAAGCCGAATCAGTTGTAGCCAGGAGCTAAGTTTTGGGTTTAAGAAGGCACTGTCAGTCAGGTGCATTAACATTTCCCATTCGTCGTGATGTCAAACTGGAGAGATGTTCAGTGTGTTCATGAAGTGTTTGTGTCCGTACACCTCGAGTCATCATAAGATTAGTTACGACAGTACTTTGAATTTTACTATACTTCAACGTCTTCGTCTCCCATACCCTGTTAGAAGTTGAGAAAAATCACTGCTTATATGCCTGTGTGCAAACTGTTATGTTTAATTTTGTCTTTATACTACTCACAGGAACTCTATGTAGACGGGCAGAAAAATATTCGTAGCTTCCGTCAGGAAACCAGTTTTTCCGATTTTCTATCTGAGTTATGGTGAAATATTTTCCCATCTATCTTACCATGAACACAAACCGAAATTTTGCAACATTTTTTTTTTTTTTTGCTCTTTCTGATCACTCAGAGAGACTTAGCTTTTATTAATACACGTTTCATTTGTCGTTTTAGTCCATCTTGAAATCGATCCCGTAACGGTTCTCCACTAGGAATTGTACAAGCAGTAGTTTTCAAAGACAGTTGTAGCCTTTCAGTGCACTACCAATGAATGGCAGCTGCAGAGATCTCCTCAAGGTTTCCGATAAAGAAGTATCGCACAGTAGAATACGAGAAGATTATGCTGGATCCTATGGGATAAGATGCCTCATTAACCACCCGTCAGCTATACGCTGAAATGCAAAGTTCGAAGAATAAGGTGAGGAGCAATGAAGTTTTAATTATCACCACGAAAAAATT
Source organism: Schistocerca americana (assembly GCF_021461395.2). Lineage (NCBI taxonomy): Eukaryota > Metazoa > Arthropoda > Insecta > Orthoptera > Acrididae > Schistocerca > Schistocerca americana. Next base: position 786,044,759 of record NC_060119.1, read on the forward strand.
ATGTAACGTAGTTATTGTTTGTTAGTTTGCAGGTAAATGTTTGCAGTCCTGAAACACACTGAAATAGCTGCGCCACAATGACGTAGCAAGCTACTAGACAACTAGACGAGTCTAAATCCAGTGGTGTAGCGTATTGATAGAGCGGAGTATATTGTGATAGTTCGTGTTCTTGATTTGAAAGAATCCATCTACGTTTGTGGATGCGCGCAGCAACTTTGCACTGTCATGTGAGACAATGGTGATGTGGTGCAGACGCTTCCAGTGTGGCCAAACTGAATAGCGTTGAACTAAGTGGTGGACCATCGCTCTGTGAATAATCGGAAATCGTTAGATGGAGCCTCTGGTGCTCGAATACCGGAGTATCACAGTGGAAGCGGTACTGATAAAAATGAAAATAAGTCATTGATTGGTTTTCAAGATCCCTCACGGCATTTTGAACACGACAAAGTTCGCAGCGTGACGAGTATTTAGTATATATTCACAATAAGTAAGCAATTCCAATTCGCACTTTTCTCACATGACATACTGAACTTTGGATCAAGGCAGTCAGGTAGATGCAGTATTTCTTGATTTTGACTCAGTACTACACCTACGTTTATTGACAAAAGTACGATCATATAAGATATTAAGTGAAATTTGTGACTGCATTGAGAACTTTTTGGTTGGGAGGACGCAGCATGTCATCTTGTGTGGGAGTCATTGTCAGACATAGAAGTAACTCAGGAGTGCCCCAGGGAAGTGTGTTGGTACCCTTGCTGTCCATGTTGTATATTTATAACATGGCAGACAATATAAATAGTAACATCAGGCTTTTTGCAGATTTTGCATTATCTATAATTAAATACTACCTGAAAGAAGCTGCATAAATATTCAGTCAGATCTTGATAAGACTTCAAAGTTGTGCAAAGATTCGCAACTTGCTTTGCATGTTCAGAAATGTAAAATTGTACACTTCACAAAACAAAAACAAGAAACGTAGTATCCTGTGACTATAATATCAGTGAGTCACTGTTGGTATCGACCGACTCATAAAAATAACTGGGTGCAACATTTTGTAGGGATATGAAATGGAATGATCGCATAGGCTCAGTCGTGGGTAAGCCAGGTGTACAGTCCGCTCTGGACACGGCGGCCGCTGCACAGTGACCAATTTTCGTCCATAGCGCTGGGCGAGCTCTTTCGTTTGTTCAGAAGGGGAGACCGACACCGTCTGCACTTTTCGCCCGATCGGCGACGATAGAATCGTCGCGCACACCCTGCAATCTTTCTCAAACGAATTTAGAGAAACTTTTCTAAAAGAAGATTCATTTTTAGATTACTTGTAGATTTGTATGTCAGGTTCCCTCTTATGATGTGCCCATCATTTCGTTAATGGTCATAGTTACTGTGATATTTACGTGGAAGTAAGACACTGCGCGAAATTCGAAAAAGTTTGCAATGAAAAACAGACGTCGTTATGATTTTGCGTTTGGTACATATTAAATAATATGTTGCTGTGTACGAAATTTATTTAAAACATAGAATTTTTCTTTAGATTCGGGTGGAGGTCTCTATCTGTCACCAATCTCGAGAAAATTGGTCTGACGTAGGACATTCATTTGCGATTGTGCCCTGCCAGCAATAAAGCCAGAATGAAATATCCACAACATTCCTCATATTTCGTAAACGGTTTGAGATATCGAAGTGAGGTTTTGGCAAATGATAGCATGCAAAGAGGAGAATATTTTGCCGTGTGGCTCTTATGCAAAACATCATTATATACGTGTTATTCCACTAACTAAAGACTTTTTCAATGAAAGAATGTAATTTTTAGTGGCCGGTGTAACAAGAAATGCTATAGGTTTTGGAACAATGTAAGTGAAGACATTACACATTTCTTTTGTACTGAAGATGTACTTTTTCGTAAGATGCTGACCTTCCTCACTTAATAAACTTAATAAACCAACGTTTCAGAATTATGTCGCAACATTATCTGCACAATGTATTAATGAGGTGATACTGCGTAAACTCACTTGTGTTTTGGCAAAAGAAGCAAATTTTAACTTGGCAACAAGAGAAATGTGTAGGTTTTATTCAAAATTCGCCACTTGTGACACTTCACTGAAAATTACAAATGATTAACAACCCAGGCGAAAATAAAATGTAGCATTTTCGGCGGAATTCTTTTTAGATACTAACAAAAGCAGAGGTGACAGATCTTTTTGAATGGACACCATGCAAGCGAGGGCGAGGAGCGGCCCCACTTAATAGATACAAAAAATTTGAGTGTAAGCTTCAGTTTAGAACGGCATTCCCCTCCGACGCTCGGCATTTCCCCTACAGCGCCTGCCTGCAGCCCCCACCACTACCGCTCTCCCCACTCACGCCCTGCCGTCTGCACACCTACTGGCCATGGTACTCTGCACAGTAGTCTATCTAGACTTCATTTTATTGGTAGAATACTGCGGAAGTGTAACCAGTCTACAAAGGAGAGTGCTTAAACATCATTTGTGCGACTGGTTCTAGAATATTGCTCAAGTGTGTGGGGCTCATACCAAATAGGACTAACACAGGATATTGTACATTTTCAGAGACGGGCAACACGAATGGTCGCAGGTGTGTTTAATCTGCGGGACATTGTCACAGAGATACTGAACAAACTGGACTGGATGACTCTTGAAGATAGATATAAACTATCCTGCAAAAGTTTGTTAACAAAGTTTCAAGAAGTGGCCTTAAATGATCACTCTAGGAATATACTTAAGTCTCTTACATGTCACTTACATAGGTATTGTGAGGATAAGATTGGAATAATTACTGCATGCACAGAGGCATTCAAACAACCATTCTTGCTGTGCTCCATACGTGAATGGAACAGAAGAAACCCTGATAACTGGTACAATGCCATACACCTCATGATGGTTTGCAGAGTATAGATGTAGATACAGAAATACCGCAACTGTTCATACCTATTCAAAAGTATCACGAGCTCAGCCTACAGTGGAAATGTTGTAGTTGTGTCAGGCCAATCCAGATGGCTTCTGTAACCTCTTGATCGCCGTGGACGAATGCTGGGTGCATGACTGTCACGCCGAAACAAAAGAACGAAGTGAGCAGACGAAACATGTAGACTGACCACCTAATCATTATCGGGCAAGGTGATACTGACGAGGAGAACATGGCAAGTGCCATAGCCCGATTTCCCAGATACTTCGTTCACTGGAAGAGGAGGCAAAATAAACGAAAGCGTGTCTCAGCTTATGCGTATATACTCAACCGTTTCCGAGGAAACGACCATCAAATTTACCGACGTAATTTAGACCAACTGGTGGGATAGTGGCTAGTGTCGCGGTCTCACAGTTTTGCGTCCCCTGTTGAAAGAAAAGAAATGATATAAAGTAAATGAAAACAATAATAGGGTTTCGGAAACGGAGCGTAAAAGCGCGAAGCCGAGACGCTAGCCATTGCGCCACCGCTGTGGTTGAACTGTTTATTCGCTAACAGGTACATAAAGTACACTGAAAACTTTCACCGTCGTTTTCTCAGAAACGGTTGAGTATCTACGATAATCTGAGACACGTGTTTGCTTATCTAGGACCCTCTTTCAATGAGTGAGGTTCCTGGGAATTCGGGTTAGGGCACTTGCCGTGTTCTCCTTGTGAGTGTTTTTTCGGAGTGCTACAGTGTGATGCCAACAGATTATGCCCTTAAAAGCAAAACCATCAAAGAGGCATACTACCGAAATCTCCTATCAAGGTTACGTGATGTATATATGCAGACTGAAGCGATGAATGCATACTTCTACCAAAGGGCGAAATTCGGAGACGGTTGTCCTACTCTCTAGGCAGATGCGCCAAGTACTACGCCACGCTGACACAGTGGCTCTGCACATGTGCACAGACTGCTCTAGCAGCCTCCCTCCTCAAACCAGATTCCAGTTCACGCCTCGGCCCACTTGGTATTCCCCACAAACTCTAACAGCGTTACAGAGTCTTCTCAGTTGTACTAGAATAGCCCCTCAGCATAGAGTGAAACGGATGATCCTGCCGAGAACACGAGCTTAGGCGCTTTAATCAAATGAAACTGTATGATTCCAGAGGCAAGTCTCAATCATCTATGACGTATATATGTAGACTGAAGTGTGCGGCTGACAACACGAACAGTCGCGGGAAGCTGTCAAACTGTGTGTGGTTTCCTTCACGCCGCGCGGAGTGGCAGCGTGGTTTGAGGCGCTGTGCCACGGATTGCGCTGCCCTCCCGTCGGAGGTTCGAGTCCTCCCTCGGGCATGAGTGTGTGTGTGTTGTCCTTAGCGTAAGTTAGTTTAAGCACCGTGTAATTCTAGGGACCGATGACCTAAGCAGTTTGGTCCCTTAGGAATTCTCCACTCAAATCTGAACATTTTCCTCCACGACAAGGCCGCGTCACATTCTGCGCAGAACACAGTCACACATGCACTTCTTTGAGCCATTATTTTCTTTCATTCTCCGTATTACCCTGACATGGTATCCAGTAACTTCTTCCCCTCTCCTCGTATGAAGAAACCATTGCGTGGCGGGCGTTTCCAGAATAACGAGGAAGTGATTTTTTAGGTGGTGCGCTTCCTGAACAGCAATAACGTTGACTTCGACAATCGGGTTCTCCGACAAGTCATCCATTCTTGGAAAAACCTGCCGCTGACGAGTGTGAATACAGAGGTTCGAGAAAAATATGGAAACACAGTGAAAATTGCATGACCTGAGCCTAAACGTAGATGATAGCCAAGACTGCAGGATGCGTTGTTGTATTTGAACACGAGCGGCACCTCTGCAATGTTCTCAATATGTTGCGGTTGTCAGACGTGGTCAGAACAGTGATCTGTGTCGTTGTGAGTGCGTTGTGTCGGAGCTAGTGAATTGGAACGACAACAAATCTTTCGTGCTCGTGTAGTGAGTGCTTCCGTAACGAAGGAAGCCAGAGAGTCTGGAGTTTCACGAGGCGCCATAGCGAAGATTCGTACCGTATACAGGGAAAGTAGAAAAACAATATCAGCTAAGTCACAATGCGCACGAAAGTCTGTTGGTTCAAATGGCTCTGAGCACTATGGGACAACTCCTGAGGTCATCAGTCCCCTAGAACTTAGAACTACCTAAACCTAACTAACCTAAGGACATCACACACATCCATGCCCGAGGCAGGATTCGAACCTGCGACCGTAGCGGTTGCGCGGTTCCAGACTGTAGCGCCTAGAACCGCTCGACCACCCTGGCCGGCCGAAAGTCTGTGTTGACTGATCGCATCAAACTGTTGTTGAAGAGGATTGTGTCGAAAAATAAGACGACAGCTGAAAATCTCACTGCAGAACAGAATATCGAACTAGCGAACTCTAGCGGCACCAAAAGAACACGAACAGCGCTGCATATGCGCCGAATTGCAGGGCGAGCTGGAATTTCAACACTATTAATCAGTGACGCAAATGCCCATAACGGGAAAACGTGGTGTCGAAGCCATAAAATATGGGCTACGGAGCAATGACTGAAAGTCATTTGGTAGGATGACTCTTGTTTCACACTGATTCCAACTTCTGGCAGATTCACATCCCAAGAGTCAATCATGGCGAGGGTTAGGTGATGCTCTGGGTAACCCTATTGTTATACTCCATGCGCACTCTGCAAGGTTGCATTACTGCCAACGATCACGTGAGCTTTTTGGGTGATCAGGTCCATCCTGTAGAACAATGTTTTTCCCCCGATGGTGCTGCTGTGTTCCAAGAGGTCATGACCTGTGTTTACTCAGCTCGCATCACCAAGGACTGGTTTTGTGAGCATGGGGATGCATTGTGGCATCTCCCATGGCCACAAAAATCAACAGATCTCTTTACAATATTACTGAGCCTTTGTGGTCCACTTTGGACAGGAGGGTGCGTGATCACTATTCACCTCCAACATCGATACCCGCATTTGCCGCAATTTTCCGGGTAGAATGGCACAAGATTTCCTTCAAAACCTTACATGACTTGTACATATCCATTCCTAGACGACTGGAAACCGATGTGAATGCCAATAGTTTTCCTGTACCGTATTAGGCATGGTAATGTGTCGTGTTTTCGTTGTTTCCGTGTTTTCGTCTACACCCTATAAGTAGATGACAACTTACACCGTCACCGCGTTTGATTGTCGCAGGCCGGCAGAGGTGGCCGAGCGGTTCTAGGTGCTACAGTCGAGAACCGCGCAACCGCTACGGTCGCAGGTTCGAATCCTGCCTCGGGCATGGATGTGTGTGATGTCCTTAGGTTAGTTAGGTTTAAGTAGTTCTAAGTTCTAGGGGGCTGATGACCTCAGATAGTCCCATAGTGCTCAGAGCCATTTGAACCATTTTTGACTGTCGCAGCTGGGTTTTTCCGTGTACTTAATAAACCCTTGCGCTGGGAAACATTTATTACAAATCAGTTTTTGGTAACAAGAGGCACTGAATGAAGAGCGCGAAAGCAATGAAAGATCCACTATGATTACCGCGAAGCTGTGCCTAGAGAGTGCATCACTGCAAACACGCACAGTGTTCGGGCAACGTCTTCGACATGCCAAAAAAATGCTGATTCGGGACAGGCCAAGCACAACAGCAGCGGAACGTCTGAGTGTGTGAACAACGCCGGCATGGCGAAGCGCGGGAAACCGGATCTATGATATTTCCGAACCGGGGCAAAAACTTGACAGTGGCGCCACCTCCCCCCCCCCCCCCCCCTCCCGCTCGAGCGTATGAGATCGGACATCAAAAATTTAAAAAAGGTTTTTCGATATCTATTAGCGCATATCTTTCTAAGAGTTTGATTTATAAAACATACATGTTCCAGGAAATGTAAAACATATTACTTGGTCTTAAGTGTGTCAAAGTCCAGTGTCACGTCTCTTCACACAGCATTCTTCTATCGCACGTCACTGTATTTCGCTGTGTAGAATTTAAACTTGTATACTTTGTAATGGAAGCCATCAAACCTATATTCAGGACAGTGTAAATTAAAATGTTCTGTATTACATGTGACTGGGAGAGTAAGAATTCTTCAGAAAATTTTCGCTCTTTATTACCAATTAGCTAATAACGTTCTCTTTTGTGTAACATAAAATTAAATATAGGAAACATAAAACCAGTGAAGACGAGACAAGCAAGATAGTACACATTTCTTCAGTCCTTGTGTCCCGGCATTTTTTCTCTCTGATCTTTCTACAGCTTTACATGGCGTACTTTCCTTTCTGCCAAAGAAGCTATTACCTCCTCAAAGGGTGTTAAACGTTTTGCTACATGAAAAATCAAAATGTCGTTGTCTAATACTGAAAAAGCTGTTATACGAACAGTACCCGAGACTGGTGTGGTTTCTCGTACCTCTATTTTGTCGCGGTCTGCTAGGTAAAACGAAATAGGCTTTTCCAATACTGCAGAATTTGTAACACACGCCAAATAAGCAAAACTGTTTTGGCACAAATGGTCATTTTTATCTACCTCATTTACATAAACAACACGACAGAATATAATTCACGAAGTACCAACATCAAATGACTATTAGACCTACTACAAACAAAAAGTTTTATGTTGGGAAATAGTTTCAAATTTCATTCATACGCAATTTCTCAAGCATGAGATCGAAAAGTAGTAGTACGAAATTTTTGTATAAATTTTAAATCGTCATATTCTTCGATGTAAGTTGTGTGATGTCCCCATTTCTTGTCCTTCCTCATTCTAAAAAACAATCTTGTCATCACCAATTCTGTAACTATTCCAGCCATTACCAAAACTTATTCTCCGGTTAACTTCTGTAACCCTGCCAGAATCACAATTTCCCACGCTTATTCTCCGGTTACGCGTTATTACGTGTTCGTACAACGCGCTTTCCGCGCTATTCCGAGAATAGTACTTAGCGGCTACTGACCGTTGACTATACAACTTGGCCCTTAGTAGTGTAGCGATCTGGCAAAAATTTTTGTCAAAATTACATTTTCTTGGATACCCCGAGAAGATTATTATGTAGTCTTTCTTGCCTCTTATTCCCGTTGTAGTCCGATCCACGAACGATGGCGGTTCGCGCACGTCGAGGCACGTACGGGGATTTCATTGTTGATGGTTCCGAGCGACAGTTGAAGAAGGCGTATATCCCGCAAATTATATCTCTCGCTTGCTTATGCTGAATTTATCAATTACCCCCAAAATCAGCGATGACAACTCTCAACACATGGAATCGAAATTCACTAAACAACTCGCTACAATCACGCTTAATGCTCACATTTGCTGCGGCATTCACAGCAGAGCGCTCGGAACACTTCTGGATGCTCATTGGCTGTCGGAGAATGCGTGACGTAGGAGCGCAGAACAAGCCTAAAGTCAACCATCATCGTTTGTGACTCCAACTATGGTCGTTTATTTCCACTCTGGCAGTCTGAATCTACGGATTTCGCTAATAATTACAACAACGTTGATCATTCGCGCACCCAATCATCCACATAAACAAACAGCAATTAGCATTCACCCGTTCGGGTTTATTCAGCTCCTCGTATAGCCCCGTCCCCTTTTGTCTGTGGCAAGGTTTTTTACTTCTAGATGCGGCAGGAACTTCCCTGGCAAAGACACCGCGTGCACTATGCACGCATTCCAAAATCAACTTATGATTCGTTCGGAAATCAGCTTAGAACGTATTCAAAAATGTTCAAAATCCGATTCAAAATTATATGAATATCGATAGACCAACGTGCGCTGAACGTTACACGCTTTGTGAAACAAGGTTTTTTCCTTCAAGAATATGAATTTGCCGCCCGACTCCGTGAACTGCTCCCCCCCCCCTCCCCCCTCCCTACGACACAAATTACGCGACCTAATGCTCCCTGAATGTAACTATGGTAACACAGCCGGACACAGTTTAAATCTCTGCTCTGTTACATTTTCAGATTAGTATAAATAAGGGTCACCAACATCGCTTTGAACTTTGAGACAGGATTAAGCTCCTCACAACTCCGAAGTCAACAATGAAAGAAGTCCTGTAGGCACCGAACTACTTTCAGACAAGGCAAGATTCCGCGACCCGACCACTGGACCGGAGTACGTACGCGGCAAGTGTTCAGTACTCCGCCTCCAACCGACCAGTAGCAGCTTCCGACGATAATCCAAAAAAAAAAAGTCAATACGGAAAGAATCACATAAAAACACCAAATCATTTCCACGGAAGCAAACAAAATTTCTTGGTTTCTACTAAATCTCACGAAGTCTGTCTCGTCCACTAAAACACTTTCGTCCAGCTAGTTACTAGCTCTGAGGACTCTGCCTACCGCATGCGCACACAATCTTAACCTCTTGCCGTACCATTTTGTTCGACTAAATCCGTGCTAGGGACGGAAACTTTTTAAAAATATCGGTATATATTGTATTGATATTTGTGGAGCTTACCTATATTACCGGGACAAAAATGTCGATAATCCGATGTATGTGTCGATATTTTCAGTATTTATAGGAATTAAAAATAATTAATCGAAGTTACAGAAATGACCAACAAACATTTAAAATTTGAAAAATACTTTATTATATCCAACATTAGCCTATAAAAGACACACAATCTAAAATAAAATGACTAATTAAAAATAATTAATGAACTCAATAATCACCACCAATAGATATTTTAAAAAAATCTTCGTCTAACATTTTCTCCTGCGGGCATAGTTGTTTTGGAAACTCAGATCAACTTGAAGCCAAATTAAACATTGTCATTAAAACGTTAACACTTTTCGCACACAGTCAAAGGAATACATGTAAAAGTGTGGGGACCGTGTCCTACTATGCACTGACACTGTGTTCAGTTCAACTACATACAGTGTGTCACCACGCGATAACCAGCTAACAATAGCAGAGCACCTAAACAACTAAAGATATAGCTGGTGGGAGGGCTTCTGGTTGCGTCATTCTTCGATGGATGTTCTACGTACTGCGCGAATGGCTTCGCTGTACCGTCAATATATGGCACGCACCTTGCGATGTGTTATACAGTTGTGGGAATATTGTTCGTGCCAGACGTACCTGACAAATGAGGAGCCAGCAGAAGCGAAATGGGTGGCGAAAGAGAAGTCTTGTCTTCTTGGGAGTGAAATACTTCCGAAACGTGTTCTGAGACTGAAACATTATATTGCCATAAACATTTCAGACAACACAGTCCACTTTCCATTAAATACCGGTGCAACAATGTGTGTGATTTTTGTGCCGAGTCTACTTTACTTTCATAGTGCGTCTATCTTTTCTTGCTTCAGGCAACCAAGGGGGGGGGGGGGGGCGGGAAGGGGGAGAGAGAGAGAGAGAGAGAGAGAGAGAGAGAGAGAGAGAAATGCACATTCTTCCTCACAGTTGGGAGAGATGGGTGATAATTTCTACCATTTCCATACAGTGCTGACAGCAACAGCAAATGTGTGCGTTTTTCACCTTGTATCTGTCATTTACAATGGTAGAAATGGCACACGGAAGTAACAAGCTTTCACGAATAAGCAGTACAGAGACGTCATATTCTAAACTAGTGCTCATTTGTAGTACTGAAATTAAATTAAATTAAACCCATAATAAGGCATTTACTGTCAGAGTGCAACGATTGGTAGTAGTTAAAATGCGCGAGAAAGCTGCTGGATGAGATCTACAGCGCCTATGAATAAAGAGAAGACAGACAATAAAAATATCCCTTTCGATATGCAGTATTAAACGTCGAGTGATCGATTATCGATAGTTTGCACATCGACGCTATATATCGGCGTTTTTCTGAAGAAATATAGATATTTTAATACACTGATATTTATTGCCCATCCCTGCTTCGTGCCCAGGGGATTGGAGACGACGCGTGAGAAACGGGCCAGCATAATGAGTGAAACAGTCTCAGTACAAGTCGACATGTGGATACTTGCTAGTAGCTACACGTTTATTTATTTCATGTGCTGCTGCTCCATGCTAGTTAAAACTAATTTAATTCTTCATCCTTATGTATACGTATGTAATATTTCAAACAATATTTAAAACACAAATATAAATTTTTACACGTAAACAATGCTTTAATAGAAATTGTAATCTTGTGGGCGTCTCGAGCTGTGACTTCTTCAGAAGGAATGTAATAACACGGCACCTAAACGTAGATACTGTCAATAAAATATGTAATCATATGAATAAATGCTCCTCTTGAACGAATTTCTAATAGTAAAATACTTGCGATTCAAAAAATTAGTAGACCTGCATGTCATGATAGTTTCTAAAGGATTATGGTAGATGTAACACCGCTTTACACTCTGTACATTCTTACATCGTTTCTTTTCGTACTTTGTGTTTTATGCACACTTTGTACATTTTTTAAATCCCAATATTGTGCTTCGAGTCCAAGAAGTGTTCCGCCTAGTGATGGTTTTCCACGCGTTTCGTCCGGTAATTGGACCTTTTTAACATTACCTCTGTTGTATTCATACGGAATCAGCATACGTTTCCTTTCTCAGGCCGTGTATTGTTTTTGGGGTAGTGTGCGTACTCAATAGAATCATATCCGACTTATAAATGTTTGGCCCGACTTTCGTTCACACGAGTGTGACTCGTGATATTTGCGGTTCGGCCGCATTTGTTCTCACGAGTCGGACTCGTCAAACTACGGCAGGGAGTTAACGGAAACACTCGACTAGGACATCCAAAATCCACATCCGAGCACGAACAGGTACTTTCGCTATCTCTTAATTTTCCGTACTGCAATGAAAACTCGGCTGATTACTCAGATTCATACTACCCGATCTCTGAAATTACGAAAATACCCCCTCTGCCCCAGAGTGGTGGACGGTAGCGGTAATAAATGATTCTATCACTCGATGCTGTAGGGTTTGGGTTTCGTACTGTTGATTTCTCAATAATAAAAAGCTAACTGTAATCCCTATACACAGAATGTACACTCATTGTCAAATTGGACTGAAGGTGCTGTATGTAAATAATGCTTCCCAGCAACGAATTGAAAGTTCAGAATGATTCACAGTTTATTCACTCCAAGCACAAATTAAATTGGAGACTTGTAAAAAACTATTAGCCGTAGCTATTCAGACCTAAAATGACACGAGCCCCCATATAGTGATTAGAAACTAACTGTTAATTTTAAATATGCCTGGTAACAATGGAAATTCATTTGCAGTGCAAATGTTTGTAGTTCCGAAATGTTCTATGTCGAGACCAGCACTAACTGCGATAAACACAAGTTCATCCAATGCTCCATGAAATCATACTGACGTAAGTGTAGACAACTGCGAAATATTCGGAGTATTCATTGAACTGTCTGAGTTAAAGTCCAGCTCGCTACGGAACTATTCTAAGTGCAGTCTAGATCTACTCGTGAAAATCACAAGTCCAACCGAACTGCAGCGGAAATGATTCAAAATTCACGCCCTACCGTCACGAAATCTATTAAGTCGATAACTTCGTGCGGTTAAATCACCACCCAGAGAAGCAACTGTGTCTGGACTACTGCCCAATGCAAACACAGCGGCCACTTTTTATAACGCGGACTCACTAACTCCGGAATTTCCGCGAATTTACGTCACTCAGCGGTTAAGTGATTCTAGCCGTATGAGAAGCAGATTTTGATACATATATGCTATCTCAAAACTAGTGGTGTCAGTAGAAGTGCGGCGAAATGCTGATTAAAATGATGTACAGAAGTAAATTCTCGGTTAACTAGTTCGCTCACACTCAGTTATAAAAAGTGGCCGCTGTGTTTGCATTGGGCAGTAGTCCAGACACAGTTGCTTCTCTGGGTGGTGATTTAACCGCACGAAGTTATCGACTTAATAGATTTCGTGACGGTAGGGCGTGAATTTTGAATCATTTCCGCTGTAGTTCGGTTGGACTTGTGATTTTCACGAGTAGAGTGATTTGCATATTTCAGATAATGAGAACAATATTCAGTTTTTGTATATTGCGCTTCGAACTATTTCAATATACATATACATAGTGTATGAGTTTTGTACGAAATTATCTGCGCTTTCCATTGCTGCTGTCAAAATTTATGTATTTTTAATCGTCTTCAGATTATGGGCTATGAAAATCACAAGTCCAACCAAACTACCGCGGAAATGACTCAAAATTCACGCCCTGCCGTCACGAAACCTATTAAGTCTTATAACTTCACGCAGTTAAATCACCGCCCAAAGAAGCAACTGTGTCTGGACAACTGCCCAAAGCAAACACGGCGGCCACTTTTAATAACGCGGATTATGGGCTAAAGTATGAAAAATTCTAATTATTAATTAAATTTGGTAACATACCATCCAAAGCTGTGAGTACCGGCCGTGAGTCGTGCTTCGGTAGCTCAGATGGTAGAGCACTTGCCCGCGAAAGGCAAAGGTCCCGAGTTCGAGTCTCGGTCGGGCACACAGTTTTAATCTGCCAGGGAGTTTCATATCAGCGCCCACTCCGCTGCAGAGTGAAAATCTCGTTCTGGAAACCTCCCCTAGGCTGTGGCTAAGCCATGCCTCCGCAATATCCCTTCTTTCAGGAGTGCTAGTCCTGCAAGGTTCGCAGAAGAGCTTCTGTAAAGTTTGGAAGGTAGGAGACGAGATACTGGCAGAAGTAAAGCTGTGAGTACCGGCCGTGAGTCGTGCTTCGGTAGCTCAGATGGTAGAGCACTTGTCCGCGAAAGGCAAAGGTCCCGAGTTCGAGTCTCGGTCGGGCACACAGTTTTAATCTGCCAGGAAGTTTCATATCAGCGCACACTCCGCCGCAGAGTGAAAATCTCATTCTGGCACCCAAATGTTGTTTACAATATGTGACTACATTTATCAACACATACTGCCATGCTGTCTGTGTATCTGTCTTGTGTAACTAACTATGCTGACTTTAATTAAACAGCTGATTCAGTCACCTCGCATTGGTTAATTAAGTACGTAAATAAACATTTAATTAGCCCAATCGATGCCTCTTGATGAGTTCTTTTGTATGGTAGGTCGACCTCTTTTGTGGTCAAATCTTTACAATTGTTATTAAAGAAAGGATGAAAATCAGTTGCAGATACATTCCTGGCTCAGTAATCAATTGAATACATAATTTGCACAGTCAACCCATGTATAAACTGAACTGTCTAGCTCTGCTCTCGAACTTTGTGTATAGCAGTTTGCTGTATTATGGCTCACGCGCGCCAGCTGGCTATCCTTTGTGCGAATCGCACTGAGTCTCTGATGTCACATCCGGTCTAATGCGAGTTTTACAGGACAACATGCGCTGAGCGGTCCTCGCCTCCTGACCGTTCCGTCAAATGTCAGACCAGAATTGCTTTCTTTACCTTGTGCGAGGGTGTACACCCGTTCAGTGTCGCCTGTGTTGTCGACATGGCTTATGTTCGTCTACAGTGTTGTTTTTGCTAGCGCTGGTTTGTTCTTGTTTCGTCTTTTATGATGGCAAATTTAAGTAGCTATGCAGGGATATGGGACGGTAAACCTAGCAAGTTTTGCTTATTTACACATAATGTTACATAAAATATACGTTTTATTACGAAACTCGGTGAGCAAAGGTCGATGCTCGCTCGTATCTTAGACTATAAAGGACGCATTGTCAGCCAGGTGCCGAATTGACGGACACTTTTGGCTCGTTCTGAGAATTTTGGCAAGTTGAAAACAGCACGCATACTCTCCGTGCACGCTAAAAAGATAGCCCGTGAATTCGCCTCCCGCGATTATGGACATTTTACGATGGTCCACGTCCGGCTGGGTGCTTTCAGCAGAAAGCATTGTCTGCTAGCCGGCAAGTTAGTAGAAGGCAGGTTGAATGGGGAAGATTTTTTGACCCCACGGTGGTGAAAGCCACGTCTTGGATGTGCTGTAAAAGACAGCTAAGAAGCGAAGGACACTGCCCGTGTTCTAAATTTTTTTGAGAGCAGACCAGGAATTGGCAGCAAAGAAGCGAGGCTTCGACATGGAAGCAAGAGGTTGAACGATTGGCTGCCGATGTTAACGTAGCCCCTAGTGAGAGAGAAATTAACAACAATGCACTGATCAGCCACAACATTATGACCACCGAACTGCTATCGATATAAGCACGTTCAGATGATAGTAGCATCACCTGGCAAGGAATGGCTACTATTCAGACACACACGTGATGCAAGTAGTATCAGTGAGCGTCCTGTCCACGTGTAGAATGGGGAAGGCGCGCGGTTTAACTGAGTCTGACCGAGGGCACAATGTAATGGCCCGGACGCTCGGCACGAGCATTTCGGGAAGGAGTGCTGTGGTGAGTGTCTTCAACACGAGGCGAAACCAAGGTGAAACCATGACCAGACGTCGTGGACTTGGGCAGCCACCCCTCATTACAGAAGTCGGACGTCGTAAGCCGGGCAGGCGGCGTCCTGTGGCGGAACTAACATCAAACTTTAATGCTGGGCAGAGTACAAAAGTGTGTCTGAACACACAGTACACCGCACACTGCAAATGATGGGCCTCTGCAGTCGATGACTCATATTAACACCACGACATTGGCGACTACGACTGGAATGTGCACAGGACCATCGGTACGAGACGTTGGCGCAGTGGCGGAGCGTTGCATGGTCTGATGAATCTGACTCCTTCTTCATCATGCCGAGGATGCGAATCCGTCTTCTTCCTGGGAAATAGTTCCTTGCCACATGTAATGCACGACGGAGACAAGCTAGTGGCGGCTCCATTGTGCTCTGGGGAACATTTACGAAGGCATTCATTGGTTGAGAGGAGCTCGTGGAAGGCACCGTGATGGCCAACGAGTATCGTACTCTGGTTGCAGACCACGTAGACCCCTTCATGACGATAATGCCTCCCCAAATCAGTGGCACTTTTTAGCAAGATAATGGGCCATTCACTAGGCCAGGAGTGTGATAGGGTGGTTCGAGGAATACTGTGGTGTGTTCCAATTGATGTGTTACACCCTCCCCCCAAATAGCCAGATCTGAACACAATCGAACACATCTGGGATCTGATTGAACGTGGCGTCAGAGCTCATCGCCTCCCTCCCCGAAATTTACGGGAATTAGGTGACTTGTGTGTGCAGAAGTGGTGCTAACTCCCTCGAGCGACGTCCCAAGACCCCATTGTTTCCATGCTATGACGCGTCGCCGCTGTTATCTGTGCCGAAGGTTCACATACCAGCTGTGAGGTAGGTGGTCATAATGTTATGGCTGATCAGTGTAAATTATACGATTGGCTAGTGACAAGCGAACTTTTTGCTGATTGATGTGCGATGTTTTTTCGAGAGACTTTTGCTCGACTTCTGGCAAGGACGTAGAGACACCTACTTACTCTTCTCGGGACGAGTTATTAGTAGGGTAAGGGCATCACGATGACACTTGAGATATCAGATTGATATGAAAATTAATTAAATTCATCAATTAATTACCCCTACCCCAATCTCTGGATGACGTCATGTGTTTTCCCCAGCCAGCCCCTAGGCCCCCGCCCCCTCCCCACCCCTCGCCCTCCCCCACCTACCCTACTGATGGGAATTTAGAATTTTGGCGGAAAATTCAAAAAATGGTGAAAATCTGAAAATTGGACGTAGTTTCTTTGTCCCAGGGCTGTGCTGACGTCCCACCCCGTCCGACAGAAATTGGAAGGAAATTCAAATCTGGGTGGGAATTGTTTTCTCTGCTCGCGTGACCAGAATTGGTGGGAGAGTTTCAGTCTAAGCTGAACTGTCGTTGTGGAAGCATTGGGATGTGTTTGATCAACAAGATGAATGTGAAGGATAGAGCAGCGTTCTATAGCTCTATTACATGTACTCATTCAAAGGACTGTATCCACAGTTTGGTACACGGGGGATCGAAGACTATAATAATGGAAAAGTGTAGGAGAAAACAGCAGAAGAATTCGGCTCAGCAGACTGTGGCAATGCAGAGGGATGAACCCAAGACACAAGTAGGAATCGATACATACTCATGCGGATGCGCAGACTACCGAGATATTGCACTTGAAGCATTCACTCTTCCATAATGAAAGAGGTGGGCAGTAGATGCTAATTCACTTCAGTGGAAGCATATTCGCATAGTTGATATATACTATTGAAGAGATTCAACTGCTCGTCCCCATCCACTTCCCCCTCCACCAACCCATCCACTCATCCCATCATCATCGCTCACCATCCTTTCTGCTGCGCAGAACGTTTTCTATCGAAGAGCTGCTGGTATCTGACCAGGAGTAGTTTAACAGCCAAGTTGGCTGTAATCCTACAGCCGAGGAGTGCGCCCATAGTCTCCTACATACAGAATGAAAAAGAGTTATATTGGATGGGTGCCTGAGAAAGAAGAGGAATACTGTCGAGTAGATAATGGCTATGCAGAAGAATGGTATCAAGACGTAGTCTGCAAGTTGTGCAGACCGACGCTGCTGTTATAACTGCTTGTCGTTTTTTAAATTCGCAGTTATTTTTCCACCTCACAAGAGACTTTTGTCTCTGATCCAGGCCGGCCGAGGTGGCCGTGCGGTTCTGGGCGCTACAGTCTGGAGCCGGGCGACCGCTACGGTCGCAGGTTCGAATCCTGCCTCGGGCATGGATGTGTGTGATGTCCTTAGGTTAGTTAGGTTTAATTAGTTCTAAGTTCTAGGCGACTGATGATCTCAGAAGTTAAGTCGCATAGTGCTCAGAGCCATCTCCGATCCAGAGGACCAAGCAACTGGTCTAATTCATAATTATGCCATCAGAGGCTCTTGAAATTTCCAGTAGCTAGTTGGAACACAGCATCAAATAATATTAGGGATATAAGGCAGGCCCAGCAGCTCTGCACTCTCAATTAGTCATCATGAAGCACCAGCCAAGATAGTCTAGTGCTGCCCAACCACGGCAGCAGCTGAATTGGAAGATTGAGTACCCCTTGCTTAATGTCTTTGTTTACTGCCGCGTGAGAAAGATGAAGTCTTTGTGCTGCTACTATCGCTTGTAACGGTTTCTCTCCCTTGCTCATCAGTGGATGCGACGTCCTCCAGCCTGTCGAGGTCTGCAGCAGTGATGTGTCCCAGCCTGTTGGGAACGGCAGCGGCGGCAGCACCCTGGATCCTCTCACACACCTGGTCAGCTTCTTGGAGCAGGACAATGAGCTGTTATTGTCAGTTGAAGACACCCAGCCAGCCGATGACTCGCATAAGTGCACTTGGGGTCCTAATCAGTGAGATGCAAGTCGGTACTGGACCCCATCATACGCGCCATTGAAGAATATTCTAGTGATACTGCATGGATAAAGTGAGGATGTAGTAGATGAGAAGATATCAGTTATGCCCTGCACACCACTACTGTTCACTTTAGTGCATAATTTAACCACTAGTGGTTCGAATCGTTTCCATATTTGTATAGATGTATCCGCAGACAGAGATTGGAGTTTCGTGATAGAGATCAAGAATGCAGCTAAAAATGTTAAAGTGCGGTTTATGTAGGTGGAATGGATTAAACTGTGTCATGCAAAAGCCTATGTCAAGCAGCAGTTGACTGCCAAGTGTCATCGAACCGGGCACCTCAGGACATTTACTGTGCTGTTCTAACTCTGTACATTACAACAGTCTATGATGACTCTACACTCTGTGTGAAATTGGGCGACACATCCATTTGTTTACAGCACTCCACCGTTACAAACTTATTTGCTCTATTGATGTTGCTATCCATTGTGTTGGAAAGATTGAGCAGATGGCTGTCTTGTGTTAAAGCTGTATAAAGGGACATTGGAGAGTATCTCCATATGAAACGTGTGCATGTAGATGACTTCGAACAATGGGTCAATATGGTGCCAACAGAAATTAATGTCTGCGAATAACTTTGAGAGAAATACATGCTGAATTATGTGCTTAAAAGAAGGCTTTATTTTCTGTATTCCGTACTGGTGTTAAGATAACAAATGAAACTGTTGATGGAGTGCGTCCTGTGCATGATTACTGAATAAAAATGTGTATAACCATGTTTGTGTTTCATTTTTTACCACACATTATACTGCAGGTACTGAAGCTATTGCTACCAGTATTTTCTCTGCAATCATTCAACAGCAGAAAATTATGTCATACAACTAAATTCCCTGTAAAACCCTTTTCACGCCAGTACTTGACGTAGTATCATGGCAGGGTGGGTGAAGCATCAAGACTTTGTTGTAAGCGACTGGAGCTGTGACAGCGTGCAAGAAGACCGAAGGACAAATGTTGTACTCCTTCTAGACAACATATGTGCAATATTTGTAGATCCATGCCACTGCAGCCAGACAAATGTTCTCACATCGCTGCTAACACATCCAGATGGAGTCCGCTTTGAGCATGTATGTGCATTTTCAAAAACATTGTTTCTGACCTACTATTACAGGAGATCCTGCAGATGGTGTGACATACGCAACATTCAGTGAGAACAGTGATATCCCTCCACCGGAAAAAGTAATGCCAAACACAGTGTTCATATTTGAGGATGTTGCTGTGGAAAACCAATATCAAGTTCGACGATGTTTCTGTTTTGGTTGCCATAAGGGTGTTGATGTATTTTATCTGAGTCAGACATATTCTAGGATCCAATAACAGCTGGTGAAGTAAAATAATTATAGCATTCAAACAGGACAACCGGAATTTAAAGCACATATACCAGTTAGGAACCGGTATGTCAATGATTTTGTAAAGGTGTGTGCAGATTGCTGGAATCACACACAGTATGATTTTCTCGTTACATATAAAACAAGAAAACTGAATGATGGAGGGTATAGAAGGAACTTCCAGGAGTTCCTGTATGTATATAACCGTGGAAAGAGGTGAGTACATCAGTATACGCATGACATGGATAAATTCGTACGTATGCCAGGAACTTAGTCTGATAGGATGGGTGTGCACAGACGAAACATTCGCTTGTATACGGACCCGAAAATTCAAACTTTAGGATACAATGTTGAAGGCGTACGCAGGGAACTAGAGGCTTATTGCTATACCCTTCTGACACTGAACAGTACAGCGAATGATCGAATTAATGCAATCGAAAAGAAGGAAAACGACTTAAGTGCAGAGGAAGAAGGGGACATTGCATGATTGGGTTAATGCAATTGAAAAGCCAGCAGACGACTTAAATGAAGGGAAAATAGCTGTTACTGAGAAGGGGAGGGTGGAGGGGGGGCAGCATAAGAAGAAAAGGGGTGGATATATAAAACCTCATGCACAGAAGTGTACAAAGAGGTGTTAACTAAGCATTAAGTCATCGAGGCCCGGAAGGCCGTTCGAGAAAATTATGGCTGGTAAGGTTAGGGCATTTGAAGCGGGAGTAAACACTGCGAGAAGCCTTTAAGCTGGTTACAGAATCTCTCAGTCAGCTCTTAGCAGAATTACGCAATGACGACGATGCCACTGCCGATTTCATTAATCGTCATAGTGATGCTAGGATAGACAAAGCATTCAGTGTCAGCAGAATAAAACCATACATGCTGGGCGTGCAGCCTGTAAGTTTAACTGAGAACACAGTACAGATTGGCGACAGACGGTTTCAGAGAACACCTGGTCTACTGAACCTTATTTTCCTAAGATCCAAAAAAAAAACCTGTAAATTATCAGCCTAAAGACCTGGAAATATATCGTGAAATATTTGACTGATTTGCAGAAGAATGCAAAAATCCAGAGCAATGTGAAATACAAATCCATTATAAAACCTATACTGGATGGTGGAAAAAATAGCAGCAGTGATGGTATTGACATTCAGCATAAAGAGTGAGCAATTGATTCCCGCAGTATATATATTACGACGGCCCCAATGACTTAATAGATCGGCTATGACTGCTCATGGCGTCAGCTGCCGCTGGTAATAAAGCTCATTCAAATGGAGTTGTTTTAATAATTTCTGAGCTTAGAGAGAGAGAGATATCATCGAATGAGTATGGAGACTGTAGTTCGAGAACTGCACAAACCAGTATGCAAAACATACCCTCCTCATGTGTTACGATTAAAGATTTGGACGACCTGTATCAGGCGGACCTTTTCGACATGATCGAATATTCACGTGTGAATAGCGGCTTCAATATATTTTAATGGTTATTGTAAATCAGCCTGGGCAGTACCCACAAAAGCGAAAACAGGGAAGGATGTCGTGCATGTGTTTAAGCGATTGCTACAGTCGGGGATGAATCGAAGCCCAGACAACCTTCAAACAAATCATGGCAGCGAGTTGTGCAACAGATATTTGAAGACTATGATGGAGCGGTATGGAATACATCACTACTCGACATTCACCCACCTGAAGGCGAATATCATGGAACGTCTGAACAGAACAGTGAATGCCCAAATGTGGATGCGATTCAGTCTTCATGGCTCACACAAATGGACCGACATCCTTCGGCAAACAATTGCACAGTACAATCGAATCAAACACCGCACAATAAAAATGAGACCAATCGATTTTCGTGGTAATACTCTTCTAGATACAGTATACAATCGTATTAAAGTGCTAGTTCCACGCAAACAGCAACTTAATGTAGGTGATTTAGTGTGCATGTGCATGATAGCATTTGAGAAATCATACTCGTTCGTGCCAAACTGGTCAACCGGGATATTCACAGTTTCCAAAGTGCAGAGGACAATCCCAGAACCTAACTGTTATAGGACAGCAGTGGTACTGAAATTGCAGGACGCTTTTACACAGAAGAGGTACAGAGAGCGCGGAACCTTGAAAAAACGATTCATGGTTAAAGTTAAGTTGGGCTTGAGTGTGAAAAACTTCACCCAAGTTATGAGCACTGCACGTCAGGCGCTAAGGAAGAAGATAGCAACCAAAGGGTGCATGAAAAACTGCATAACTGAATTCTGACAGCGATATATGCAGCTGAAAGCGCCCTGGAGCAGAAAGGAGCGAGAGGATTTAACATTTTTAAATGTTCTGATAATAGGTTGCCGTCTCTTTATCTAAGAATAGATGATGAATGCAGCTAGCCGCTATCTCTGTGTATTGTCTTGTCTGTATAGACGTGTATCTGTTGCCTTTAAGATCCCTTCACCTTCACACATAAATCTGTACAGTAAAGTAAGGCCCTCCCCGTTCTTGACTGGTCCGTGATAAGACAGGCGAAAAATTAGACTAATGGAGGATTATTAGTATTATCTCTATTTTCATTCGCTCTCTCTCTTTCTCTGCTTTATCTATGTACAGTTTTTAATATAATTTTTCATTACGTGAAATCAGCTAAATAGAATCTTTGGTGGAGTCCTTCTTCTTGGTAATCAGCGGCTGGCTTGCTGTAAGAGATCTTTAAATTTATTATTACTGTTCAACACTGCAGTCAGTCGGGAGAATCAATCGTGTGGACAATTTGTTCCTTTTACGAAAGATTGCGAATTCCAGATGTGTACGAAGCCTTTTTGGACGATTTAACACAGACTCAGTGATTGCAGGCTCTCTTCGACACAGCTGAAACTTCCTCACTAATTACAGGGCCAACGTGATCATCAAATGATTCAGAAAAAACTCATTCGTTCATTCACTCCAGAACAAAAAAGTCACAAACCTTATTTATGGGCCGGCCGGGTGGCCGTGCGGTTCTAGGCGCTACAGTCTGGAACCGCGTGACCGCTACGGTCACAGGTTCGAATCCTGTCTCGGGCATGGATATGTGTGATGTCCTTAGGTTAGTTAGGTTTAAGTAGTTCTAAGTTCTAGGGGACTGATGACCTTAGACGTAAAGTCCCATAGTGCTCAGAGCCATTTGAACCATTTGAACCTTATTTATGGAGGAAATCGTGTATTAAATCCATCTCCATTACATGTCCAGATCTCCGGTGATTCCACGCCTTAATTATTTTCCTTTTACAGTCTCTTTCTCTTCAAACAAACCGCTAGCGGCACGAATGTTAATTGGCTCGCTTTAGCGAGAAGAAAAGCAGAATATGTATCTCTCAGAAACACGTCAATCCCTCAACAGATACTCCAGAAGCTGTCCTAGTTACCACTCTAACAACCATGGAGAATGCATATATGCATTTCTGCTATTTCAAAGAATAAACGCACTAGAAAATACTTTGGCGTCGACGAGCTGTCGCTGCATATATTACGAGAAAATCAGATCAGATAACTTTTCCAAAGTGAATGAATGTGGATGGTTTGATTGAAAATGATTAATTGGTGCGGTGGTAGAGGGTATTTTCTGTGGGGACATTACAAGGAAAAAGATCGATTAATCCACCCAGGGCTTTACCCATACGAAGGCGTCGGGTGGAATTACTCTGTTCCTCATTCCTGTCCTAGCTGGTCTCTCGGTGTTGGGTTCACTGTCTGCGGGTGCTGCGGCTATTTCCAGGGCAGTCAAGAATTCACAAAGCTTTCAGAAGCAACAGCAGGAGGCACGAAGGCATAACCGCATGATAGAGGCAGCAGCCATCGGAAAAAGACTATACTCTTGAAACCATACAAGAGAGGACTAGGTCTCTTCAAAAAAAAAAAAAAAAAAAAAAAAAAAAAAAAAAGGAACCTGGCAATCCTACCAGACAGAGCGCTTACAAATACAGATCTGCTTTAGTTTGTTAAGAAGAAATTCAAAATTCCGAGAATCCGAGGTGTGTTTGTGCGGAATACAGCACTGAAGACTATGTGGAAACGAGAGGAACGCGGAATTGTAAATCTACACTCCTGGAAATTGAAATAAGAACACCGTGAATTCATTGTCCCAGGAAGGGGAAACTTTATTGACACATTCCTGGGGTCAGATACATCACATGATCACACTGACAGAACCACAGGCCCATAGACACAGGCAACAGAGCATGCACAATGTCGGCACTAGTACAGTGTATATCCACCTTTCGCAGCAATGCAGGCTGCTATTCTCCCATGGAGACGATCGTAGAGATGCTGGATGTAGTCCCGTGGAGCGGCTTGCCATGCCATTTCCACCTGGCGCCTCAGTTGGACCAGCGTTCGTGCTGGACGTGCAGACCGCGTGAGACGACGCTTCATCCAGTCCCAAACATGCTCAATGGGGGACAGATCCGGGGATCTTGCTGGCCAGGGTAGTTGACGTACACCTTCTACAGCACGTTGGGTGGCACGGGATACATGCGGACGTGCATTGTCCTGTTGGAACAGCAAGTTCCCTTGCCGGTCTAGGAATGGTAGAACGATGGGTTCGATGACGGTTTGGATGTACCGTGCACTATTCAGTGTCCCCTCGACGATCACCAGTGGTGTACGGCCAGTGTAGGAGATCGCTCCCCACACCATGATGCCGGGTGTTGGCCCTGTGTGCCTCGGTCATATGCAGTCCTGATTGTGGCGCTCACCTGCACGGCGCCAAACACGCATACGACCATCATTGGCACCAAGGCAGATGTGACTCTCATCGCTGAAGACGACACGTCTCCATTCGTCCCTCCATTCACGCCTGTCGCGACACCACTGGAGGCGGGCTGCACGATGTTGGGGCGTGAGCGGAAGACGGCCTAACGGTGTGCGGGACCGTAGCCCAGCTTCATGGAGACGGTTGCGAATGGTCCTCGCCGATACCCCAGGAGCAACAGTGTCCCTAATTTGCTGGGAAGTGGCGGTGCGGTCCCCTACGGCACTGCGTAGAATCCTACGGTCTTGGCGTGCATCCGTGCGTCGCTGCGGTCCGGTCCCAGGTCGGCGGGCACGTGCACCTTCCGCCGACCACTGGCGACAACATCGATGTACTGTGGAGACCTCACGCCCCACGTGTTGAGCAATTCGGCGGTACGTCCACCCGGCCTCCCGCATGCCCACTATACGCCCTCGCTCAAAGTCCATCAACTGCACATACGGTTCACGTCCACGCTGTCGCGGCATGCTACCAATGTTAAAGACTGCGATGGAGCTCCGTATGCCACGCCAAACTGGCTGACACTGACGGCGACGGTACACAAATGCTGCGCAGCTAGCGCCATTCGACGGCCAACACCGCGGTTCCTGGTGTGTCCGCTGTGCCGTGCGTGTGATCATTGCTTGTACAGCCCTCTCGCAGTGTCCGGAGCAAGTATGGTGGGTCTGACACACCGGTGTCAATGTGTTCTTTTTTCCATTTCCAGGAGTGTAGATGTAGCAGGAGGACCTGGAACTCACTGGGTGGAATATGTTAAAAAAAGAAATACAAATAACGTCTACTATTTCGACTCATTCGGCGACCTGTAACATCCAGAAGAATTACAATGATACTTCACAGATAGAAGACATATGTTCTACAATTTTTGACGCTGCCAAGACCTTAATACACTCCTGTGTGGTCATCTATGCGTCATGTTCCTCCTGACGTTTACGAATGGTATATAAGGACGGGCATTAAGCATCCATTTACCATGTTTAGTTACAACGTCGTACACTCTGACTTTAAAAGAACGATCGTCTGTATTCCGTGCTAATTACTTCCCACCAGCTAATAAACATTGGAGATTGGAGTATCGCGGTGACTGGACTTGAGACATACAACACCATCCCAAATACCGCACAGGCTACCAACAAACTGCATCTGGAAATTAATGGTAAAAACGAAATTGTGGAAATTCAACCTGGTGCATACGATATTGACGATTTAAACGAAGTTTTAAAACAGTCTGAAAAAGGGACTGAATTCTGTGTAAACAGTATACTTAAATCTGAAATAACGACGGTGAATGCATCGATTGATCTCAAGCAGAAAGGTTCAATAGGCCCGCTACTAGGTTTCATAAAGGGGCAGGTTTGACGACAGAGCCCAGTAAATTTTACAAATCTGGTCAGACAGCAGATATTCTCCCTGTCTGTACAACCCAACATTGCAACTGAATCATATGTCAACGACAGATTGATTCATTCAATTTACAGTTAATTGGAACAGGGTATAAGATTGTTGAGACTCCTACCGACGCTATGTACCTTCCAGTGACAGAGCAGACTCTGGACTACCTGGAGTTGCGTTTTGTGGACCTGAATAACCAACTTGTTAACTGTCCTATTGAGGAAATCATTGTATGACTACATCTAAGAGAGGATAGGCGTATGATATAAAACCAGCACACACAGCTCACAGCACAGCACTTCGAGCAGAACCACAAGGTGATAACACGTGCAAACAACGAGTTTCTTAAACCAGTAGGCTTGAAACCTCACAATGAAGTCATCCCTCAATATATCTCACCCAGTGGAATATGATAAGCGAATCGTACTCCAGGAATACTTCTCAAATAAACCTTATGCTTCAACGAAATTTGATAAGAACGATGAAATTAGGATTGTTATCCAGCACCGAGACGTTTATGCACTTCCATGCAAGAGTTTCATATATCTGGATGTATCATTTACAAGAAAAGATGGTAGTCATACAGTGGGATCAAAGCTTACACTTAATGCTTTGGCATACCTGTTCCAGGGTATACGATATAACTTAATGGGGTAGAAATTGATTGTAGACGTAATGTAGGCATAGCATCATCCTTAAAACAGATGTCTCATCATCAACCTTGGATCTGAATGGTTTATAAAATGCAGGATGGTTCATAGATGAGGCTATGGGCAGAACAGCGGAAGAGTACCGCCGATTTACTGCATGCATACCTCTAAAGCCGCTTATGGGGTACTTTGGGGACATGCAACGAATTATTATGAATGCCAAACAGGAACTTATTCTGGTACAGAGTGCAACAGATAGTAACTTATACATTCAAGGAGCTCAAGAGGAGAATCAGATCATCATCAGTAAAATTTCATGGAAAATGTCACACATCACTGTGGCAGACGAGAAGGGTTTGAAGCTTTTAAAAGCTGTGATTACCTGTACATATCTGTCATTAACTTTCTGCTCATTGGAAGTTTTTGTGAATTCGGTGCTAACTACAGTGAGCAGACAAACATGGGCTATTAAAACCTCTGTGCAGCTGGAGACACCGAGATTCATCATCCCTGCGTTTCAGACTAGTAGAAGGGGGAATTTAGCAAATGATTCCACTGTATTGGACAACAGTAATACAACTAATTCCAGAATCTACTTGAATTCAGAATTTTATCCGTAAGACAATTTACCGCTACAGTGAGACTAGAACGTATACTGTCCAGCATTTGACATGATGCGAGGGTCTGTGCTTCTTGCTACGAAACTGTCGAAGAGGAAAGATGCCTACCCAGACCACGGAAATTCAAGGAGCTGGCGCCAACCATCGTAATAGACTGTTCTAAGCACAACGAGATAGTTAAATGCGAACGACTAGATGTGCGAAACGAATATGAATCCTCATCAAATTTCCCAGCACATACTATAGCGTATGCTCTAGTTCTACATGAGGATGTGATTAACTAATGCTCACTTACTGCTGTTGTGCAGTGTGCTGTATAAATGACCAAGTGCTGTGTCATACCCAGAACATTTCACAATCGCAACTTGGAGTGTGAACTATGTTGATGTGTGCAGACAATTTACATTTAAAGACATTGCATTCATAGCATACATAGAAGATGCTGGGATAACTGAGACATTCAAATCAAGCATTGCATCACTGAAGCCTTTCAAGGATGTAAACTGTGCTAAAACACGGAGGAGTGCAAAGTGGCTAACCTATTTCTTTCATGAATTTCACTGGGATGATCCTGGTATATACAATAAAAAA
Organism: Schistocerca americana; assembly: GCF_021461395.2. NCBI lineage: Eukaryota > Metazoa > Arthropoda > Insecta > Orthoptera > Acrididae > Schistocerca > Schistocerca americana. Next base: position 786,072,272 of record NC_060119.1, read on the forward strand.
TGATGACGTCACTTCGAATATTCGATCATTCTGACACCATCATCTACGTCAGACAAGACAAGAAGCTCACACGGATTCAACGAATCTTCAAGTTCACGTCTATTCGAGACCTGGAACTCTTTGGGTGCCCTGCTATCCATCAGCTCAAGAAGAACAAGATGTGTGAAAATAGTGTTATGTCTACTTATTTTAATATTTTTTGTGGGATCTGAAATTTAAAAACCTCTCTCACACCGGTCTGATTTAGCTTCACTGATCAGGATAGTAAAAAACATGCGTATATTAAGGGAATTTTCATTCACAAAGCAGGCTTATCACATTCACACAGTCCAATACTGTTCTATCCTGATTAAATTGAGTTTAACTTAAATTCCATAAGGCAGTGAAGCAATTTCGAAGTCTCGGTGCGACGAAAATTACCAGTCGATCTCCTGAAAACATTTGTAATAATTATTAACTTTAGGTGATCACATGGGGAAGACCGGAGATCTGCTGGTAAGACCGTGTTAGCCCATTTATTGAAAGTAATAAACTGGATATCTTGAGCGTACAAAACGGCAGGTTCGTCCAGTGTAAATCAGACGTTCCCCACTGATTCCGTTCAACACAGCGTAGTAAGCAGACACTGTCAATAATAATTAGTTAAATAATACCCGAACACACTTACTTTAGTTTAGTTCATGTATTTAATTCCGTCTCATACAGAATCTCATCAAGATGGCGACTAGCTCAACAATACATACATATACATCTTCGTTCTTTCACGGCTAATCCGCAAGATCTGAAACATTCTTTTCATAAGAGAAAACATAGATAGCAGAGAAGCTATTCCATGGAGTAAATGCACGCTCCAAGGAATAATAGGGCTTGAAACTACTTTGCATTGATAATCATCGTATATTAAAGTTTAAGAATCGGTAAGATAAGAAGAGATATTTCGAGATATGTACTGAGTTATACAATTTATAAAATTTCTGAAAATATCACGGAGAGACCGCTGCAAGAGACATTACATCATGAAAATGTAAAATTACTACTAAGTTGGATTAATGAGAATAAATAAATTTTTTACCTCACATTCTGTGTTTTTCCTTTCTTTCTACCTAACTCCCACTTAGATGGTATGTAGCTTTGTCCAGAGCGTACGTCTGTGGCTTTTACAAGCAAAGATGATGTAATTTCAGACATGTTTGCGTTTGCCTTGGGAAGCAGACACCAGCACGCGCCGCCTGTTCCCAAAAACCTATACGTGCAGCATGATAGGCGATTTCCTACGCAATCATTACATGCATTTTGGTTTCCTCTATCTTAAATGTCACCTCCCTCAAACTAACATCTTGCACGTCTTGCACAGTCTAAACACACATTTGTAAAGATAGGGATTTGTGAAATAACAAGGCGTAAGGTAACAAAGAACATTTTTTTTTACTCAGACATAAATATTCACAGTCGTGATATTGCTTTACAGTCACCAATTTTATTTTTTTGCAATACACGAAGTTCAAAAAAATGTTCAAATGTGTGTGAAATCTTATCGGACTTAACTGCTAAGGTCATCAGTCCCCAAGCTTACACACTACTTAACCTAAATTATCCTAAGGACAAACACACACACACCCATCGGAGGGAGGATGCGAACCTCCGCCGGGACAAGCCGCACAGTCCATGACTGCACCGCAACAGACCGCTCGGCTAATCCCGCGCGGCCAATACACGAAGTAATACCGCTTTTAAATGTATAGTCCTTGTTACTGGATGAAATTTTTTAAACATATTCACAGTTCTTGGTTTTACAAATAACAGTATGATTGAAAAAATTTTTTTGCTCTTCATTGCAGCACTGATTACATCTATTGCAGAGGTATAGTTTCTCCTCAAATGGTTCAAATGGCTCTGAGCACTATGGGACTTAGCATCTGAGGTCATCAGTCCCCTAGACTTAGAACTACTTAAACCTAACTAACCTAAGGACATCACACACATCCATGCCTGAGGTAGGATTCGAACCTGCGACCGTAGCAGCTGTGCGGTTTCGGACTGAAGCGCCTAGAACCGCTCGCCACAACGGCTGGCCATACTTTCTCTTACACTGTTAGTAACACTATTACTAGTGAAATTCCACCCACACAGAAGACTTAATTTATACGTTGAATTGGGTGGCTCTGAACAATTTCCGACTCAAGCAGCCGATATCATTTAATAATATAATTAAGTGGGTGGCCCTAAAATGTCCAACCCAAACAGATACTCTAGAATGAACTGGGTGGAACTCACAGTTAAATCTAGTATGACTTGGACAGCTAGCGGTAGGTGAAACTTAAGAACTACTCTATTTACACATGCACTCATACAATCACACATGCACATTATGTGCAAAAGAGAGAAATACTGTAAAATGATATTTTTTCTCCATTTCCAATTTTTTAAAATTTTTTGATGGTTTTTTCTACAATTTTTAAACATTTTTATATATACATTGCACATTTTTAAGTTTCTTATAATTTTACAATTTTATAATGTTTTCGGCACACGGTGCTTGTATATTCATGCACATGTTATATGCTACTCATTGAGTAAAAAATAAACAGAATTTATTTATACACAGGCATACATGTTTACATGGGAATCCATATTCAAATGCACTCTCAAGCACACACACACAGACAAATAAGAAATCACACATGCAGGCCCACCATACATCACACATATGAAATGTTTACACTATGATAAAAGAGCCATACTATTCAGCACAACCTCTCACTCAAGCAGTCCCTCACTCTCTCATTCACACCATCAGAGTCCCCGGCTCCCTCTCATGCTTCAAGTAAATAGTGTGAGTTCGGGAGGGTTTCGATAACATTATCACAAATGGCTCTTTTATCATCATGAGGTGACAACCCGACTTTAGATCGCAGCACAGTGTACATCCCGCGACTGCGCGATCGAGTACTAGTTTGCTGTACCGTATGCGGAGGCTGCAGTCGAGCACTGCGAACACCACTGTACAGGCACTGCAAGTAGTCTTTGACTATGAGAACACGTGACGCCGCCTGTTGCACACCCTTAGTCCATCTCTGGGTGGCTTCATCTATTGTGCGATATGAAATTATTTTGGACCTTAGACCCATAAACTCCACAATTGGCAATCCATCTGCTTCTCATTTCATTAGGCCGATAAAATTCTTGTTCTGAGGAACAATGTCATAAGGATTATCGACTGTGTATCCTGATGTGTTGAATTCCTTACCATAACACCTCATTACTTTATATCGATTGCAGTTCTTCACCCAATAGATGAAGCGATCTATATCCATATACAGTAACTTTGGTTCCACAAAATGAGTTTTAGCAAACTCATTGTGTAACCGGTACATGTGGAGTTTGGAGATATAAAGTATACATATTCTCAAATAGATAGGTTCTGTAAACTCTACTGAAACCTTTTACATCTCCACAGCCAGAAAGTTCTCATTGAGAACAGTGACCTGCTTAAAATTTGGTCTGGCGATGCACTATTTTACGCCCCAGGACCCCTGTCATTCGGTCCTAATCAAAATATCACATTCATTTCTTACATTCTCCATGGTTTTACCGAAAATTGAATTATTCCTTAGTTTATAAAAATCTTTTTCGAAACGACTAGTTGCATCCACCATCTTTTCAGTATTTAATTCTATATACTCCTTCAGCCAGAGGACTGATTGAAGGAGATAGCCCAGGTGATTCTACCTCCATCCCTAATCTGAGGCACTGTTGCAGATTACGTTAATGAATTATGCACCTCTGCTTGCGTCCAACCGTGGTTTTCAGTTTAGGGATAGTGCTTCCTCGCGGGACTTATTACTCTGAACATAACGACAAGTTGCTTGATATTTCATGTGTACTAACAGGGTGTACATATCTGCCGCCACCACATACCCTACCCCAGAATCAGCCGCCAGACCACTTATTTTTCCACCTAATCCTCTAAATCGTTTTCAGGCACCCACTGAAACCCACCAACCGGCAGTGGCTGCATCATGGCGTGACCATATAAGCTATTCACGTCCAAGTACAGAATATAACTTGAGTTGGGGGTGCGTTGATTATTTGGATTATTTGCCTTGGTACGTCTATGGACACACTGGCAAAGTCCCTGACGGATCCCACGCTCAAAGAAAAGAAGCATATCACCATTAGTCAAAAGTTCGATGCTGCACCTTGTTTTCTTAAATTTGCATCCCAGGGCAACCCAGGTGCCTTGCAATAAAAGGCGGGATCCAGAGAGTACATGGTCCTGCATACACTCTGGAACTTTTCCGTAACATCCGCAAGCAAGCGCACGTCGGTGTCCTTGTATAGTCTTGTGCGTTCACCCAAGTTGTGAATGTTGAATTGGGACCAGATTCACGGCATGTTCATAATCTTCGCTAGTTATGGCATCGCCTTTGAGGGTACTAGCAAATGCAAGTATATCTGGTAGTTTGGTTTTGTAGAGTTTTGCCTTACTATCCAGATAATAGTAAAGGAAAACTCCTTTCCCAGTCGCACGCTGAAGCTTTTCCTCACCGGGGGTATGCAGACCAAGTGATATGCATATCTCCTGAGGTAGAATTTCAACAAGTTTCTGGAGTGGCGCCTGCTTAAAATGTAGCATGTCAAGGAAACGTAGCGTAATTTTTGGCGTCACTCTTTTTGCTCCCAGTCGAAATTAGCCAACTCTTCAACAAGAAGTCGAGCGTCATACCCGCATAACTTATGGAGGAAAACGGATATGTGCCTTGGTAATAGTGCTTCAAATTGCATGAACTGCACTGTGGGACTTCGCTGTAAGATGACAGTGGTCCCTATGAGAAGATTCAGCTTTTCTAGCTAACGGCAGCCCAAAAATATGACAGTTAACCGCATCATTGTATATATATATAATTTTTTTTTTTTTTTTTTTTTTTTCGAGCCCAGTGAGCAACCAAACCGCAAGACTTCCCGACATAGCAGTTAAGACTTGAATTAATCATCTTGTGGTGCAGTTCTTCTTGTTGTGTCCTCTCTCTCTCTCTCTGCCTCAGCGCTCAACACACACACGCAAGCCCACACAAACCATACACCACTGACGCCAAATACAATTCAAACTCGCGCGCCTCACCCAGCAAAACACGCTACAAAACAAATTAACACCACACAGCCACAACACGTAATGACAGCGAAAACTACGCCTATGTTTTGAGAAATCGAAAAAGGTGCAGTGCCAAGCGACCATAGGTTAAGAAGTAAGCCTATTTACTTCGGCAACAACACGAGAGAACGCCCCACAACTTCAAAACTGTACGTTACACAAAAAAATCGTGATACAGACTCATTTCCGTTCGTAAATGCATAACAAACAGAAAATAAATTACGTTTTGCTGTTTGCAGATGACAAGTTGTGTACTGTGTAGCACAATAACTAACAAAATAAATGGACAATAACATCATGTAAGGTATGGCTTTGAGCTCTATGGGACTTAACTTCTGAGGTCATCAGTCCCCTAGAACTTAGAACTACTTAAACCTAACTAACGTAAGGACATCACACACACCCATGCCCGAGGCAGGATTCGAACCTGCGACCATAGCAGTCGCGCGGTTCCAGACTGTAGCGCCTAGAAACGCTCGGCCACTCCGGCCGGCCATGTAAGGTATGTTAACTAATGCTTACATCCACTTTTCGCCAATTAAACTATAAATAGAACTTTTAGATAATGTTGTAAACAACACATGTTAATATGTAACAACAATTTTACAGTTAAAAATAAAAATTGAACACACTGACGATAGCGCAAAAGTGCTGAAACATGTATGGGTGAAACAAAACAAAAAAAAGTGTCTTGCTTAAGGCGGGACTTCTCATCCCAAGACTTGAATTATATGAGTATGCTAGTTGGTATCTCTCTGCATAGAAAACCTCATTGTACTTTATCTCGTTTTACTGTGGGAGTGTGGTGATTTCCAAAAAAGGTAATTGTAAGGAAAGTAGATGCATTTATCCTCAGTTGTCCATTTCTCAGACTTTGATTAAAATGAAGCTATACACAATACATCCCACCACAGAAACAACTGCTACAATGAGTTCTTGATAACGCTATTTTCAAATTTCGTTTAAAACTTAAAAATTTATGACCCTTCCAAAATTCTAACCTGTATTGTCCTTCTCTGTAGCTATAGGCACTATCCCCGTTGCACCACAGAGGCCTGCTTATGATTGTATCTCTTCTGCGTGACTGATAATTGACAACGTAGTTATAAGATGCACACCCATTTGCATCATCCTCACTTCCACTCATACGGTAACACGTTACTGATATCAAATTGATTGACTAATTAATTAAATTGATTGTGAGAGTCTCATTGCTTGGCGAGTAACCTTTTTTCTGCAGTTGGATTACACTCGCCAGGTAGCTCAAATGGGAATCCATAACTGGAAGGTGAGATACTTTTTGAGGAACACTATTGAGTAAATTTAGAGAACGGACATCTGAGCTGACTGCGGAAGGCTTCTGCTGCCACCAACATACATTTCACATAAGGACCACGAAGATGTTGTTGTTGTTGTGGTTGTTGTTGTGTGGTCTTTAGTCCTGAGACTGGTTTGCTGCAGCTCTCCATGCTACTATATCCTGTGCAAGCTTCTTCGTCTACCAGTACTTACTGCAACCTACATCCTTCTGAATATGCTTAGTGTATTCATCTCTTGGTCTCCCTCTACGATTTTTACCCTCCACGCTGCCCTCCAGTGCTAAATTGTGATCCCTTGATGCCTCAGAACATGTCCTACCAACCGGTCCCTTCTTCTTGTCAAGTTGTGCCACAAACTCGTCTTCTCCCCAATTCTATTCAATACCTCCTCATTAGTTATGTGATCTACCCATCTAATCTTCAGCATTCTTCTGTAGCACCACATTTCGAAAGCTTCTATTCTCTTCTTGTCCAAACTATTTATCGTCCGTGTTTCACTTCCATACATGGCTACACTCCAAACAAGTACTTACAGAAACGACTTCCTGACACTTAAATCTTTACTCGACGTTAACAAATTCCTCTTCCTCAGAAACGCTTTCCTTGCCATTGCCAGTCTACATTTTATATCCTCTCTACTTCAACCATCATCAGTTATTTTGCTCCCCAAATAGCAAAACTCCTTTACTACTTTAAGTGTCTCATTTCCTAATGTAATTCCCTCAGCATCACCCGACTTAATTCAACAACATTCCAATATCCTCGTTTTGCTGCTGTTGATGTTCATCTTATATCCTCCTTTCAAGACACTGTCCATTCCGTGCAACTGCCCTTCCAAGTCCTTTGGTGTCTCTGATAGAATTACAATGTCATCGGCGAACCTCAAAGTTTTAATTTCTTCTCCATGGATTTTAATTCCTATCTGGAATTTTTCTTTTGTTTCCTTTACTGCTTGCTCAATATACAGATCGAATAACATCGGGGAGAGGCTACAACCCTGTCTCACTCCCTTCCCAACCGCTGCTACCCTTTCATGCCCCTCGACGCTTACAACTGCCATCTGGTTTCTGTACAAATTGTAAATAGCCCTTCGCTCCCTGTATTTTACCCCTGCCACCTTTAGAATTTGAAAGAGCGTATTCCAGTCAACTTTGTCAAAAGCTTTCTCTAAGTCTACAAATGCTATAAACGTAGGTTTGCCTTTCCTTAATGTTTCTTCTAAGATAAGTCGTAGGGTCAGTATTGCCTCACATGTTCCAACATTTCTACGGAATTCAAACTGATCTTCCCCGAGGTCAGCTTCTACCAGTTTTTCGATTCGTCTGTAAAGAATTCGCATTAGTATTTTGCAGCTGTGGCTTATTAACTGATAGTTCGGTAATTTTCACATCTGTCAACACCTGCTTTCTTTGGGATTGGGATTATTATATTCTTCTTGAAGTCTGAGGGTATTTCACCTGTCTCATACATCTTGCTCACCAGATGGTAGAGTTTTGTCAGGACTGGCTCTTCCAAGGCCGTCAGTAGTTCCAATGAAATGTTGTCTACTCCCGGGGCCTTTTTTCGCCTCAGGCCTTTCAGTGCTCTGCCAAACTCTTCACGTAGTATCGTATCTCCCATTTCATCTTCATCTACATCCTCTTCCATTTCCATAATATTGTCCTCAAGTACATCGCCCTTGTATAGACCCTCTATATACCCCTTCCACCTTTCTGCTTTCCCTTCTTTGCTTAAAACTGGGTTTCCATCTGAGCTCTTGATATTCATGCAAGTGGTTCTCTTTTCCCCAAAGGTCTCTTTAATTTTCCTGTAGGCAGTATCTATCTTACCCACGTTTGTCTGGCCTCGCTAGAGATACCCCTCCGTTGTGGTTGCACCTACAGTACGGCCATCTGTATCGCTGAGGCACGCAAGCCTCCCTACCAACGGCAAGGTCCGTGGTTCATGGAGGGGGGACCACGAAGATAAAATATGAAAATTAGAGCTCATAGTGAAGCAGACAGACAGTCGTTTTCCCTCATTCTATTTGCGAGTGGAATAGGAAAGGAAATAAGTAGGAGTGGTACAGGGCACTCTCCATAGCACTCCGTATGATGGCTTGCGAAGTAAGCATATAGATGCAAATGGAGATTTAATCTACCTATTAAGATGTCATTCCATCCATTTATTGGGACACAGAACTCATGGAAGAATGTTACCTGTTATTTATCGACAAAATAATTCCAGTCGCTTTGCGCGATGTATGTGAGAGATTGTAATACAGGGTTATTACAAATGATTGAAGCGATTTCACAGCTCTACAATAACTTTTTTATTTGAGATATTTTCACAATGCTTTGCACACACATACAAAAACTCAAAAAGTTTTTTTAGGCATTCACAAATGTTCGATATGTGCCCCTTTAGGGATTCGGCAGACATCAAGCCGATAATCAAGTTCTCCCACACTGGGCGCAACATGTCCCCATCAATGAGTTCGAAAGCATCGTTGTTGCGAGCTCACAGTTCTGGCACGTTTCTTGGTAGAGGAGGTTTAAACACTGAATCTTTCACATAACCCCACAGAAAGAAATTGCATGGGGTTAAGTCGGGAGAGTGTGGAGGCCACGACATGAATTGCTGATCATGATCTCCGCCACGACCGATCCATCGGTTTTCCAATCTCCTGTTTAAGAAATGCCGAACATCATGATGGAAGTGTGGTGGAGCACCATCCCGTTGAAAGATGAAGTCGGCGCTGTCGGTATCCAGTTGTAGCATGAGCCAATTTTCCAGCATGTCCAGATACATGTGTCCTGTAACGTTTTTTTTCGCAGAAGAAAAAGGGGCCGTAAACTTTAAACCGTGAGATTGCACAAAACATGTTAACTTTTGGTGAATTGCGAATTTGCTGCACGAATGCGTGAGGATTCTCTACCGCCCAGATTCGCACATTGTGTCTGTTCACTTCACCATTAAGAAAAAATGTTGCTTCATCACTGAAAACAAGTTTCGCACTGAACGCATCCTCTTCCATGAGCTGTTGCAACCGCGCCGAAAATTCAAAGCGTTTGACTTTGTCATCGGGTGTCAGGGCTTGTAGCAATTGTAAACGGTAAGGGTTCTGCTTTAGCCTTTTCCGTAAGATTTTCCAAACCGTCGGCTGTGGTACGTTTAGCTCCCTGCTTGCTTTATTCGTCGACTTCCGCGGGCTACGCGTGAAACTTGCCCGCACGCGTTCAACCGTTTCTTCGCTCACTGCAAGCCGACCCGTTGATTTCCCCTTACAGAGGCATCCAGAAGCTTTAAACTGCGCATACCATCGCCGAATGGAGTTAGCAATTGGTGGATCTTTGTTGAACTTCGTCCTGAAGTGTCGTTGCACTGTTATGACTGACTGACGTGAATGCATTTCAAGCACGACATACGCTTTCTCGACTCCTGTCGCCATTTTGTCTCACTGCGCTCTTGAGCGCTCTGGCGGCAGAAACCTGAAGTGCGGCTTCAGCCGAACAAAACTTTATGAGTTTTTCTACGTATCTGTAGTGTGTCGTGCCCATATGTCAATGAATGGAGCTACAGTGAATTTATGAAATCGCTTCAATCATTTGTAATAGCCCTGTATATTTGCTGACAACACTTTGAAGAAGCAGTATAAAGCTCACCACTCAACTCCCCTTTCGTCAGAGTATCGCTTACGTGCCGTATTCTCACGAATCTTCTAGTCTTCGATAATAGCATTTGAATCCACGTGATTTCCACAAGTAAGAGAAGTCCCCCGCCAAGTCACAGACTACCACATTCTGACAGGACTGTTCCATTAGAAGGCTATCTAGTCCTCCACCCATCATTGACTACGTAGGGATATATCACAGCGAGATAAATAACACACTAACATACAGAAGGAAATTCACAACAATGCAGAGTATACAGGGACTGGACAAAGAAATTCAGAAGCATAACATGTACGATTCATCAGTACCCAATGACTGTCTATAAATATCCCCCTGCACGTGTCCTAATCTCCTTTATCGTATTCCTATGATTCCTACACTATAAATACAACAGTGTAATGGTATCAGAGACTTTGTTGACAGCGCAGTGTCCAGCTCTTTCTCTCCTCGTTATTTTTATAACACCCAAACAAGTAAAACTATGAACTATAAACTCTTCAGTAATGTCACCTGGTAGAGAACTCGATAAGTTTTTACTGGGTCCCTCTCATCCGATGTATCGAACAAATATCGTCTGTGTGTTGATATTGAGCATATAGGGAATTCCATTAAATGTATACTTATTGATTCACTGGAGCAGATGGCCAGTGATCGACATCACTTCCACAGACCTTTGTCGCCTATACTGGAGGAAGACCATATCGCACAGATTGGCAATCACAGTTGCTGTAACACATCCAAGCAGTGCATGACTGCAGCCTGTACATCGTCATACATTTTGTTTTTCTGCTATGACTTTGAGGTCTGTGCCAGGTGCTAAACAGACATTTACATGTTCCGATCCATTGATTCTCACAGAAAGCTGCCCCCACAACACACAGGATGGTTGAACTAAAAGACAGAGGTGGAGTTTTTTATTGAAAAAGATGTGGAAGGCATTGCAATGTACGGAAACTGGAAAAAATCTGCAGCATTTCCGTACATCTTTCCATAATTGATGACTTTTATATTTAAACACATGTTCCACAGTGATGGGGTAGCACATGCCTCAGTGTCCTGTTTTCAGAAAGACCAAGAGCATTAATTCGTTATGTTAGCGGTGCATGTTGCATGCAGTTATATGATCACTTGTTTGGCGTCCTAGGTGGTGATCATCACGACCTCCAACTCATAGGACACGGCGTCTTTCATTTTTATGGCTTACAGTGCATAATAGCATGTGAAACAAGAAAGTACTCTCAAGGCCTAAACCTGCAGAACATGGATAGTATGTGCCATTAGTTGCCAATCACACTGGTGGAGGAATGGAATGACTTTCATACGCCCAGACGAGCATGTGGGTACCCTCATTTCTCCACATTTTTACCGTGTTTTCCTCACTTTATATATTTTCCATCAATTTTCGTAATTTTACCAGGTTTTCTGTAATTTCGACACATTTTACCCCGTTCCTCTAGTTCCAAACCACTCTCGACGAGCTACAAAACGTCTCATCTCGTTGATCTCGTGATGCTATCAGCCAATGCCGCATGGTTCTCAATTTTTGTATCACTGCTAAACCACCCCTCCATTACTTTGCGAGTGTTATGTACATGTCAACATATTGTGAACCCTGTTACATTACCCACATTGCATGACACAAATACTGGTTCTTAGTGTAGGATATAGCCATCAGCAGATAGGAGGCGCAAAAACTGAGATCCTTACCTGAAACATTTTTTTAAATTTGGCAAGATTTTATTCGAATTGCCCATGCGTTCCTATATGGATGGGAGTCACAAAGTACTCTGGCAATCATAGGATAAAGACTGAGATTGAAAGATCTCACCAACACCTTTGAGGATTTACCACCTCCATAAACGAACCATATGTGTAGCAGCGCTCTGCCCTCTACTTCGAAATGAGCTGCCTCTTCGTTGAACCTATCGGCTAAGGATTCTGAGCAAAACTCCAGATGGTCCCTCTATGCATCTTGTAACTGTTTCTCTGTCCTTAACCAACCTTCCCTGCAACATTATTTCTGATTTAATTTGAAACTGGCCAGACGTAGGACGCAGTACACCTGCTTCATTTGACGTATTGTGAAGGTACAAAACGAGCTGAGTTCCATGTAATCAATACACTTCAATAAGTTGTTTCCGTAAAGAACATAAAAGGTATTCCAAACTTGCACAACCATCAACATTAGTGATATAGACCAGTATTATCATTCCAATACTCAACCGCCGTTCTGCGTTCTTGAGTACTGTTCATCCCACTGGATCCTTACCAGGTATGACTGACAGGAGAGTTAGAGGAGATCCAACAAAGACCAACGCATTTCGTCAGAGTGTGGGGCGGCGAGTGAGTTTGTAAAATAATCTACAATCTGATTGCTGGATAAATGCTTGCATGTAGAATCAGTTTCTGGCTTTTAGAATGTTGTTAATGCTGTCTTTCGCCGTTCTCAACACTGGCTATTGATAATAAAATTTTGACGTGGCTAAGTTAAATATTCTGGGCGAGAGAATTAATTAAATTACACTGCACGCAGTAGATGAGCTCTGAACTGGCCCTTTTGAGATCCGCTATCGCTATAATTTTATAGGTATTCAAAAGAAACTTTTCACATCTTCATAGTCATAGCGGACCTCCAACCTATTTAAATCTAAACATCCTAGCCTTATTTATTAGGCTACTTAATCTATCTTGCTTCCTTCAGTTTTGAGACGAAAACCAGAAAATCATGAATTTCCACTAAAGTCTTAATTTGTGAAATCCAAAGTACTGTTTTTATTAAATCATTATGAAAGATGAATCTAAATACAAATTTTGAAGTCTCTAGCTCTTTTCTGTTGCGCCAATGATTTTTTCAGAAAAACGTCCAAATTTCGAAAATGGCTGAAGTTATCGAACTGATATTTATCACACATTAATTTAGTATTATTCCTGACAGGCTAGAAAAGTTTTAGGTCATTTGCTTGATTTTTAAGGTATTGCGCAACATTTATGATGTCAGAGCTAGTTACAGCAGACTGGCTGGCACACAATGGAAACTGATGTGAATTTACTACAGCGTGAGTAGGCTGCTTCCCTACAAGAGGATCATTTAGTCGGTGCAAGAGCATTACGGAGATGCTCAACAAACTCCAGTGGCAGGCGTTACAAAGGAGGCGATGTGCGTCACGGAGAGGTTGCTTATTCAAATTTCGAGAGTCGGAAAACATTGTACTTTTTCCCCCGTGGGTCTTGAGGTATGAACATGACGAGAAAATTCGAGAAATTAGAACTAATGCAGAGGCTACCGACAATCATTCTTCCCACGTGCCATTTGGAAATGGAGCAGGGAAGGGGGGACCAATTGGTGATACCATAAGTGCTAGATGGCTTCCGGATTATGCTTTAGATGTAGATAACAGTCTATTACTATCATGCATCAACCAACACTCGCAGAGGTTTTTTTTATGCAAATGAAGGTAACACTGTACTTCTCATGTTTACACAGTACGGTGCCTTGCACATAACTGAAAACGTTTTTTCCAGTGTGTAGTTATTACAGCGATTGCAGTGCGTGCAACTTGTCAAGACGGTCAATGCTGCAAGACCTGCAAACTATCAAGACATCTGAGTACTACAGATATTTTAGGGACACGTACTGTATGACACATTCAGGGTATTTACACGGACAAAGAAAAAAAACTTCTCGTATTTTCCGGTTAAAAATACACTTTTCCCTAGGTAAAAATGCACTTTAACTTTGTTAAGTGACAGTGTACTTTCCCTCAGAACTGTAAAACTTAGCCGTGTGGAGTGGTCGCGCGGTTTGAGACGCCATGTCAGGATTGCGCGTCCCCTCCCGTTGGAGGTTCGAGTCCTCCCTCGGACATGTGTGTGTGTGTGTGTGTGTTGTTCTTAGCACAAGTTAGTTTAAGTAGTGTGTAAGTCTAGGGACCGCTGACCTCTGTAGTTTGGTCCCTTAGGAATTCACACACATTTGAACATTTGTAAAACTTAGGCCAGTTCACACTGGCTGTTACATCACATCATGTCCCGTTCCATCAAAACGTTAGAATTTATAACAACTGAGGAATTAAAGCAGTAAGGCTGCAATCCGAATTGTATGACTTGAGAGTACTAAATTACTTGCCGTTTGCTACGTTTATAAATGTAATATTTATACCTACCTGTACAGTATTTAATCTTTTACAATGAAATGCAAGCAGTATGGCTGCAACTTGAAGTGAAAAAAGTACTGTGGGTAGAATCTGATTGATTATTAGGTGGAATTTATTTGTATATCATCAGGCATTTGTAGTAATCTGAAACCTTCAGACATTGCAAGTTGTTTCTTCAATATGTGTTTGTGGCAGGCTTATTCATTGTTAAGTAGCTCTCTGAATTGTGGTGTGAAACAATTTTACAGGCATCAGAGATCAATATTTATGTGATTTCACTAGCAAACCCCACTACAAACAAGGCATTTGAACTATTAAAAGTCAAATACAAGACTTAAAGGAAACCTATAGATCCTTAAGAAGACGATATTGAGGATGATATGACTACTCCACAAAAATTTGCATGGTACTTTTAACAATGAAACTTAACCTTAAATAAACCAGTTTTTCACAAGATGTGATATCACCTCGTAACATTGAGTTTCTTTTTGTAATTATGGGTGCAATTTTGATGTAACAAATACAAAAAAACTGATGCTTCGACTTTCTAAAACATAAAATGAAGGTTCCTCTTCCTCGGTCTCCTTGTACAGTGTGTGAAACTCCCTTTCTGTAGAGTATATGATGTTTTTGGACCATATTTTTTGTGTTGTTTTGCACCTCAGTCTTGCTTCTCTAATGTACGAGCTATCCCTGCAAGCTGCAAAACATTTGAGTCCAGTCAGTGTCATTTCCGTACAAATGTGGACTCAAATATCCGTATATACAGGGTGGTCCATTGATCGTGACCGGGCCAAATATCTCACGAAATAAGCGTCAAACGAAAAAACTACAAAGAACGAAACTTGTCTAGCTTGAAGGTGGAAAGCAGATGGCGTTATGGGTGGCCCGGTAGATGGCACTGTCATGGGTCAAATAGGAACCCCAATTTTTTATTACATATTCGTGTAGTACGTAAAGAAATATGAATGTTTTAGTTGGACCACTTTTTTCGCTTTGTGATAAATGGCGCTGTAGTAGTCACAAACGTATAAGTACGTGGTATCACGTAACATTCCGCCAATGCGGCCGGTATTTGCTTCGTGATACATTACCCGTGTTAAAATGGACCGTTTACCAATTGCGGAAAAGGTCGATATCGTGTTGATGTATGGCTATTGTGATCAAAATGCCCAACGGGCGTGTGCTATGTATGCTGCTCCGTATCCTGGACGACATCATCCAAGTGTCCGAACCGTTCGCCGGATAATTACATTATTTAAGGAAACAGGAAGTGTTCAACCACACGTGAAACGTCAGCCACGACCTGCAACAAATGATGATGCCCAAGTAGGTATTTTAGCTGCTGTCGTGGCTAATCTGCACATCAGTAGCAGACAAATTGTGCGAGAATCGGGAATCTCGAACATGTCGGTGTTGAGAATGCTACATCAACATCGATTGCACCCGTACCATATTTCTATGCACCAGGAATTGCATGGCGACGACTTTGAACGTCGTATACAGTTCTGCCACTGGGCACAAGAGAAATTACGGAACGATGACAGATTTTTTGCACGCGTTCTATTTAGCTACGAAGCGTCATTCACCAACAGCGGTAACGTAAACCGGCATAAAATGCACTAATGGCTAACGGAAAATCCACGATGGCTGCGACAAGTGGAACATCAGCGACCTTGGCATGTTATGTATGGTGCGGCATTATGGAAGGAAGGATAATTGACCCCATTTTATCGATGGCAACCTAAATGGTTCAATGTATGCTGATTTCCTACGTAATGTTCTACCGATGTTACTACGTTTCACTGCATGACTGAAAGGCGATGTACATCCAACGTGATGGATGTCCGGAACATAGCTCGCGAGCGGGTGAAGCGGTATTGAATAGCATATTTCATGACAGGTGGATTGGTCGTCGAAGCACCATACCATGGCCCGAGGATATTTGCTATAGTGATCCACCGACAACGCCTGACAACATGCGTCAGCGCATTGTCAATGCATGTGCGAACATTACGGAAGGCGAACTACTGGCTGTTGAGAGGAATGTCGTTACACGTATTGCCAAATGCATTGAGGTTGACGGACATCATTTTGAGCATTTATTGCATTAATGTGGTATTTACAGGTAATCACGCTGTAACAGCATGCGTTCTCAGAAATGATAAGTTCACAAAGGTACATGTATCACATTGGAACAACGGAAATAAAATGTTAAAACGTACCTACGTTCTGTATTTTAATTTAAAAAACTTACCTGTTACTACCTGTTCGTCTAAAAATGTGAACCATATGTTTGTGACTATTACAGCGCCATCTATCACAAAGCGAAAAAGGTGGTCCAACTAAAACACTCATATTTCTTTACGTACTACACGAATATGTAATAAAAATGGGGGTTCCTATTAGAAAAAAAAACCGCAGTTGATATCCGTTTGACCTATGGCAGTGGCATCTACGTGCCAATCATAGCGCCATCTGGTTTCCCCCTTCAAGGTAGACAAGTTTCGTTCTTTGTAGTTTTTTCGTTTGACGCTTATTTCGTGAGATATTTGGCCCGGTCACGATCAACGGAACACCCGGTATAAGGTACCACCTGTGTATGTGCTCTTCGCCCGTAAAAACAATTTGAAAATCATCATGCGAGGATTGTAATTCCCGCGAAAGAAACAGTTGAGGACAGCCATGCGAGTTGAGATCACATGACTTGAGTTGGCCTAACACTGGCGGACAGTGTGAATACAGCATGACGTGACGGTGCTGTGACGACCAGTGAGAATTGGCTTTTATCAGTTCTTTGAATGATGAAGGTTTTATACACCACTTCCCAGCACTTAACGGAACGAAACCTAGCAAAAAATAACACATTTTGGAAAGATCTTTGATGCACAGTAACATGTACGGTGCTTATTTTCATATTACGAAAGTATAAATTCTAATTCCACCAAACACAGCACATCAGTTTCTGAAGCACTGAAGCCTAGATATCAATGCGCTTTTGTCAATCACTCACAGTTCATGTCACGTTGTCTCGCCAGGAAATGAAACCAGACATTTAGAGCATAGGACACCTGATGTAGTCAGCCAATATCAGCATCGCTGTTAAGTAGAGTGAATACACAAATAGGAAGAGATCATGATTTAAATTAATACCCCTGTAGTACAACTACAAGAAAAGCTAAGCTTTCATATGTAATGCTGGTCTTTGCGCGTTTGCCCCTTAAGATATATCAAACACACACATACCAGTTGTTGTGGCTTGGCAAGACAGCCAAGCCACTAGAAGGTAGCCGAAAGGCACGCGTTTAAGCTCACGCAGGCTGGCATGAGGTCTGGAACAGTTAAAGGAGTTGAGTCTAGTAAAAAAAGTACGTAGCTTCTGGAATACTTAACTTTAATCCATAATTGGTGAACATCGGTCTGACGGTACATGCATCACAAGATAAATAGCAAATGATAATGGCGCCTTGCTAGGTCGTAGCAAATGACGTAGCTGAAGGCTATGCTAACTATCGTCTCAGCAAATGAGAGCGTAATTTGTCAGTGAACCATCGCTAGCAAAGTCGGCTATACAACTGGGCGAGTGCTAGGAAGTCTCTCTAGACCTGCCGTGTGGCGGCGCTCGGTCTGCAATCACTGACAGTGGCGACACGCGGGTCCGACGTATACTACCGGACCGCGGCCGATTTAAAGGCTACCACCTAGCAAGTGTGGTGTCCGGCGGTGACACCACACCAGTAAAATTTTAAATGATGACATAAATGTCTTATCTTCTGATCCCAAACTTTTGCTAAATGGCTACTCTTCAAAATGTTAAGTGTTGAATGAGTGTCAAACGCTCTGATGTAAGAAATTCATCGCACATTCTCACACGTTACATAATTCATCTTGCTTAAAAGGAAATTTACTTTGAAAGTAACGCTTCTCAAACCACCATTTGCAGTATTTTCCCGTGACCTGTTAGAAAAACAATTGTGACGCCACCCACATCGAAAGCTACAGCTACCACTGTGTCTTAGAAAGAGAGGCGTAATCGTCTTACAAAGCGCCAGTTGTAAAAAAAAAAATTAAAAAAAGGAGAGATCGCAATCACTACTGTATGTTACTGTCACAAGCGGTCTTGACTCTACAGATGCACACTAGTAAACATTTTAAAAGCTACACTGCCTTCGCCGGCCGCGGTGGTCTCGCGGTTCTGGGCGCACAGTCCGGAGCCGCGCGACTGCTACGGTCGCAGGTTCGAATCCTGCTTCGGGCATGGATGTGTGTGATGTCCTTAGGTTAGTTAGGTTTAAGTAGTTCTAAGTTCTAGGGGACTGATGACCACAGCTGTTAAGTCCCATAGTGCTCAGAGCCATTTTTCTTTTACACTGCCTTCACGAATCGTGGTGTGGCATTACGTCCGAATCACGTGGTTTTTCCAGACAAATATCGAGATGGTGATAGCCGGAGTGTATGTTATCAGACCAGCAGTCCAGTTACATGTAGCCGACGATGCAAGCTCGTAATTAAATCGCTGAATTTTGAAAGTGATTCGGCTAAGGGACGTGGTATGAAACCGCTATATGCCGCCGCCACTAGATGTTTCTCCATTGTGTATAACATATTCTGTCTCAATACCATGTCAGAGGTTCTGCGATATATCCACTGAGTTATAGGCGATGACTGATCGAGAAGGATCACAACCAGTAGTAGATGGTGTGCTGATTCAGGTCGTAAGAAATGTACACTAGCTTTTCAGACCTCTAGTGCTACGCTATGCGCTAGAAATGATGCCTATGATTTGAAATCAAGTCTTTCCGTTCAACCACATACATGCGTTGGATGCTATGGAGAAGTCTTTTAATGATAATAGCCACAAGTGAATCATATTTCTAGCACTCTAATATCTCGAAACGAGACATCTTTCTCGAACCTACCTGATACAGTAAAATTCCCGCCTCGTTTTAGGTAACTGCTATGCATCCTGCAACTGCCCCCTCAGACTCTGCACTACCATCCCTGCAGCTTTGCGCGCGCGATCGTTCCAATGCAAGTTGCAACTATTCAGAGATGACTGGAGGCCTTTTTGAATGCCAACAGGTTACCTACACCATATTAGGCATGGTAATGTTTTTGGTGTTTTCGTTTTTTGGCCACTCCCCATATATAAACGCCGATTCTGCCAACTTTTTGAGTTTTTGGCGCAGCATCAGTCGTCTACATCTGCAATTTCAGCTTAGGATAAGTGAGGTAGAGTTACCATCTTTGGTTGCGCTATTTTAACTTAGGACAAATGGTGTAGATGTGCCATGTTGGATTGGGAGAGGGAGAGGAGAAGGGAGAAAGTCAGAGGGTGAGCTTGACCTTGACCTTGACCATGGGGGGATGGTGTGGTACAGATGTCAAACCCTCATGATATTAACATAAACAGATCGCTACTGTCTACACTGAAAAGTGTAATAACCCACTGCTACACTCCTCACTTACTGGATGACCTCAGGAAGGTTTCTGTTAAAGAGTGAGACAGGCTTGGTCAGTAACGTTTTGATCAGTTTACAGATAGCACACCAAGCAGTAACCAATCAAGTTACAGAGAGGATTTTTTTTTTTTTTTTTTTTTTTTGCTATATCACAGTAAAAGAATAGTTCACGCTTAATATGGTTCGTTCTTTCATTCCCTACTTCTTGTAAAACTATATCCACACAGGACTGCAAATATGTAGGTTGAGCAAAACATTCTTTGAGCTATTGATATCAATGAAGGCCAAAGAGGCGGTCAGTTCCACAGCTTCCGGTCAGATAAGATTGACAAATACAAAGCAAACTAATTATATTGTACATTCCAAATTATAGTATTTTTGGTGTAAATGCAACTGTCCATAATCGAGTAATATCAGTAGCAAAATGGCTATGTAAGTACGAAATTTATCGCAAGTATGACGAATCTAATCTTGTGTACTACATCAGAACTCCATTTTATGATACTCTAATCATATTCATATTTTTATGTTAACACCCAGTTACCAGTTGGAATAAAGATTAATGCATTGATATTTACAGTATTAGGTAATGGAGATAATTACTCACAATAACATCAAAATTTTTTGCATCACCCCCGTTCCCTGAACTCCTGAAGATAGACATTGACTGTGGATATTGTATCACTGACACAGTCCCTTTGACTGTTCATAGATGTCACTAAACCCACCCAAAGATGTAAGCAACCATGCATGAGCAGCGCCTATTAGACGGAGGGGGTCCGACAGCCGATCAGTTCTAGTCGTCCCACTAGGAAGGAGGTATACGGCTCATTTTGTCTGGAGTTAACCATGCCTAGACGACCAATACCGCTGTTCGATCGCGTCCGCATTGTTACTTTGTCCCAGGAAGGGCTCTCAACAATGGAAGTGTCCAGGCGTCCCGGAGTGAACCAAGGCGACGTTGTTTGCATATGGAGCAGATACAGAGAGAGAGGAACTGTCGATGACATGCCTCGCTCAGGCCGCCCAAGCGCTACTAATGCACTGGATGATCGCTGCCTACGGATTATGACTAGGAGGAACCTTGACAGCAACGCCACCATGTTGAACAATGCTTTTCGTGCAACCACAGAACGTCGTGTTACGACTCAAACTGTGCGCTGCAGGCAGCATGATGCGCAACTTCACTCCCGATGTCCATGGCGAGGTCCGTCTTTGCAACCACGACACAATGCACCGCGGTACAGATGGGCCCAACAACAAGCCGAATGGACCGCTCAGGATTGGCATCACGTTCTCGTCACCGATGAGTGTCGCATATGCCTTCAACCAGTTAATCGTCGGAGACGTGTTTGGAGGCAACACGGTCAGGCTGAACGCCTTAGACACACTGTCCAGCGAGTGCAGCAAGGTGGAGGTTCCATGCTGTTTTGGAGTGGCATTATGTGGGGCCAACGTACACCGCTGGTGGTCATGGAAGGCTCCATAACGGCTGTACGATACGTGAATACCATCCTCCGACCAATAGTGCAATCATATCGGCAGCATATTGGAGAGGCATTCGTCTCCATGGATGACAATTCGCGCCAATCGGGCACATTTTGTGAATGACTTCCGTCAAGATAAAGACATCACTCGACTAGAGTGGCCAGCATCTTCTCCAGACATGAACCCTACTGAACATGCTTGTGATAGATTGAAAAGGGCTGTTTATGGACGACGTGACCCACCAACCACTCTGAGGGATCTACGCCGAATCGCCGTTGAGGAATGGGACAATCTGCACCAACAGTGCCTTGATGAACTTGTGGATAGTATGCCGCGACGAATACAGGCATGTATCAATGCAAGAGGATGTGCTACTGGGTATTGGTGGTACCGGTATGTACAGCAATCTGGAGCACCACCTCTGAAGGTCTCGTTGTATGGTGGTACAACATGCAATGTGTGGTTTTCATGAGCAATAATAAGGGCGGAAATGATGTTTATATTGATCTCTGTTCCAATTTTCTACACAGCTTCCTTAACTCTCGGAACCGAGGTGATGCAAAACATTTTTTGGTGTGTATTTTTACATAGTTTCTGTGTGATAATTTGACCACATTGATGAACATTGTAAATGTACTTGAGAAAAGGGGGTACTGGCTGGTACTGGTTCTAAAGGATTGGTGATCAGTGAGTACACTGTTGATTCAAAACTGTTAAGGCTTTTGTGGCCACTTGTTGACAAACTGCCTGTTTGCTTCTGTCTCGAGTTCTCCGGCCGAGGTTTGACGATTTTTCTGACGTTTCGCCAACACTAGCCGCTGGCATTGTCAAAGCTTCACGTTCTACTGTTGGTGATGGACTGTAGTCCACCTCGCGGCTAACGTCTGACAGCTTTACCCAGTTCATTACTGCTCTGGTTCTCCCCTTGCTACCCGAAATGATTGTTCGCTGTAGCACGGGAATCTAGGATCCGCTCCCATTGAGGTTTTGTTCTTTCTTGATGAAGCTACTGTCATGTTTATGTTTTTCTACACTCCTGGAAATGGAAAAAAGAACACACTGACACCGGTGTGTTAGACCCACCATACTTGCTCCGGACACTGCGAGAGGGCTGTACAAGCAATGATCACACGCACGGCACAGCGGACACACCAGGAACCGCGGTGTTGGCCGTCGAATGGCGCTAGCTGCGCAGCATTTGTGCACCGCCGCCGTCAGTGTCAGCCAGTTTGCCGTGGCATATGGAGCTCCATCGCAGTCTTCAACACTGGTAGCATGCCGCGACAGCGTGGACGTGAACCGTATGTGCAGTTGACGGACTTTGAGCGAGGGCGTATAGTGGGCATGCGGGAGGCCGGGTGGACGCACCGCCGAATTGCTCAACACGTGGGGCGTGAGGTCTCCACAGTACATCGATGTTGTCGCCAGTGGTCGGCGGAAGGTGCACGTGCCCGCCGACCTGGGACCGGACCGCAGCGACGCACGCATGCACGCCAAGACCGTAGGATCCTACGCAGTGCCGTAGGGGACCGCACCGCCACTTCCCAGCAAATTAGGGACACTGTTGCTCCTGGGGTATCGGCGAATCGGCGAGGACCATTCGCAACCGTCTCCATGAAGCTGGGCTACGGTCCCGCACACCGTTAGGCCGTCTTCCGCTCACGCCCCAACATCGTGCAGCCCGCCTCCAGTGGTGTCGCGACAGGCGTGAATGGAGGGACGAATGGAGACGTGTCGTCTTCAGCGATGAGAGTCGCTTCTGCCTTGGTGCCAATGATGGTCGTATGCGTGTTTGGCGCCGTGCAGGTGAGCGCCACAATCAGGACTGCATACGACCGAGGCACACAGGGCCAACACCCGGCATCATGGTGTGGGGAGCGATCTCCTACACTGGCCGTACACCACTGGTGATCGTCGAGGGGACACTGAATAGTGCACGGTACATCCAAACCGTCATCGAACCCATCGTTCTACCATTCCTAGACCGGCAAGGGAACTTGCTGTTCCAACAGGACAATGCACGTCCGCATGTATCCCGTGCCACCCAACGTGCTCTAGAAGGTGTAAGTCAACTACCCTGGCCAGCAAGATCTCCGGATCTGTCCCCCATTGAGCATGTTTGGGACTGGATGAAGCGTCGTCTCACGCGGTCTGCACGTCCAGCACGAACGCTGGTCCAACTGAGGCGCCAGGTGGAAATGGCATGGCAAGCCGTTCCACAGGACTACATCCAGCATCTCTACGATCGTCTCCATGGGAGAATAGCAGCCTGCATTGCTGCGAAAGGTAGATATACACTGTACTAGTGCCGACATTGTGCATGCTCTGTTGCCTGTGTCTATGTGCCTATGGTTCTGTCAGTGTGATCATGTGATGTATCTGACCCCAGGAATGTGTCAATAAAGTTTCCCCTTCCTGGGACAATGAATTCACGGAGTTCTTATTTCAATTTCCAGGAGTGTATATCTCTCCTGAACAAGCGGATGTGATAGTTTTTCTTTACAGCAGGAACTTCCGTGTCGGCGAATTTTACTATGTGGTCGGTCTCTCATAATCTGCAGTACCATTTATGGTCGGTGATCCTGGTGATGATTGATCGTCCAGTCGTTCCAAGACAGGCTTTTCCACGTATAAATGGTATGGGTTGTATTCCCGACGTTGCAAGTGGGTCCATTTTCTCCTTCGTCGACTTGAAACACTCTTTGATCTTCTTTGTCGGTTTATAAATATTCTTTACGCCGTGTTTACAAGATATACGCCCAATTCTGTCCATTACTCTGGGAATGTATGGCAGAAAGACCATACCCAACATTTGTTTTACCGATGTGTCACTTCGGCATGTTTGATTCTGTGACACTGCTTATGTCACTGGTACAGTAATTAGAGGCAATAAAGACCGCAGTCAATGTTTTTCGAACGCGTAGAAATTCAGCAGTCCGAACTGTTTACATAACCGTGCAAGTGTCGGGTCGTTAAGTCTCAGAAACATTGCCTGCAAGCAGACACCGACCGTGAAAACCTGCGTTGTAGGTTGATGATTGCTGTGAACAGGATCTTTCCATAGATATACTGGATTCCAGTAGGCTACAAAAGAAATGGAAAGTGTGGAGAAACAGATGAGTTACTGCAGAAGGCAGGTGGATGCTGAAGGTGAGATTAGGATTCCAACGGATTTGAAAAATTTAGAAATGGCGAGACCTAACAGAGTTTGTACAGGTTAAGTTGGAATGTATGCGGGATCTATAGGTGAGGATAATTGTACAAGAATGCAGATTCTAGCTGCGACCTGTTAGTAGTTCTGGTTGTTGTGTAGAATCTTGGGGAGGAAATCTGCATCATAAATCAAGAGGTGGAAGTTGTGACAACGGAATCGCTGGGTGATGTGGCCAAGGATAGTGACTGGGTTTTCTTGGGATTTTTGGACATCAAGGAAAACCAAGTACATCGGCGGATTTTTGTTTGTTTGGTATGTGGGAAATAAGGCGTTTAAAGTAAAAGAGTAGGTAATGTATGGAATAGTTACTTTGGATGCTACAATGAAGTTGCAAATCGATAGCTGTATTGCCAGACTCTAAGGAGATTCATTGAGTGTGGATGATTTCAATGAGTTTTCTGAAACTGGACTTACGGCTGATGGGTTTGCTTTATCAGCTTATGGGAAAAGTAGGTTTTTCCATTGCTCTAAGTAATAACGTGTGTAGAGAATGGTAGTATAATTGATGGCAAGGGATTCGTGGTAGACCTTACGAAATTGTTTGAAATGGCAGTGCTAACAGTATCCTGAACTGGCGCTTGGTTCGCTTTTTTACGAATGTTGCTTCATATGTTCAGCCGTTACTGGCGGGTTCCTTTTTCCGTACATCTGTTCGCCTTGTAATTTATTGTGCGCTTCTCAGTTCTATGCGAGAGACTTTCTTCTGTGTCATGACTGAATATCATACATTCAGACAGCAGTGAATACTTTTTGTATCGCTATCGTCTGTTTCGGGTGTTGTGAGGGAAAAAAGACGTCACTTGTAAGGCGTTTGGGCGTCGCTCCTACAGGCGGTGCACTCCCGCGCTGCGGTGTCAGGAGCAGCGCGAGCCGTTACAAAGCGCAGCTGGCCTCGCCGGCAGGGTGCGCGCGCATCGCACGGGAACTGCTTCCTATCTGTCGCGGCACGCCAGCTCCTGCCGCGCTTTAACCGTACCAAGAGTTTCGGCGTCTCCCACCACGTTATCTGTATGCGTATTGGATGAACATAGAGCCTGAAACGGTGTTGTCGATACGTGTCAGTCGAATTGTTCTTTAAATTTAAACACCTGCTCATATCTCTCTATAATTACGTACTGTCTGAAAAAAGCTGCACAAATATTCAGCTAGACCTTGACAAGATTTCAGAGCGGTCACAGATGGGAAACTTGCTTTAAATGTTCAGAAATGGAAACTGTGCACTTGACATAACGAAAGACGTGGCACCTGTGACATATCTTATTTTGGTTTAGCCATAAATTATATGTCATTTAAGTATCGGAATACTTTGCGGGGCAAAGATGCTATATAAACGTGCCCGCGCCAAATAGATCTATGTACGAAAAGAAAGACGAACATATATCTGTATTCTAAGGTTTCCTTAAGCAAATATCAAATTTTTCACTCTTCAGCTATCTGTCTCTTCCCGCCAGTGACTCTGGGTGGATGTATTGCGTGTATGTCAAACAACAATATATATTTCTGTAAAAATTTTTACGACATATCTTCTGGAAAGGTACGTTATTTATGGTTGTATTTTCCGCATTCTTTACCGTGGAGTGGACGGTGCACATTTTTTTCCAAGGAAGAAGTATCATTCTGTTCAAAGGAGAATTAATATATCAATCAGTTTAGACTGTTACAGTGGTAATCGTAGCGAGAGATTGTACTGTCGAAATAATCCACCTTATTCGCACCTCCTTATGGCGCCAGTACTTAAATATCAGTATACAGGGTGGTCGGAAATTCGCGGCACTGACTTCTAGGGCTTTGAACAGGAACCCGTGTCTGGAAACGTCACCCGACGAGACTACAGAGCGTCAAAGTTATAGGCGCGGGCGTCTGCAAATGTACGAATACACGGGGTGATTCCGTGATGATGTTACAGACTTTCTAGGATGATGGAGAACGATAAATTTATTAATTTGAAGTAAGGATCCCTGCAGCGGAAACGAACGAGTCGAAAGTCATAAAAGAAAACCGTTCTGATACCTCTGACAGTTGAATACATGTACCGGTTCTTGCAAGGTTACTAAATAATAAGGTTGGGCAGTAAGCGCTCTGCTCTGCCATCGGCTGGCCTAGTGACGTCAGCGTGGAAGCAAGCGCTCACAAGCAGACGACACGGCATGCGCGTTTACGTCAAGTTTTTGGCGGGAGATTTTGTTTATACCAGAATTGAGATGTCTAAACTGCTTATCTGCTGGTAAAATATTACAGTTAAAACTGATGAGTTATATTCTTTCGCAGCTTATGCCTCACACATCGGTAAAATATCAGATCACAACCACACTGACACACACTTGAAATTCGAAACCTCGGCTCAAATAAATCAGAAACTATTCATTTAATCGCATTGAAATGAATTTACTTAAGAGCTCGAAGTTGCACACACTTGTTTGTAAGGACAGCATTCCTTCTTTCTAAAGCCGCTATAGTATTCATCAAAGTAACTTTATCTGTGTCTGAAAAAAAAAAACTGTCATCGGTACATGTGCTCTTATTACGATGTTTCTTATTTGGTGACAGCTTTTCCAGAGTTTCCAGAGATCTCTTAGGTAGTTCTCGTTTCTTATACCGTTTGGTTCTGTCTTCTGTTGCGGGTGACACATTGACAGTCGCACTACTGCACGGCAAATTGCACGAAGGAACTGCATCTGGCTTGAGCATTCTTTTTCGGGGCAAATTAAGCAATTCACACTGTAAATCCCTTAAGTAATCTGTTTCTGCGAAATGGCGAGAACATATTTGTGCATGCGCAACATTTACACTGTCTTTCCTACAACATTTCGACAACCATAGTTTTTGTAATGTTTCATTACGCGGGAAACTGTGATACATTACGTCAATTCCCTTTGTGCTCCGGTTGTAAGAAAAACAGCCCGTAACAGCACAGCCTGGCATTGTAAAAATTAATTTTCTCACTCACTTGTAGATTCTCCAATAAGAATTTCACAGGAAGAACCATAAACTATAGAGCTGGCGAACACAATGTTGATCCCGCTGTCCACTATCGCTAACTATTTCAGTTCCGAATCAAATATTAATTACAGCAAAAACCGTTAACACTCCCGAATTCCGAATGTTTCCGCTGTTGACTGAGTACCTCAGAAGAAAGAACTCAATCAAAATACTCCTTCAAACACAAAACAAGAAAAACAATCACACACAATTCGAACTGTGTACTGTTTGGCACAGCTGCTTCCACCGTGACGTCATGCGCACAACTGAGAAAACACGTTGCTTTCTGCGCATAGCGTTCTGCGCCCCCCTGGGTTCTTGTGTTGCGAAGAGTGTAGGGTCGGTAACTTTCAGCGGTGGTAGTGTGGACAAAAACAAGAAAAAATGTCGAATAAACGTGGGCTTTAAAGTGCGTAACTTAACAGCTATGAGCACTTGCTCAATAGAGGAGATGTGTTTCACGTTAGTCAAGATGAACGAATGGTCATAGCTCCTCAGGTATGCATTTTAGAGCCCACGTTTATTGGACGTTTTTCCTCGTTTTTGCCCGCACTACCACCACTGAAAGTTACCAACTCTACACTCTTCACAACACAAGAACTGGTACATGTATTCAACTGTCAGAGGTATCAGAACGGTTTTCGTTTATCACTTTCGATTCGTTCGTTTCCGGTACAGGGATCCTTACTTCAAATTAATACATGACTACAATATCAACGAGTCACAACTGCAATCGGCCAACCCATGCACATATCTTGGTGTAACAGTTTGTGGGGATATGAAATGCAACGATTATACAGGATCAGTCGTTTGTGAAGCAGGTGGCACAATTTAGTTTTAGTTATTTTCATTTAGGGAAGTAGAATCTGGTTGCAAAAGGAGACTGCTCACAAAACACTCGTGCGACCAATCTTAGAATATTGCTCAAGTGTGTGGGACCCCTACTAGACAAGACTATCAAAGTGATATAGAATGTATTCAGAGAGGGGCAGCACGAATGGTCACAGATTCGTTTGTCCCGTGGGACAGTGTCGTGGTGATGCTGAAGAAAATTGAACTGGCAGACACCTGAAGACAGTCGCAAAGCACCTCAAGAAAGCCTGCTTTCAAAGTTTTAAAAACCAGCTTTAAATGATGAATCTAAAAGTACACTACAAACTTACGTACCGCCCCCTTAGGGAGAGTAACATCCCTTTGGGATACAGTGGACACAGAGACGTTTAAACATTGTTCCCGCACTCCATACCTGAATATAACGCGAAGAACCCCTAATAACTGGTACAATGGGAAGTACCATCTGTCATAGTGGTTTGCAGAGTATAAATGTAGACGTGGATGTATTGAGAACAAAGATTCGTAGTCGAAGGGATTCTAGGCACTTATCTCCGTTGTTTCCTCTCTGTCCCGCCCGTTCACCCGTAACGCAACTGTCGAAATCTTTGATCGCTTATCTTTCAAACGTTTGACAGACAGCAAAGCTAAATTTGAACAAAAAAAAAAAAAAAAAAAAAAAAAAAACGCTGCAGACTGACTCATTTCACGCCGTAACGGTGGATTGTGCTAGTGATGCATGGAGGAGGTTTTCTACATACTTACGGCCTCACTCGTCACCTTCTGCTTGTTGCATTACATTCTATACGTCGACTCATACTTCTCAATACTGTAATGAATGTAACTCCATCTTCTGTTGGAGTATGGGACTACGGCTGTTCAGTGTTCAGTAAAAACAATACCAATCGCCGTTATATAGGTTTATTTCTAGGCAACCAGTTTCGACGTTACACTGCGTCATCCTGAGGCCAAAACTGGTCCAATCCAGTAACCTTCGTGTTACAAGTATAGCTATTACGAGATCAGTTAAAGGTGCTGCTATACTCGTAACACGAAGGTTTCTGGATTGGAGCGATGACCTCGCTGTTTGGTCTCTTCACTCAAAACAACCCAAGCCTCAGCCATTAACGCTAGTTTCTAGCGTATTTTACTTACTTCAGTCAATGAAACAAATAAATATGTATGTGTTTCTTTTTTGTAGCCCTGATGTATTTCTCCTTCACTGCAAAATGGTTCAAATGGCTCTGAGCACTATGGGACTTAACATCTGAGGTCATCAGTCCCATAGAACTTACAACTACTTCAACCTAACTAACGTAAGGACATCACACACATCCATGCCCGAGGCAGGATTCGAACCTGCGACCGCAGTGGTCGCGCGGTTCCAGACTTAAGCGCCTAGAGCCGCTCGGTCACAAAGGCCGGCTGTAATTGACGTAGTGCTCCTATCTATGAATCGAGATTTTAATAGAAGTTCAAATACAGTGTTTTTAATTTTTTTTATACAAATGCGATGTCTGTATGTATGTCTGTTGTATTAGCAAATGTAAAATTCTATGTTATATCAACTGTAAGCAGGAAATCCTGCGGCCCGTTTGGGTAAAGTTTTACCTTTGTAAACGTATCGAGATGGAAGGGACAGTTGATTCCCAACATTCTAATTTTATTTACATCTACGTCTACATTTATACTCTGCGAACCACCGTGAGGTGAACGGCAAAGGTTACGTCCCATTGCACCAGTTGTTAGGGCTTATCCCCGATCCATTCACGTATGGAGCGCGGGAAGAATGATTGTTTGAATGCCTCTGTGCACACAATAACTACTCTAATCTTGTCCTCATGATCTCAATGTGAGCGATACGTAGGGGATTGTAGTATATTCCCAGACTCGTCATTTAAAGCCGGTTCTGCGACCAGATGTCCTCGGGATAGTTTACGTCTATCTTCAAGAGTCTTCCGATTCAACTCCTTCAGTATCTCCGACACTCCCACAGACCAAACAAACATGTGACCATCCGTGCCGCCCTTCCCTGTATACGTTCAGCATTCCCTGTTAGTCCCATTTGGTACGGGTCCCACACAACTGAGCAACATTCTATAACCGGTCGCACAAGTGATTTGTAAGCAATTTCCTTTGTAGACTGATCGCACTTACCCAGTATTCTACCAATAAACTGAAGTCTACTACCTGCTTTACCTACTACTGAGCCTACTTGATCATTCCATTTCACACATCCAGGCATTTGTTTGAGTTGGCCGTTTCCAACAGTGACTCATTGTGGAGTGCACAATTATACACTTTTGAACATGTAAAGCAAGTTGCCAATCTTTGCACCACTTTGAAATCTTACCAAGATCTGACTGAATATTTATGCAGCTTCTTTCAGAGAGTACTTCATTATAGATAACTGCTTCATCTGCAAAAAGTCTGGTGTTACTATTAATATGGTCTACAACGGCATTAGTATAAAACATGAACAGCAAGGGTCCCTGGGGCACATCTGAAGTTACTTCCACATCTGACGATGATTTTCCATCCAAGATATGCTGCGTCCTCTCTACAAAAAAGTCCTTAATTAGTTACAAATTTTACTTGATACCTCATATGATCGTACTTTTGACAATAAGCGTAGCTGTGGCACTGAGTCAAATGTTTTTCCGAAATCAAGAAATACTGCATCTACCTGCCTGCCTTT
Organism: Schistocerca americana; assembly: GCF_021461395.2. Taxonomy (NCBI): domain Eukaryota; kingdom Metazoa; phylum Arthropoda; class Insecta; order Orthoptera; family Acrididae; genus Schistocerca; species Schistocerca americana. Next base: position 786,103,222 of record NC_060119.1, read on the forward strand.
CAGTACGTCACATGAGAAAAGAGCGAGTTGGCTTTCGCATGATCGATTTTCGGAATCCATACTGACTGTGCACTGAGGAGGTCATTTCATTTATAAGTGACATCTGTTTCTATACAGCTCTCTTTTCCTGACTTTTTCTGCTTCCTTCGTTCGTCGATTAACTGAAATATTCTTCCTGTTTCCCAAGGTTTATTTACAGGTGCCTTCCTTATACCTGTCTTAGCTTCTGTGATTGCTGTTTTGTGAGATATCTCTTCCTCTTGAACGGAAGTCCCCATTTTGGTTCTCATTTTCGAAATAACTACCGCTTTAGACAGTTTCAAACGTATCTCATCATTCCTCATTAATTCAGTTCCCACAGCTAATCACATTGACTCTTCTAGGCGATTTTCTGAAGGTTTAGTCTACTCTTTACCATTACTAAATTGTTATCTGTATCTGTATTTGGTCCTGCATATGCTTTTACAGCCCAATATATGACTTGGTAATCTCTGTCTGAGCATGAAGTAACCCAGCTAGGCTCTTCCCTGTCTCTTGGATTTTTCCAAGTATACCTCCTGCACTTATGATTTATCAGCACTGTTTTCGCTGTTATTAACTGAAATTTATTGCACAACTCAATTAGTCTTACTTCTATTTAAAAAAAACTAAATTCCGTCCGAACAGGCCTTGGAAGGCCCTACCGCACCGACCGGCTGCCGTGTCATCCTTAGCCCACAGGCGTCACTGGATGCGGATATGGAGGGGCATGTTACGAAGCGCATATTCTCGCATAAGTCTGTCCATTGTGTTCCCTATGATTGTTAGATTATCATGGCCCTCTATATACAAAATTAACCATTTAATATCCTCAGATACTTCCTCTATTTCTGCATCTTCTTCTTGTGGCGTCGACATGTACAGGGTGATTACAATTAAACTTTCAAAACGCTGTAGAAATAACACCACTGGTCAGAATGACGTCAAACTGCAATGGAACATTATCGGAGAAGGGGGGAAATATATGGCAGAGGAAAAAAAATAGTGTGCAAATTGATCAACAGATGACGCTGTATGTGTCTGAATACGAAATGAAAACACTTGTCATGCGCACGACCCATTGAAGTTGGTATAAACACGCCGGATACATGGCTTTTCTTCCTTTCGCGTTTGCGACGTTAGCCATGACTGTCTCAATGCAGGTTTGCGCTCTGCTTGTTAAGCAGTACTGAAAGAATGATGACTGTGCACACGTCGCTCTGCAGGAGTTCCGGACACTGAAGGGTTTGAAAAAAGGCGTTGGTCCGATGATTGCTGTGAATCTGGAGAAAATGATTCGGAAATTCGGAAAGACGGGTTCTTTTGGCGTGCAACCTGGTAGAGGAATGAAACGAAGTGATTCGACGTCAGTGGGAACAGCGGCCACAGCAGTGCAGGAGGAGACGAGTGGTGGTGTGCAAACGTGTAGTGCACGGAGAATTGCCCGAACACTGGACATACCCGTGAGCACGGTGCGTAAAATCCTACGAAACACCCTTCTTTGCTATCCATTAAAAATTACCCATGTACACGAGCTGCTTTCTGTTGACCTGCCAGAAATAGAGATCTTTGCTTAATAATTCCTTGCTCGCATTGAAGTGGACTATGATTGGCCGTGGAAGATTTTGTGGACAGACAAAGCACACTTCCATCTGACGGTGTATGTCAATTCATAGAATTGTCGAAAATGGGCCGAGGGATATCCTGACGCAAATCAACCACTACCCTCCATCCTGAAAAGGTCACTGTGTGGTGCGGGTTTACTGCACCATTTACCATAGGGCCATATTTTTTCGAAGAGGCAGGCGCTTCTGTCCTGTTACCCGTACCGTCACTGGTAAGCACTATGAGTGTCTTTTGCCCAACCACGTCATTCCAGCTCTCCAACAACGCGGATGTGTGGATGGGATCATTTTAATGCAAGACGGCGCACCTACGCACGTTGCAAATCCAATTAAGCAGCTGCTGAAGCGCCATTAAGGAAATGCCGCCATTTCCCTACAGCCTGTCCGTCCCAATCATCTGATATCAATCCATGTGACTTCTGGCTTCGGGGCTATCTTAAAGATGTTACGTTCAGTGTTCCGATTGCAAACTTAGCTGCATTGAATGCACGCATTACGCAACACATTCTGAACGTGACCCCGGAAACACTTCGATCAGTTGTGGAAAATGCTGTTTCTCGATTTGAATTTGTTGCAGAAAACGGTGGACAGCATACTGAACATGTTTTGCGCCAAATCCGATTTGATTTAGATTCATGCATTTTATGCGGTTTTTGGCCTCAAGACAATTAAAAACCGATTTTTCCCATCTGATGTGATATGACCTTGCCGTAGCGGATGGGCTTACGTGACTAACAGTATCACACCTGTATACCCATATGCAATGAGTAGTATAGTTTGGTTAACATCAAACGTACACCTAGGCATCGTTGTATGATTTATTTGTCATTTGTAGACGACCACTTTTAAATTATGATGCTTACAGCGCCATCTAGTGCTACATTTTGTAACTATTTATTTTTCTTCTGCCATACGTTTTCCCCCTTCTCCGATAACATTCCGTTGCAATTTGACGTCATTATGACCAGTGGTGTTATTTCTACAGCGGTTTGAAAGTTTAACTTTAATTATAATCACCCTGTATATGAGAAGCATTGTTGTTGGCGCTAGTTTGCTGTCAGTTCTCATGAGGACAAGTCTTGTCACATAACTGTTCGCACTAAATCACTGTCTGCCCTATCTTCCTGTTCATAACGAATCCTACTTCCGATATAACATTTTCTGCTACTGTTGGTATGCTCTATATTTGTCTGATCAGAAATCCTAAGCTTCTTTCATTTCTCTTCACTGACGCCCACCACAACTAGATTGAGCCTTTGGATTCCCCTTTTCAGATTTTGTAGCTTCTTTACTACTGGAGACATAATTCTCAACCGCAGATAAAAGGTCAGTGGCAAAATATTCACAGCCGAGCAGAATGGCTTTAGAAAATATCGGAGCTGCTGCGATCCAAGTAATCGCACACAACACTGTTTGGACCTAAGTTTCGGAGGTGCCTCAAGTCATCTGCAGCTTTCGTCGATCTGACGGCAGCTTACGGTACAGTATCGAGAGAAACGTTGATGCTCCAATTTGCTACGTAATTCCAAGTCGGAAGTTAGCAAGTTTACTCAACAACATGCTCTCTAATCGAAGGTTTCCAGTTGTCCTGAATGGAAAACCAAGCAGTTGGAGAACCCTGGCTCCCTGTCTGTTTAACTTCTATGTTCACGACATTCTAGCTACTAGTTCCCAGAAACTCATATTCGCAGATGGCCTGGCATTAATACAAAAAAACAAAACTATCAAATATTGTGGAACAACGCTCCCAAATGACCTCAATATTGAACAAGTGCTTCTGCAAATGAAGACTCCAGCTAAACCTAAGTGGAAAACAGAAAGGAAGTTACACGTGTTATTTGACTGGGCCGAAATTGGCCATAACCATGTTCCTAAATATATTGGTGTCGATTAGACTATGTTATTTAAGGAGAGCTGCGCGATCTTGTCAAAGTAGCTTGACTCAAGAGTAAAAGTACTACACAAAATAGCCAGGAATAGCTACGGGACAAATGCAGATATACTACGCTGTGGTGGAATTCCACTCGTGTATCAGATCCTGAATATTGTCCCATGCATGGAAGAATAGTGTACCTATAATTAAGATAGATGTCCGTCTGAATTACGCCATAAATATCATCCATTCAGTGGATGCCTGTACTATCCAATATTGCCCCTCTGGTTCTCAGATGAAAAGGTGGAATGATACAAATTTTTAAGAAGAATTAGTAACATTTTCTAGAATCCACCACTTATACGCAAGTCACACAAGCCACTCTGGGTCGATCCTACATCGCCGATAGTGGAAAGAAAGCTAGGATGAACATCTACCAGAGAACACCGACCTAATTCAAAAACCAAAACGAAGATTGACGTGTGTCCTAAACGCTTGGCCATCTGGAGGTTCCACTGCTGCCACTTTCATTTTTGGCAAAGTCTTGCGTACACCACGAATCTGGATGAAATCGGTGATGCGGAGTAAGAGCGGTCCACTTGTCAGATAGCTCCAAGATCTACGCTTAAGTGAAGAAAGCAATGTGTGCCATCAATCAGCCAGAAGTTAAAGTATTTATAGAAAAGAATTTTTGGTACACGAGTTAATTACTGGTTTTGTCTTATTTCCTATAGTCCCGTTAGAAAAAAATTTTAGTTTAACGCCATTCATACCTTTTCTTTATGTTTACCTGTTTCATTTTTAAACAACTGGGCGTCTGTTATAACGGCATATACGCGCAATGGTAGACCAAGAAAGAAAACAAAACATGGTACTAAGTATTTTCAAGATAACCACGAAACCTAAATCAAATTACGCATCCAGTTGACACAATTACGAGCGCAGATTCCTGATTAGCAGCGTTTCGCTTCATTGTTGACATGTAACTAAAATAACAGTGTCTGCAGGCCAGCTTAGAATCTGTCAAGATACGTGCAAAGTAAAAAAAAAAAAAAAAAAGGTAGTAATTGTGATATGATATTATGATATTCGAATCGCCACCGCTGCATTTCCCTATATACCCAATCACGGATCACTTGTAGGTATCGTACCTTCTTTATTTATAGGACTTTCTATTTTTAGTCATATCTGGATTTGGAGCATGTCAGCAGGGTAAAATCATCTTTATATTTTACTGTTCTTAAAGAAAGAAATAAACTAAGAAATCGTGGAAAACGATGTCTGTACAGTAAAAAGACCATAATATACAACGGTTCTTTCTTAAAGTAGAAAACAAGAAAAGAAAGAAAAGATATGCCGCGTGAATAAAATAGAATGGGAGAAGCACTGATTGCTCGAGACGAAGGTGAAGCCTATTCAGTTAACCACTGCGATGTGCGTAGAAAAGAGGACAATAAAACACGAGAACGACCAGCATTTGTGATAAGCGTTCCTTCGCGTGTGGGTCTGATAACGTTGACCGTCCTAGTCTCATACGTCATAACTCTTATCACGGTACGTCTGCCCTTGTTAAACGAAATGCAGTGTATTCAGTGTTGGAAGACAGAGAAACAATGGTGCTGGCGTCTCAACAGTTCCGAATTATGTACTATCAAGACTGTGTCTCTAAACAGTGGCTACCAGCCCTCCCCAAAATGTGTATGTGAATTCCTAAGAGACCAAACTGCTGAGGTCATCTGTCCCTAAACTTCCACACTACTTAAACTAACTTATGCTAAGAACAACACACACACCCATGCCTGAGGGAGGACTCGAACCTCCGGCGGGAGTGGCCGCACAATCCGTCACATGGCGCCTAAGACCACGCGGCCACTCCGCGCGGCCAACCCTCCCCAGTTGACAGCATACTTTGGAGGGAAAAAGGAAGTAAGCAAACAACGGCACTATTTTATCGCCCAGTAGCTTCCCAAGTGCCAACCAAGAAACTCTGTGTGCTGCTTTACACTGGTAAATTGTCAGTATGAAAGGTAACATCTTCAAACAGAAATGAAATTAGTGTGTTAGTATACAACGGAGACCGTAGGCAATAAAGACACACAGTTCCCTGTGTGTAAAACCAGAGTATATTTTTCACTTTCAAAAAAATGGTTCAAATGGCTCTGAGCACTATGGAACTTAACTTCTGAGGTTACCTGTCCCCTAGAACTCAGAACTACTTAAACCTAACTAACCTAAGGACATCACACACATCCATGCACGAGGCAGGATTCGAACCTGCGACCGAAGCGGTCGCGCGGTTCCAGACTGTAGCGCCTAGAACCGCTCGGCCACCCTGGCCAGCTTTTCACTTTCCTAGAGAGTAGTGGATCATATTACTCAGGATGACAAATAAGACGGGATACCCGATGCACATGCAGAATTAATAAATATATCGTAGAAATTTATCCTAGTACGGTTTTCGCTAAGGCAGTAGCCCACTCTGAGGCAAACATTATGACGGACGCAACCAAACTTTATACACTCCTGGAAATGGAAAAAAGAACACATTGACACCGGTGTGTCAGACCCACCATACTTGCTCCGGACACTGCGAGAGGGCTGTACAAGCAATGATCACACGCACGGCACAGCGGACACACCAGGAACCGCGGTGTTGGCCGTCGAATGGCGCTAGCTGCGCAGCATTTGTGCACCGCCGCCGTCAGTGTCAGCCAGTTTGCCGTGGCATACGGAGCTCCATCGCAGTCTTTAACACTGGTAGCATGCCGCGACAGCGTGGACGTGAACCGTATGTGCAGTTGACGGACTTTGAGCGAGGGCGTATAGTGGGCATGCGGGAGGCCGGGTGGACGTACCGCCGAATTGCTCAACACGTGGGGCGTGAGGTCTCCACAGTACATCGATGTTGTCGCCAGTGGTCTGCGGAAGGTGCACGTGCCCGTTGACCTGGGACCGGACCGCAGCGACGCACAGATGCACGCCAAGACCGTAGGATCCTACGCAGTGCCGTGGGGGGCCGCACCGCCAATTCCCAGCAAATTAGGGACACTGTTGCTCCTGGGGTATCGGCGAGGACCATTCGCAACCGTCTGCATGAAACTGGGCTACGGTCCCGCACACCGTTAGGCCGTCTTCCGCTCACGCCCCAACATCGTGCATCCCGCCTCCAGTGGTGTCGCGACGAGCGTGAATGGAGGGACGAATGGAGACGTGTCGTCTTCAGCGATGAGAGTCGCTTCTGCCTTGGTGCCAATGATGGTCGTATGCGTGTTTGGCGCCGTGCAGGTGAGCGCCACAATCAGAACTGCATACGACCGAGGCACACAGGGCCAACACCCGGCATCATGGTGTGGGGAGCAATGTCCTACACTGGCCGTACACCACTGGTGATCGTCGAGGGGACACTGAATAGTGCACGGTACATCCAAACCGTCATCGAACCCATCGTTCTACCATTCCTAGACTGGCAAGGGAACTTGCTGTTCCAACAGGACAATGCACGTCCGCATGTATCCCGTGCCACCCAACGTGCTCTAGAAGGTGTAAGTCAACTACCCTGGCCAGCAAGATCTCCGGATCTGTCCCCCATTGAGCATGTTTGGGACTGGATGAAGCGTCGTCTCACGCGGTCTGCACGTCCAGCACGAACGCTGGTCCAACTGAGGCGCCAGGTGGAAATGGCATGGCAAGCCGTTCCACAGGACTACATCCAGCATCTCTACGATCGTCTCCATGGGAGAATAGCAGCCTGCATTGCTGCGAAAGGTGGATATACACTGTACTAGTGCCGACATTGTGCATGCTCTGTTGCATGTGTCTATGTGCCTGTGGTTCTGTCAGTGTGATCATGTGATGTATCTGACCCCAGGAATGTGTCAATAAAGTTTCCCCTTCCTGGGACAATGAATTCACGGTGTTCTTATTTCAATTTCCAGGAGTGTAGCTGCCGAATTATTACATCGACTTTTTTAAAATGCAGCTATACTTCTCATGTCTGCTAAAACTCAACAAAAGTCGCACTTCAGCATAATTACTCATACTGGATATATCCGGGGTGACCTGTCTTGTTTGCCCTGCCCTATGCAGGACAAAATGTGAGATATATTTGCACGAGACTGAAAACAATCTCCTCCTTTGCGTAGCAAGGTTTAGATCTGACGACAAACATTCCATCAATGTCGAAATACTGCTGTCACAACCGATAGGATACACACGTTTAGAATTTGAAATACAAGAATTAAAAAAAAAAAAAAGCCCTCAGAAGAGACATCCAAAACTGTTACTGAACGACCAATCGGAGTTTGCTTTTTCACCTCGTTACGGCCATAGTAGCTAGAGGAAAACCGGGTCGATCTCTTGCAATCCACCGCCTGTTCTTCGTTGTTCACTGACATAATTGGTAAAAAAACTCCTTAAGTGTTATACAATGTACTGAAGCAACCTCTATTGCGTAGTAACCAATACCCCGAAACATTAGCCATGCCGTGGACTCTTGTGGAACACAGGGTCGGAGCTTATTGTCTCCGCTGCGTGTGATTTGAAAGTCACCCGATCTTCAAACTTATTTTACATCCAAACGGTACATTTCCCGACATTGGTTCCTTGTGAAAACTTTGTCAGTTATGTCCCCATTGTAACCCTTAGAAGCCTGTAATTTAATTGTGAAATTTTTCATGTTGTTGTTGTTGTGGTCTTCAGTCCTGAGACTGGTTTGATGCAGCTCTCCATGCTACTCTATCCTGTGCAAGCTTCTTCATCTCCCAGTACCTACTGCAACCTACATCCTTCTGAATCTGCTTACTGTATTCATCTCTTGGTCTCCCTCTACGATTTTTACCCTCCACGGTGCCCTCCAATGCTAAATTTGTGATCCCTCGATGCCTCAAAACATGTCCTACCAACCGATATTTTTCATATATTGTAAAATTTTAACTTGTTTCGAACTACCACCTGATTTCTTTAATTTTCATTGTCCTGTCATCCTCATCTGTTGTGTAATATTATGTTGATAATTTTCACATTACCTCTGTCTATACACAACTGAATAAAACTAAATATTATGCCAAACGTGTTTCGCCTTTATTTTTTGAAAGGCTTCATCAGTGGTCTAAAATAAATACATATTAGACACTTTACATTGGGGTTATAAACAGTTACGGTACTTTCTGACTTTCTATAGCGTAATAATGGTATAAATTTATACTCAAAATATTTCTAGATTTCTGCTCTACATGTTTTCTTGTCTGGCTGCAGAGCTGCTCTTCTGCTTTCTGTAACTTCTGTTTTCGGCAGCTAAGCGCTAAGATTATGAACACTCTTTTACTTTATATTTTTTTAAATGTTGTTGCTAGTAGGGGGACAACCTAGGTGTCACCCCACTCTCTATTGTTGCCAAATTTATTCAAAATGGCGGCGATGACGTCATCCAAGATGGCGGCATGTAGACTTGGCAACATCGCATGACGTCATCCAAGATGGCGGCATTTGGCGGGAAAATAGGCGTATTGTGCTATGTCCACTAACCTAACCTTCAGAAAAATGGCGGGAATTTTGAGTTTTGGCGGGAAAATAGCCCAATTGTGCTATGTCCATTAACCTAAGCCCCCAGAAGAAAAAATGGCGGGAAGTTTGAATTCCAACAGGATAATGCATGCAAAAAACCGTACTTTTCTTTATTATTATTGATTATCATTTATTAACATTCATTATTATTCATTGTCATTTATTATCATTCATTATCATTTATTATTATTATTTATTATTACAGACCTACCTCCACTAGAAAATTGCCCCAAATTCAAATTCCAACACGATAATGTCTAGATAACTGTACTTCTATTTATTATTATTATTTATTATTTATTCAAGATGTCCGATTTTCTCGGCAAGAAAGCCATTTTTCTTACATCTATGGCAAAAATCTATCACAAGTTCAAATCCCAACATCATAATTGATCGCATGTATGAGCTTTCTCTGTCACTTATCTTTTTTCACTGTTAGCCTATCATAATCGCGTCAAATAATAAACTGCACTTATAGTAATGTAAGTCACGTCCTTTGATATTGCAGGGGCGAAGGGACTGAAGACTTTATTTCAAGCAGTACGGTCATCACTTGTTCTCCAACACAGTCAGCACACACATCTTTGATATCAGAGTGCTGTCACCAGGACTTCCGCACTCCAACTGAATTAGTTCAAATCCTTGCCACCCCCTGGTCAGCGCGTAGAGACACTGCCGACGCCTGTCACGTGAGGCGGCCGGCCACTAGCGCTGGGGGCGAGCCCAGCGATCGCCCCCACGTCGTAAACATGTTTTCGCTGGACACGCTGCAACTTGCTGGTTTGATGTCACAGCGGCCTCTTGTCCGCTCACCACGTGTATTCGTCGCCTCCGCACGTTTCCCGCCAAAATTGTTTGCCTCGGAGCTCAATCACACAACGGTCGCTCGTTTACTGCCACACTTTTGGCGCCAAAGTTGTTTACCTGGGCACGTTCAAACCTGTCGATCCCGACCACTCACAGTCCACCACGTGTCCCTGTGCGAGCGAGAACGCAGTGCTACACTTTTTGCGGCAAAGTTTGCTCGACAGTGGAATCCACCATGACTATATAACAGCACATTTGGTCTGCACTAGAACGCTCGCTAATTGACTCGCTCTTACGCGCGCGTAATAACTGCACAATCGCTGCGCCGCCGCCTCGCTTACGTCACACACCCTCCATACACGCAACGGACATAGTCTTCTGTAAATACCAGAGCGCAGCTGACATACACTCCATCGACAGCTCCCTGGCCGGCTGGCGTCAAGCGACCAGCGGTGCCCACACACCCCCATGGCCAGCGCACCAGGTACGCGGCAAGCGGCGCCTCATGGTCCAGCCACAAACGGTCAGCCGCGCTCGCCTCAGAGTCCAACTACGCAAACATATTTCCGCACCCGCTAGCACTTAATGCTGGACAGGGTGGAACCTGTCGACCGCGTGCCGGACAAAGGATACTTTTGGCGCCAGAGTTTGACCGACAGTGGAATCCACCATGACCGTATAACAGCGCGTTTGCTCGTCGCGAGAATGCTCGCTAATTCACTCTCACCACCCCGCTATATTAAATAATTGAATTTACAATTTCATATACGTATGCAAACGTGTTCAACTCCCTAATTTCAACTACTTTTCGAGGACCAGACCGCCACCTCCTCCTCCTAGGAACCAGCGCCAAGTTTGAAATCTGCCAGTAAACAAAGCTCACTTACGCTTCCGCCACCAACCTAAGAAAATTGTTTCAAACTAAGCCACCAGCACTCAACCGCTTCCTACACGTTTCTGGTAAACGGACTCACCCTGCACTTGATCCATGGATGGAGGAACGAATTTACTTTATTTAGGAATGAAGTATATGTATCACACCGGCATGTCCCACATCATACAGACCTGCAAAACACTCCTACATAACTCGTTTATAATGTTCTAGACACACGCTTGCTAATTGTAAACAGTTAAAAATAACTCATAGCACAGCCTACAGACACGCGAACTGCTCGTAAATAATGCAAAACATTTGCCTCCAAATAGCCAAACAACTGCTAATTTTCGGAAATAATTTCAGTGCATAGGCTGATGGAAGGAGGCAACGAGTGTACTTTATTTATTTGCGACATATCTTTTTGAAACTTTTACTTCTCATAGGTTTCGATACGTAAGGCTGACATAAGGCAGTTTCTGAACTCCAGTAGTGCACTACACTTGGCAACACAACCACACCCATCAAGATATTCATTCCATTCCAGACCTGTCACTCCTCTACAGATAAATTTGTCCAGTTATTTGTTTACTACCTCACATTCTGACCAGATTCCCGTTATTGAGCAAAACCAGCTCAGACTGCGCTGTGCTGCTCGGGGAAATAAGGTAGGGGTGCACTCTATTTATTTGGAGCCCTTTTATTTAGTCGTAGAGTATACTCGTATTTGTCACAAAACACCCACACTGATCCGACTGTGGTCATCTGACACAGGCCACAAACACGTAAACAACTCCTAATTTCACTACACAACAGCAAACAGCTCTTAAATAATGCACTACACAATTTCAGCATATGAGCTCTGTACTCCTAAACTCTCCAAATAAAGCACCGCAGAGTGCACAGACATGCTCACAAAATAGTGCAACAGACGCGTCCGAACACCACTGGCTGCCAAACCGACCAAAAGTCTCTGCTCGGCCTGCAAGGTTCGCAGGAGAGCTTCTGTAAAGTTTGGAAGGTAGGAGACGAGACACTGGCAGAAGTAAAGCTGTGAGTACCGGGGCTGAGTCGTGCTTCGGTAGCTCAGATGGTAGAGCACTTGCCCGTAAAAGGCAAAGGTCCCGAGTTCGAGTCTCGGTCGGGCACACAGTTTTAATCTGCCAGGAAGTTTCATATCAGCACACACTCCGCTGCAGAGTGAAAATCTCATTCTAGACCCAGATTACTTCCAATCCTGTCCATCATGTCATTATTATTATCATGTATAGCGGTTCAGGAGCTCAATTGACGATACCCATGTCTCCGATGAATCCTCGCTATCCAGGACATAGTACAGTGTTCTATTACTTAAACAGTCTTCGAGCTGCTCAAATATCTGGGAACCTATTCTGTACACTCAGACCCCTGTTAACTGTGTGCATTGTGCCACTGTGGCAAATGCTTTTTGAAAATGTGGGAATATGGAACCGGCTTGTTGCTCTTCATCCATGGCTTGCGGGATACCGAGGGAGAAAAGGGCAGGCTGAGCTTTCGCAGGAGCAATGCTTTCTAACAAAGGAACTATCCAACCTAACTTGTCGAAACCCTCCGTGATTTTTGTGTAAATATATGAAGGATACACGCCCGCATCTCGTGGTCGTGCGGTAGCGTTCTCGCTTCCCATGCCCGGGTTCCCGGGTTCGATTCCCGGCGGGGTCAGGGATTTTCTCTGCCTCGTGATGGCTGGGTGTTGTGTGCTGTCCTTAGGTTAGTTAGGTTTAAGTAGTTCTAAGTTCTAGGGGACTGATGACCATAGATGTTATGTCCCATAGTGCTCAGAGCCATTTGAACCATGAAGGATACACCGAAAGAAACACAATGTCATAATTTTAGCTACCAAAACACACTGCAAATATTTCTAAAAAATTCTAAAATTTCCAAAATTCGTAGCTCGCCGGGGCACTGGAGATATGCATAGCCCTAGCATAGCTATAGCAGACAGCACATGTGCAACATGGCGGGCACTTATCATTGATTTTCGGCACACCGGTAAACAGATAACACGGCACAATGCGATCATAATTTTTAAATAGAATTTCAGTTTACACTGATTGTTTCTCTGACACAATTGTCCACAGTTGCCGGCCGGAGTGGCCGAGCGGTTCTAAGCGCTACAGTCTGGAACCGCGCGACCGCTACGGTCGCAGGTTCGAATCCTGCCTCGGGCATGGATGTGTGTGATGTCCTCAGGTTAGTTAGGTTTAAGTAGTGCTAAGTTCTAGGGGACTGATGACCTCAGCAGTTAAGTCCCATAGTGCTCAGAGCCATTTGAACCATTTTTTTTTTTTTGTTCAGAGCTACTATTCGCTCGAATTTGTAACTTTTTTAATATCCATAATAATTAGCAATGGAGATAAAACTGAATTAATTTTCTTGGTGATACGTTGGCATATCCTTGCTAATAGCCTCTGGCTTTGTGCAGATACCAGCGTTTCACGGTAATGTGGAATCCAATTAATACTACAGCCTTGCAAAGGCAGGTAGTCGAAATCATCTACTTCTCCTGAAGGTATTTTTTAGTTAATTTTTTGGACATTCATTCCGCTGACGTCGACATTTCGTTAGAAATTGTGGTAGAATTAGAAGAAACGGGAAATAACACAGGCAACTCCGTTAACTGTCGCTCGAACGGTTGTTATTGTGCTAATTAAAGGCCTGAACAAAAATATAGGACCTTCCAACCCCAAAGAAGTCGCGTGCAATAATGGCTTTTAGTGACGAAGAAAGGGTTGTAACTTTTTGGTTAAACGAAGGAGGGAAAAATCCTTAAACTTAAGCAATGAGCAAAGCCGGTATCGTTTCGTAAAATCTGAACATGAATTGTGTAAATGGAAAAAAGATTCACACGAAGTACGAAATATGTACCAAAATGAAATTCACAAAACTGTGAAAGAAAAACTCGTAAGAGTCAATGGCCGTTACCGTGGGAGATCTACGAAACTGGGCGCTCTAAATTGCAAATGTGATGAACATAATTGATTTACAGGCTTCTTCGACCTACTTACACAGATTTAGGAAATTATGTAGAAAATGAAGTTGCAAAATTACGAAGTTTATCTCAAGTATATGTGTAGATAAGATGTCATTAATAGGTAATACTATTGACAAATTCGTAGCTGACGTGAAGACACAGCTTTTTGTTACCTCATATAAACTGCATTTAAGGACTATCTATCTGTTAGGTTTCGTGCAAACCGTATTTTTATCACTCCGAGCGAAAAAAAGACAGAGTCGCTTGTGCAGTCGATGAATGCTATGATACAATCGCATACAACAATGTCAGTCATAGGTATCAGTGGAACTCTGTTTCCAAAACATAGTCTCTGTCTTCAGGAACATTAGGGAAAATTAGGTCCAAAAATAAAACAAGCACTACACAGGGTGAGTCACTAACTACTGCCACCTAGAATAACTCCGAAAGCATGATGGTAGCTGATAAGTTTATGGGACAAATGTTGCGTGAGACGACGGGAGCCATAATATGACGTTGGATTTTTGTTGCTATGTGGGGTCAAGTCAAGATATGAAGGTGAACTTTGTTTTTTTAAATGGGATGCTATAGTTTGGTACTTATTTTCTGATAGCGGCTATTGAGACGAATCCAACGATGTGTAACAGTAAGATCTTTGAAGGTCAACGAATGTCAAAAATGTGGCATGAACGTCCATTTACTGAAGGTGTTCGAAGTGATGACCATCGGTATCAATGCAGTGTCGCAACCTTCTTATCATGGATTGAATGGTACTCCTTATCACTTCGGCACTTATCGAAGCACATGCTCTGACAACTCTCTCTCGCAAATCGAGCAAATAGTAAATATTCGCCGAATACGGCGTATCCATCTAATGTGCCATTGACATGTAAACACCATTCGACTATTTCTCAATACAACACTAACAGGAACGGCGGTAAGGCTAGTATCGTCGAATCGAGCGAATGTGGATGATGTATTCCTTCGAAGAACCAGTCGATATGCTTCTCATTTTCGGAGAATGCCAACGAAATTCAGTGACAGCTAGTGACTTATACGCTGAAAGATATCCTCAACGTACTCAACCTACCCGTCGTACATTTAAATATGTGTATGATAAATTGAGAACAACTGGATCTTTAACGCATCGTAAACATATCCAGCAAAGGAAAGTTACTAACGAGGATTCAGATTCAGAGGGATGACACATTTATTAATTTGATTTATTTAGTGATGAGGCTACATTCACGAACCACGGAAATGTTAATTTGCATAACATGGATTATTGGGCATCTGAAAATCCATGTTGACTGCGGCAAGTTGCGCACCAGAAACCGTGGTCGGTGAATGTATGGTGTGGGATTCTGGAGGACAGAATTATAGGTCCCTATTTCATCGAAGGAAATCGTAATGGTAGGAAGTACACCACATTCCTGCAAGAAACATTAGGTTTGTTATTGGATGAAATATCTTTGGGAACAAGGAACAGAATGTGGTATCAACACGATGGGTGTCCGGCTCATTTGTCGCTGAAGACTAGAAATGAGTTGCAGAGACAATTCCCAAATCGTTGGATTGGACGCAGAGGAGATGTTTCTTGGGCGGCTAGTTCGCCAGACTTGACGCCTCTTGATTTTTTCTTGTGGGGATTCGTAAAAGACAATGTTTATAAAGACGTTCCAAATACACCTGAAGATATTCGAGAGAGAATTGACAGAGCATGTGCTTCGATAAGTGCCAGTGTGATAAGGAATACCATTCAATCCATGACATGAAGATTGCAACACTGAATTGATAACGTTGGTCTTCACTTCGAACACCTTCTGTAAATGCCACCTCTGTGACCTTCGTTGAACTTCAAGACCTTACTGTTACACATCATTGGATTCGTCTCGATAGCCGCTATCAGAAAATAAGTACCAAACTATAGCATCCCATTAAAAAAAAAAAGAAGTTGTCCTTCATAACTCTGAAGCGACCCCACCTAGCAACGAAAAACCAACGTCATACTATGGCCCCCGTTGTCCCGTGCAACTTTTGTCCCACAAACTTTTCAGCTCCTGTCATAATTTCGGAGGTATTATCGGCTGCAATAGTTAGTGAGTCACCTTGTATACATGTAGTATTAGTTCTTTCGGGAGGATGCACACCAGGCTGGAATTCAGGGGAATCGGCGAAATGCCGCGAGTAATGAGGATGATAGGCAAGGAACACTACATTACTTGTATGTGCATGATTTGAGAATTTGGGTCTCACGGGTGACGTGCTTGGATAGTCCGTGCAGTTGCGATAGCCACTCCGTCCGGATGGTGCAGTGGTCAGTGCAGCTTCCTGGTGAACAGGAGACCTGGCTTCGTACAGTCCAGCACAAATTTTTAACTTTCCCCATTGATTTAAATCAATGCCCACTCGCAGCCGAAGTCTTTAATTCCTTTGCGTGTTAAAAACGAACTGTTTACTTCCAGTGTCTAATAACCTACGTAGCAATATCTGAAAAAATGGCAGTGAATAATTTTCAATGTTAAATCCGAAACGTTGTCTTACTATTTGCATAGAATAATTCATTGCATTTGCCGGACTCTTTGCCTGGACAAAACGACACCTCTGTCTTAGGATGACGACGAAAAGACTGATAATATAACTGGGATTTCACCCGTAACTAACAGAGCGATTCAGCCTCCGGATTTAAAAAATAATTCAATAGAGTAAAGCATTTTTCAGATAGCTGTCAGGCAGTATAGTTCCCAATGGCTCTTTGTCGGTTCAGGTTTATTAGCGGAACAATACCGTTAAACTAATCATTTCGACATTGTCAGTTTGCATCATCACATCTTAGGAATTTAATCAAGATTGCCTGGTATGCAGCATAGTATGCAGAGCAACGGACACGACCATTTCTTTCTCTGTTCCAGTTGTGTCTCAATAAAAGTAATAATTACTGTGAATTGCCGGAACGCATTAATTTTTCTTTTGTCAGGTGTGCATGATGTAAGGAATATATTCGCTTTCGTCACCCAACACACAGCCGGCCTGGGTGGCCGAGCGGTTCTAGGCGCTACAGTCTGGAACCGCGCGACCACTACGGTCGCAGGTTCGAATCCTGCCTCGGGCATGGATGTGTGTGATGTCCTTAGGTTAGTCCCTATTGATGTAGTCGCCTGTAGTGTAACATCTTGATTATCTTTCGTCTGCTAGTCACTTGTGTAACATTTACATCTGCAACAGTTTAGCTGCCGATATGAACTGCAAGTTACTCAAGAAATTAATGACGAGAGACATTTTTGATATGGTTTTTGTGTTTAAAAGTCACATGTGTGCACTTTGGACTTCGCATTACGCAGCGGCACGTCCTCTTTTCACTGCAACGTCTGCTTATTCGCCGGTTTGAGCTAGGCAGGAAGGGCTGTAGAAACCGCTCTTATTAGCGGTTCTTTGTGCGGCAAAAATGAGTAACTTTAACATTTTTTTTAAATATTTGCATTGTGTTTAGCATCTAAAATTTTGACAGTGCACTTCTTTCGGTGTATTGAAATGGCGTCCAGTTCAAAGACTTACACCAGGCCGCGGTGCCACACTACTTTTTTTTACCTGCATGAAAAATTTCTGGTTATGTTTCGACATATCGGATCGGATAATTCGCTTGTAAGTCTCTTTTGATTTGTGGATATCAGTTTTTCTGCCTGAAGGAAATTTATTTTGTTCAAACTTAGATTATGCTCAAGAATTCAGTAACAAACCGACATTTCTTCAGAGTGTTATTTTACCTTTTTCGACCTGTGTGTGTGTGTGTAAATGTGTACCATTTCCAATCTGGTTGCAGAACACAGGTAGACTTGAGACGGGTAAGTAGTGTATTTTCAGCCGCTGCGGACAGCACGTGCATGTGCGAGGCAGTCGTCAACGGGGCACGGCTAGGTGACACAGCCGCTGTGATCAATAGTGTCGATATAGCCAATAGCGCGGCGCGAGCACCGCTCTCAGCTGATTGTGTTCCGCGCCGGTGAATACGAATTCCTTCCGAATCGCCGCTCGCCAGACATCCCAGCACTGCAGAAGGGGTCCACATTGCCGCCGGGTCCATATTGCCACCGCCGGGACACGGCAGCGTGAGTCGCAGGTCGGTCTTTCACTGAGAATTAGCACGTCGCTTTCGTTTTCTGTGCACTCACATCTTAGAGAATTCGTCTACCCTAAAGACGTAAGGAATGCGACAACTTACGTTAGGTAATGTGTCCAACTATCGAATACTTTTCATGGACAATAAATAAACTGCTCAGGAACTGAAGGTCTGGAATTTGCAAATAAATATTGCCTACAAATTCTACCTTACAGTCAATCTTCCACATTGACTTGTTATGCAATTATCCAGAACAATACTCAAGCACGTGAATAATGGCAAATTTAATTATAATTCGAAAGAATGTTCATTTTCAAATCATATGGTTTCCCAATTTGGCGTGCTAAAATATTTTGGTTAAAATTGGTATCAAAGGCTTCTACATTCGCTCGTTGAAATATTTGATTTATGTAAAAAGAATGCCATAATAAAGTAAATTGACAGAAACCTCTTAATGCGACTGCTACTGAATGGAAAAGAAAGAGACCATAAATCAAACAGAATGCCATATAAAGAGAGCACAATTTTTTCATCGTTATTATTGTTGCTTCTTGGTTTATTTAATGTAATTGTATAAGTCCCATTTATAATGACTCTCTCCTCTTGAGCCATTTCGCGTGTCCAACACCAGGTGCTGAATGCACCTCATCCACAGTTCTCCAGAGCAGCTGCCTGCGTATGGCCAATCGCCAGAAACATACTCGACATTACGGCTGTACTTCTTGTCTGTTGATACGTTCAGGACGTGATCGACTTCTGTGTCTTAATGTCTTAATTGGTTTCTTCACATATTTACAATTTTTTTTTTTTTTTTTTTTTTTTTTTTTTTTTTTTTTTTTTTTTTTTTTTTTGTCAGCCTTATATAAACTTTCTTGCTGCAGTATTCCTGCCTTCTAATATAGGGTGTTACAAAAAGGTACGGCCAAACTTTCAGGAAACATTCCTCACACACAAAGAAAAAAAAAAATGTTATGTGGACATGTGTCTGGAACCGCTTACCTTCCATGTTAGATCTCATTTTATTACTTCTCTTTAAATCACATTAATCATGGAATGGAAACACACAGTAACAGAACGTACCAAAAAATGGCTCTGAGCACTATGGGACTTAACATCTGAGGTCATCAGTCCCCTAGAACTTAGAACCACTTAAACCTAACTAACCTAAGGACATCACACACATCCATGCCGGGGGCAGGATTCGAACCGGCGACCGTAGCGGTCGCGCGGTTCCAAACTGAAGCACCTAGAACCGCTCGGTCACACCGGCCGGCAGAACGTACCAGCGTGACTTCAAACACTTTGTTACAGGAAATGTTCAAAATGTCCTCCGTTAGCGAGGATACATGCATCCACCCTCCGTCGCATAGAATTCCTGATGCAGCCCTGGAGAATGGCGTATTGTATCACAGCCGTCTACAATACGAGCACGAAGAGTCTCTACATTTGGTACCGGGGTTGCGTAGACCAGAGCTTTCAAATGCCCCCATAAATGAAAGTCAAGAGGGTTGAGGTCAGGAGAGCGTGGAGGCCATGGAATTGGTCCGCCTCTACCAATCCATCGGTCACCGAATCTGTTGTTGAGAAGCGTACGAACACTTCGACTGAAATGTGCAGGAGTTCCATCGTGCATGGAGCACATGTTGTGTCGTACTTGTAAAGGCACATGTTCTAGCAGCACAGGTAGAGTATCCCGTATGAAATCATGATAACGTGCTCCATTGAGCGTAGGTGGAAGAACATGGGGCCCAAACAAGACATCACCAACAATGCCTGCCCAAACGTTCACAGAAAATCTGTGTTGATGACGTGATTGCACAATTGCGTGCGGATTCTCGTCAGCCCACACATGTTGATTGTGAAAATTTACAAATTGATCACGTTGGAATGAAGCCTCATCCGTAAAGAGAACATTTGCACTGAAATGAGGATTGACACACTGTTGGATGAGCCATTCGCAGAAGTGTACCCTTGGAGGCCAATCAGCTGCTGATAGTGCCTGCACACGCTGTACATGGTACGGAAACAACTGGTTCTCCCGTAGCACTCTCCATATAGTGACGTGGTCAACGTTACCTTGTACAGCAGCAACTTCTGACGTTGACATTAGGGTTATCGTCAACTGCACGAAGAATTGCCTCGTCCATTGCAGGTGTCCTCGTCGTTCTAGGTCTTCCACAGTCGCGAGTCATGGGCTGGAATGTTCCGTGCTCCCTAAGACGCCGATCAATTGCTTCGAACGTCTTCCTGTCGGGACACCTTCGTTCTGGAAATCTGTCTCGATACAAACGTACCGCGCCACGGCTATTGCCCCGTGCTAATCCATACATCAAATGGGCATCTGCCAACTCCGCATTTGTAAACATTGCACTGACTGCAAAACCACGTTCGTGATGAACACTAACCTGTTGATGCTTCGTACTGATGTGCTTGATGCTAGTACTCTAGAGCAATGAGTCGCATGTCAACACAAGGACCAAAGTCAACATTACCTTCCTTCAATTGGGCCAACTGGCGGTGAATCGAGGAAGTACAGTACATACTGACGAAACTAAAATGAGCTCTAACATGGAAATTAAGCGATTCCGCACACATGTCCACATAACATCTTTTCTTTATTTGTGTGTGAGGAATGTTTCCTGAAAGTTTGGGCGTACCTTTTTGTAGCACCCTGTATATTTTCTTTCTTCCTCTTCTTCTTGCCTAGGCCTGAACATGAAGTTGTACCTTTATCATATTTTTGTTATGAGAACTCTAGATTCGTATTATACGGACTAGTTACTGCAACAGCATCTCCTGCGGAAGATGAAACCGAAATTCGTTGAATGACAGGCGGCAGAACGAAGACAGCTCTGTGTTGTGTTGGTTGAGAGACTGATGCCTTTCCAGCAATTCTGTCCGTATTATCAGGACGTTCGAAGACAGCATCATTCGCGAGCGATTGCCGTCAGAAGCCATGGAGGCAGGATTGTTCACTGACAGAAAGTCATCTGCTTCAGGAATAAAAAAGTTTGCTCCAAAAACAAGTGGGGCGAAAAGGGAGATAACAGTCTTCCGAAATCTATTCACACAGGTTTCCGCGAATGCTGCTCTCAGGTACGCTCTGCCAACTGGTACACAGTGTTCGGAAGGGATGAGCGAGGTTAACACTGTTCTCGCATTTGGAAGGGTGGCTGTTCAAATCCCGACCCAGCATTCGGATTTAGGTTTTTCGTGGTTTCCCTAAAATGTTTAAGGCAATGGCCGGATATGGCTGATTTCTCTCTCCTTCCTTTCCCCAAGCCGAGTTTGTGCCCCATCTCTAATTACTTCGACAAGGACGAGACGTTAAATCCTAAACTTCCCTTTTTTCAGATGTGGCTACGATCCATTCACTGTTCAAGCTCCTGATAACAGGGAGCCATCCAAGGGCTGTAACGTAGGCGCGGAGATATTTGGGAGGTATACGATGATAATTTTCTCGTGCTAGTAAAATAAACTCCATATTCCTCTATGAAATTGACCACACATTCAAAATTAAAAAACAGGCTTGGTTTCATGTTCGATATAAAATGTTCAAGCCCTTGCAGAAACAAGTAAGTTGAATTCAACCAGAAGGACGACATGTAGCTATTGGCCCGGCAGGGCATCGATCCAATAATTCTTATTTCATAGGTTTTATGGCAGATATTGTGAACCGAAAACCATAATTCGCAGCAGCGTTCACGCGCTTCACCAGGGTAACCAGAGAGCTGACGGCAATCCTCTTACTCTTCAGACGTTGTACTAGTTGCCTGTATCGCTGCTAGGAATGTCTAGTCAGTGGTAAATATTTTGGTCTGATCAAAATTAATTGCACGCAATTCTGCTCCAAAGAAGACCGAAAAAGTATGTACGCTTTCACTGTTAAACCCTTTGGCAAGTGCCATTGAAACTGATTGTGGTTTGCAGAACGGTAGCTACGAGTGGCATCTCATAAGCGCTCGACACCATTCCTTTCGTACCGTAAAAAGATGATACAAACTGTAACGGGCTGATAACTCGTAAGCAATTACTCTAAAGTGAGATGACCTCTCGTCCAATGGAGATCCCTACCATAAAAACGTAACTGTAATTGACGTACTTCACGTTTTCTGAAGCACAATATTTGTGTTTCACATAATTTAGCAATAAATACAACACTGCATGGGGGCTTAATTATTATTAAATTTGAAAATCATTTTTATTTTTCGTAGTTGTATATCCGATTACGCTGTTTCGTAAACGGTTGGCCCTGACTAGTTTTAGTACGCAATCTGACTGCATAGAACTACAACAATGAATGAAATGAAAATTTCCTGTTAACACAATTAATTAATTAAGTCCCCAGCAACTATAAAACCTACGAAACCAAAGCACAAGTGTAATTGTTCTGTGTGTGGGAGTGTGACTCAACGTACACATCTGGCACGGTTCTTCTTCAACAAGACAAGAAATGTTAAATACCATTTATACTGAAGTAATTAAAAAATTAGGAATACTATAATTGCGCAAGAAAACCAGAATTACACTCTAATACAAGAACACAAGCCAGATGCTTTGTTGACTGAACCTGTAATGCTGCATTATTTAAGACATTGAGATAATAAAAAGAAAAGGAAATTTTTTTTTCTTTTACCTTCATATATTGACGAAAATCACTCTAATCATTACAATATATCTCCACACCGACTCTCTACTACCACATCTCGACAAGAACTCTCCACCACGACCTCTCGACAAGCACTCTTCACTACATCTCAGCAAGCACTTTTCACTAGCACATCTCAACAAGCACTGACTACTACGAGTTCTCAACAAGCACTGACATTGGAGGCGGCTGAATAATACTCTTTGGCGCAATCTCTGGCGCTGTGGCTCAGTGTAGCCACCTTTCATATGCCCCTCCTCCACGGGCCAGAATTTGATGGTATTTTTGCCAGCATTGGTGGTGAAAATACCACCAAATTCGTCCACAAAAATACAGACAAAAATAAAAGATAATATTAATACGTAAATATCACATAATTAGATAAAATTTTGGCTTTGCACTGACCTTTCAATAACCTAATATATGAAATACAGTAAGCAATACAACTTCTTTTCATACATGTGACTTTACATAATAGTTTACACAATACACAAAAAATCAGTTTATACAAATGTTCACATAAAATACTTTTAATGATTAGTTCCAGCAGTAGCACCCAGCAATGGTCAACAGGTGCAGACAGCAAGAAGTAACATCATTTCAGTAGAAACAGTTCTAACAGTGGCACCCAGTAGTGTTGAACAAGTGCAGACACCAAAAAGTGACGTTATTCCAGTAGAAGCAGTCCATCAGTGGCACCCAGCAATGTTGAGCAGGTGCAGACAGCAACAAGTGACATTATTTCAGTAAAAGCAGTTCCATCAGTTGCACCCAGCTATGTTGAACATGTGCAGACACCAACAAGTGACATTATGTCAGTAGAAACAGTTCCATCAGTGGCACCCAGCAATGTTGAGTAGGTGCAGACAGCAACAAGTGACATTATTTCAGTAGAAGCAGTTCATCAGTGGCACCCAGTAATGTTGAACAGGTAAACACAGCAACAAGTCACATTTCTCAGCAGAAGCAGTTCCATTAGTGGCACCCAGCAATGTTGAACAGGTGCAGACATCAACAACTGACATCGTTTCAGTAGAAGCAGTCCATCAGTGGCACCCAGCAATGTTGAGCAGGTGCAGACACCAACAAGTGAGATTATGCCAGTAGAAGCAGTTCCATCTGTGGCACCCAGCAATATTGAGTAGGTGCACACAGCAGTCCATAATATTCACTATCACTGATCACACTGTTCATCAGAGTTTATAAGCAGAAATTAAACATGTCCTAGTGGCACCAATTATGTAGAAAAAGTACAAGTAACAGTCCATAATATTCACTATCTTAATCACACAGTTCATCAGCAGAAATTAATCATTTCTAAGTGGCACCCATTATGTTGAAAAAGTGCAGGTAACAGTCCATAATATTCACCATCACTAATCACACAGTTCATCAGCAGAAATTAAACATTTCTAAGTGTCACATATCAATGTTGAACAAGTGCAGGTAACAGTTCATAATATTCACTATCACTAATCAGACAGTTCAGGCATGAACAATAGTTTGAATGCACATACAATGCTTTTACACTAAACATATAAATCATAACAAACACACAAATGATGTCAGATAATTGTCATATTAACTATTACAAATACACAAATACCAGTAAACCTATAATATTTATGGGTGTCAGCGCAAGCCACAACAAACAAATAAAATAATATTTAGGAGATAGGTTGGGACTAATTATTTGGGATTAGGAAAGGAAAACACACAAAACACACTCACTCATCTTTCATCCACATTAAGTACTACTGTGTAATTGAATAATGTTAACTGTGTAAATGCAATTCTGTCAAAATTTGATGTTCATCTTGTGTATCAAGTAGTAGTGGCAGCAATGTATAACAGTCAATAATAGTCAAGTCAACGTCATAGTCATCATGTCAAGACCAATGTTTGCCAAGCCAAATCAAAATGTACGGTTGCTGAACAACTGTCAGTGAGCCGAGATATGCAATTACTTCCTCTCTCCAAAAAAAAAAAAAAAATATGTACTGCTTATTGATTTAACAAGTGTGTGTATAGACTATCTTCCTTCTACTTGAGTGTTCTACTCTGCTATCTTCATCCTCCTTGTTCCATATAGACCAACAAAAAAAATATGCACCTCACTTACTTTACCTCTTATCCACCAAAACTCCAATAATCATCAGCATCACATAATCTCAATACTTCAATAATACCTCTTACGTCGATACATATAAATCTTATCATCAATATCATTTACCTTACCTCTTGTCCACAAAAACTCCAATAATCATCAACTTCATATAATCTCAATAATACCTCAATAATACCTCTTAAAAAATATAAGGCACTGAGCGTAAGCAAAACATGCAATAGCGAGTAAATATACCAGTAGTGAACAGAATGTCAACAAGTGGATGCAGCACAATTCTTACAATGAGGCTCTGCCAAGCGAACAATCTATAATTAATACAATAGTGTGACCTAAACTCTATGTTTGTACATAGTATATCAGCATTTCTATATACCAAATTAAAGAGTAGTTATGACAACAAACAGAAATGTGTAAATATGCAATCCATAAGCAAGGCAGCAAATATGTTATCTAACATAATAAACAGGTCATTAACATCATATCAGCATAAGCAAATAAATGTTCATATGTAATCTTAATAAGTAATCATGAAGGCGCAAGCAGATAAATCACAAAGTATAACTTACATACATAACCACAGTCAGCACAATTAATCAGGTGACAATTATAATTTAAATAAATAAGCACAGCAGACACATAATAAAAAAAAATGACATCAGAGAAAAAGCATTGCAGCCAAGCGATGCATGATATACACAAGTTACAACCCAGTTCATTAATACTCATTGTCAAAATCAGTTAACGTACGCAAGCACGTCGCTTCACAAGTAATTTCATAGAACATGAAATTTAGCACAAAGTATGAATCGCGTAATCGCGAGCAGCAAATTACGCCTAAAGTACGTACCTAAGTGGAAATATGTTACCTGAAAAATGAACTCAATTAATAGTTACCTTTTTTAGTTTATTAGTTTCTTCTTCGAAATTACATTCTTTCTGAAATTTTCTCGGTAGCAAGTCGTCATAACGTCGGACACGCACAGAATTTACCTGAAGTTCTTAAATATTTTATAGAACCGTATCCTGAAAAATACTGAATGTTAATAACATAATTCATCAAGTCACTATAGCTTTATACTGAATTTAATCGGAGAAATTAAACTGTGTATTTGTTTACGGCTGTCAGTGCATTCGCACTGAGCGCTCGATCAGCTGTAGGCGCGTGACGTAGGAAGTAATTGTTTGCGGTCAACGACTGCCTTGTGCGGCGCGCAGACTTGACTGTTGCATGAGTATATGCCGCCGCCAAAACACAGCGCGGTATCCTTGTATTCTCTGCATGTTTACATGTAGCTGTTAGTTTCTCTAAAGTATGTCATTCCACAAAAATTTTAACGTTAGATATATGATGTATTCCCTTAGAGCGTCGTGATTTAAGAGTTTCTACTTCAACAGTGTTATCATGAATAATTTTGCGAATTCTATATGGACCGTTATAAAGCAGAAAAAATTTGCGACTCAAGCCTTTTCCTTTGTGAGACAAACGATGAGACTTAATTAACACCTTTTGACCAACTGACAAGGTTTTTAAACGACCAGGATGTTTAGCTGATTTCTCTCATCTAGCAGCCGCAGATTCAATATTTTGTAGAGCCAAGTTGACAACTTCAGAATGCCGCAGTTTCCGTGTAGGTGGAAAAGGAACGATTTCAGATATGCGATTTGTCGGTGCTGTGTTTTTTAATATCAGTATAGGCGGTAAAGAAGTTGAGTCATAAGGAAGTTCATTCAGAATGTTTTGAAAAATATGAAGATACTGATCCCAAGTTCTGTGATTCTGATGACAATAAAGACGACACAATTTATTGATTCCTTCATCGATCTCTCTGAAGCGTTAGATTGAGGGTGAAAAAGTGAAATGAAAATTGGTTTAATTTTACGACGCCGTAGAGTACGAAGCCAAATTTTAGAACGAAACTGTGATCCATTATCTGATATAACCTTATCAACATGACCAACTTCTTTAAGAAAATGTTTGATGAAAGCGTTAGATACTGAACGAGCTGTTGCTTTGCGTAAAGGTGTAAAACACACATATTTTGATGTCAACTCCACTGCTACGAAAATGTACGCAAAACCATTAGTAGAACGAAACACTGGACCGAACAAATCGACTGCAGCCATCTTCTTTAATTTCGCTGGAATGATAGGAAACAACGGTGCTCTGTGAGAAATTGTTGGCGGCTTAGCCTTTTGACATAATTTGCATTTGGCCAGAACAGATCGAATACGTTTTTCCATATTACTGAAGTAGCAATTTTGTCGTAATTTATGAAAGCATTTTCTGGGACCAAAGTGTGCATAACTGAAATGCGTATACCAAATAAATTTATTGACCCACTCATCAGGAATACAAACTAACCAAACAGAGTTGTCGACCGATTTTCATTTAAAAAGAACTTTCCAGATAGTTCGCAAAAACGAGGTGTGGCCAAATCGTCCAATCTAACAAAGCGTCTAAGAAAATTGCAGACACCAAGGAAACTACGAACCTCACGTTTTGTGGTAGGAACAGCATAATTACGAATAGCGTCTAATTTCTCTGGATCAGGAAGAATACCTTCTGTAGAAATAATGTGACCGAGAAGTTTCACCTAAGAACGACCAAATTCAGATTTTTCTAGGTTCACTGTAATGCCAACTCTTGCAAAAATACGTAATAATGAATTCAAAATTTTGTTGTGCTCACCCCAAGAACGTTTAGCTATACGAATATCGTCAACATATGAAGTAATATTGTTACGAAGATGAACAGGTAAAATTTCATTTAAGCTACGAATGAGTGCTGCTGAAGGTACAGTAAGTCCAAACAGTAATTTCCGAAATCTCTTTTGGGTAAAATCGTCATATCCGCTTAATCTTTACTTACTCTCTAGATAGATTGATAGTCGAAGAGTTGTTTTGACAGATGCAAAGAATAGTAAAAGAGTAGGCAGCGGTGCAGAAAACTAAAAGGGAAATAGCACCACTACAGCTCGGGGCCCTATGCTCACTATGGCACATATTTACTTAGAGTACTGAATCCCCTGAGGACTTTAATAGCCGCACATAATTTCCAGTTCGTGTCTTAGTGGGCAATTCGGTGGAAGTGCGTACATAAATTGATCTAACCATGAACATGGATGTATGTCATTCTTAGAATTGCGGAAGATCTTAAATTTCCGAACAGTCAAAAAGTGTTTATAGTCAAAGTTTGCTCCTCGTGGCGACCAAGACCTACCGCGTCTGTCCCAGTCCCAAAGTCGATTATTGTCAAGTTCGCGCGCCTGGCGCTCTCTTGTTGCATCCCGTAAATGAACCAAATTACTTTCTTCAAACCCTTCTGCTAAACTAACACTTGTCAATTTATCTGAGATCTCCTCAACTCTTTCCGATGAGTCACTTAATCGTTCTTTCTGTTTATTTACGTCTTCTGTAAGTGTCGCGACTCGGGTTTCAGTGTTGACACATTTAGTAGTTAACTGTTCATATTGTTGCGTTAAGTTAACTGTCCTGTCATTTGGTATTGATTCCTCAATTCTTTCAAATATTTCTTCCTTATCGTGCGCACGTTGTAAATTTAACTCTGAAAATTTCTGTACTATCACGCGATCTTTTTCTTCCCGTTCTCTGTCCTGTTCCTCTTTGTCTGATTTCTGTTGAAATTAAACTATTATTGTGAGCATTCAAAATCGGTTGTACTTCTTCTCTAAATTCTTTCTTTGATTCATCTTTCATGTTTTTGAAACATCGTGAGCCTAACTGTGTTTCCATTGTTTCCATCTCGGTTTTACTTGTTCCTATTTGTGAGCCTAACCCTCTTATCACTGCTTTCATCTCAGTTCTAATTGTTCCTAACTCTGTTTTTAATTCAGATCCCAAATTTAATATTGCACTCATTAACTGCTCCATTTCTTCTGTCGTTAACCACGTAATCTGTGAATTTTCTGATTGAGTAAAATTTTGAACTGTTTCCGGACTATTTTCCCTGCTTATTAAATTGTTTTCAACACCATTATTCATCATACTGTTATCCTGTGTTGGCGAGTTCGCCATGTCAACAATTTCGTTATTCTGACTATTCATCATTTTTGCCTGTTTCATTGACCGCGTAATCATTTACAAAACATACAAAACTCGTCACTGTACGAAAATTACACACAATGACTCCTCATCTCCAACAATACCATTCACACGAGATGTTTCCCTCAAACACGATTAACGACAATTGAAATAATTGCACTAAATTGTCAAACCCACAGACAAGACAACAAATTTAAATTTTGGAAAATACCATTAGAAGAATCTACACATGCAAAATAGACTACATACAATTACTAACTACAAATTACTACAACAATACTACTGTCTACTATTTTTACAATCAGAAGAATTCCAAGGGACGATCCGAAGCAGCGGTCGCCACATGCGTGGGGGCTTAATTATTATTAAATTTGAAAATCATTTTTATTTTTCGTAGTTGTATATCCGATTACGCTGTTTCGTAAACGGTTGGCCCTGACTAGTTTTAGTACGCAATCTGACTGCATAGAACAACAACAATGAATGAAATGAAAATTTCCTGTTAACACAATTAATTAATTAAGTCCCCAGCAACTATAAAACCTACGAAACCAAAGCACAAGTGTAATTGTTCTGTGTGTGGGAGTGTGACTCAACGTACACATCTGGCACGGTTCTTCTTCAACAAGACAAGAAATGTTAAATACCATTTATACTGAAGTAATTAAAAAATTGGGAATACTATAATTGCGCAAGAAAACCAGAATTACACTCTAATACAAGAACACAAGCCAGATGCTTTGTTGACTGAACCTGTAATGCTGCATTATTTAAGACATTGAGATAATAAAAAGAAAAGGAAAATTTTTTTTCTTTTACCTTCATATATTGACGAAAATCACTCTAATCATTACAATATATCTCCACACCGACTCTCTACTACCACATCTCGACAAGAACTCTCCACCACGACCTCTCGACAAGCACTCTTCACTACGACATCTCAGCAAGCACTTTTCACTAGCACATCTCAACAAGCACTGACTACTACGAGTTCTCAACAAGCACTGCCAGTGGAGGCGGCTGAATAATACTCTTTGGCGCAATCTCTGGCGCTGTGGCTCAGTGTAGCCACCTTTCAACACATCAATCACATTTCTTCTGTATCTATAACCAATATGTTACAAACATTCATGCTTCGAAATTGTTAAATATGTCGCGCACTGAACACACGTCCTAATCTCCTCCCACCCCCCCCCCCCCCCCAACCCTCAGTCCATCACCTCCTCCACGTCTCTCTGCCCATCTCCTTCTTTTCCCTCTCTATGTCCTGTCCATTTCCTCCTCCCCCCTGTCCATCTCATATATATATATATATATATATATATATATATGCAGTACAAGGCACTACAGAATATATTAAAGTGACGAATGAAAATTTGTACCCAGGCCAGGTTTCGAACATGGGAGTCGTACTTACTAGGCAGATGCACTAACCACTACGCCACCCTGGTACAGTCACTTTGCCCAACTGCACAGACTACCCTAGCACGCCTCCCTCCTCAATCCAAATTCCCATTCACGGCTCCACTTACCTGGTATTCCCCATAAACGCGAATAGCATTGGAGAGTTTCTCCAACTGCATGTAACAGCAGCAAAGCTTGATTGGGAATTGAAGTCGCTAAAATGAGTGGGTAAATGAGTTGCAATCATTAGCATATGGGGTACGAGAGAGACCTCTCCAGCTGTTGGGTCTGTGAGGATAGTAGCTTTAACTCATTTATCACATCGTTTCAACTCGAAACGGCGAAAAAAGAATCGCTGAAAGATGGTGGAAGACTTTATTTTTGAAATACGCCTTGACGGCGTATGCTCGGTGCGTTGAACTTCACAAGGTCGTGATTACGAATGGAAGTCTCTCCTGAGTGCAGCGCGCACATGTATACAATATTTCGCACATTTGAAACAGTCAACCCGAAATACATATCGCAAGTCCTATTATTCATTCTGCAGAGGCCTGTATCAACATAATTCAGAACTCATTCACGGTAACCGTCAACCTGCATCAACATAATACTCATTCACGATAACCATCAATGCTTAATTCCTTTTGCAGATGAGTACTTCGCACCTTCGCTCTACGCATTACGCATCGTGCTTCAGTTTTGAGAATCTACCGTTTTGCTCACTGTTCTAGGAGTTCCATAATAATCTCCCCTGGTAATTCTTTTTCATTGAGCCCACTTCCTCTTTATTGACACGTCGGATGTTTTTGCCCACTGTCCTATGAATATAGTAATAATGCCCCTGATAATTCTTCTTTCACTAAGACCATTTCTTATTTATTGACGCATGGGATGTTATAACTGTTATTATCAATGAGTGCCGAAATGTGGAACCACTTACACGCATCCCTTTTAACAACATCATAGATATTGGAGGTAATAACATGATGTGTTAAGTTGTCCGTGCGCATGTAACGCTTTTTAACACTTTTACCACAAATTTCTTCACAGTATACCCATAACGGATATCTATATCAGGCGACTTAGAAATATTTAAAGTAATCATTCCTGCAGCTATGGTATTGTTAAGGGTACTTAATTTAATAGTAACCAAATTTTCCTTAAAAACAATACATTTGTAATTTGGTCTTGGAGTCAGAGCAGAAACTCATTATCTACCTTCCCAACTTGTTACTAGCTTCACATAACTCATTTTTGGCACATCTTGCATAGTGTTGACAGCAAAATTGTTACTCATTAGTTTGAAAAAATTTTCTTCGAAATAGTTTCTTGCATTCACATGTTTTCAGCATTAATATCGATGTACAGATTCATATAGGGAACTTGACAAAATTATAACATCTGGTGTATTTCCTTTAGAATACGATTAACTTTTCAGGAACTGCTTTAAATTTCTGTATTGAATCACATAAATTTTTGTCGTATAATGTGATCATCTTGTTTGGAACTCATGTCTTGTTGATACTTGGAGGTGGTAACATTTTCTCTGGGCGTAAATGTAGATCGGAGTGAAAGCCTTGGATACTGTTGAACACAGAAGTTCTAAAATTTAGCCTATGTCTGAATCATCTGTTATGCTCATTTCATACAAAGTGCCCATAGATGGGCAAGCAAAATCAGAGTGTGGTAGGTATTGCATCATTGCCCGGTTGTAGAGATTATTATAATCAATGTGTATAATATAATAATCATTGTCATTATAATCACTTGTGAATCCATTGTTTGCAACAACAGATGTGTGTGAACAGTGAACCACATTGCCAGCTCTGACGCCATGCTCAACAAATTATAATTGTTCTACGTCCATAATAAGTTGCAATTTTACATTTGTAGTTTACAGCAAACCAAACCACGCTGAACCACGTGAAGTCACATAATTGACTGTATCCAGCTCACGCACGCGGAAATTTTCGAAGATATCAACCAGTAGCAACGCCTTGCTTTTCAAATGTAAGTCGTGGTAATCTGATAATGTCTTGCATTCAAATAAACATCACACTTTACGTGCTCTTTGGTATTCATGTGCTTGATAGTTGTGTCATTAGTCAATAAGCTATTGTTCGCTTAAGTTGATGGTGACTGTTCGTCAAGCAATACGAATTTGCCATATTTTCTTATTATTTTGAATTCATCAGGTTTTAAATACGAGACCGATTTTTCTAAGGAGCATGCCAAGAAGTTGAAGGAAACCTACAAAATTAAATTTCATGTTGCAGTGATGTTCCACTGCGATAGGCTTAGTAAATGTTTTATACTTTTCCATGTTTGTCGTAATCCCAAACATATGGACAGGATTTATTTTTTACGTTTTATTATGCTTCGTTTATCAAAGTAACACAAACAGCGCTCACATACCACGATACAGTGATAAGAAGGAATAATGTACTACGCCCTGCCCTCGAAAGAACGAAAAGGAACTTCTCATTAAAGATTGGAAGACGGCCTCCAACGGATTGTCAGCACAGATCGCCTATTCCCAGGGAAATAACCCAGTAAATTGGTAGAGCAGTTACTCTCCTTACCAGCATCGTAAGCGTCGGACAATAATTCATACCATAATAAATAATATCCATTGAATAGATCCCTCAGACAGGGGCGTTTATTGTTTGAATTTTAAGCTGGTGAGGATAAGAATGAAGTGAAAGACGCAGTTCGAGAATGGGAAAAATATTCCATCAGATGAAAGACTGACACAACAAATGATGCGATTCACAAACTCCAACCGAGCGAGGTGGCGCAGTGGTTAGACACTGGACTCGCATTCGGGAGGACGACGGTTCAATCCCGCGTCCGGCCATCCTGATTTAGGTTTTCCGTGATTTCCCTAAATCATTCCAGGAAAATGCCGGGATGGTTCCTCTGAAAGGGCACGGCCGACTTCCTTCCCTAATCCGATGAGACCGATGACCACGCTGTCTGGTCTCCTTCCCCAATACAACCAACCAACCAACCACAAACTCCAAAGACGAAACTATTGCAACGGATTTTGCATATTGAAAAGCTTTCACTGGAGCTTGGGAACGAATAGCGAGACACTGTATTCGATTTTCCCCTCCCCCTCATGAACCATGGACCTTGCCGCTGGTGGGGGGGCTTGCGTGCCTCGACGATACAGATAGCCGTACCGTAGGTGCAACCACAACGGAGGGGTATCTGTTGAGAGGCCAGACAAACATGTGGTTCCTGAAGAGGGGCATCAGCCTTTTCAGTGGTTGTAGGGGCAGCAGTCTGGATGATTGATTGATCTGGCGCTACAGTCTGGAACCGCGAGACCGCTACGGTCGCAGCTTCGAATCCTGCCTCGAGCATGGATGTGTGTGATGTCCTTAGGTTAGTTAGGTTTAAGTAGTTCTAAGTCCTTGGGGACTGATGACCTCAGAAGTTAAGTCCCGCAGTGCTCAGAGCCATTTGAACCATTTGACTGATCTGGCCTTGTAACATCAACCAAAACGACCTTGCTGTGCTGGTATTGCGAACGGCTGAAAACAAGGGGAAACTACAGCCGTAATTTTTCCCGAGGGCATTCAGCTTTACTGTATGTTTAAATGATGATGGACTCCTCTTGGGTAAAATATTCCGGAGGTAAAATAGTCCCCCACCTACAGGTGGGAACTACTTGGGAGGACGTCGTTATCAGGAGAAAGACAACAGGCGTTTTACGAATCGGAACGTGGAATGTCAGATCCTTTAATCGGGCAGGTAGATTAGAAAATTGAAAAAGGGAAATGGATAGGTTAAAGTTAGATATAGTGGGAATTAGTGAAGTTCGGTGGCAGGAGGAACAAGACTTTTGGTCAGGTGAATATAGGGTTATTGGAGGGCATCGTGGAGGGTAAAAATCTTAGAGGGAGACCAAGAGATGAATACACTAAGCAGATTCAGAAGGATGTAGGTTGCAGTAGGTACATCGAGATGAAGAAGCTTGCACAGGATAGGGTAGCATGGAGAGCTGCATCAAACCAGTATCTGGACTGAAGACAACAACAACATCAACAGGTAGAGTTCCAGAGCCAATACTGCAAACACATCCCAGGACAGTTAGCAGATGCAAGTGTTTGTTAATTAAATGGGAGTCAGTCATTGCGTGTGTCTGTTATTACATCAACATGCACCAGCTAAGCTGCATGTCGTCCTGCCTGCTGCAACTTACATAGTGTCGGGCAATTTTTTACGCAATTGCGATCACCAGTGAAAGAGAATGGTGTCATGCCCTCGCCCTACACCTTGAAAATGTAACACTCAGACTGAAGTTGTTTTACATGTTTTATGAAAAAGTACTTGTAACATACGTATTACGTAACTTTTGTTCTTCGGGGACGCAGTACAAAATATGTCCTCTAATGATTCGTAATGATCATGTCAATAGAGGACATATTTTGCACTGCAGTCTCCAAAGAACAAAAGTTATGGACTTTAATGTCGTACACTGATATAGGAACTTTCTAAACTACTTAAGGATAAGAATAAAAATGATAAAACTCATCGAATGTGTGAAATTCAATAAAGTTTTTCTACAGAAGAAACTCATCCTGGCGTATGTCAAGATCAAGGTTTCAGCAGAACCAAGGCTGGTACCTCGCATCAGACAATACAGAGAAAGTTATGCATCTAATGAGAAATTAACAGTAAACTACGTTATAAGCAACATCCTAACCAAGATAGACATGTGGCCCACCTACAATTGAATAACAATACTACTCCATTAATTTTTGGCATCATGCCACATTTTATAAATAATTATATGCCTAACATCAACACTCAGATCAGATCTACACAAAATAATAAAATCAAACGCCTCATGGAAAAACAAAATGCACTCCCAAAACTAACACAATGTAATATCTCCTTTCAGTTTTCACAAAAGAACCATCAACGCGTCTGAAATTACTTTCAATAACCAGGAGGAAAAGCTATCGGATAAAGGATTAAAGTACACTATCGAACCTAGATTCCACAATACTGAACAAAAACAACTTATAGCATCTGTAGAAGTAGGGCTAGACTTAGCAATCTTACCTTGAAAATAACAGAATGAAATACTATCAAAGTAGCGTACGCAGCAGAAAAAGGAGTTCAAAATCAGGAAAAGCTGCAATACCTATTCAGATAATAAAACACTCCACCTTAATAAAAAATTAACGAATAGCAAAGCCCTAACAATTAAATCAAATGAAGGCAATAGTCTAGTTGTCATAAACAAAACGACTACATACAAAAAACTAACGATTTCTTTCGTAGGAATGGTATCACACAAATCAACAGAGACCCCACAAACAAATTTGTAGCCCCAAACCAAGAAAATTGTAGAAGAACGTCATAGAATACTTACTGAATATTAAAAAAGGACATGTATACCAATTAACCCTAGAACGCCAAAGCTCCATGGACACTCTAAAATATAGGGGAAGGCGTAGTAAGACGGGAAGGTGGGGTAAGACGGGGAAGGGCTATAAGCTACACTTAGAGTGCTGCCATCTGTGGATAGCCATATCAACATCATCAATACACAGATCCCAGTGTCTTCACATTGCTGAACCTTAGTTTCGCGGCGGTTTCTGTGAGCTTTCCAAAGTACGTACAATTGTTATACTGATTTGCAATGTTTTACACCTTTCGAGGTCCTAAAACATGTGTTCCGTGAACATTTGTCAAGACTGTATACATAGCACTGAATAGTACGTATTATTAGCAATAAACTGCTGTATCAGTAGTCAATGTTCACTAAATAGTGTTCATGTAGGCGTACCATAA
This sequence comes from Schistocerca americana, assembly GCF_021461395.2. Lineage (NCBI taxonomy): Eukaryota > Metazoa > Arthropoda > Insecta > Orthoptera > Acrididae > Schistocerca > Schistocerca americana. The sequence goes on from NC_060119.1 coordinate 786,139,167, forward strand.
CCTGACAGCAAGGTAGGGGGTAAGACGGGGTGGGGCAAGATGGGGAGCTTCCCCGTCTTGCCTCTACTATTTGTCCAACCATTACGTTCTTATCGTCTCATGTGTTTACCTCGATGCGGGTTTAAAAACATGTACATTATACGTTGAATACAATTGTAAATAGACTGGTGTTCGTTATCCCAACGTTTCCTAATTAATTACAAAGTATGCCTTAGGCTATATGGTGAATACAAACACACAAAACGTGCAGAGTCACTATTCTTGCTATGCTTTAACGACTGACTATTGGAAATATGGTATTTACTATATAATATAGATTACAAGTTCCACGTGTTTTATTTCAGACGGTTCTCTTGTATCGGCGACAAACGTCTAGGCAAGATTGGTCATTGGAGTCAATGGAAGGCGCCGTAAATGCTATTATAGAAAGTCATATGGGTTCTTTCAGGGCTGCTCGACAGTTCAACGTGCCACAGACAACGATTGAACGACATGTGACAAAGAAACGTGCTAATCCTGGCTATACAGTTGTGAAAAGGTTAGGACCAATCACTAGTGTGTTTACCCCAGAACAAAAGGTAGAACTTAAGACTACCTAACACAGATGGAAGGACAGTATTTTGGCCTAACACTTAAAGAACTTTGTGAACTTGCTTTTCAGCTAGCTGAACGAAACAACATCAAACATCCATTTAATATTGCAGCCAAATCTGTTGGAAGAGATTGGTTAAATGGGTTTCTTGCACGAAATCCTACCATAACAATACTAAAACCAGATGCCACATAAATCGCACGAGCAATGAGGTTTAATCGAGTTGCTGTAGATCGGTTTTTCGATCTGTTAGAAAGTCAATTAGAAATGTTCAAGTTTCCTGGAGACAGAATTTTCAATTGCGATAAGACTGGTTTAACAGTCATTCCAAAAGGTCACACAAAGGAGGTTGCTTTGAAAGGGCGCAGACAGGTGGGAGCAGTTACTTCAGCAGAAAGAGGCCAGACTGTGACTGCAGAAATCTGTGTTTGAGCGTCGGGGTGCTACGTACCACCTATGTTAATTTATCCTCGAAAACGAGTGCAACAAGCGTTTGAGACTGGCCTGCCCCCTGGTGCCTGTGCAGAAGTCCAAGAAACTGGTTGGATGACGAAAGAACTATTTTTGACTTGGTTTAAGAAGTTTATTGCATTTACTGGAGCGTCAAAGGAAAGACCAATACTTCTCATATTGGACGGCCACAAAACGTACACCAAGAATTTAGAACCGATAGATGTGGCCCGCGAAAATGGGTTTGTCTTGCTGTGTTTGCCACCACACTGGTCACACCGTGGCATTTATGAAACCTCTCAGTAAATTTTACGAAGATGAAGTAAGATCATGGCTTCGCACCCATCCTGGGAAGGTTGTTACGCAACATCAGATCGCAAGTTTATTCGGCAAAGCCTTCATTCACTCAGCTGCAATGTCCACAGCAGTGAACGGGTTTCGGAAAACAGGCATTTGGCCTGTAAACAGAAATGTGTTTCAAGAAAGTGATTACCTTCCCTGTTCAACTACAGACATTCATCAATCTCACACATCTGAGGTTACAGAAACGGAAGACCAAATACCAGAGATGTTGTCAAGACGTAAAACACCTGAACAATTAACAGCTGACGATCAAGCCTCTGTTTCGTCTAACTTCCAGGTTACCAGCCCTGAAATGGTGTTAGCTATTCCAAAGGTGGATAAAAAAGCCAAAAGGAAATCTAACAGGCGTGGAAAACCCGTTGTTTTAACCGAATCTCCTTATAGGAATGAACTATCTGAAAAAAGTAAATGAAAAGTAGTCCCCAATGTATGTAAACGAAAACTCTACACAAAGACGTTCAATAAACCTTGGATTCCTCCAAAAGGACTTAATGACAACGAAAAGGTGACGAATGTTACTGACGTCTTAACCACCCATCCATGCTCAAGGAATAAAAAACTGAGGTCGAATGACAACGAGGAAGAGAGTGAAGATGTTTATACTGCTATGACTACTCTGAATGATACGGTGTATTAGCTGCGGACGCTGGGCCCACGACACTTGTGCAGGGATAGAAAGTGATGATGACAAGGCTGTCCACACTTGTGTACTATGTGAAAGTAAGAGGCCTTAATAAAACGTAATACCTGATTCTACATTTCGCAGAACCATGTTTCGAAACCTTATCGTCACATGATTTCGTTATTCCAGTCCTCATTTAAGCTTTAGAGATGAATTCATGCTAGTTCCCCATCTTACCCCGCATATGGGGCAAGACGGGGAATTGGTAGTTTATGTTTCAAATCGAGATATTTCTAACTAAATGTAACAAGTTTGCAGGTTTCTTTGCATGCTATTGTAATTCAATGGTTAAGTAAACAAATGATAATCAAAACTACTCGAATTTGTTTACTTTTGTCCTTTTGTAAGGGTTTAAAGTTAGCTTCCCCATCATGCCCCGCCTTCCCCTACAATTTATTCCTATATGTCATGTAGCAGACAATGTTAACAGCCGCACATACTACATAAGCAAGAAATTTACCAACCTCCATAATAAATTTTACACATAAACAAAAAATATACAATAAGGAATTCCAGAACATTAGTTAAAAACATCAAAGGCATAAAAATATCTCCAAGTGCAATATTTGTATCTTCGACATTATTATCTATAGACGAACATTCCAATCCAGGAAACAGTAGATACCATACAACAAAACATACTCAAATACAGAAAAATCTCAGTACAAGGCACTACAGAATATTTCAACTAGCAAAACTCGTCTTACATGAAAATTACTTCGAGTTTGATAATAAAATATATTCACAAAGAGATGGAGTCGCAATGGGATGTAGCGTTGCTGGAGCCATAGCTCACATATTTCCTAACAGCTTGGAAGAAAAATTCCTCGAAACAAAAAACGCAACTAATCAAAAAATTATGTATTACTGAAGATACGTAGACAACACTTCACTGCTAATAGAAGATAACCTTAATGACGTGGACAAAGTACATAAAGTACTGAATCAATTACACCCCAAAATGAAATTTACCAAAGAAAATGAAACTAGCAAAACAATTAACTTTCTCGACTTAACTATTAAGAACAGTAACAACAAACATTGCTTCGAAATGTACAGAAAGCCATCCGAAAAAGACCGTTTATCAATGCACACTCATGTCGTCCTAAAGTTCGCAAACTTCCATTCTTCCATGCAATGCAACAAATAATCAAGGGCATTGGTTGCAGGTGTATTATGAAATGAAGAGGGCATGTGTGAGAGAGTCGCGACGGGCGCGGCAAAACAATCAGAAGACTGATGAAAATAAACGAATGAAAATAACCTGGGAAGTGCAAAACAATTAAGTTGAGTAGGTAAGAAAAAGAAAAAAGTAGTGCTGAAACAAACTTCGCAACGTTCATACACAGGAGGGAAGGCAAGATTCGTTTAAGAAGGCAACAGGAAATGTACTAATTGTTCACTCTGCGAAGGTTCTCATCATGGTGGCTGATTGGAATAGCTGCTTCGGAAGAAGTGTAATGGCTACGGGCGGTACCCACAGTTTTTCTGCATAGGCAGCCTAGGCCACCTGAGCAGAGGACAGTATACTCTGCCCGCTAAAGAATCGTAAGCGGAACTATATTACTAGTTTCAAATACTGGGATGTGGATGCCCTCTGCAAATTACAATAACCTTTAGGCTCTAGTTCCCCGGAAACAATATAGCTACAACAGTGTCACAGTGCTATCACACGGTACTGAGAGTTAACGATGGTCACCACTGTAAACAAGTGAATATCAGCCCGAAGTCATATACCGTCTTCCTACTCCTTTGGTAACAGCTACACCTATCAGCCACCCCGCTGAGAGTCCCCTTAGAGTAAACACTGGCCAATGTTACTTATAATAAGTCTTGATTGCAAAAATTTTTGCAATCAAGACGGATATTATAAGTAACATCGTATAACCAGTGATTGCGGTATCCCTGCAAACATTATGTCTGTTTTTGCAGTGTAATTATTGGCCCGCTGAGATATGCAGGGTGATTCAAAAAGAATATCACAACTTTAAAAATGTGTATTTAATGGAAGAAACATAATATAACCTTCCGTTATACATCATTACAAAGAGTATTTAAAAAGGTTTTTTTTTCACTCAAAAACAAGTTCAGAGATGTTCAATATGCCCCTCTCCAGACACACGAGCAATATCAACCCGATACTCCAACTCGTTCCACACTCTCTGTAGCATATCAGGCGTAACAGTTTGGATAGCTGCTGTTATTTCTCGTTTGAAATCATCAATGGTGGCTGGGAGAGGTGGCCGAAACACCATATCCTTAACATACCCCCATAAGAAAAAATCGCAGGGGGTAAGATCAGGGCTTCTTGGAGGCCAGTGATGAAGTGCTCTGTCACGGGCTGCCTGGAGGCCGATCCATTGCCTCAGGTAGTTGACGTTCAGGTTTCATAACTAACCTTTTTCGTAGGACTCTCCATACAGTTGATTGTGGAATTTGCAGCTCTCTGCTAGCTCTGCGAGTCGATTTTCCTGGGCTGAGAACAAATGCTTGCTGGATGCGTGCTACATTTTCATCACTCGTTCTCGGCCGTCCAGAACTTTACCCTTTGCACAAACACCCATTCTCTGTAAACTGTTTATACCAACGTTTAATACACCACCCATCAGGAGGTTTAACACCATACTTAGTTCGAAATGCACGCTGAACAACTGTCGTCGATTCACTTCTGCCGTACTCAATAACACAAAAAGCTTTCTGTTGAGCGGTCGCCATCTTAGCATCAACTGACGCTGACGCCTAGTCAACAGCGCCTCAAGCGAACAAATGTACAACTAAATGAAACTTTATAGCTCCCTTAATTCGCCGACAGATAGTGCTTAGCTCTGCCTTTTGTCGTTGCAGAGTTTTAAATTCCTAAAGTTGTGGTATTCTTTTTGAATCACCCTGTATTTTAATTTCCAAATGGTTGCTCTTAAATCAGATTTAATATGTATCACCTAGTATGTGTGGTTTACATATCAATCGCTTATCGTCATCTTTATGTATTCCTATCTTTACTATTAAGTTGTTCTCTTGTGTAAGCATTGGTCTCGTCACAGATCGGTCCGAACAAAAGCCCCGTATATTCCAAGAAAAATGTGTTGTTCAGATGCTGGCAGTCATTCATATTTATTCAACAAACCTTCATTAGTCCCAGTGTAAACAATGAATGGATAATACAGGGCTATTATCAATTTTTTCCAGTCACATTCACTTCTCTTAGTCTGCCTCGTAGTACGAACACGTTATAAATGGGCTGGTGACCACTCGACATTATCATCGCTTTTACCACTAATTTCCGAACTAGATTCACTTTTAACTAATGTTTGTGGTTCTTTAGAATCTGAATCACTGAAAGGCAAATCACTCACTTCATTATCACATCACCAAATTTCTGCAAACCCTCCTCATCTCTCATTACCGTGTTGGTCATTTACTAACATCAGCTACCACGTGGCACACACAGTCTGTGCTTCTTTTTAGAATACATTTAAGAACCATCTGTTAGCTACAAATTGAACTCCATGCATCCACATAGTGAAACGCGCATTTGCGAGCTGAACTCATAATACGCCTTAAATGCCACAATAACTTCATGCGACTACATCTACATCTACATGGATACTCCGCAAATCACGCATAAGTGTCTGACAAAGGGTTCATCGAACCACATTCACAATAATTCTTTATTGCTCCACTCTCGAACAGCGCGCGGGAAAAAACGAAAAATCTTTGCGAGTTCTGATATTTTTATTATGATGATCGTTTCTCCCTACGTAGGCCGACGTCAACAAAACACGAGGTCTGTTCAAAAAATTCTGGAACTTTGTCCACAAAATTTTTCTGCGCTTACCTTTTACTTATTGTGCATGGTGTCCTTCGAAATATTCTCCTCCACTATTGATACAGCCCTCTCAACGCCGTTTCCACTTAAGCAGTCTTGGTACGCCTCTTGTTGGATCGCGTGGAGCGCAGTCCGCGAATTTTATTTTATCTTGTCTATCGTTGCAGTTCTTCGTCCTTTCAATGGGGTTTTCAACTTTGCAAGTAAAAAAAAAGGTCCGCAAAGGACAGGTCTCGAAAGTATGGAGAATGATTTAGTTTTTTGTGTAGAGGTCGCGCACCAACACGGATATGTGCGAGTGCTTTATCGTTATACAAGAGTCATGAATTGTCTGGCTACATTTCAGGCCGTTTCCTTCTCAAATTTTCTCGTAGGCATAGCTGCGCGTCCCTGATTTACAGTTTGTCGCTGAGGCACAAATTATGGTGAACTTATCCTTCAAAGTCAAAGAAAACTATCTGCATGGCTTTGACATTTGACTTGACCTAACGAACTATTTTTGGTCTTGGAGAACCTCTCCCGACCCACTGTGAAGATTGAACCTTGGCCTCAACATCATAACCGTAGGCCCACTTCTCACCACCTGTTGTGGTTCTCTTAAGGAACATCTCGTTCTGACTTACGCGATCAAAAGCTCTTCACAGATTGCGAGGCGGTCTTTCTGGTTTTAACTCGTGAGCTGTGTGACGACGGCAACACGATGCATTCCAAGTTGCTGCAATCTCTCGGACAGTTAGTCTTCGATTGGCACGCACTATTTCGTTGACGTTCCTGACATGAAGGTCGACGGTAGACGTCGAAGGGCGTCCTGAATGAGGCTCATTTCCGTCCGGCCATTTTTAAACCGCGTGAATCCGTTAACACACCGTAGCCTTCCTATCGTATGGTGTGTCTCTGTACAGGTATTCTTAAGTTTCTCGCAAAATTTAATGCGGACTCGTTGCTCCTCTAATTCTGCCATCTCGAAATTCGCAAACACAACGTTCTATTCAATGCAGTACTGAACAATAACTAACAGACATAACAACAATGAAACTTCCCACAGTTATATATTAAACAGAGGCGTGTGCAGGGATGACAACCGCTTTCCGCTCCAAGACTTCATTGGTGTGAAATTACGAATTTTCCGGAATTTTTTGAACAGACATCGTATTTTCTCATTGGGAGGAGAAAAGTTGGTAACTGGAATTTCGTGAGAAGATCCTGCTGCAATGAGAAACGCCTCTGTTTTAATGATTTTCACCACAAATCCTGCACCATGTTCGTGACACTATCTCTCCTATTTATTGATAATACAAAATGTGATGCTCTGCTTTGAACTTTCTCGATTTACTTCGTTAATCCTATTTGGGAAGAATCCCCCACGGCGCAGCAGTACTCCGTAGAAGGACGGACAAGCGCAGTGTAGGCAGTCTCTCTAGTAGATATGTTGCACCTTCCAAGTACGTTGCCAGTAAAACACAGGCTTTGGCTTGCCTTCCCCACAACATTTCTTTGTGTTCTTTCCAATTTTAGTTGTTCGTAATCGTAATTCCTAGATATTTAGTTGAATTTACACCCTTTATATTTGACTGATTTGTCGTGTAACCGAGGTTTAACGGATTCCTTTCAGCACTTCTGTGGATCACCTCACAGTTTTCATTATTTAGCGTCAATTGCCAGTTTCCACATCACACAGATATCTTTTCTAAATCGTTTTGCACGTTATTTTGATCTTATGATGACTTTACTAGACGATAAATGACAGTATCATCTGCAAACAACTTAAGACAGCTGCTCAGATTGTTTCCTAAATCGTTTGTGTAGAAAAGGAACAGCACAGGGCCTAACACTACCTTGGGGAACGCCAGAAATCACTTCTGTTTTACTGGATGACTTTCCGTCAAGTACTACGAAATGTGACCTCCCTGACAGGAAATCACGAATCCTCTCGCATAACTGAGACGATATTCCGTAAGCATACAATTTGATTACAAGTCGCTTGTGAGGTACAATGCGAAAAGCCTTCTGGAAATCTAGAAGTACGGAATAAATTTGAAATCCTTTGCCAACAGCACTGAACATTTCGTGTGAGTAAAGAGCTGGTTGTGTTTCGCAAGAACAATGTTTTCTACACTACTGGCCATTAAATTGCTACACCAAGAAGAAATGCAGATGATAAACGGGTATACATTGGACAAATATATTTTTCTAGAACTGACATGTGATTACATTTTCACGCAATTTGGGTACACGGATTCTGAGAAATCAGTACCCAAAACAACCACCTCTGGCCGTAATAACGGCCTTGGTACGCCTGGGCATTGAGTCAAACAGAGCTAGGATGGCGTGTACAGGTACAGCTAGCTGCCCATGCAGCTTCGAACACGATACCACAGTTCACCAAGAGTAGTGACTGGCGTATTGTGACGAGACAGTTGCTCGGCCACCATTGACCAGACGTTTTCAATTGGTGAGAGATCTGGAGAATGTGCTGGCCAGGGCAGCAGTCGAACATTTTCTGTATCCAGAAAGGCCCGTACAGGACCTGCAACATGCGGTCGTGCATTATCCTGTTGAAATGTAAAGTTTCGCAGGGATCGAACGAAGAGTAGAGCCACGGGTCGTAACACATCTGAAATGTAACGTCCACTGTTCAAAGTGCCGTCAATGCGAACAAGAGGTGACCGACACGTGTAACCAATGGCACCCCATACCATCACGCCGGGTGATACGCCGGTATGGCGATGATGAATACACGCTTCCAATGTGCGTGCACTACGATGTCGTCAAACACGGATGCGACCATCATGATGCTGTAAATAGAACCTGGATTCATCCGAAAAAATGACGTTTTGCCATTCGTGCACCCAGGTTCGTCGTTGAGTACACCATCGCAGGCTCTCCTGTGTGTAATGCAGCGACAAGGGTAAACGCAGCCATGGTCTCCGAGCTGATAGTCCATGTTGCTGCAAACGTCGTCGAACTGTTCGTGCAGATGGTTGTTGTCTTGCAAACGTCCCCATCTGTTGACTCAGGGATCGAGACGTGGCTGCACGATCGGTTACAGCCATGTGGATAAGATGCCTGTCATCTCGACTGCTAGTGATACGAGGCCGTTGGGATCCAGCACGGCGTTCCGTATTACCCTCCTGAATCCACCGATTCCATATTCTGCTAACAGTCATTGGACCTCGACCAACGTGAGCAGCAATGTCGCGATACGATAAACCGCAATCGCGATAGGCTACAATCCGACCTGTATCAAAGTCGGAAACGTGATGGTACGCATTTCTCCTCCTTACACGAGGCATCACAACAACGTTTCACCAGGCAACGCCGGCCAACAGCTGTTTGTGTATGAGAAATCGGTTGGAAACTTTCCTCATGTCAGCACGTTGTAGGTGTCGCCACGGGCGCCAACCTTGTGTAAATGCTCTGGAAAGGTAATCATTTGCACATCACAGCATCTTCTTCCTGTCGGTTAAATTTCGCGTCTGTAGCACGTCATCTTCGTGGTGTAGCAATTTTAATGGCCAGTAGTGTAAATCCGTGTTGACTTTGTGTCAATAGGTCGTTCTCTTCGAGGTAATTCATAATGTTCGAACACAATATATGTTCCAAAATACTGCTGCATATCGACGTTAATGATATGGGCCTGTAGTGTAGTTGATTACTTCTATTGCCTTCCTTGAATATTGGTGCGACTGTGCAACTTCCTGGTCTTTGGCTACGGATCTTTTGTCGAGTGTCCGTTTGTATGTGATTGGTGAGTATGGACCATTGCATCAGCATACTCTGAAAGGAACGTAATTGGTATACAATCTGCAGCGGAAGACTTTACTTTATTAAATAATTTAAGCTGCTTCTGTACTACGAGAATATCTACTTCTACAGCTCGTTATTTCATGTGACACAGAAGGATCGCCACGTGCTTGTTATGTTGGCGGCTGCTGCTGGTGTACTGGTCAGTGCAGTTGGCCAAGGACGCTGACGCGACGCCACGGGGCTCAACTCGCGACCCCGCTCACCTCCTGACCGCCAGATGAATGCGGTTCACAGTTTCTGCACTTTCTCAGGATGCGGAGCGTACTGCATCTGGGAACAACGCCAGAATTGCCACTAACTGCTACAGCTTCGAGCTGCAAGAGGTAAGTATAACTTTCCTCACGATTGTCCGTGTCGCGAGAGACAGTATGAAAGAGGAAACGTCTGTAAAACGTCAGCTGAAAAGTCGTTTGAATAACTGGAACACGTGACAGTACATCTCCCGCTACATCTAGTAGATAGTGTCGGAAGTTCCATGCGGCTTTTCGCGGATGATGCTGTAGTATACAGAGAAGTTGCAGCATTAGAAAATTGTAGCGAAATGCAGGAAGATCTGCAGCGGATAGGCACTTGGTGCAGGGAGTGGCAACTGACCCTTAAAATAGACAAATGTAATGTATTACGAATACATAGAAAGAAGGATCCTTTATTGTATGATTATATGATAGCGGAACAAACACTGGTAGCAGTTACTTCTGTAAAATATCTGGGAGTATGCGTGCGGAACGAATTGAAGTGGAATGATCATATAAAATTAATTGTTGGTAAGGCGGGTACCAGGTTGAGATTCATTGGGAGAGTGCTTAGAAAATGTAGTCCATCAACAAAGGAGGTGGCTTACAAAACACTCGTTCGACCTATACTTGAGTATTGCTCATCAGTGTGGGATCCGTACCAGATCGGTCTGACGGAGGAGATAGAGAAGATCCAAAGAAGAGCGGCGCATTTCGTCACAGGGTTATTTGGTAACCGTGATAGTGTTACGGAGATGTTTAATAAACTCAAGTGGCAAACTCTGCAAGAGAGGCGCTCTGCATCGCGGTGTAGCTTGCTCGCCAGGTTTCGAGAGGGTGCGTTTCTGGATGAGGTATCGAATATATTGCTTCCCCCTACTTATACCTCCCGAGGAGATCACGAATGTAAAATTAGAGAGATTAGAGCGCGCACGGAGGCTTTCAGACAGTCGTTCTTCCCGCGAACCATACGCGACTGGAACAGGAAAGGGAGGTAATGACAGTGGCGCGTAAAGTGCCCTCCCCCACACACCCTTGGGTGGCTTGCGGAGTATAAATGTAGATGTAGACATGCTGAACGGATATTCAAAACTGGCTCATTCAGCAAAGCTGTTAAATAATGTGTCTTCGAAGGAAAGGTCAAAAGTTCACGCCGTGAAGCAATGATGACGCTATCAACTGCTTCCGTACTTCAATCGGTAAAAATGGAACCTCGCTTTGTTGTCCGTTTGTCTGTCTGTTACAACAAGGTGTACGTATCAAGTTGAAATTTATGTGTCATACTAAGGTCGATGGTCCTTTGGCGACGTAAAAAATTTAATCTCCTACGTCAAAAGTTACTGCCATTTATGTCACATGTTTTGATACTAGCAGTCTCACTCATCAAAACATATAGCTTACTTTCCTTTGACCTAGAGTCGTAAAATTCGGCAGGAAACATGGTTCCACAGTATAAATAAAGGAAAAATTCCGAAAATCGTTAACTTGTAATTATATCCCAAAAAAAAAAATATGTTTCTTTCTTTTGTTGTCCGTCTCTCTGTCTCCCCGTTTGTTAAGACGTGGCTCCTCTGAAATGGCACAGTCGACTTCCTTCCCCGTCCTTCCCTCAACCGATGGGACCGCGCTGTTTGGTCCCCTCCCCCAAATCAACCACCCAATCAACTCCCTTTTCTCAAGAATGAGTGGACGTATTAAGATGAAATTTATGTCTACAGTCCCTTTGCAGTAAAAAACTTTAAGCTTCCAGGTCAGTTCAATCAAAAGATACGGCCATTAATGTCATCTATTTTGATGCAAATTCACTCATCAAAACCTGTAAATTGCTCCCGTTGACACAGAATTATGAAATTTGGCAAGAAGCAAGGTTTCACAACATAAGTAAAGAAAAAAATCGGAAACTGTTAATTTGTGGTTATTTCATACGAAAAAATATTTTTTGGTTGTTTGTTATCCGCCTGTGTGTTTGCCCGTCAATTAAGACCCCTTTTACTACGGAACAAGTGGACGTATCAAGTTGGATTTTTAAGTGGAGGTTTACTATCTTTGGCCCTAAAAAAGCATGTTCTTTGAGAATTTTTATCTCGGGATATGTTGTACATATCAATGTCAAATTTGGTCACAATGTTTATTGATATTTCCTCTACAAACTGGAATTTTTTCGACCAGAAATGACGAAGAGCAAAGGCGGAAGTGCCGTCGGAACGAAACAAAATTTCGATGCAGACCTCCACGAGCGGTATGTCACAGGTCAACCGTTTCGTCTGAAATCAAAATTGAGCTAACGTTAGCGAAGAATATAAGATTCTTTAGGAGTTGCACCTCGCTTAAGTTATTTAGACCATAGGAAACAAAATGGCGGCCATTTGAAAAAAATAGGGTTTCTTTCATCGATTTTTCGACTTCGTGGGCCAAATAAAAATATTTATAAGAAAAAAGTCATTTCGAGAAAAACGCGTTTGAAGTTTTGACTACATATAATATGCAATATTATGCAACTTACGTGCAATCTGCTATTCCGGGTCCATAAACTAGTCCTTCCTCTTCCTCATACAGGGCGTTCTTCTCGATCTGGGCCATCCTGCGCTGCTCCAGAGCCGCTTGTAATGCCGGTGACAAGCGGTTTTCGGCCGCTTGAATCCGGTGGCTGTCCGAATGCTTGGCGAACTGCTTCGAATAAGTCCCAGGGCGACGTCCATCGTTGTCATGTTGTTCCAGTCTTCGCACCAGAATGCACGCGTTCAAACTTTGATTTGAATTTTGTGTGTTTCGTCCCAAGCACCGGTACAATAACTCGTCCTCCGAAAGAAAAAAACTGGTGTGTGAGAAAGGCCGATTTCAGGCAGGTGCATTTTTTTGTTCAACCGCGAATAACAAAAATTTACGTTCAGTATTCGGAAAAACCGTTTCAAGGGTGGATTCTAAACACTATTGTGGATCCAAAAATGCAATTTAAAAAATCGATTTTCTGAAACAAAAGATAGTAAACCTCCCCTTAAGTCACATATTAAGGTCTACAGTCACTTTGACCTGTAAAAACTTAAGTTCTCACAATACAAGTAAAGGAAAAAATTAGAAAATTGTTAATTCGTAATTATATCACATGAAAATAAATTTTTTTTGTCACGTTATCCGATTGTCAGTCTACCCGTGTGTTAAGACCAATCTTTCTCAGGAACGGGTAGCGTATCAAGTTGAAATTTGTGTCACATACTAAAGTCTACGGCCTCTTGGCTGTGTCAAAACATTAAGCTTTTACATCAATGCAATCAAACGGTACGGCTATTTATGTCACATAATTTGATATCTTACCAGTATCGATATCGATAACAGGCAAAAATCGTCGAAGGTCTCGATTCCGAAGATGGATGAACTCACTCTGTATGCATAATTAAATTTTTACCGAACCACCGGTGCGCGAATCCTACTCGGACGTACACAGATTTTTTAAACATACCTAAGTCAAATGCCTATATGAAATGTGAAATAGCTGTATTTAAGCGCCTTTTCGAAGTAGTCCTGCTTTATGTGTTTCGTTCAGACGAATAAATTGGTATACCTAGTCTTTATATAATTCTTTGTTTCGGGATACTTATCGCCGGCTGAAAAACGCACATAGATGACGAAGGTATATTAGGACACAGCTCCTTCATTTTCAACCGTTACAAAAGCCATGTGATTGAAGTTGGTGCGGGACACAGCGATTCGTGTCAGATTGTTCTGATGGTCCTGTCTGAAAATCACTTCGAACAGAAGCAAGAAAATAAGAAGTTATATAGTCAGTTGCAGCATTATACGCATTTTATACTGACGTGTTAGTAGTAGCGCTGGACCAAACTGTAAAGAAGTTAAATACTACGAGGTACAGTGATTTAATATTATTCGAAGAATATATACAGTATTTAGTTAAGAATTCAGTGAAGAATGGTTTAATTTTCATGATGAACTGAAATGAAAATATTCTTATTTTATTTGCAGTAATTTAGAGCAGTGTGCATTTACTAATTACTGCGACAAGCTGAGACAAATATTTACTCCTTATCATTTGCTATTCTTTGATAGTTACTGGCGCCCATTAAAGCCGCGGAACATTATCGATGCAGTTAGATCGAATTCTAGAGCCTCAGGTATGATTGTTATACTGATTAATTATTTTTTCCAGAAGATGTTTGTTTTAAGCTCCTTATATCGCTGGTTCGCCCGATACAAGCTGCAATGACTTAAATTTTTACTGAACTTTAGCAATCAGGATCTGAGGACACAAACTTATGAATAAATTCAATCCTAGTTTCTGTTTTAAGAAAGGACGTCGCCAAACTAGCGACCCTTTCAGCCAGGATAGAGCTTCAATTAAAATGGACTCTTCTGATCTAGTAAAGATTACTTTTTGCTGGAGAAGGTTCTGTACTTAAAGTTGGCACTGCGAGTATCTGCTGCACGAGACACAAGGGATGCCGATCGCCTCTCACTGCATCTGCTGCAGCGCTTCACAATTCTAGAGAACGATACGACGCCGGCTGCCCGGACGGATGTCCGTTGACAATTACTTCGAGGCAGGTACGGGCGGCACAGCCGTTACATGTTAGGAGCTAGAGTTGAGCTTATTGGCTTGCTGACATTCACGCGCTGACACGCCATTTTCATGTTCTTACAAGAGCTTACTGCTGTCTGGTGAGCCTATAATCGACCAGGAAGGGACCTCACATTGCCTCTCCCACTGATTGGGTTGTGTCTATGACACGTCATCGTAAACGATGGCGTTGAGGCCACCAGACTATACGCTTAATCGCACAGGAGATCATCCTCATCTCAGAGGCTTTGCAACCGAGGGACGCAGCTTCTATATCTGCATCTTGAGGATCTCCGACAACAGCGTTCACATTAGTGTCCGCGGCTGATCCATGAGGCAGTTGCACTTCAACCCGTATAGCAGAATGTAATAACTGGAAAAGTATTTGTTCAAGTAGTAACAAGTAGATAACATAGAGAAAGAAGAATGGTCAGAAGTATTTATGTCAGATTATCCCGTATAATTATCAGAATGGAAAGAAGGTGACAGTTTTGAACTGGAAACATCCGCATCTGAAAATAAGAGAGTGATATCCTATAGGAGTGACTTTAGTGATTCAGGAGATGAAAAAGCTTCACAGTGGATTCAAGAGATATTCAACTGGATGAAATCTAATTATAGTAGGTTGGATAGATTAGCACGAAAAATAACTATCAAATTATAATCTAACGGCAGAGAGATGAGAAATAAAGTCAGATAAGAAAAATTTTAGACTAATCAATTAAGAAACGTGTCATGAAAACTGTAAGACTAATGAGGAAGTAGCTGCGGAGTCAACATTAGTACTCGCACATAACCGAATATATAGTTTAACTACTGAGACTAAAACCTTCGTGGCAGAAATAAAAGGGGAAAAATGAAGCAGTTTGCTCCGTCAGGTAAGAAGTTTCTGAGTTAAGAGGCTCTTTTGAGACAGCATACTAATACAGTGATTAGCAACTGAGAATATATCTGGTAATTTAACTCAAATAATATCGCAGGTGATCAGACAAGTTGAAATAGAGGGAAAAACTTGTGGAACACATGCTAATGAACTGAAAACCTGGTTAGTGACTTACATGTGTAAGACCATAGATGTGCTGAATCAGAGACTAAACGTGGTGGAGAGTTATGTAGCTACCTCAAATAATGTTATGTCCAAAAACAAGCAGTTGGGAACCAAACAATCAAATGAAGCAAAGGAAGAAGACTGAATGGACCTTCTGTGGTTGAAATAGTTATGACAGAAGCAGACGAGTTGATATAACTTAAGCTTCATATGATCGAGATGGTGATTTACATCCGGTCACATTTTTAAAATCGTTCAAGATGTATTTCCTACAGAATGGGCAAGAAAATGGAAAACTAGATGTGTTATGGACTAAGATGATGTTGTCCAATGGGGATTCATGCCCCAAAATAATTATAAAACATTTGATTCATTTCAGTTAGCTTTTATAAACAGATTCTGATTGAAAGGAGCTCAGAGTAGATTAAATTTAGAAATGTTGGCTCCCAGTAAATATACTAAAATGCATGGTGGTTTCAGATCTTATTTTGAAATATATTTGAGTCTTAGTAATTACCTAGATGATTTCCGAGGTTATGAATACCTTGTATATAAATTAGCAATTCGATTGCTGTTCTCAACAAGACAAGGTAATTGGCAGAGATTTCAGAGAGGCGCTAGGTCTACAACACTTATTAGATGTGCTAACTGTATTATAAAATAGTAGATCAAATGACGAAACTTTTAAAGGGAGAGGCCTGAAGTGCGTCTGTTGCTTAGACCCAGGCAGATGTAGTAATTTTCGTGTAAAGAACAACAAGAAACATTATGTATGTGGTGTTCCTGGAAACGTTATGTATGTGGTGTTCCTGAAACACACCACTGACATGATTGGTGAAAATTTGTTTATTCCATTAAAAGATATTTGGTAATTATTTATTTATACATATTTCGTTAAGTAAGAGTAATATTAAAAATATTTACAATATTGTAATCAATGTTAAAAGAGTTCATTTATTATAACTGCAATAGCTGCTTGAACTTGTTCCATTGTTACGGCTGGTCGAGCACAATAGAGAAAATTTTCAAGGCCCAAGGCACTGTCTGATCGCAACCGTAAGACTAACAGAGTTTCTCACAGTCACCCTAGTGAATGTTAGTACAAGAAGAATAAAATTATATAGTCCAGTGTATGTCTAGCGACGTGTTGGTTGTAGTATGAGAAGAATTATCTCAGTGGTTCCTAAAGAATAGATGAAAAAATGTAAATATTTTACAACCATCCTCATGAAACTGGTCATTCTTAGCAGCAGAGTGATACTGAGATGCTGTGAATGAATGATGTGGAGAGGAAGAAAATTTATTATACCTATTTACATTGTATGTAGGAATATGTACAAAGTGTTAATGTAAAAGTTTTGTTTATTTTAGTGAGGGGGAGTTTAAGACTGAGTGAGATGGTTTATGGGAGTGTATATTATATATATTTATGGTTATGAGATACTTTTTTTTATTAATTTAGGACATTGATTATTGCTAATAACATGATTTCATAAGAGCATATATTATAATAACACAGGGACCCATTGGATTGTGATTACTATATAATTTCGCATATTACCATCTACATGCCTAAGAAAGATTTCACTTTGTACAGAATGTAAATACTTGATAGGATCAGATTATTGATGTATCGCATACAAACAAATGTACTCAGCTTGTACTGAAGCATGGTAGACGCATCCATAGACTTGCGACTGTTCAGCTGCAGCCTCCTAGTTCCTTGCGCCTAAGGCAACTTTTACCAGCATTGACAATCATCCAGCTTGTTAACCTGTTTCATCGACTCGGGTAATTCAACTCAATTTGCTTTCGTCTAAGTGGGAATGGGTTTAACGATCCAGTTACATACGTTTCTTTACTCCCCAATAAAAATATTTTTTAATCGTAAACACAGGTTCACGAATTTTTAAACTGCAGCTGAGTCATGGGAGAAGGCCAAAATGTGGAGAAATGTTGCACTGGTTGACTGAGTCAACCAGAGTTTGTTTTTTCGGTCTGAATCCAAAATTCGCATTGTTGCAGTGCTGACGGTTCCACCTATTTTCAAGTTGGACCTTTGTTGGTCACTTGTATTGTTGCTGCGTTTTTAGCGCTCTCACATTGACAACAATTGCAGCTTATTTTAGTCCATCTTCTGTTTGGTGTACAGAGTCAACCACGCCACCTGTGATGTAAGCACTTTTTTATGGTAATTCTGAATACCGTCTTTATTTTGAATTAAAATATTTCACTAGCAACTACGTTTGACTTTTATTTATATTTTTAGGGCCTTTTTTAAAAAAGGGTTATCAGGGGAGGAGATTGAAAGGCTTCTAAACGAAGATTCGGACGACAGCAAATGTTCTGAATTTGACTGGTCTGACAGGGAAGGACAAACAGTAGTTAGTGATCACAACAGTGGATCAGAAATAGAAGTAGTTCTTTAAGAGGGAGGAGGGAGTGGGACATACACATATTGAACAGGAAATGTAACGTCATGAAGATGAAGAAGGTGACGATAATTTTTATTTTATGTGTGGGTATTTTTTTGGTAAAGATGGCAAAACAAAGTGGTCGAAGGAAAGTGTAAGAGCAAAAACTGCGAAAAGTCAGTCAAAAAATATAATAAGACTTCTACCTGGTCCGAAGAGGTCTGCTTAGAATATTACACAACAAGTGACAGCATTCAATAAGATTGTTAGTCCAGATATTATTGATTCCCTTGTGGAATACACCAATTTGCATATGAGAAACGTAGTATGACAGAGCCTCTATTCTAAAGAGAGAGAGAAAGAGAGAGATGAAGGAAACTTCTAGGGAAGAGATATATGCTCTCATTGGACTCCTTATATTGATTAGCTTGAAGAGTGTAAATAAAACAAATGTTGAAAAACTTTGGAGTAAAGATGGCACTAGTATGAAGATCTTTAGAGCTTGCATGTCATATGGACTGTTCTTATTACTCTTCAGAAGCGCGAGATTTGACGACAAATTGACAGGAACACAAAGACAAAGTAGCAGCAATCAGGTCATATTTAGATAAAATTGTCCCCAGTTGTAAGGAAAGCTATAGTTTGGGAGAGTTTGTAACCATAGATGAGATGTTGACACCTTTTAGAGGGGGATGTTCATTTGTTCAGCGCATACCGAACAAACCAGGAAAGTACGTTTCAAATTCTTTGCTTTTGCGATGCCAAAACATTCTATACAGCATCTGTTGAGCTGTACTGTGGAACACAACCAGATGGCCCTTACAAGGTGTGAAATAAAACGTACGATATTGTGCATCGTCTGGCAGAACCTCTGCTGGGATCAAATCGGAATATTATTTTTGATAACTGATATACCAGTTATCCACTGGCAGTCTCACTTTTGCAGAGAAACGTCACATGCATTGGAACTCTGTAGAAAAATAAAACTACCTCTGAAATCCATGAACATTGGGTTTTCACTGTTTGGATACCAGATACACTCCTGGAAATGGAAAAAAGAACACATTGACACCGGTGTGTCAGACCCACCATACTTGCTCTGGACACTGCGAGAGGGCTGTACAAGCAATGATCACACGCACGGCACAGCGGACACACCAGGAACCGCGGTGTTGGCCGTCGAATGGCGCTACCTGCGCAGCATTTGTGCACCACCGCCGTCAGTGTCAGCCAGTTTGCCGTGGCATACGGAGCTCCATCGCAGTCTTTAACACTGGTAGCATGCCGCGACAGCGTGGACGTGAACCGTATGTGCAGTTGACGGACTTTGAGCGAGGGCGTATAGTGGGTATGCGGGAGGCCGGGTGGACGTACCGCCGAATTGCTCAACACGTGGGGCGTGAGGTCTCCACAGTACATCGATGTTGTCGCCAGTGGTCGGCGGAAGGTGCACGTGCCCGTCGACCTGGGACCGGACCGCAGCGACGCACGGATGCACGCCAAGACCGTAGGATCCTACGCAGTGCCGTAGGGGACCGCACCGCCACTTCCCAGCAAATTAGGGACACTGTTGCTCCTGGGGTATCGGCGAGGACCATTCGCTACCGTCTCCATGAAGCTGGGCTACGGTCCCGCACACCGTTAGGCCGTCTTCCGCTCACGCCCCAACATCGTGCAGCCCGCCTCCAGTGGTGTCGCGACAGGCGTGAATGGAGGGACGAATGGAGACGTGTCGTCTTCAGCGATGAGAGTCGCTTCTGCCTTGGTGCCAATGATGGTCGTATGCGTGTTTGGCGCCGTGCAGGTGAGCGCCACAATCAGGACTGCATACGACCGAGGCACACAGGGCCAACACCCGGCATCATGGTGTTGGGAGCGATCTCCTACACTGGCCGTACACCACTGGTGATCGTCGAGGGGACACTGAATAGTGCACGGTACATCCAAACCGTCATCGAACCCATCGTTCTACCATTCCTAGACCGGCAAGGGAACTTGCTGTTCCAACAGGACAATGCATGTCCGCATGTATCCCGTGCCACCCAACGTGCTCTAGACGGTGTAAGTCAACTACCCTGGCCAGCAAGATCTCCGGATCTGTCCCCCATTGAGCATGTTTGGGACTGGATGAAGCGTCGTCTCACGCGGTCTGCACGTCCAGCACGAACGCTGGTCCAACTGAGGCGCCAGGTGGAAATGGCATGGCAAGCCGTTCCACAGGACTACATCCAACATCTCTACGATCGTCTCCATGGGAGAATAGCAGCCTGCATTGCTGCGAAAGGTGGATATACACTGTACTAGTGCCGACATTGTGCATGCTTTGTTGCCTGTGTCTACTCGTATGTGCCTGTGGTTCTGTCAGTGTGATCATGTGATGTATCTGACCCCAGGAATGTGTCAATAAAGTTTCCCCTTCCTGGGACAATGAATTCACGGTGTTCTTATTTCAATTTCCAGGAGTGTAGATATCACACTGGTGTCAAATGTGCCAAAAAGAATCAAATGTGTTGTTCTGCTTAGCACTACGCACAGTGAAAGCACAGTTGATGAGAATACCAATAAACCACACATTATCATGGACTACAACATGACAAAAGGAGGGGTTGGCACAATCGACGAAATGTGCAGTAAATATTCTGTTGACGAATAACGAGGAGGTGGACGATGGCTGTGTCATTGGCTTTACTAAACATCGCCAATGCCCAAATACCGTTCACTGCAACGCGGAAAACCCCAAAAATCCAAGGAGGCTATTTTTTAAACTTTTGAAAGATCATTTAGTTACAAGATCTCACATTTCGATGCTTCCAAATGATCTCAAAATATTTTTGGGGCCTTATAAATTGCAAAAACCAGAAGAACCTCCAAACAAAAAGAAGAGTCGCTGCGTTACGTGTGGCAGAAAAAACAATAGTGTCACCACTATTCATTGTAGTCAGTGTAAGATGTTTGTATGCAAGAAGCATTCCGCAGTTGTGTGTAAAAAGTGTGCATGTAGCACTGTGGATGAGGTAGAGGAACAGGATAAGTCAATGTTTTTACGGAGAAACAATATAGTCATGTTCAATAAAGAGAGTATAATCCAATACATGCTGCATAAGTAACATGTACTGAGAAATAAATGCAGGTCAAAATGTGATTTAACTTTATCCTGTGTGTTAGGAATGTATTGTTAAACGAAAAAAAGATTCTTTAATTAGATTTTGCAACTGTATCTTTACAAATAATAAAGGTCAAATATTAAAATTTGTTTTTCTATTAAAAAACCAAAATAATTTTATTATTTTCCAGTAGCAAGCATATTATGGTAGAAATTTTCACATCATTACGGAGTGTCGTATTCATGATCTATGGAACAAGTACTAATCTAATCTAATCTCTAATCTAACCACTGGTGTTACAAAAATTGATGAGAGCACTCGAGGGTTAAAAATGTTACTTGACTCTCAATCCAGAACAAGGTTTTATTTCGGTATAATGATTCACTTAGTGGTTGCTAACGACCCTTTCAGTCCTTACTCATAATCTGAATAATAGGTAAAAAGTTACCAGCTTTTAATCAACTTGAAAACAAGTGGTAACAGCCAAATGAAACAAGGGAAAAATTAATCAAGAATTAAATGCACAGTACATGAAATAAAACACATTAAACCGACTGTAACTATGATTTTTAGAATAAAATACAGTGGCAAGGCACGTCTACAAAATAGTACCAACAGACGCTACTAGACTGCGGGACGAGCAAAACCTCGAGAATTGGACTGAAGCTTTATTGCGAACTTATATTTATCTACAAGATGCTTTGTTGTAGTCTGGAAGCTTGTGCTGTTCTTGTTCAGCTGTTATTTTTATTATTAAACTCAGTGGTATATTAATAACGCCGGTACCTTCCTAGACATAGTTCCAATGAAAGTCGCTAGATAGCGGGGCGATCAAAGTTCGAGCCAACAGAAGCTGTTGGCATAACTCGCGTTTTCTTGAGCTGTGACGTAAACTTATCGAGCAGTTCGAGTCGTGTTCAAGCGCAGCAGTAGAATATAGTACCCGGAAAACTGATGTGAATCAATGGAGTCGCGCAGCAATGGATAAGAGACAAGGAATTACAAACCGCTTTTGCGCCGCAGAAACAAGAAAATAATGAAATTATTTAGTATTATCCTAGCACTGTATTAATTTTGGACTGCCGTGTTTGTCACAGGCTAGGCCTATTTCAGTTAACATTAGTATTTTTAAGAACTGTTAGGAAGTTTGATATTACGAGGCACAGTGCCTGTAGTATTATTCGAAGAATATATATTGAGTTTCCAGTTCAGTGAATGTGGTTTAATTTTAAATAGTTAACTGAATTTAGTACATGTACTTTTTAAGAAAAATTTCTGCGTCAGTTCGAGACACACTCTTTGACAAACTCTTGGACTTGTTTGGTTGCTACTGTGCCCATAGCGGCGCAACATTACTGAGATGCTAATTCTAGGGGCCCATTTCTGTTTTTGATACTGGTAAATTAATTTTCCGAAGAGATTGTTGTTTTGCCCCATTACAGGGGTGGTTCCCTGACAGAAATCATTATAATTTTACTTTTTTACTAAACTTCTGTGTTCGGGATCTGAGGACATAGACTGAGTTTTAAATAAATTAAGTCCTCAGTTCAATCTCAAGAAAGGTAGGCGCCAAAACGAATACGCTAAGCGCTTCCCCCCCCCCCCCCCTCTCTCTCTCTCTCTCTCTCTCACACACACACACTCACACACACAAAGAGAGAGAGAGGGAGATAGGGGTGGATAATATTTGTTAAAAATTATTTCTGTTTAGTAGAAGAAGTCGTCAAGTACTAATGACTTTCCATTTCTGAACTTCGTTTTAATCTCTGTTTGCAACTTTAGCTCGCTTATGAGGTCGCGAAATTATATTGCTACGTAAAAGGTCAGCCAGCGTAGCTGTGTGGTCACGCGTCCCGGGTTCGACTCCCAGTCGCGGCAGAGATTATCTCCGCTCAGCGTTGTCCTCACCATAATTTCATCAGCAGCAGCACCCAATTCGTCCAATGCGGTGTCGACTGAAAAGCAACTCTGCGGTCGAAACTGCCCAGGTGGCCTCCCGGCCATGTATGTCACACGATTATTTCATTCACTACGTGACTAACACATTCTGCAGCTCAGGTTAAGAAGTGGTGGAACAGTGAAGCTCATTTCTCTTACTGCTGTTGTATTTGTGAACACCATTCTTGTTTCCAAATTCTGAACCTTAATGAGAAACTGCATAAAGTGGTAAACATACTGTGTTAGATATTTACTAACAGTCCAACAATGTAGATGTGAAATGCGTACCCATCAAGTAATAAAAAAGAGAGAACAAACTAAAGGATGGAGGCAAAATGCCTGCTGGCACGTTAAGGGACATCAAACCGAGAAAATTTTTTCAAATAACCATAGGTCGGAAATGTACCGTGTGAAGCTACGGGCATGAAACTAACTAGTCCCAGCTAGCTGTTATCCTAATGAGTGCAGTTTTTAATTAAATTAGCTGAAGATCTTGCTTCAACACAGTCCAGAAAGTTTGGCTTTGCGGATGACTGGGCATTAGCCATTCGACACAAAACTTTCGAAACTACTACAAAAATCATAACTTCTAGTGAAGACATCCAAATCCAATGCTTCCGTAAACGGAGGTTGCAGCTAACTCAAATAAAAGACAGGTTGCATATCTTCATCTGCCCAATAGATTGACACATAGAGCCATTGATGTCTATCTTGAGGAAGACAAAATTCGTCATAACATGCATCCAAAATATCTTGGAATCACGTTAGAAAGTACATTTTCTATTAAGGAGCTCTTGAGACGAACATCCGTTAATCTCACAAGCAGATGTAACATTCTTCCTAAACTCTGTGACACTATTTTGGGATCGTCAGTAGATACTCTCTGATTATTTATCGCCACTTCGATTGATATTCTCAACAGCATATCTTCATCTGCCCAATAGATTGACACATAGAGCCATTGATGTCTGTTTGAATTAATAACACATATGCGAAAAAAGTAGATGTACAACTCAACGAATCCTTGCGCATTGTCAGTGAGTCAATACGATCTACTCTCACACACTGGTTATCTACCTTGAGTCATATTCCACCTCTTGATAACAGACGGAAGAATGCACTACTACGTGAATACCAGAAGTTTGTTGATATCTCCGATCTTGCAGTGTTGAATGATGTATTCCCTGTGGAGAGAAAAAGATTAAGATCATGACATCCCACTCTTATCACAACCAGAATTCTTACTGAAAATTAATTCAATGCCATCGGTGAGTGGACACGCTTCTGGCAACAGAACTGTCCTCCACAGTGGCCGAAACTGCCCTGAATCCAGGAGAAACCCCCTGGATTTGATCAGCCTCGGGCAATTTGGACTAGTCTGAATCGCATCCGAACGGATCATGATCAAGAGAAACCCCCTGGATTTGATCAGCCTCGGGCAATTTGGACTAGTCTGAATCGCATCCGAACGGATCATGATCAGACATTCTCCACAAGTTGGGCAAATCTTCATCACCACCTTGTGGTTGAAATGCTGAGTGACAGATGGCTGCTCATGTACCAGCGTGTCCCGCACATCCTGCAAAGGTCCTTTTGAAGATTTCCTAACAATAACAAGTGGTGTGATAAACTATATAAAAGACCTTCATATTCGCCAATAACTATTGCCATTTGTGTTATGCTGGAGAGCTGTGCCGTGCGGGATTAGCCGAGCGGTCTGAGGCGTTGCAATCATGGACTGTGAGGCTGGTCCCGGCGGAGGTTCGAGTCCTCCCGCGGGCATAGGTATGTGTGTTTGTCCTTAGGATAATTTAGGTCAAGTAGTGTGTAAGCTTAGGGGCTGATGACCTTAGCAGTTAAGTCCCATAAGATTTCACACATACATTGGAGAGCTGTGTTGAAATGTAAATATGTAGTAATTTAGTGTTCTCTGTGTAGTATAGCTGTTCTTGTGATTGAAAAACTTTTAATGTATGCCAATCGACAAGTAAATAAATAATAAAGAGCAGAAGATAACGGTTTTAGTTGAATCGTCGAAGTCAATCAAACGTTAAATTCCTTTCAATAGCCGGTTAAGTTAGATGCAAATTTTCTGTGATGATTGCTGGGTATAGCATGACTATTAAATTAAGGACGCTAAAAGTAACGTAAGGTCTATTAACATAATTTGTTTGGATGGTAAGCTATACTGCAGAAACAGCCTTGCAGTAAGATGATCGACGTGTGTACTGTAACATTCAATATTATTTAATAATGACGTCTAAAGACCACATATTTTAATTTTTGCTACTGAATAAACTTTAATTCTGACCAATACAGTTGATTATTAAGTGTGAACTAAGGCAATGATAAAAAAAATAAAACAGCAAATACTCGAAAATTTTAGCTCCAATACCGCTACTACACAAAACAACCACAACATAACACAGTTGCAGGTTAAGCGGCAAAACCTCATGGAAAAATGGTCGCTTAGAGGGCAGACTTCCGCGCGGTCGTAAACTGATAGCGTATCGTTTTACAGCCGTAGCTCCAGAAAGCTCCATCTCTAACCCATGGGTATATCTGGAAAACTTTGTTCGATTCGATGTATCTGCCATGCTCTGATCTTATTATCAGATCGTTCCCGCCCCCCCCCCCCTTATATGGAGTTTCGTATTGGATAAAGAGAGAGTGATCCGGAGCAAAACATTTATCGTCTGTTGTAGCAAATCGTGCCTTGTAGCATATGATAGGTGCCATTTTCTTGCCCCGATGCCATGAAGCCTGTGTATTGCGTCATTATCACTGCTGAGGAACTGCATGGCTGACAGCTTTTGCATCGGATTTGGTGTTGGCCAGCAATAAAATAGTGTGTGCAACAGGCAGACGGTTATTCCACAGTGCCTTTCGAAGTATTTAGGTGTACTCAATTTATCTTCCTGGACTGAAATTCGCTGCGTATCAATACCAACGAACACGTCTCGGGGCATCAACAATCAGCACTTCATCAGCATCAACATCCGCCATGGAACTTGAATGAACTCCCAACCTCCACGGTGTGAGGCTAGGACAGGCAATTAATTCATAACTGTTAATGGAGCTGCACAGCCTTTATGGTAAGTCGTAGTTTTCTACAAGGGCCACGGTGGTGTGTCGAGCAGACCCTTTTCTTTTCTCGGAGGAATACAGCGTTGAGGATGGAATTTCCCATTAAAAGTTATGAAATAATTGCCTGTCCTACCCGCGCAGCGTGGAAGTGAGGGCTTTAATTCAAGCGCCATTGGAGAGCATTTTGAAACATACGATTTTCTACCCATTCTGATTTTTCCGGTTACAGCACCATCTGTCACGTAACGAAAAAAATGTTTCAGACAAACCTTTTGAATTTTTTCCGTAGAATTCGAACATGCAATAAAAAATGGGGTTCCCATTTGAGATTTCAAAGTTGTCCACTCCTGCCCTCACACACGCGGTGGGGTGTGAGGTTGAGTTTGGTATCGTTGGGTGTCCCCCTCCGAGGCGAACGAGTTTTAAGTATAAATTTTTTGGATCCACTGTGCTGTTTTCGAAATATCTCAATGTCTTCAGATAAATTGAACACCCTGTATAATTTTTCCCATACACTGAGTGGCATGTGTGGATACTGTCTGCAAAATTTATAGCGAATGGAGTTAGTAGTGAAGGAGTAATAAATTACGTCATACCTGAAGCTGAAGTTTTACTGTATCAACAGCGAATATGTAGTAAGCGGTAAACTTTTTTTCATCATTCGTGGGGATGTGTCAACGAAAAAAGTTTGAAATTAAGTGTAAGGTGCTCTCATTCCGAAATACTGGATGGATATAGATCTGGGTGATTTGGGCGCTCGAATTCTTCAGCCTCAAGACTTACTCACAGTTTCTAACTGTTATACTTTTCTCAGTGTGTTAAACCTTTAACGTAATATTGTGCCTCATAACAAGTAGATTATGGGAGCATTTCATAATTATATGAAGTACTGAAAAACAAATTTGTGATGTCCTTAGGTTAGTTAGGTTTAATTAGTTCCAAGTTCTAGGCGACTGATGACCTCAGAAGTTAAGTCGCATAGTGCTCAGAGCCATTTTTATACGTTTGACGACCAAGGGAACTCCTTGTTATGTTTCACTGGCTGTTATACGTGTACATGGCCAGCTGACTTTGGAGGTCGGCCGTAGTGGTGGCAGATAAGATAACCGTTCGCTCTTCTTAGCACCAACAGAAGTATCAAACGAAACTACAAATAGCATGTGATAATAAACGAATTAGTATTTCACTAAATACTAATTGACGTATCTATTTATTGTGGCAGTCAATTCTAAATGTTTTGCGTGCCCAACTGTACCAGATTTACGTGGTGTTGACACTTAGCTAATCATTTGTAACATTCTCTGCGTTATTTTTTTGTTGAGTGCTAAAAAGGCTGATTGCATAATCGGCCAGAGACGGTTACAGATGTGCGCTAGTTATGATTTCATAAGAATAAGATCAAGTAAGTTACACCACAACAATACGCGCTTGATGAATTAATGGCCGAACGCAATCTTGTAGGCAAGGCATCATCTCGAAATGAAGCAAGCGCCTCACATTATTTACACAAGCATGCGATGACGAAACATCTACGAGAAATTATGTAACTGTTAATCAGATAACGACAGCACAGTCTTAGGACAAGCCTAGCCTAACGCTTTCGCGGGTTTGTTTCACTCGCACGCGGTGAGGAGATTAAAAATAATTTCAAACATCGTGTTGTATGTGCAGCACTCACGACCCACATGGCAACAGCGGCCTTCGCTTGGTCTTCCGGGACGCGGAACGGACGGCAGGGTGGGGGAAGCAGAGTAGGGAGACGGAGAACAGGAGAAATGGGCCGAGAGTAAGAGAAGAAAGAAAGAATGACGCACACGCGAGTTTTCACGCTCGCATATGAAAGAGTATTGAAGCCTTTTTTGCATTCTTCTCTGCGGAAGTAATAGACGCACAGCGTATATAGCTTACAGCCTCTACTTCCTGCGATTCCTTACGAATGCATTCGGAAAACCACAGCATTTGAGCTGTTAAGGACATTCGTACGTTCCACAGCTGTTGCAGGCTGAACGCAACCAACATCATTATGAAACAAGCAGTTTAATATTTTGCAACATCTTTTAACGAAACCTGAAGACTGAAAAGACGTGCACTGACACTACGATCTGTACACTAGCCCATCGCTAAACACAAACATCCTCCTGATTTACATGTGTCTGCAGAAAAACATTATGGGATTTACGGATCCGCCTTGATACCAACAGTGTTTGTCATTCCCGAACTAGTTTCAGCTAACTCGATCACATCAATGATATGTTTTCATCCAAAAGCATGAAATGTAGTTCGTCACACAGTGAAAAAAGGTTAATTTTAAATGTAATTAGTTTCATGCTCATATACAATACAACGCCTTTTACTTTTCGTATTGCGTACAAGTCACTGCAGCGAGCGAGGAGGCGCAGTGGTTTGCACAATGGACTCGCATTCGGAAGGACGACGGTTCAAACCCGTGTCCTGCCATCCTGCTTTAGGTTTGCCGTGATTTCCCTGAATCGCTTCCTGCAAATGCCAGGATGGTTGCTCTGTAAGGGCATGACCGATTTCCTTCCCTATCCTTCCTTAATCTGAGCTTGTCCTCCGTCTCTAATGACCTCGTTGTCGACGATCCCAAACTCCTCCTCCCACACGTCACTGAAATAATAATCTATTGTTTTTCGTCACTGATTACCGGCACATAAGCGCCTATTTTAACGAAATTTGCATTTGACCTTAAATAAAGTCTGCATTGTACACCGTGATTTCACAGCAGGTCTCACACTCGCCGACTGCTTTGAAAGCTTTCTGTCTAAAAGCACAGTCCTCTGTAAGTGCGTGATGGCGTAACTGTTGAGGAGCACCAATTTGCACCTTGTGCCAGTTTGTTATGTTTGGGCAATACTATAAGCGCATCAAGCAAGTACGTTCTGATTCAGTTCTACACGAGAATTATCATCCAGCACACAAATTGCAAGTACTATCGAAGTCAGTTTTACGCGAGTATTATTATACAGCATAGAGAGTGCTTGCAACAAGGGAAACCCCAAAACCCATTTTGTCTTTCATCTACACTAAAGGTCTACAGTGATAGTCTGTGTACCACTAAAATGTGCATGGGATTTGAGCATCTTTTGTACCACACGTCAGATTTTCTTCTCGTCGCCTTGATAGATGGACAGCGGTATAGAACAATATTGGCAGATTCCGTCTTAAAATCCTGTTACTGGAGTTTAACATAACAGGCCTCTTTCCTCGAAAATCCACCAGTTGACATTTATCCCATTACAATGTGTAGCGAACAAAACAAGGTCGTGGACATGCCTGTCTTGTATACACGTGACACATCCGTGAGCGGTATTGCAGCATAGCGTGAACAAGAGAAAGTAAAGCCAGTGTAAGCGCTTTGTAAACAATCGCTTAGGAAGACAAACCGCAGCGTCCATTGCTATTGTGGCCTTCAGTTTGAAGACAGGTTTGATACAGTTATCCACGCTAGTTTATCTTGTTCATCTCGGCACAACTAGCGCAATTTACATCAATTAGAACCTTCTTACCGTGGTTAATCCTTAGACCCCCCCTCTACAATTTTTACTCCTCACACTTCCATCCATTACCAAACTGACAGTTCCTTAATACCTCAAGATGAGTCTTATATTAACATATCTCTTCTTTTCGTCAAGTTGAGTCGTAAATTTATTTCCACAGTTCAGTTCCGAACTCTACATTACATATCCGGTCCATCAGTCTAACTTTCAGCATTATTCATACTGCGATGACTGAAGTCATGGGATAACGATATGCACATAAGCCCTATACAGATGGCGGTAGCATCGCGTACAGAAGATATAAAAGGGCAGTACATTGTCAGAGCTGTCGTTTGTACTCAGGAGATTCACGTGAAAAAGCTTCCTACGTGAACATGGTCGTACGAAGGGATATAACAGACTCTGAACGCGGAGTGGTAATCAGCGCTAGACGCAAGGGAAATTCCACTTCGGAAATCGTTAGGAAATACAATATTCCGAGATCCACAGTATCAAGAGTGCGCCGAGAATATCAGATTTCAGGCATTACCTCTCACCACTGACAACATGGTGGCTGACAGCCTTCACTCAACGACCGAAAGCAGCGGAGTTTGCGTAGTCAGTGCTAACAGACAAGCAACAATGCCTGAAATAACCACAGAAATCAATGTGGGACATACGACGAACGTATCCAGTTAGGACAGTGCGGGGAAATTTATCTTTAACGGACTATGGCAGCATGTGACGGAAGCGAGTGTCTTTGCTAACAGTACATCATCGCCTGCAGCGCCTCTCCTGGGCTCGTGACCATATCAGTTGGATCCAAGACGACTGGAAAACCGTGGGCTGGTCAGATGAGTCCCGATTTCAGTTGGTAAGAGCTGATAGGGTTCGAATGTGGCGCGGACCACACGAAACTATAGACCCAAGTTGTCAGCAAGGCATTGTGCAAGTTGGTGGTGGCTCCATAACAGTGTGGAGTGTGTTTACATGGAATGGACTGGGTCCTCTGATTGAACTGAACCGATCATTGCCTGTAAATGGTGCTGTTCGGCTACTAGGAGACTATTTGCAGCCATTCGTGAAGTTCATGTTCCCAAATAACAATGGAAGTTTAATGAATGACAGTGCAGTCTGTCGCCGGGTCATAATTGTTCACGACTGGTTTGAAGAACATTCTGGACAATTCGAGCCAATGATTTGGCCACTCAGGTCGTCCGACGTGAATTCCATCGAATATTTATGGGAAATAATTGAGAGGTCAGTTCGTGCACAAAATTCTGCAGCGGCAATACTTTCGCAATTGTGGACAGCTGTAGAGGCAGGGGTCAATATTTCTGCAGGGGACAATATTAGGAGATATCCCATTATCTTTGTCACCCAGTGTATAGCACCACATTTCGTAAGTTTCTGTTCACTTGAGACTAATACCTTTAGGGAGCGCATCCTAACGCTTACATAAAAAATTCGACGTTAACACATTTCTTTTTTTCTCTACTTCGGCCAGAGTCTGTTATTTTGCTCTCCAAATAGCAAAACTCGTCTTCTCCCTTAATGTATCATTTTGTAACCTAATTTGGTCAACATCCTCTGATTTAATCCGATATTATATGATATTTGTTTTCTTTTTGTTGCTATTGCTCTTACAACTTCTTTTAAGACTCTATCCACTCCATTCAGTTGACCCTCTAAGTCATTTTCTGTCTCTGACAGAATTACCACGCCATCGCAAGAACTTAAATATTTTTATTTCTTCTCCCTAAACTTTTACTTCCTTTCCAAACTCCTCAATGGTTTCCTTTTTCAGCTTGCACAATGGACAGCTTGAATAACATGGGGGACAGACTACAGCCCTGTCTCAATCCTTCTCAAGTACTATTCCCTTCCCGTTCTTCAACTTTTATAGCTTAATCGATGAGTTGGACAACGAACCATGTCTAGTTTTCTTTCAATTTACGTTTACCGGAGATAACATTTACGTGTGTGTGCAGCGTTTGGTGTAACAAGTGGTTATCTCCCATCAACAGGAGTGTTCGTTATAAGGGCATTGAGTTAGAGAAGGGGCCATGTCCACACGTTGTTGTTGTTGTGGTCTTCAGTCCACAGACTGGTTTGCTGCAGCTGTCCATGCTACTCTATCCTGTGCAAGCCTCTTCATCTCCGAATAACTACTGCAGCCTACATCCTTCTTAATGTGCTTAGTGTATTGATCTCTTGGTCTCCCTCCACGATTTTTACCCTCCATGCTTCCCTTCAATACTAAATCCTGATCCCTTGATGCCTCAGAACGTGTCCTACGAACCGATCCCTTCTAGTCAAGTTGTGCCAAAATTCCTCTTCTTCCCAATGATATTCAGTACTTGCTCATTAGTTACGTGATCTATCCA
The DNA here is from genome assembly GCF_021461395.2 of Schistocerca americana. Classification (NCBI taxonomy): domain Eukaryota; kingdom Metazoa; phylum Arthropoda; class Insecta; order Orthoptera; family Acrididae; genus Schistocerca; species Schistocerca americana. Next base: position 786,171,165 of record NC_060119.1, read on the forward strand.
TCTAACCTCCAGCATTCTTCTGTAGCACCACATTTCGAAAGCTTCTAGCCGGCCGGTGTGGCCGAGCGGTTCTAGGCGTTTCAGTCTGGAACCGCGCAACTGCTACGGTCGCAGGTTCGAATCCTGCCTCGGGCATGGATGTGTGTGATGTCCTTAGGTTAGTTAGGTTTAAGCAGTTCTAAGTTCTAGGGACTGATGACGTCAGATGTAATGTCCCATAATGCTCAGAGCCATTTGAAAGCTTCTATTCTTTTCGTGTCTAAACTATTTATCGTCCATGTTTCACTGTCATACACGGCTACACTCCATACAATTACTTTCAGAAAAGGCTGCCTGACAATTCTACCGGGTGACCAAAAAGTCAGTATAAATTTGAAAACTTAATAAACCACGGAATAATGTAGACAGAGAGGTAAAAATTGACGCACATGTTTGGAATGACATGGGGTTTTATTAGAACAAAAAAAAAAAACGAAGTTCACAAAATGTCCAACAGATGGCGCTGGACAGCAAAGCGTCAGTAACTGCTTCCGTGACGGGTGAGAGGTACGATATGTTATAGAATCGCATCATCCCCAGCCTAGCTGACAAACACCTGCTGGAACGAACGATGTTTATGCAGGATGGCGCTCCATCCCATATTGCTAGACGCGTGAAAGATCTCTTGCGCGCGTCGTTTGGTGATTATCGTGTGCTCCGCCGCCACTTTCGTCATGCTTGGCCTCCCAGGTCCCCAGACCTCAGTCCGTGCGATTATTGGCTTTGGGGTTACCTGAAGTCGCAAGTGTATCGTGATCGACCGACATCTCTACGGATGCTGAAAGCCAACATCCGACGCCAATGCCTCACCATAACTCCGGACATGCTTTACAGTGCTGTTCACAACATTATTCCTCGGCTACAGCTATTGTTGAGGAATGATGGTGGACATATTGAGCATTTCCTGTAAAGAACATCATGTTTGCTTTGTCTTACTTTGTTATGCTAATTATTGCTATTCTGATCAGATCAAGCGCTATCTGTCGGACATTTTTGAACTTTTGTATATTTTTGGTTCTAATAAAACCCCATGTCATTCCAAGCATGTGTGTCAATTTGTACCTCTCTATCTACATTATTCAGTGATTTATTCAGTTTTCAAATTTATACTGACTTTTTGATCACCTGGTATATGCGATGTTAACGAATTTCTCTTCTTCAGAAACTCTTTCCTTGCCATAGTCAGTCTGCATTTTACTCGTATATCCATCATCAGTTATTTTGCTCCCCAAATAGCGAAATTCATTTACTACTTTAAGTGTCTCATTTTCTAATCTAATTCTCTCAGCGCCACCTAATTTAATTCGACTACATTCCATTATCCTCGTTTTGCTTTTGTTGATGTTCATCTTATATCCTCCTTTCAAGATACTATTCATTCCGTACAGCTGGTCTTGAAGGTCCTTTGCTGTCTCTGCAGAGTTACAATGTCGTCGACGAACCTCAATGTTTTTTATTTCTTCTCCCTGGATTTTAATTCCCACTCCAAATTTTTCTTTTGCTTCTTTTACTGCTAGCTCAATATAAAGATTGAATAACGTCGGGGTTAGGCTACAACCCTTTCTCACTCCCTTCTCAACCACTGCCTCACTTTCGTGCCCTCGACTCTTATAACTGCCATCTGGTTTCTGCACAAATTGTAAATAGCCTTTCGCTTCCCGTATTTTACCCCTTCCACCTTCAGAATTTGAAAGAGTATTCCAGTCAACATTGTCAAAACCTTTCTCTAAGTCTACAAACGCTAGAAACGTAGGTTTGCCTTTAATTAACCTACCTTCTATGAGAAGTCGTAGGGTCGGTATTGCCTCGCGTGTTTCTACATTTGTCCGGAATCCAAACTGAACTTCCCCGACCGAGGTCGGCTTCTATCAGCTTTTCCATTCGTCTGTAAATAATTCGTGTTAGTATTTTGCAGCCGTGGATTATTGAACTGATAGTTAGGTAATTTTCACGTCTGTCAACACGTGCCTTCCTCAGGATTGGAATTAATATATTCTTCTTGAAGTCTGAGGCTATTTCGCCTGTCTTATACATATTGCTCACCAAGTGGAAGAGTTTTATCAGGGCAGGCTCTCCCAAGGCTATCAGTAGTTCTAATGGAATGTTGTCCACTCCCGGGGCCTTGTTTCGACTTAGGTCTTTCAGAGATCTGTCAAATTGTTCACACAATATCATATCTCCGATTTCATCTTCATCTGCGTCCTCTTCCATTTCCATAATATTGCCATCAAGTACATCGCCCTTGTATAGACGCTCTATATACTCCTTCCACCTTTCCGCTTTTCCTTCTTTGCCTAGAACTGGTTTTCCATCTGAGCTCTTGATATTCACACAGGTGGCCCTCGTTTCTCCAAAGGTACCTTTAATTTTCCTTTAGGTAATATCTGTCTTACTCCTAGTGATATATGCTTCTACATTCTTACATTTGTCCTCTAGCCATCCCTGCTTAACCATTTTACACTTCCTGTCGATCTTACTTTTGAGACGTTTGTATTCACTTTCGTCTGCTTCATTCACTGCATTTTTATATTTTCCCGTTTCATCAATTAAATTCAATATTCCGTAACCCAAGGATTTCTACTAGCCCTCGTCTTTCTACCTACTTGATCCTCTGATGCCTTCCTATTTCATCTCTCAAAGCTACCCATTCTTCTTCTACAGTATTTCTCTCGTCTGTTCTTGTCAGTCGTTCCCTAATGCTCTTTCTGAAACTGTCTACAACAACTGGTTCTTTTAATTTATCCATGTCCCATTTTCTTAAATTTCTACCTTTTTGCAGTTTCTTAAGTTTTAATCTACAGTTCGTAACCAAAAAAAGTGCTCATAGTTCATATCTGCCCCTGGAAATGTCTTCCAACTTAAAACCTGTTACCCAAATCTCTGTCTTACCATAATATATTCTATCTGAAACCTTGCAGTGTCTCCAGGCCTCCTACACGTATACAACCTTCTTTCATGATTATTAAACCAAGTGTTAGGTGTTGTTGTTGTTGTTGTTGTGCTCTTCAGTCCTGAGACTGGTTTGATGCAGCTCTCCATGCTACTCTATCCTGTGCAAGCTTCTTCATCTCCCAGTACCTACTGCAACCTACATCTTTCTGAGTCTGTTTAGTGCATTCATCCCTTGGTCTCCCTCTACGATTTTTACCCTCCACGCTGCCCTCAAATACTAAAGTGGTGATCCCTTGATGCCTCAGAACATGTCCTACCAACCGATCCCTTCTTCTAGTTAAGTTGTGCCACAAACTTCTCTTCTCCCCAATCCTATTCAATACCTCCTCATTAGTTATATGATCTACCCATCTAATCTTCAGCATTCTTCTGTAGCACCACATTTCGAAAGCTTCTATTCTCTTCTTGTCCAAACTAGTTATCGTCCATGTTTCACTTCCATACATGGCTACACTCCATACAAATACTTTCAGAAACGACTTCCTGACACTTAAATCAATACTCGATGTTAACAAATTTCTCGTCTTCAGAAACGCTTTCCTTGCCATTGCCAGTCTACATTTTATATCCTCTCTACTTCGACCATCATCAGTTATTTTGCTCCCCAAACAGCAAAACTCCATTACTACTTTAAGTGTCTCATTTCCTAATCTAATTCCCTCAGCATCACCCGATTTAATTTGACTACATTCCATTATCCTCGTTTTGCTTTTGTTGATGTTCATCTTACACCCTCCTTTCATCGACGCACAGGTCGCCGAAGTGGCGTCAAATCGAAAGACATGCACCAGGCGAACGGTCTACCTGACGGGAGGCCCTAGCCACACGACATTTCCATATGACACTGTCCATTCCATTCAACTGCTCTTCCAAGTCCTTTGCGGTCTCTGTCACAATTACAATGTCATCGGCGAACCTCAAAGTTTTTATTTCTTCTCCATGGATTTTAATACCTACTCCGAATTTTTCTTTTGTTTCCTTCACTGCTTGCTCAACATACAGATTGAATAACATCGGGGATAGGCTACAACCCTGTCTCACTCCCTTCCCAGCCACTGCTTCCCTTTCGTGCCCCTCGACTCTTATAACTGCCATCTGGTTTCTGTACAAATTGTAAATAGCTTTTCGCTCCCTGTATTTTACCCCTGCCACCTTCAGAATTTGAAAGAGAGTATTCCAGTCAACATTGTCAAAAGCTTTCTCTAAGTCTACAAATGCTAGAAACGTAGGTTTGCCTTTCCTTAATCTAGCTTCTAAGGTAAGTCGTAGTGTCAGTATTGCCTCACGTGTTCCAATATTTCTACGGAATCCAAACTGGTCTTCTCCGAGGTCAGCTTCTACCAGTTTTTCCATTCGTCTGTAGAGAATACGCATTAGTATTTTGCATCCGTGATTTATTAAACTGATTGTTCGGTAATTTTCACATCTGTCAGCACCTGCTTTCTTTGGGATCGGAATTATTATATTCTTCTTGAAGTCTGAGGGTATTTCGCCTGTCTCATACATCTTGCTCACCAGATGGTAGAGTTTTGTCAGGACTGGCTCTCCCAAGGCCGTCAGTAGTTCTAATGGAATGTTGTCTACTCCCGGGGCCTTGTTTCGACTCAGGTCTTTCAGTGCTCTGTCAAACTCTTCACGCAGTATCGTATTTCCCATTTCATCTTCATCTACATCCTCTTCCATTTCCTTAATATTGTCCTCAAGTACATAGCCCTTGTATAGGCACTCTATATACTCTTTCCACCTTTCTGCTTTCCCTTCTTTGCTTAGAACTGGGTTTCCATCTGAGCTCTTGATATTCATACAAGTGGTTCTCTTTTCTCCAAAGGTCTCTTTAATTTTCCTGTAGGCAGTATCTATCTTACCCCTAGTGAGATAAGCCTCTACATCCTTACATTTGTCCTCTAGCCATCCCTGCTTAGCCATTTTGCACTTCCTGTCGATCTCGTTTTTGAGACGTTTGTATTCCTTTTTGCCTGCTTCATTTACTGCATTTTTATATTTTCTCCTTTCATCCATTAAATTCAGTATTTCTTCTGTTACCCAAGGATTTCTACTATCCCTCGTCTTTTTACCTACTAGGTCCTCTGCTGCCTTCACTACTTCATCTCTCAAAGCTACCCATTCTTCTTCTAATGCATTTCTTTCCCCCAATCCTGTCAATTGTTCCCTTATGCTCTCTCTGAAACTCTGTACAACCTCTGGTTCTTTCAGTTTATCCAGGTCCCATCTCCTTAAATTCCCACCTTTAGCTATGATTAAGTTATGCTCTGTGCAAAATTTTACCAGACGGCTTCCTCGTTCATTCCTTATCCTCAGTCCACATTCCCACACTACTTGTCCTTCTCTTTCCTTTCTTACTATTGAATTCCAGTTCCCGATCACTATTAAATTTTCGTCTCCCGCAACTATTTGAATAATTGCTTTTATCTCATCATACATTTCTACAGTTGGGAACAGTTAGAATCTATCAGACTGGATACATACCGTCACACTTTGAGAAAGATATCATCCACACAATCCAGAAGACAGGAGCAGCAGATAAGAGTGAGAGCTACCGTGCAATCATCGTAACAGCAGATGCATCCAAGTTGCTGACAAGAAAAATATACAGAAAATGGAGAAAAAACTTGAGGATCTTTTATACGACGAACACTGGTTTTAGAAAAGGTTAGAGGCACCAGAGAGACAGTTCTTACGAACCGCATGATAATAATCGTAGAAGTTAGACTTAAGAAAAATAAAGGCACGTTCATAGGTTTTATCGACTTGAAAAAAGTGTTCGACAATATAACATCGTACAAGAAGTTCGAAATTCTAAAGTAAATAGAATTAAGCTATAGGGAATGGGGGTAATACACGATATGTACGTGAACAAAGAGGCAGGAATAAGAGTGGAAGATTAAGAAGAAAGTGACCAGATTAAAAAGAATGTAAAAGAGAGATTCAGTCTTCTGAAACTACTGTTCGATCTTCACATCGAAGATGCAATGGTGAAAACAAAATATAGGTTCAGGATTGGGATTAAAATTCATGGTGAAAGAATATCAATGATAACATTCCCTGACGACACTGGTATCCTCAATGAAAGCGAGGAAGAATTACGGGACATAGTGAATGGGATGGACAATCTTCTGAGCATAACATCGACTGACAGTATATCGAAAGACGAATGTGATGAGGGGTAGCAGAGATTAGTGAGAACGTTAACATCAGAATTGGTGACCACGAGGCAGACGAAATTAAGGAATTCTGCTGCCTGCTGCCTCGGAAGCAAAATAGCCCTAACGCATAACGGACGAAGCAAGGCAAGCATAAAAAGAAGACTAGCACAGAAAAGAGAGCATTTCTGCCCAAGAGAAGTCCATTAGCGTCAAACATAGCCCCTAATTTGAGAAAGAAATTTCTGAGAATGTACATTTGGTACACAGTATTGTATGGACTGTGGGAAAACTGGAAAAGAAGAGAAGCAAAGCATTTGAGATGTTGTACTGTAGAAGAACGTTGGAAATTAGGTAACTGGTAAGATAAGGAATGAGGAAGTTCTCCGCAGAATCGGTGAGGACAGGGAAAAAAAGGGAAAGGGAAAACTGACAAGAAGAAGGAACGGGATGATAGGACACGTATTAAGAATAACAAGTAGTAACTTTCATGGTACTAGAGGGGGTTTTAGTGGATAAACACTTTAGAGGAAGACAGAGACTGGAATATATACAACAAATAACTCAAGACGTAGTGTACAAGTGTTACTCAGACATGAAGATGTTGGAACGGAAGAGGAATTCATGGGGGGACGCTTCAAACCAGCCAGAAGACCAATACGAATAACAAAAAAAGGAATTCAGCATACGGGAACTTAAGAGTTTGTCGCTGTATTGTCACAGGTAGCCAGTTGATAGAGCAATGCGTGCGGCCTGCTGAAGTCAGGAATCGATTCCTTGTCTATGGCACAGGTTCAGTCGGTCACGAACGTTCAGTCCGGTCGCAATTTGCATTTCAAATCAATACCAAAGGCTCGTCAGCTATACATGTCCTAACAAATACAGCCGTATCACGACAGCACCTTTTCTCAAAAGCAATCTCGCTTGTGTGCACAAGTTTGATCTAGTGCTTAAGGTACACAGGGATCTGCCTCCAAATTTAGCCGCAACTGCCTATTTAGTGAATGCAGATTGCTGAATATCGTTGCTTTAACGCACACCTTCTTATCCCGTTATTGTGACTTACGTGCTTATTCATTAGTTTGAACCCGGAAGTTGTTCATAGATGTTCGTGGGACGTACTAAAACAGTGAGATACGTACGAGGGTGAGTCAAATGAAAACCTTAAATATTTTTTTAATATTATTTATTGTGCAGAAGTGGTACAAAGCTGTATCACTTTTCAACATAATCTCCCCCACGCTCAGTGAAAGTCCTCCAGCACTTACAAAGGGCATAAATTCCTTTAGAAAAAAATTCTTTTGATAGTCCGCGCAACCACTCATGCACCGCGTGGCGTACCTCTTCATCAGAACGGAACTTCTTTCCCCCCATTGCGTCTTTAACTGGTCCAGACATATGGAAATCACTTGGGGCAAGGTCTGGTAAGTATGGTGGATGAGGAAGACACTCAAAATGCAGGTCTGTGATTGTTGCAACTGTTTTACGGGCAGTGTGGGGCCTTGCATTGTCTTGTTGCAAAAGGACAACTGCTGCCAGCAATCCACGTCGCTTTGATTTGATTGCAGGCCACAGACGATTTTTTAGGAGATCTGTGTATGATCCACTGGTGACAGTGGTCCCTCTAGGCATCTAATGCTCCAAAATGACGCCTTTTTTGTCCCAAAAGATAGTCAGCATAACCTTCCCTACTGATGGTTCTGTTCGAAACTTCTTTGGTTTTGGTGATGAGGAATGGCACCATTCCCTGCTCGCTCTCCTCGTTTCCGGTTGGTGGAACTGAACCCAGGTTTCGTCCCCAGCAACGATTCTTGCAAGGAAGCCATCACCTTCTCGTTCAAAGCGCCGAAGAAATTCTTCACAAGCATCAACACGTCGTTCTCTCATTTCGGGAGTCAGCTGCCGTGGCACCCATCTTGCAGACACTTTGTGAAACTGGAGCACATGAGTATGGCAGACAGAGTGTACAATGCTAGTCTTACATAGAATTCAGCGTGAAGCCAATAATGTTAAAATGGCCAATATACAGGGTGTTACAAAAAGGTACGGCCAAACTTTCAGGAATCATTCCTCACACACAAATAAAGAAAATATGTTATGTGGACATGTGTCCGAAAACGCTTAATTTCCATGTTAGAGCTCATTTTAGTTTCGTCAGTATATACTGTACTTCCTCGATTCACCGCCAGTTGGCCCAATTGAAGGAAGGTAATGTTGACTTTGGTGCTTGTGTTGACATGCGACTCATTGCTCTACAGTACTAGCATCAAAGCACATCAGTACGTAGCATCAACAGGTTAGTGTTCATCACGAACGTGGTATTGCAGTCAGTGCAATGTTTACAAATGCGGAGTTGGCAGATGCCCATTTGATGTATGGATTAGCACGGGGCAATAGCCGTGGCGTGATACGTTTGTATCGAGACAGATTTCCAGAACGAAGGTGTCCCGACAGGAAGACGTTCGAAGCAATTGATCGGCGTCTTAGGGAGCACGGAACATTCCAGCCTATGACTCGCGACTGGGGAAGACCTAGAACGACGAGGACACCTGCAATGGACGAGGCAATTCTTCGTGCAGTTGACGATAACCCTAATGTCAGCGTCAGAGAAGTTGCTGCTGTACAAGGTAACGTTGACCACGTCACTGTATGGAGAGTGCTACGGGAGAACCAATTGTTTCCGTACCATGTACAGCGTGTGCAGGCACTATCAGCAGCTGATTGGCCTCCACGGGTACACTTCTGCGAATGGCTCATCCAACAGTGTGTCAATCCTCATTTCAGTGCAAATGTTCTCTTTACGGATGAGGCTTCATTCCAACGTGATCAATTTGTAAATTTTCACAATCAACATGTGTGGGCTGACGAGAATCCGCACGCAGTTGTGCAATCACGTCATCAACACAGATTTTCTGTGAACTTTTGGGCAGGCATCGTTGGTGATGTCTTGATTGGGCCCATGTTCTTCCACCTACGCTCAATGGAGCACGTTATCCTGATTTCATACGGGATACTCTACCTGTGCTGCTAGAACATGTGCCTTTACAAGTACGACACAACATGTGGTTCATGCACGATTGAGCTCCTGCACATTTCAGTCGAAGTGTTCGTACGCTTCTCAACAACAGATTCGGTGACCGATGGATTGGTAGAGGCGGACCAATTCCATGGCCTCCACGCTCTCCTGACCTCAACCCTCTCGACTTTCATTTATGGGGGCATTTGAAAACTCTTGTCTACGCAACCCGGTACCAAATGTAGAGACTCTTCGTGCTCGTATTGTGGACGGCTGTGATACAATACGCCATTCTCCAGGGCAGCATCAGCGCATCAGGGATTCCATGCGACGGAGCGTGGATGCATGTATCCTCGCTAACGGAGGACATTTTGAACATTTCCTGTAACAAAGTGTTTGAAGTCACGCTGGTACGTTCTGTTACTGTGTGTTTCCATTCCATGATTAATGTGATTTGAAGAGAAGTAATAAAATGAGATCTAACATGGAAAGTAAGCGTTTCCGGACACATGTCCACATAACATATTTTCTTTCTTTGTGTGTGAGGAATGTTTCCTGAAAGTTTAGCCGCACCTTTTTGTAACACCCTGTATAATTATGTTTAATGTTAGTATTGGTATTAATTTTAGTGCATAGGTTGAAGGGAGGTAGGCGTTCTCTTGTCGACTTGGTTCCGTTCTTGCATTGTGAACAAGGTCGCACAGTCCAGCGTCGTCGGACTATGTTGTCAAAATATGGATCTTCAGGAAGATGCGACAGTCCGCCCAAATATACCCCGAACGAGTAAATTTGTCAAGTTGCAGATTTCACTGCGTTATAGCCAACAATTCTGTGAGTTTTATGATTTATGCAAGTAACTTTTAACAGCTATACCTGTCGAATTATGACACCGATTGTGTCTTTTTTCTGTGGCTTTGAATAAAGCAATCGAAATGCACTTAAGCGACATAACGTTCATGGAAATCGATCAGAATGGATCAAGATAACGTCGCTACATAAAATCTGTCCCGTCGTCAGGATAATATGTCTGTCCTACTGTCCAAAATGTAAACATAACTCAAGTACGGTTCAGGCGTTTACCTTTAGCGCCTGAAGCCCAACAACCTGCGCTCTGTTGTTGTAGTGATCAGCCAACTTGCTAGTGATACTGTTCAGACTTTCCCAACTATATAACGGTAAAAAAATGCATATGATTTTTGTTTATGGCGAATGTCACCAAATTGTTACGCAGCGGTGCCGTTGCAAGCCGAATGGTATCTTTGTCAGGCCAGTGATTATTAAAAAGTTTCTAGAAATTGGAAGTAAAATGCGCCAACGAAAAGAACAGCAAATGATAAAAGAAATGCAACTAACGTGTTAGCAGCGGTAATACACAACCCACGTGTCACTATGAGGCTGCTTCAATGTGCGAGTGGGATCAGCCAAAGGAGTGTTTCGCGATTACTACCTGCCAACTCAATATATCCTTTCGACATTTCGATAGCTCAATAGCTTCGTGGAAGTGACTTCCAGAATCTGTTACAATTTTCCAAGTGGTGTCTGCGAAAACTGCAAAGCGATGCGGAGCTTCTGTACAAGATTTTGTTTAAAGATGGAGAATCGCTTACAATCCTGGACAAATGAACCTTCTTAATATCGAGTACTGGTCAGTTGAAAATCAAGATGAGACAAAACAATTACATTTTTTGAGCCGACAGTCATCTCTAGTAATACAGAAAGCATATCGTCTGCCAAAGAAGAACCGTTGGATAATTTGTACAACAGCAAGAAATACGACATACTATGCTCCCAGGGAACCCAAAGAGAAAATCAGCTAGACGACCAATAGTGCCACACGTGAAGATAGTTGCCGGAAGATCACATTCTCGATATGGAATTGCTATCTTTGTGAGGCCAGATCTCCAGGTGAGCAGAATTTATCACACGGTCGAGAACAGCTTCGAGATCATCGCCACAGAGGCCAGCAATGACACAATATCAAACCAATATCAAACACACAGCTCCGACCGATCATGTGTCAGGTCTACTCAGCAGTAAAAACACAGAAGGTAGCCCTCAGGCGCAGATACAGCTTTAGAAAGGCAGACTGGGCTACAGACCCTTCTATGCTGGATGGGATCAACACAGTTGCACCAATCCCTGGAGAATACCAACACTTACTGAACTAGTGAAATATTGTCCATTTCCAGCGGCTGCAGGAGCCATTTCCTTCCCGGTGTAACACAAGAAAGAGCCATACTACAGGAGGAATACTACAAGTTGCACGAAAAATACTCTTTTTTGCGAACAAACTCTCCAAGATGCAGAAAGCACCCTTATCTCCAGGAGCAGTGGATGACAACCATAACAGAACTGAGCATGAGCAGGAGCAGGCAGCAAGCATGGACGTTGCTAAGACGTCTCAGTAATGAACCTTACCAAACAAACTCACTTTCCAACGTGAAATCAAATAGGTCATCAGCTCATTTTAAATGGAAACCAACCACAACCACAAAAAGAAGAAAGGAAACCATCACCAGGCAGCAGACCCACGAAACCAGCGAATTGTGTCACCCTTTCACTACAGATGCATTGAAACTTGCCTTGGGCAAATGTAAGAAGCGTAAATCTACCGACCTCGACGATCTATAAGCAGAGCAAGTACAGAACTTCGGCCCTGCGGCCAAGAGAAGGCTCCTGCAATTCATGAATAACTGTGTCCAGTCCTGCAAAATACTAAAAATTTGGAGGAAAGATAGGGTCATAGCAATCCCGAAAGATAGATGTGTCCCAGAGAACAACAAGCCATTCTCTCTGCTGTGTGTTGTTTACAAGGTGCTGGGGAGATTATTCCTGCATAGGCAGACGAAGTAAACTGACCCGCTCTTGATTCAACACAAGCCGGTTTCGGAGCAGGAAAGAACTGCACCTCCAAATACTGAAACTTACTCAGCATATAGAAGATGCCTTTGGAAGGTAGGGGATTTTAGGTGCAGTGTTTATAGATCTGTCAGCAGCCTATGAAATCGTTAACCATTGCATTCTGCTTAGAAGGATCTACATCATCAAAAAAGGGTATGTTTTCACCCATACCATCAGGAAACTTCTCCAGAACCGAAGCGTCTTCGTAGAGCTCCAAGGACAGAGGAACAAGTGGAAGAGACAGAAAAATGGGTTGTTCCAAGGAAATGTGCTGGCACCACCTCTATTCAATGTCTAGATAAGTTAGCATCCACTATCGGAGGAGACTGAAAGCTTCATTTACGCAGATGATCACGCCATCACAGCTCAGGGCAGAGACTTTGAAAGCATCAAGCGAAAGCTGTCAAAAGATCAAGACTTATTCTCCTCCTATTATAAGACGAAACAGCTGAATCCAGACCCTTCCAAGACGCATATGTGTGCATTCCACCTGAAGAACAAGGACGCCGTAGGAAGCGTACAGATTAAAAATGGTTCAAAATTGCTCTGAGCACTATGGGACTTAACTTCTGAGGTCATCAGTTCCCTAGAACATAGAACTACTTAAACCTAACTAACCCAAAGACATCACACTCATCCATGCCCGAGGCAGGATTCGAACCTGCGACCGTAGCGGTCGCGCGGTTCCAGACTGTAGCGCCTAGAACCGCTCGGCCACATCGGCCGGCGTACAGATTACCTGGGAAGAAACTCTGCTTGAACAGTGCACAGTCCCTAACCGTCTTGGGGTCTGCCTGGACCGAGCGCTGGCTTTTGACAAACATTGCATAAATACTAAGCAGAAAGTAGGCGCAAGAAACAATGTGGTACGGAAGATCACAGGAACAACTTGGAAGTCGCAGCCAGGGACTGTAAATGCATCTGCATTAGTCTTGTTCTACTCCGCTGCAGAATATGCCTACCTAGTGTGGTATCAGTTCCATTTCTCCGCCCCACACCTCTGGAGAAGCAGTACTGCCTTGCTGGAATAGCGCCTCCAATCATACGAAGGTCTTCGGGAGCCACGAAAGTGAGGATCAAAGCCACGACATCTGCAGCCCACTGCCTGTTCAAACATCAGCCAGCACAACCAAGCCTTAAGGAAGAGCTTGCTGAGAACAGCCTAGGGACTTGCAGAACAAAGTAAGTAAGTAAGATTTCAGGAGTGGCGCACTAGGAGCCAGCACATCAGAGATTGGCTGGTACCAGACGAGAGAATTTCTCCTGGCCACACACAAATCTGGGTCACTTGGAAGACAAACTGGCTTCGAAGCGGTGTCACAAAGTGCAGATCTAACCTACACAGATAAGGCTACACAGTGGAGTCAACACTGTGCGAATGTGAAGTTGAACAGACTATACACCACCTGTTGCCATACAGTTTGTACCCAGCTACGAGCTCTGCCGAAGATCTGGCCAAAGATTCAGCCAATGCGCTCTCTGTGGCCAAGTATTGGTCCGGTAAAATTTAATACGTATGTAATAGTTACTTCTGTTTTATCATTGCAGATATACAAAACTTATTATGTATTTCAGTTTTAATTATTATGACACATGTAACTATGCACTGTATAGCTCTTTGATGTATGAATGCTTCTGACACGAGAAATAAAAGCTGAAAATTCGCGTTAGTTGAGAGGAGTGACCTTGATCTGACGTCTTGCGCGAGGGTTCTTTTGCAGCTTTAAGCTCTGCACAACGTAGCCCTGTTTACGAAGAGTGTAATTCTCAGCACTGGCAGAGCAGTTCAATTCGATTTCATACTTATGGAATCCAGGACGATCGCCTGGCTCAAGTTCATTGCAGTTGTACTGAATGTGTGAACATCTGGGGATACTCATGAAGTTTCAGCCGCTGTTTCGGTCAGGAATTTACAGGATTATATAGGCTGCAATTATCGTTGCACTTTATTAGAATGTAAACTTCAAGTGGACAGGTAGTAAATTCATAGAGGGGCAAGTAACACTGCTAGCCACTTAAACATATACCTGTGTATGGAAAGGGAACTGTCATGGTTTTCATTGTAGAGTTTATATGTCGTTTTATACATGTGTTTGTGAATACATTTTTTTTTTTTTTTGGGTCATCAGTCTACTGACTGGTTTGATGCGGCCCGCCACGAATTCCTTTCCTGTGCTAACCTCTTCATCTCAGAGTAGCACTTGCAACCTACGTCCTCAATTATTTGCTTCACGTATTCCAATCTCTGTCTTCCTCTACAGTTTCTGCCCTCTACAGCTCCCTCTAGTACCATGGAAGTCATTCCCTCATGTCTTAGCAGATGTCCTATCATCCTGTCCCTTCTCCTTATCAGTGTTTTCCAAATATTCCTTTCCTCTCCGATTCTGCGTAGAACCTCCTCATTCCTTACCTTATCAGTCCACCTTATTTTCAACATTCGTCTATAGCACCACATCTCGAATGCTTCGATTCTCTTCTGCTCTGGTTTTCCCACAGTCCATGTTTCACTACCATACAATGCTGTACTCCAGACGTACATCCTCAGAAATTTCTTCCTCAAATTAAGGCCGGTATTTGATATTAGTAGACTTCTCTTGGCCAGAAATGCCTTTTTTGCCATAGCGAGTCTGCTTTTGATGTCCTCCTTGCTCCGTCCGTCAATGGTTACTTTACTGCCTAGGTAGCAGAATTCCTTAACTTCATTGACTTCGTGACCATCAATCCTGATGTTAAGTTTCTCGCTGTTCTCATTTCTACTACTTCTCATTACCTTCGTCTTTCTCCGATTTACTCTCAAACCATACTGTGTACTCATTAGACTGTTCATTCCGTTCAGCAGATCATTTAATTCTTCACTTTCACTCAGGATAGCAATGTCATCAGCGAATCGTATCATTTATATCGTTTAATGCCACTCCTGAACCTTTCTTTTATTTCCTTCATTGCTTCCTCGATGTGCAGATTGAAGAGTAGGGGCGAAAGGCTACAGCCTTGTCTTACACCCTTCTTAATACGAGCACTTCGTTCTTGATCGTCCACTCTTATTATTCCCTCTTGGTTGTTGTACATGTTGTGTATGACCCGTCTCTCCCTATAGCTTACCCCTACTTTTTTCAGAATCTCGAACAGCTTGCACCATTTTATATTGTCGAACGCTTTTTTCGAACGCATACAAGTATTTAATTAATCACTGTTTCTTTTTGGTACCTTCACTACGCTAAGTTAGATGGAATCAGCGAGTTTTGAGGAAGATACTGTCAGTCACAGAAAATCTTATGCAAATAAATATTATTCCAGTCAGGTAGCGTCAGTCACGTTCAGGTTTATCCAAATTCCCTACTTTAAGGTCTATGCCGAGGGCTGTAATTTCGCCTTATCCACTTTGCCATAATCGAAAATTAAAGGGTGGATCTTAAAGAGGTGGACTGCCAACAATTAATTTTGAGGGGTTGGGAAAATAACCACCAGTGAGGTTTTGCGATATCATTAGTTGCGAACGATGGCGCGGTACCAGATGCTCGGCAACTTCACTTCAGTACCTTTCCACATCTTGCAACGTCTCATTTCGTGGCTGCGTCTTATGTTCTTCTTCCTTTGGCCGTTATCGTAGAGTCGTGTTCTGGAGGGAAGAGGCCTGGAGCTGATGGGCTGGGCATTCCTTATTCCTGCTAAATGTGTAGTGATCGGGGACGTCTTGGTTGATCTCAAGATCGAGTTTTCCCATGATAGCTAGCGCTTCCAACATCCAGGAAAATTTATAAAAGTCCTGCCCTGCCAGTAGGCAGCACCTGACAGAAACGCTGTAGCAAGCAGGCACAGCAAGTGGCCTATGAGAACGCCGACACACTGCTTTCCATTCTGACTGGCTTGCATGTTAAATAGTTTGGGGAGCAGTTTTGGAGATCGGGAAATCAGGTACTCGGCTGTCACTCCTCGTGGGGTTGAGATGGCGAGTATTGGGCCCTCTGAGCATTTGTGTTTCAAAGCGGTTATCGTTTCTTAAGTTTGGCGTTAGCGATCCTCAGCAATCAACGGGGCTACTTCTCCGGTACGGAAAGCCTACATAGCATTCAAAAGTGCATCGCCGTGTGCAGGCTTGGATTTCTGCTTAGGCACTCTTCTGCTTTTAACGGCGAGTGCTGAGGATCAGTGTGCATGTACTGGTTCGGTCTCAGAGCAGAGCGTGGAGCTATCAGCTAGCTGCAGGAGGTGTTGGATAAGTAGACTGTCATATACGAGATCTCCTCCCTGGGCGGCGCAGGAGGAGGGACCTCTAATGCTGAATCTGTCCTGTCCTCTTTCGCCGCTCTTCTTAAATCAGTTTGTTTCTTTTATAATTTCCTATTTTCAGTACGATGTGTAGTAGTTTTGTAAGTGTAATGCTGCTGTCGTTTACGCAAAGAAAGAGGACGAAAGATCTCCACGAGGCCCCATTTCCAGGTGGTGCTGCATACTCAATGGAGCCCGAGCTCAGCTGCGTATAGGTCTGCCACACCCGGCCCAAAAGTAGGAAAACCCGACTCGGTGTTTTATTTAGCAGGCCATTTTGCCCTAATAGCCGGGCTAGGTATTTTAAAGTAGAAATAGAATCAGTTGGGTATTTTCAGTCGTTTTTGGTTCAAATGGCTCTGAGCACTATGGGACTCAACTGCTGAGGTCATTAGTCCCCTAGAACTTAGAACTAGTTAAACCTAACTAACCTAAGGACATCACAAACATCCATGCCCGAGGCAGGATTCGAACCTGCGACCGTAGCGGTCTTGCGGTTCCAGACTGCAGCGCCTTTAACCGCACGGCCACTTCGGCCGGCACAGTCGTTTTTATTAATAATCAATTACAATCAGTTTTTTCTGAGATCAACCTTAAACGTGCTTAAACTAAAAAAAAATGACAGTCAGTAAGAAGCCTTTCCTAGCGTAGATACAGCGCCGACTAATTGTTGTTCGCATTTGCATGTCTCAACACCGGTGGAAGTGACGCGCAAGCGTAGCGTGCGGGACACGTTGGCATCGGCTGACCCGCACTTACTACTTTGCCTCACTCGCTCCGCGAGTGGTGTGGTTGTGACGTTGTGCGTCTCGCTCGCATGAGACAGAGACTTAAAAATAGCATTAGCTGATGTATCTACAGGCTGTTCGGAAATTCCCGTTAAAAATCTTCTGCGGCTAATTGAGGCAGGTGTGTACATAATATTTGAATAGGATCCCATGTCCGAAACGTCATCCAACGACGGCGCCTGTAAATCTATGTATATACAGGGTGATTCCGTGTTGATGTCACAAGAATGACTGATGTGGATAAATGTGTCAATTTGAGGCAAGTTCTACGGTTCGGAAACGAACAAGTCGAAACTTACAATCGAAAATCATTCGGATACCTCTGACAGTGGAATACATGTACCGGTACTGCTGTCGCTAAGACTGTCATGTATGTAACTTTCAGAGGTGATAGTATGGACCAAAACAAAAAAATATCTAGTAGACATGGGCTCTAAAACGCATAACTGAAGAGCTATGAGCTCTTGTTTATCTTCGCTAGTGCGAAAGATACATCCTATAGTGAGCAAGTGATCATTGCTCGTAAGGTAGGCATTTTAGAGCCCATGTTTACTAGACGTTTTTTCTTGTTTTGGTCCATACTGCTACCTCTGAAAGTTGCATACACTACAGTCTTAGCGCAAACAGTGCCGGTACATGTATTCCACTGTCAGAGGTATCACAACGGTTTTCGCTTATAACTTTCGACTCCTTTCTGGTGCAGAGACCTTTACCTCAAACTGATACATTTATCCATCTATAGCATCCTCGAAAGTCTGTAACGTCGTCACGGAATCGCCCTGCATATACGCTGATCAGCCAGAACGTTATGACCACCTAGCTAAAGGTATGTCCATCTTTGGCGCAGACAATGGCGGGGACGCGTCGTGGCATGGAATCAGTGAGGCCTTGGTACGTCGCTGGAGGGAGTTTGCACCACATTTGCACAAACAAGTGCCTAATTTTCGTACATTGCTGGAGGGGGCGAAGAGCTCTGACGCCACGTTCAGTCTCATCCCAGATGTTTTCGATCGGGTTCAGATCTGGCGAGTTGGGGCGTCAGCACGTCAGCTGGAACTCGCCACAGTCTTCCTCCAGCCACTCCATCACACTCCTGGCCTTATGGCACGGCGCATTATCTTGCTTAAAAATGCCACTACCACCGGGAAACATGATCGTCACGAAGGGGTGAACGTGGTCTGCAACCAGTGTACGATACTCCTTGGCTGTCATGGTGCATTTGTACGAGATCCTCTGGACCCATGGATGCCCACGTGAATGTTCCCCGTAGAATAATGGAGGCGCCGCCAGTTTCTCTCCGTCCTGCAGTACAGATGTCAAGGACCGGATGCCCTGGAATACGACTCATTCGCGTCCTCCCATCGGTATGATGAAGAAGGTATCGGGATTCATCAGACCATGCAGCGCCTTGCCACTGCGCCAACGTCCTTCGCCGATGGTCATGCGCCTATTTCGGTAGTAGTTGCCGATGTCGCAGTGTTACTGTTGGTGCACGCATGGGTCGTCGGCTGCGGAGGCCCATCGTTAGGAATGTTCCGTGCATTTTGTGTTCAGACACACTTGTACTCTACCCTGATGTTAGTTCCGCCACAGTTCGCCGCCTGTCCTGTTTTACCAATCTGCCCAGCCTACACGACGTCCGACACCTCTAATGAAAATGGTTCAAATGGCTCTGAGCACTATGGGAGTTAACATCTGAGGTCATCAGTCCCCTAGAACTTAGAACTACTTAAACCTAACTAACCTAAGGACATCACACACATCCATGCCCGAGGCAGGATTCGAACCTGCGACAGTAGCAGTCTCACGGTTCCGGACTGAAGCGCCTAGAACCGTTCGGACACCACGGCCGGCCCTGTAATGAGGGGTGGCCGCCCAAGCCCACGACGTCTGGACGTGGTTTCACCTTGGTTTCGCCACGTGTTGAATACACTCACCATAGCAATCGTCGAATGCCCGACAAGTCGTACAGTTCCCGAAATGCTCGTACCGAGCCTCCGGGCCATCACATTCTGCGCTCGGTCGAATTTAGATAGATCGCACGCCTTCCCTATGCTACACACGGACAGGACTCTAAGAGATACTACATGCATTGTGCTTGTGTCTGACTAGCAGTCAGTCCTCGCCAGATTACGCTGCTGTCACCTGGACGGATTTATATCGACAGTAGGTCATAATGTCAGGACTGGTCAGTGCACATACAATTAGACACGCCGGCGCCTATTACTTTGACGCTTTGTAGCGTCCTTGGGTGACGTTTCTGAATATGGGTACGTATTCAAAACATTATGTATTCAGTCCTCTCTACAATTCCTAGAAGTGATTATTCGTCCTTATACTTCTCCCTCGCACTAGTGTCATAATCTGGAAGGGGCGTTATTTGTGCTTTCTCTTTCTCTCCTACTTCACTAAAAAAAACTTTGCAAAAGCCGGACAGGCCGGATTTGTGTATATTTGGCCGGACTGGACCGTAGAAAGCCGGTCATCTGGCAACCCTAGCTGCGTAGATAAGAGCGGCTTGGTTCCGGCGCAGTAGATTGACTGCAGCACTGCGGTCCGCACAGAACTTATCAAATGGCGGGCCCTGCCAGTCCAAATGCAGCACGCCAAAAAAGCAGCAATGCAGCATGTTTGGATAACATATGCTTAAATCATACCATTAAATTTGTTTCTGTGCAGATCTGAGTCTGCTGTTTTTGTGTGACTTTTTCCCTATTGCCTTTGAACTGTATTCGAGATCTGTTGTGGTGATTATTGGCGGGGGTTGTTAGCAAGCAGCTGCAGGCGCAGTATCGCACTGTCAGCGGTGAACATACTCCAGCACAGTGATGGGATCACAGAATCTTTCATGAAAGTAGTCAGATAGCTACAATGCTTTTAATTGTTGCCTTTGGAGTCGTGTCTATCTTAACCGTATCTCACCAGTCAAACCGACGCTGCTGACCCTTATTTAAACTGATTTGATACCGTATCAGAGCAAAGAATTAACCAGGGTCTGCCGGTAAACGTTGCCGATTAAACCCGCAAAGCAGTACCTCGCGTAATTTGTTTCGAGCACTACTGCACATCGGTAAGAGTGCGTGTGCTCCGGCAGCAGACCCAAGTATGGATTCGCACGACGTCACGAAAGCTACGAGACACGGACCAAAGGATCGTTTGTCTTGCCGCCCGAACTCTTTGGAGACCTCTTGCGTCACCAGAATATAAACCGGGACTCTCTACGTCGACAGTAACTACACTACTGGCTATTAAAATTGCTACACCACGAAGATGACGTGCTACAGACGCGAAATTTAACCGACAGGAAGAAGATGCTGTGATGTGCAAATGATTACCTTTTCAGAGCATTTACACAAGGTTGGCGCCCGTGGCGACACCTACAATGTGCTGACATGAGGAAAGTTTCAAACCGATTTCTCATACACAAACAGCAGTTGATCGGCCTTGCCTGGTGAAACGTTGTTGTGATGCCTCGTGTAAGGAGGAGAAATGCGTACCATCATGTTTCCGACTTTGATATAGGTCGGCTTGTAGCCTATCGCGATCGCGGTTTGTCGTATCGCGGCATTGCTGCTCGCGTAGGTCGAGATCCAATTACTGTTAGCAGAATATGGAATCGGTGGGTTCAGGAGGGTAATACGGAACGCCGTGCTGGATCCCAACGGCCTCGTATCACTAGCAGTCGAGATGACAGGCGTCTTATCCGCATGGCTGTAACCGATCGTGCAGCCACGTCTCGATCCCTGAGTCAACAGATGGGGACGTTTGAAAGACAACAACGATCTGCACAGTTCGACGGCGTTTGCAGCAGCATGGACTATCAGCTCGGAGACCATGGCTGCGGTTACCCTTGACGCTGCATCGCAGAGATGAGCGCCTGCGATGGTGTACTCAACGACGAGCCTGGGTGCACGAACGGCAAAACGTCATTTTTTCGGATGAATCCAGGTTCTGTGTACAGCATCATGATGGTCGCATCCGTGTTTGGCGACATCGCGGTGAACGCACATTGGAAGCGTGTATTCGTCATCGCCATACTGGCGCATCACCCGGCGTGATGGTATGGGGTGCCATTGGTTACACGTCCGGATCACCTCTTGTTGGCATTGACGGCACTTTGAACAGTGGACGTTACATTTCAGATGTGTTACGACCCGTGGCTCTACCTTTCATTCGATCCCTGCGAAACCCTACATTTCAGCAGGATAATGCACGACCGCATGTTGCAGGTGCTGTACGGGCCTTTCTGGATACAGAAAATGTTCGACTGCTGCCCTGGCCAGCACATTCTCCAGATCTCTCACCAATTGAAAACGTCTGGTCAATGGTGGCTGAGCAACTGTCTCGTCTCAATACGCCAGTCACTACTCTTGATGAACTGTGGTATCGTGTTCGAAGCCGCATGGGCAGCTGTACCTGTACACGCCATCGAAGCTGTGTTTGACTCAATGCCCAGGCGTATCAAGGCCGTTATTACGGCCAGAGGTGGTTGTTCAAAAATGGTTCAAATGGCTCTGAGCACTATGGCACTCAACATCTTAGGTCATAAGTCCCCGAGAACTTAGAACTACTTAAACCTAACTAACCTAAGGACATCACACACACCCATGCCCGAGGCAGGATTCGAACCTGCGACCGTAGCAGCCTCGCGGTTCCGGACTGCAGCGCCAGAACCGCACGGCCACCGCGGCCGGCAGAGGTGGTTGTTCTGGATACTGATTTCTCAGGATCTATGCACCCAAATTGCGTGAAAATGTAATCACATGTCAGGTCTAGTATAATATATTTGTCCAATGAATACCCATTTATCATCTGCATTTTTCCTCGGTGTAGCAATTTTAATGGCCAGTAGTGTATGTTTGTCATGGAGGACGGTTCGTGCTATTGTGCTAATGCCATATATCCATGTGGTATCCTGTTTCACTCTTACGCATGCATTCTGATTGGCGTCAAGATTTTTATGTAAATATTGTATACGTTCAAAAAATTATTAACTGTTCTGCTGCACTCCCTGTTTGCACATAACTAAGCTTATTTTCTCCCAAAACGCTAAGGCTTCGTATCTACTTGTTTGGTTCAGTTCATCTGTCAAGCCATTTCAGTCGTCTCGTTTAACCTGCAGCAAATACCATTGTACATTGAGGTGGCTAAATCCGTGGGATAGTGATGTGCGCATATACAGATGGTGGCAGTATCGCGTACACAAGATATTAAAAGGCAGTGCATTGGCGGAGTTGTCATTTGTACTCAGATGATTCTTGTGGAAAGGTTTCCGCAGTGATTATAGGCACACAACGGAAATTAATAGACTATGAAAGCGAAACAGTAATTGGAGCTGAACAGATGAGACATTCCATTTTGGAAATCGTTAGGATTTCAATATTCTGAGATCCACAGTGTCAAGAGAGTCCCGAGAATAACAAATTTGAGGCATTACCTCTCACCACGGACAACGTAGCGGCCGACGGCCTTCACTTAACGATCGGGAATACCGGCGTTTGCGTAGGGTTGTCATTGCTAACAGACAAGCACCGCTGCGTGATATAACCGCAGAAATTAATGTGAGACGTACGACAAACGTATCCGTTAGGCTTTAATGGGATGTGGCAGCAGACGACCTGTGCGAGTGCCTTTGGTAACAGCACGACATCGCCTGCAGCGCCGCTCCTGGGCTCGAGGCTGTATCAGTTGGGCTGTAGACGACTGGGAAGCCGTGGCCTGGTCGGATGAGTCTCCATTTCAGTTGGTAAGAGCTGATGGTAGGGTTCGAGTGTGGCGCAGATACCACGAAGCCATCGACCGAAGTTGTCAACAAGGCATTGTTCAAGCTAGTGGTGGCTCCATAGTGGTGTGGTCTGTGTTTACCTACAATGGACTGGGTCCTCTGGCCCAACTGAACCATTCATTGACTGGAAATGGTTATGTTCGACTACTTGGAGACCATTTGCAGCCATTCATGGATTTCATGTTCCCGAACAACGATGGAAATTTTATGGATGATAATGTGCCATGTCACTGGGCCACAACTGTTCGCTATTGGTCTGAAGAACATTCTGGACATTTCGAGCGAATGATTTGTCCACCCAGATCGCCCGAAACAAATTCCATCGAATATTTATGAGACATAATCGACAGGTCATTTCGTGCACAAAAGTCTGCAACGACAGCACTTTCGCAATTATGGACGGCTGTAGAGGCAGCATGTCTCGACGTTTCTGCTGGGGACTATCAACGACTTGTTGAGTCCATACCATGGCGCTACGCCGGACAAAAGGAGAACTGACACGATATTAGGAAGTGTCACCTCATTACTAACAGATTATCCCGGAACTTGGAACCTGCCACCAGCCGCGGGTTGTCTGTCTAACGACTTCCACGGGCAACGAAAACTTGATTTTCAATATTTCGCGTAATTATTGACAGAATTTAAACATCTAAAGTTGTATCGTAATCTTCTCATTAAGAGGTGTAAGACAAATATTACAGTCAGAAATTGTGTGCTTCTCTTGAGGTAGCGTCACTGAAGGCGCGCAAATATCTGGAGTTCGTAAAATGAAGAACAAACCGCCTTCAGTCACAAGTTGCGTTTATTTACTGCACTATGCATTTCGAGCCCTGGAGGCTCATCTTCAGGTGCTTTTTAGTGATTTACATCAGGTTTTTTAGTTGTTTGCAGCTTAACATCGTATGATGTCTGCTTCTGTTGTGCAGTTGATATACACAATTCACATCTTTAATTTTGCAGTATATACTGGGATATATACATTGTCGGGACAATGTATATATCCCAGTATGTACTGATGACCTTAGCAGTTAAGTCCCATAAGATTTCACACACATTTTTGAACGTTAACACATTTCTGACTAATCAGACGTTTGAAGCTTTTTTATACATGTGAATTCGATTCTTCAATGAATCATAGATTTACTGGTTTATTAAGAAAACATCATGTAGTACGGAATGCATAGCGAACTACAAAACTAGAAGTAGAACAACGCCAACCAAAGCAGTTAAGGCGCCCTAAAGGAGGAAACGTGTTAGTCAAATTCGCCCTTGTCTAGCCACCGGTTTGTCATACAACCGGTTTGTCATACTTCGGAACAGACGCTATTCGTGTTCGTGATTATTTTAACAGTAGTGAGAATGGCTTAAAATACAGACAAAGCATATCTGGCACTGACTTTTGCTCTGTGTTTGAAGAAGAAGAAAACAAGACGCTGGTTCAGGGAATGGCTTAAAGTGAGAAAAGAGATTCACCCATGTGCTAAAGAAAACATTTCTCTGAAAATCAGATGATAACATCAACTTGCTTTAAATGGGCAATGAAAATTTTAGTAACTCGTTTTTTAAGGCTCTCGTAAAAGAGCAAACTTGTTTGTCAAATTCGCTCTTCTGTGTTGAAAAAGCTCGTACACCTGCTAATAGAGCTTGTCAACTTAACCTTTCTTTTGATGCAGATGCTTTCCGTATGTGCAGTATTTTGACTCAAGTGGGGATGACTAAAATACAGATAAAGCATTTCTGATATTGACTCCGGCACAGTGTTCAAAAAAGGAGAAGAATACAAGACGCTGGTCCAGGGGCTGGTTTAAAAAATGGTTCAAATGGCTCTGAGCACTATGGGACTCAACATCTGTGGTCATAAGTCCCCTAGAACTTAGAACTACTTAAACCTAACTAACCTAAGGACATCACACACATCCATGCCCGAGGCAGGATTCGAACCTGCGACCGTAGCGGTCACGCGGTTCCAGACTGAAGCACCTTTAACCGCACGGCCACACCGGCCGGCTGGTTTAAAACGAAAGAGAAATATATTCATGGAAACCTGTTAATAGAAATATTACACTCGGATCATGATGAGTGCATCAACTTTCTGAGAATGCACAGTAAAACTTTTAGTAACCTGTTTAGAGGAACTTCGCCTTCACATTGAAAAAGAAGGCACAAGTATGCGAAAATTTGTTCTCTTCTATTTAGTCCTCAGTTCATTAAAATACCACAACAGGGGCATATATAACCTGCATCGTTCGTGGGAGAACTGGGCGACTTTGATTTTTTTTAATTTAATTACACTCCCACTTGTATGTTATGCGTAGAATATTGATTTTCTTCTTAACCTCCACCTTTGTAATATGGCTGAGAAATATGCAACACCGCTACCATTGTGGTAACTGTCTGTTCTATTTTGTTTTATCATTGATTGTCGTTTCTATAGTTGTGGAAACTCACAATAGAGTGAGGTAAGTTGTAATACAAGTTTTTCACTAAACTCATGCGGCGAAACGTCGATACAAACAAAGTCCGCCATCTTGTCAAACTTCCCGTCTATCGAAATCTCTCGAAAATACGTCAAACACGATCTGTGCTTGAGAAACTCAGCAAACAGCACGTTACACAGTCAAATGTTTGGCAAACATCGTAAAGTTTGATAATTGTTTGATCGCGTATGGGGACCGTGAAACGTTACGCCGATGGACGATTTTAAAGCTGCGCTACTGAAGCATTTGGTGCGCTGCGCTTGTGATGTAACTGCGTGACCCGTGGGCGGTCCGCACGCCGCTGAGTCTCTGCGGTGCGCCGGGACACGGCGAATGGCGACTGTGCTGCGTCGCGCGTTTGCCACGCATGCGTCATCGTTGACCTCCGCATCTCTCTCTCTCTCTCCTTTCCTTCTTCCACTTCTTCCCCTCTGTTTCGCCTGCAGCTGGTTCCTGCTAATGAGCCTGTGATGGAAGCAGATTATGCTTGGTCGAAGTACGGATAGACCCCTTCGGAACCCACACAGCACTGATAACACACCGAGCTCCAGGAAAGATATCGCGGCACGTCACTGCGAAGTGTTGGCGGTTGCGCGTATGTGCCTCGCTCCCCTCCCCCGCCACACACACACACACACACACACACACACACACACGACGCCGGCCGTGTGGCGCTTGCCGTTTGAAACCAAGCCCACGCCCATTCTCGACAAACCGCCACGCTGAGCAACAGCGCTGGTAAAGATGCGGAACGAGAATGTGTTTGGAAAGAGCTTAAGAGCTCAGCAACACAGCGCTATCGTTGCACGAAACAGTGTAACCGCTACTTGTCGCCAAGAGTTATTTGCACAAATTTGGAAATTAACACAAAGGCACAATGATTTTCATCACAATTATCACCGCCATTACATCAACTTGTAAAGGTTAAACTTGTCACTGTAATCGCTCTTCTCTGCTTCGTGCAGTCCGCATCACTTCATGATAATTACGTCACTATGTTACTTCAAGCAGATCTTTCATTCTTTTTCTTTCTTTAGCCTCATCTTGATTTTCCGTCCCACAGTTTTCCCACCCAGTATATCAGTTAAAAACTTACCGTGTCGAAGTCCACTATGTAGTTATTATCATAATTCGTTAGTAAACTCCGCAAAGATTCACGTTTTCACAACTTGTTATTAGCTGCTGATGTGGTGGTTGCTATATGGAGTCTGTACGAACCCTTTTTGGTAAGGCATTCTACAGTGGGAATTCGTACGATGTTTTCTCGAGGCTACTCTGCAGTTATTGATTTTGATGCCGGTCTTCGCGGAAGACAAAACTTCACGCATAAAAAGTGGAAAGAGATCAGCGATCATGATATACAACGAAAGGACTATCTATAATCTAGATCGAACTTTTTATCCAAATCAACTTCTGTTGAAGTCTTCCCTCCTTTATACGTTAAACATCAGTTCCGAGCACACGGTCTGTACTCCATCTATTGTTCGGGCGGAAGGCTTTCTGTTCATAGTTCATAACTTAAACATTCGAGTAATAAAAGTTGCTTGGGACAATTTTCGCTAAAAAATGAACTTCCTTGAAATTTACCATCTCTTTCCAAATCCGTCTTTTTACTAGTATTTACTTTGTCAAATTTCATCTTGCGATTCAAGTATTCACACTTGGTTTCCTGTTTAGAAATTACTCCGACTTTACTAATACTTACTGAAAGTCACAACAACGAGCATTCGAAGTATCGCTACAGGTTTCGTGGGAGACAGCTGCCGTGGACTTATCCCACCGAACCCAATACGACAGAACTGCTCAAATAATTTTTGACACTATTAAAAAGAAAACAAGCCTTTTGAGGCAACTCAGGTATTTCAGTCGAAGCATGAGGTCGAAATACCTCTGTTCAGATAATTAGTTTCCTCTAATATTCGATGTATTGATTAACATTAACTACTTAAAACATGAATAAAATGTGGTTATAACTTACGAAATACTTTGTCTTGACGAAATACGTTTCTAGATTAGTAATACAACAATGAAACGCAATCATGTACTACATCGATCGCCGATGTACAGTTTTTTTAATCTCTTTTGTAATGATTTTTGTTCTTGTTTGTTGTTAACCTTTCTGTCCGTTTAATCAAAATATTATGAACGTGGTTCTCATCTGAACCGAACCGGAATGAGTGAGGTTTCCCAGATTCCATTTTGGTCCTCTGAATCTTGCTTAAAACTGGTCTTCAGTGTCATTTGAAACTGTGTAAATAATAATTTGGTTCAACAGACACTCTGTAATTCTGGCGAACGGTTGGCTGATTTTATAAGAATGACGTCAAAAGTCAGCATCATCTGAAGTTCCGTAATTTTTCGTAGGGTAGTTTTGGCGGATGGTAGCAGAGTAATGGAAGCAAGTGATGGTTTGATTTACCAGATTTAGATGACACGCTGTGGCAATCTTTTTTATTTCGTGCTGGAGAATGACAACAATGACAAACAAACATTTCGAAAAGTTTTCTTTTTTTTTCTTTTTGTTCAACCATTAAGATCGCCTCAGGTATCATATGATGTCATGGATCTGCAACTCCAGACAGAATGACCATAATAACGTAAGTATATCATGGAAGCAGTGGATTTAAGAAAGTACTCACGGGGATCGTATTTTATGCCGAAAACTAAACATACTTAGATCTTTCTGCTGACAGCAAACATCAGAATCAAGAAGAAAGAAATAATCTATACAGAAAATACGCCAAATCTGGTACTGAAGTTTCAAATCCACATTCAGTCACTCTCATTTAGATTGTGTTAAATACATGTAATTACGCCTCGCCAGGATCGTTCTTTTACTGCAATAGTTGAGTTTTCTCTCGATTCGCAACCAACTATCTAATGTTGTGTCTCTTTTGCCAGTTGATGACAATGTGAGGGAACCCATGATGTTTTCCTTCTTCCGTCACCCTTGTGACTGGTTCGATGCTGCCCGTCGTGACTCTTCATCCCAGAGTAGCACAAACACGCAACGATATCAAAAAAATGTTCAAATGTGTGTGAATTCCTAGGGGACCAAACTGCTGAGGTCATCGGTCCCTAGACTTACACACTAAATTAACTTACGCTAAGACCAACACACACACCGATGTCCGAGGGAGGACTCGAACCTCCGGCCGTAGGAGCCGCGCAGTCCGTGACATTTTTCTTTTTTTTTTGTGGCATGTTGTGTCCAAAAAGTGATCGCCTTTGGCGATTTTTTCGTCTGGAGTGGTAAGGTGTGAGAAATAGTTTCACTTTATTGTGTATTCGCTTGCAAAGTGACTTGGACTCTTTGTGGATCCTTGAGTCCTTTGAGGGTTAGGCAGTCGTACGAGAGACTGACAATAACTATTTGCATGTAAAATGCCGAATAACGGAAGATTGCATCATCTTTGATGGTCCTGTGGGGGTGCAATAATGCCTCGAGGCACCTTGTATTTGTGCCAATGTTGTGGTAGGGCCTGGCCTACATTCGCAAGTTGGCTGACATTTCCCCGATACTCGTCTAATTTGTGAAAAAGACGAGTTGCCTGGTCTTTTATCTTCTCAGCGACGTAGTTTTCTCCAGTCAGCTCGTGTATTTCCCTCGTCCTGGCCCACCTTTTGGTGCCTAGACTCCACTTCAAACACCTTTTTTTGTAGTGGCTGCAAACTGCGTATATTAGAGTGACATGTTGTTCCCCAAGAAGTTGAGGCACACAGCAGGGATGGTTGAACCGTTACTCTATAAAGATTTAATTTCGTCGACGGGTTTAGATTCCTGCTCGTGAAAAACGGCAGAGTGCCCAGATCATCTTCACAGTATTCAGTTTTCTATCTTGTATGTGTGGGGTAAAAGTCATCCCTTTATCCAGCATCACTCCCAGGTATTTCGCCGTCCTAGTCAAGGATATTGGTTGTTCATTGATGGCAAGTCGCTTCCTCAGTTCCGGCCGTTTCTTCGTAAACAGTATTGCTGCAGTTTTCGTAGGGTTTAAGGTGATTTTATTGTTCTTTTCCCATTGTTCGGTGACGACAAGTTATTGCTGCATCCTATTGACAAGTTGTTCGATGTTTCTTCCCGAGGTTAGGAAGGCCGTCATCGGCGTAGCCGGCCTCGGTGGCCGAGCGGTTCTAGGCGCTTCAGTCCGGAACCGCGCGACTGCTACGGTCGCGGGTTCGAAACCTGCCTCGGTCATGGATGTGTGTGATGTCCTTAGATTAGTTAGGTTTAATTCGTTCTGAGTTCTAGAGGACTGATGACCTCCGATGTTAAGTCCCATAGTGCTCAGAGCCATTTGAACCATCATCGGCGTATAGACTTGAGGTGACGTGCTGAATGGTGGGAATGTCGTTAAACAGGCATGGCGATAATACCGCTTTCTGTGGGATGCGAGCTGGGCAGTTTTCAGTGATGATTTCTTCCCACCTATTTGCACAAACAGACGCCTGTCCTGCAGAAAGCTATCAATCAGCTTGAAGTAACTAGTCGGGGAGACGGGTTTGATCGACTAGTTTGACTATAAGCGTGTCACGCCACATCCGATCATAAGCCTTTTCGATACCTAGGGGAACTCCAAGTGTGGAGTTAACGTCTATTCAGGTTGAGTTGTATGAACTTTGTGATCCGAAGCAGCTGAAGCTCGCCGATAACAGTGGCTGGAAGCTGAACTGTTCGTGGTGGATGATGTTATTTTCTTCCAGATAGACTGCAGCAGCACCCGTTCGAATATTTTGCCGAGTGTGAGCAACAGACTAATCGGGCGGTAGCTGTCTGCCAACGTAGGGTTTCTTCCTCTTTTGGCGATAGGAACCGTCTTCACAGTTGATAACTGGAGTTAAGAGAACGATGGCCATTCTCGGAAGATGCTTAAGATCAGCATTGGTCACAGAGTCCTTGCCAGGCGCCAAGTTGTTCGCCTTTCTGATGAGTTTTCTAACTTCAGCAGGAGAGCTAAGAACAGGCCTCTGTTGTGTGGGGAGTTGGCGGAAGTCGGCGATTCGCTGTCGGATACGGTCCTCTTCCCTAGCATCCTCTGCATCCTGTGGGGGCGGAGCTGTCATGTGGTGTTCACATACATTGGCATACAATTCGTCTTGGCCAAGAGAGTCGTATAAGAGGGCATCGGGGCCGCGTATTGCTCTTTTTGGTGGTCTCGGTTTGCTTAGTGCCCTGACAAGTTGCCAGCCTTCCCTAGTCTGGAGAAACATTTCGTCCATCTTTGTTTCCCAGAGGTCTTGCCGCCATTCTTCAGCTCGGCGGCGCAGCTCCCGGGACAAACGATGCATCAGCCGTCTATCTTCTAGATTTCTGCATCGTTTCCATCGTTTTCTGTGAGTATCCCGGCGATGATGTCGGTGAGATGAGGAGGGAAAGTTTCAAAGTGATGCTCATGACGAAAAATATCAGTCGCTGCACATCTTGTTGCTCGTTGGATTTTAGCTGTCAAAGTTTCCAAAGCAATGTCAATTTCCAGAATTGTAGAGACTGCTTGGGTCGGTCGGACGTTATTGTTAAGGTATGTCGCAAAGAGATCCCAGTTAACAGTTCCGGAGCTTGGAGGCCCCCACCCTCGAGAAGTCAGAGA
The DNA here is from genome assembly GCF_021461395.2 of Schistocerca americana. Classification (NCBI taxonomy): domain Eukaryota; kingdom Metazoa; phylum Arthropoda; class Insecta; order Orthoptera; family Acrididae; genus Schistocerca; species Schistocerca americana. The sequence continues at coordinate 786,202,141 of NC_060119.1, forward strand.
ACTGGTAGATGATCAGATGACAGGGCCTGGGTGGTCTTGAGCTGTAGATTTGCAGCGATATTTTTAACACTCGCTATGTCGAGAACGTCAGCCTCCTGGACGGCGAACTCAGGGATGCGTGTAGGTTCCCGTGGCCCATAGATGGTACTTGGAGATCGTTCTCTAGATCGTAGAGTTGCTGTCCCTTTCGGTTGGCCCTCCTTGACTGCCGAGCCCCATGTCAGGAGTTAAGGTCTCCTCCCAGTTTGTTGTCATCTTTGGGGGTAATAGGTGTGAACCTGTTGGTAGTCTCAATGGTCTTAGTTGGTCGTTTCCGAGACTTCGCGTCTTCTTTCGAGTTTCTCCGATAGTACCGTTTGTTTCGCACTAGGATGAAATCGTCTGTTTCTGCAAAGCTGTTGTCTCTTTCCAGTGGTTCTTGGTCCGTCAATTCGATGTTCACGCCGAATTCCAGCGGTGTTGGCCCGTCCTGTTTCACATTAGGTTGACTGTGACGGACGCTGCCGCGCGTAGGGTACGAGTTTTCTTCGCCCGTGAAGGTTTCAGTTTTGCGCGGCGCCGACGGCTTCCGCGAACGCTCTTGTTTAGCGGTAGAAGCGGCGGTTGATGTCAGTTGTGTTTGTTGTTCTCTCGTCGCCGTGGCGCCAGGCGGTTGCACAGCTCCGCCCGAGTGAAACGTTGAACTCTCATAAACCATTTCCACAGCCTGGGTCGTCTCCCTCCGATATCCATCTGCCGGTGCCGAAGTCGTCATAAGTGGAATGGCCGATGGGGCCTGCGGCAGGACATACCCACCGACCGGCAATCGACCCCTTCCTGCGCGCGTGCTGCACGGTTTGCTCACGTTGACATCGCGCTCTCGACTGGATGTCCGTGAGTATGGCGCCTCTAACCACGCGGCCACTCCGCGCGGCCCACAACGATATCCATTACCTGTCGAACATACTTCAGTCTCTGTCTGCTCCTACAGTTTTCACCCTTTACAGATCCCTCTAGCGGCATGGAAGTTGCTTCCTACCATTCTGCTCTTCTTTTTATTCATATTTTCTACATATTCATTTCCTCACGGATTCTTCGGCGAACCTCCTCGTTCCTTATCTTATCAGTCCACCTAATTTCCGACAGCCTTCTATAGCACGACAACTCAAACACTTCGATCTTCTTCTTTTCCGTTTTCCCCACAGTCCATGATTCGCTCTCACACAAAGCTGTGCTCCAATCGCACACTCTCAAATTAGGGCTTATGTTTGATACTAACAGACTTATTTTAGCAAGGGATGCGCTCTTTCCCTATACTAGACTGCTTATACGCTGACAGATACGTTATAGCCAACGACTGAAACGATGCAATATACTCTAGTGGGAATGAATTATCTGAATGGGATGGATATCGTCAGATGTGATGTACGAGGGGCGTTTGAAAAGTCCGTGCAAAAATAAAAACTACTTATATGTTTGGGGTAAATCTTTTTTATTTTTCGACATAGTCTCCTTTTAGACTTACACACTTCGTCCAACGCTGTTCTAATTTGTTGATCCCTTCCGAATAATAGCTATTAGTTTCTGCAATCACCTCCTCTTTTGAATAAAATGTTTGTCCCGTCAGCCAATTGGGGAACAAACAGTAGTCCGAGGGAACCAAGTCTGGAGAATAGGGGGGGGATGCGAAACGAGTTGGAATCCTGTTTCCAATAATTTTGCGACCACAACTGCTGAGGTGTGTGCTGGTGCATTGTAGTGATGGAAAAGGACTTTTCTGCTGTCCAATCGCTGGCGTTTTTCTTGCAGCTCGGTTTTCAAACGGTCCAGTAGCGATGAATAATATGCACCTGTAATAGTTTTACACTTTTCCAGATAGTCGATGAGGATTATCCCTTGCAAATTCCAAAAGACAGTTGCCATATCTTCCCCTTTTTTGGTGCAGATTCTCCCTTGGTAACCTATTGTTTAGATTGTTGTTTGGTCTCAGGGGTATAGTAATGTACCCATGTTCCATCCACAGTGACAAAACAACGCTTAAAGTCCTGTGGATTCTTCCTGAGCAGCTGCAAACCATCCTTGCAACACTTCACACGATTCCGTTTTTTGGTCAAGTGTGAGCAATCGCGGAACCGATTTTGCCGATAGCTTTCTCATGTCCAAATGTTTATGCAAAATATTATGTACCCGTTCATTGGAGATGCCCACAGCACTAACAATCTAGCGCACCTTAACTCTTCTGTCATCCATTACCATATCATGGATTTTGTCAATGATTTCTGGAGTCGTAACCTCCACAGGACGTCCAGAACGTTCAACATCACTTGTGCCCACATGACCACTCCGAAAATTTTGAAACCACTTATAAACTGTTCTAATCGAAGGTTCAGTCACCGTAATGTTTGTCAAGCTTCTCTTTAGTCTCCTGAGGCGTTTTGCCTTTCATAAAGTAATGTTTAATTACCACATGAGATTCTTTTTCGTCCATTTTTTGGCACTCACTCGACTTCCTTGATTCACACGAATGACAAACACAAAGAAATAGACCAATATGGCTTAATCTTGGTGTTCATTCTTTCCAAAGATGCTACTAACTAACCATGACCTCTATATGCGCCGGTGGTGCCATCTCTCGGACTTTGCACGGACTTTTCGAACCCCCCTCGTACATGTACAGACAAACAAGTGATTACAAATTCAGAAAACTTGAAATGATTTATTCAGGAGAAAGAGCTTCAAAGACTGAGCAATTAATAACGCATTGGTTCACCATTGGCCCTTATGCAAGACGTTATTCGGGTTGTAATTGAGTTGTTGGACGCGCACCAATTGGCGCGTTAGATCATCCAAATCTGGAGATGGTTGGAGGGCCTGTCCCATAATGCTCCAAACGTTCTCAATTAGGGAGAGACTCTGAGACTTTGCTGGCCAAATTAGCATTTGGCTAGCTCTAAGACAAGCAGCAGGAACTTTCACGGTGTGCACGCGGTCATTACCTTGCTGAAACGTTAAGCCCAGGATGGTTTACCATGAAGGGAAAGCCGGCCGAAGTGGCTGTGCGGTTCTAGGCGCTGCAGTCTGGAACCGCGAGACCGCTACGGTCGCAGGTTCGAATCCTGCCTCGGGCATGGATGTGTGTGATGTCCTTAGGTTAGTTAGGTTTAACTAGTTCCAAGTTCTAGGGGACTAATGACCTGAGAAGTTGAGTCCCATAGTGCTCAGAGCCATTTGAACCATGAAGGGAAACAAAACGGGGCGTAGAATATCGAAGTACCGCTGTGCTGTAAGGGTGCCGCGGATGACCACCGAAGAGGTCCTACTACGCAAAGAAATGGCATCCCAGGCCATCACCCCTGGCTGTCGGGCCGTGTGTTGGGCGACAGCTACGTTGGTATTCTACTGCTGTCCGGTAAGGCTCCAGGCACGACTTCGACGGTCATCGGGGCTCAGTTCGAAGCGGGCCTCATCACTGAAGACAATTCTTCCCCAGTCAGTGAGATCCCAGGCCAAAGACGTGTCTGGAGAAGCCCTGGGCAGCGGTGGGAATCCATCCTAGTGTCGCCCGCCATACGGCCCGACAGCCAAGAGTGATGTTCTGGGGTGCCATTTATTTTCACAGCAGGACCCCCTTTGTTTTCATCTGCGGCACGCTTACAGCACAGAGATGCGTCGACGATAATCTACGCCTCGTTTTGTTGTCTGTCATGGCAAGACATTCTGGGCTTACATTTCAGCAAAATAATGCCCGATCGCACACGGCGAGAGTTTCTATTGCTTGTCCTCGTCCTTGCTAAAGCCTACGTTAGCCAGCGAGGTCGCCGTATCTCTCCCCAATTGAGAACGTTTGGAGCTTTATGGGAAGAGCCCTCCAACCAGCTGGTGATTTTGATGATCTAACGCGCCAATTGGACAGAATTTGGCATGATGTCCCTCAGGAGGACGTTCAACAACTCTGTCAGCCAAGCCGAATAACTGCTTACATAAGGGCTAGAGTGGACCAACATGTTACTGACTTCCTCAGTTTGTGGAGCTCTTTCCCTTGAATGTATCATCCAGTTTTTCTGCAATTGTAATTATTTGTTTGTCTGTAAATGTGCATCACGTCTACCGATTTCCTTCCCATTCGGATAATTACCTCGTGCTAAGAATTTTTTTGTTATTATTTATTGGCCTTAGGGTTCCGAGTAGTCATTTCATTTTCAGATATTATCAAAGTATGTATGATAGCCGACGCTGATCCTCCGTTTCAAGTTTTTTGCATGACGTGGTCTCCACAGGCGTACATAAAGAACCAAACGACAAAGAGAGGAAACGAAGTTAGCTTGAATTTCACTTGCGGCCCCAACATTTAACACTGTTTTTACTGTAAAATACCATGACACGGGAGAGTATGTAGTTGTAGCCCCACACGAATTTGCTGTCGTGATCTGAACACAAACTGACTTTTATTAAACAGATAACGTCAATTCAGTGTCTGGTAGCTGATTGATTATAAAGTAACCAAGTTTGTCGTTCGTCCCTGGTGGGCCTGTTGTCGACGGGTCTTTAAACTTAAGACTTTCTTCCTTTCTTCCTTCAGTTTCATCGTGCTATGCACGAAACGATGGTTCGCCTAGAAGTGAAAGCCGACTTAAATGGAAGTTCTTGATATAAAGACAACGTAATGGGTACATCTAGACAACCCGTATTCGGAGATTAATGTGCGATCGTCATGTTGCGTAAGGACCACGAGATTGCGATAAGAGAGACTAGAGCGGATACTGAGGCTTCTGTACTGTCATTTTGCTGTCGTTCTGTAAGCGAATGGGACGAGACGATAATATTGGTATGATGTACCTCGCTCGTACAGAGTATAGTGGCTCGCATAGTACACATCGTGCAGATGAAAGGGGAAGGAACTTGCGCTCTGGCTTCTGTAGCCGCAGGAAGTGCTCTTACAGAGCGGGTTCCATTCGTGGACTTGCAGAGCACGCCTGAATTCTGTGCCCTTGTTTAAGTTGACCGCGATTCGGGCGTTTTGACCCAGTTGGTAGACTGAGGGAAGAAAGTAGGCGCGCTTTTGCAGTGTGTTGTTCAGGACGCCGGTGACCACGTAACGTGCTTGTGGGGCACTGGCGCATGCGCACGGCGGGCCAGCCGGCTGCCGGTATCGACAGCGCGCGATTTATTTAGAGCGAAACGCGGCTGGGCCGTGCCGTTCTGGCGCTGGCGGTTATGACGGCGGCGCGGCCCGGCTGCGCTGTGGTCGATAGCGGGCTCTCTGTCTCTGCCCCGCCTGTCCCTCGCTCTTCCCCTCCTACGCAGCTGCCGCCCCTCTCCCCACCAACCTTTCCCCACCAACACACGTAGTTCTAGCCCCATGTACTGCTCTGCTCTTCAAGCGCTTTGCTGGCAACGCGCAAGCGATCGCTGTGTCATCTGACCTAGAGAGTTGCGCTGCCAAGCAACGATTTCAGTCGGTACAAAGCTAAGCTCACCGGAGACCATGACAGCATGCAAGTGCACACCAATAGCGATTACAGCTCCTGTTCGCATTAGCGTGGAATGGATGTGTTAGTAGGAGGCGTAAGGGGCGAACTACTCTGCTGCAACTCGCACACGTCGGCCAAACTCCGCGAGTATCGTCCTGACACTTCTGGCGTTGTTTCAGGTGGAGCAAACCAGGTGGAAAAGAAAAAAGAAAAAAAAAAGTTCTCGCGGAACACTGGGGAGCAAGCCAGATGTGTGACTGCTGCTGAACATATCTCATTTCAGACATATTGATAGCCTCGGTGAGATCGAGAATAGTGCATTAAATGGGAAGGATTGTGATGCTGCTCTACTTCAGATGAAAAGCAAACGCTTAAAGCTGGCCTTCCAGCAGATCGATGTAACCATTCTGACTGAAAGCAACTGTGGTCTCGACGCTACTTAAAACATCTCAGAGGTGACTGCAGCATGATAATATTTTCCACGCACCCCTTACGAGTGGGGTTAGCAGGTCTAAAAGTAAAAAAAATTGAAGTTATATTTAGCCGGACATTTTGCCTTAAAAACTTCCAATTAATAATCATTTACCGTCAATTTTCTGCGAGATCAACCTTAAATGTGCTTTATCTAAAAACGCTATCGATAAACAGCCTTATAATTGGACCATTATGATAGTAACTAAGTGCTCAGACATCTTAATTCCTCAGTCTTCCTTCTAAGATAATCATATGTCAAAATAGATTAAAAGTTGGTCACAAAATATACAATTATCTATTCTTCTGGAATGGGAAATGAGAAGACAAGTTTTCCTAGCGAAGGCTCAGCGCAGACGAGCTCTCGTCCACACTTGTGTTTCTCAACAGTAGTAGGAGCGACCGCACGAACAATGCGGCACGAGGCGAATTGTCAGTAGCATCGGCTGATCGGCACGTTCTACTTTGCCTCGCTCGCCCTGCGCGCAGTGTGGTTGTAATATTTGTCATACGCTCGTTCGGCCTGCGAAGAAAATCATAGGACACAGTTACAGGAATAGCACTAGTTGGTATATCCATATGTCCTTAAGGTGTATCTCCTTATTCCTCCTTATACTTATTCCTCAAGCTTGCACCATAGCTTGAAACGGGTGTGAGTTGTGCGTTCTCTACTTCATCTCTGAAAAGCCAGACAGGCTGGTTTTGTATATACACTCATGTTCAGAAAAAGCAGACCACCTTGAACGACTAGAGATAGGACGTTCATATTCACAGTTGTACATTAGTACTTGATTAGCATTTCAGTCACCTTGGTTCGACATGTGGCCTGTTGCCAAAAAGGCACAGGGTCCATCATGGGCCTTGACAATTTACTCCACGCGGTGATGGCATCGATGCGTATAAGGTGTGAATGGCGTCCTATGGTATAGCCATCCATGCTGTACTCAGGTGGTTCCAAAGTTCATCAGTGGTGGTCGGCACTGGGTGTCAGGGCTGAACCGTCCGTTTCATCATATGCCAGACATTTTCGATTGGCAAAACGTCTATTGATGAAGCGGGCCAGAACGCACGTGTTCGTGTGGCAACATGTTGTCGTGCATTGTCTTGCTAAAAAAACGGCGTCTGGAGTGTTATTCAGAAAGTGTGTGGCTACGGATCGCAGGATGTCATTCACGTACGTCGCACTGGTCACAGTGTCCTGGACACGAACCAACTGTGATTTGTCGTTGTACCCAATAGCACCCCACACCATAAGCCTTGAGATGGCACTGTATGTCTTGTGCGATTGCAGTCACTGTGAAGCCGCTCTCCCTGTCTGCGGCGCGAACCAAAATGCGGCCATCATTTTCAAACAAACAGAACCAGGATTCGTCCGAAAACACTATCTGATTCCATTCCTGTCCCCAGTGACGTCGTTCCGTACACCATTGCTGTCTAGCATGCTTCTGCACATTGGTTAAAGACAGGCAGAGAGTGGACGGCGCGCACCTAACCCATCTCGTAATAAACGGCGACGGACTGTCAACCCTTATACTGTACGATGTCTTACATTGTTCAACTGTTGCGCCAGAGCCGAGAAGGCCGCAGATCTGTCCTGCAAATGCCATACGGATGGGATGAGGTGTCGATCTTCTCGGGAGATAGTCCGGGTGGTGCGACGTGTTTTGCTGCCTTTCGTGAATTATTCTACACACACCCGTTGCACTGACGAAACACTTCATCCCACACGAGCAGGAATTTCCCAGACGGACCTATCACATTCTCTTACGCGCCCTCTTTCAAACTCACTGATTTGACGGTACGGTTATCGCATACGTCTGCGAAGCTTTCTGCACATCTGCTCAAGTCACACAAATCCACTGACCTTGATCCCGCGGACAGACATAGTCCAAATGCTAATCATTTCTGCAGAATACTCTAATGTAGGTGTCCTGTGAATATGAACGTCCTACCTCTAGTAGTTCAAGGAGCTGTTTTTTTCTGAACATGAGTGTACCTGGCCGAGCACGACCGTAAAAAGCCAGACATATGGCAACTCTATTTACAAAAGGCTTCCTGGAGTTCATTTAATCCGCGTGTCCAGCTTGTACACTCCTTGACTGATTATTGTTGCTGCCTCTTCACCGAATGTTTACCGCTGACCGTTGAATCTGCAACACTAGGAACCAGAGCGAATATCGAAATGTACCTATACAGTGTTGTAGCAAGAATATGAGATTCGATTTTTGAGTGATCTGAGAGTATACAGAGTGCTAAATTTAGTACACAGCCTGGATAGGTATCGATCAGACTAAGCTTCAATGGCAGATATGGGTGTATTATTTCATGCCACTTCACTTCCATAACAAAGCTTATTAATTGTAGTGGCTGGTTAATGGTAGCACACCAGTGTGCAAACCAAGACCAGATGTTTTCTGTGGGTGAGAGATCTTGAGAGCGCTTTGGTCGGAACAACAGCCGAACTCTTTCTGCATCTAGATAGGTCAAGATAGCACGGGCAACATGCAGTCTTGTGGTGTCTTGTTGAACCGCTCCGGGAAATTCGAAGACAGGGCACAGCCACAAACCCTGTCAGAAATGAAACGGCTGCATTCCAAATTAACGGCTACGCGAACCAATAGCACCTCATATCGTCACGCCAGGTGCCGGACGTGAATGACGATGACGAATGCAGTCTGGCAACGTCTGTTTTTCTCGGAACCTCCAGAGAAGGACACGCCCATCTTAATGTTGTATGCAAAACCGGGGTGCATCTAAAAAATGATGCGGCGCCTACTTTTCTTGTTGAAAACGAGCCCATTTGCCGACTGAAGGCTCGTGACGTGGCTGTATGATCCCGCACAGCACAGCGAACAGTACGTCTGTCCTCTCGGGCGCAAGTTGCGTGCAGCCATTGAGGTCTTGAATGCGTTCAATACGGCATTTCACGTCCCACCGATTCCCCTTTCGCACGACACTTGTGAGATTCAGACTAATGCGAGCAGCAATATCGAGTGACGACAGGGCTCCGTCTCGATAGCAATCGATCGTGCCCCTGTCGAATTCCGGTACGTTCTGGTATTCTCCATCGTACACTAGGGATAATGTCCGCCCCCGGTAGCTGAATGGTCAGCGCGACACAATGTCAATCCTAAGGGCCCGGGTTCGATTCCCGGCTTAGTCGGAGATTTTCCCCGCTCAGGGACTGGGTGTTGTGTTTGTTGTCCTAATCATCAACATTTCATCCCCATCGTCGCGCAAATCGCCGAAGTGGCGTCAAATGGAAAGACTTGCACCTGGTGAATGGTCTATCCGACGGGAGGCCCTAGTCACACGACATTTATTTACTATGGATAATATACCTTCTCACAACCAACATTTAAACGTAGTTTCTGAATGAGAAACCCGCTGCGCAATATTTCCTTATACACTATCATATCAAAAGTAGGCGGAGACCACAACGAAATGTGGAACTGACCACTAGATCACGAGAAGCGGACGCACCAGTATAAAAACGAAGGCGGACTGTATTGCTTTGTCAGTAGAGAAATGGTAAAGGGAAAAGCTCAGTGAATTCGAACGTGGACTAGTCGTTCTATATCACCTGAGTAACAAATCCGTCAGGCACATGTCAACTCTTCTGCAGATGTCCATGTCGACTGTTGCTGGTGTGAGTGTGAAGTGAAGACGCTAAAGAACAACCACATATAAACAAAGACTAGCCAGACCTCATTTACTGACGGGCGGGGACCTTCGAGCATTGTGGAGGGTGGTTGTAAAAAATCAATCAAATCAGCGGAAGAAATCACTCGTGAGTTCGAAAGTGCTATCAGTAGTTCATCTAGCACAATGACTGTGCATTGGGACTTAAAAGGACTGGGGTACACTGGTCCAGCAGCTCCTCATAAGTCGTACATTTCTACAGTCAGTGCTGAGCGACGCTTGGGATGGCGTAAGAGCGACGCCCCCCGACAGTGGATGACTTGAAAAGAATGAGTTGGAATGATAAATCAAGCTCTACTCTGTGGCATTCCGATGGAAGGTCTTGGGTTTGCCGAAGACCCGGAGAACGTTACCTGCCATCATGTGTAGTGCCGACAGTGAAGTACAGATAAGGTTGTGTTACAGAATTGGCGTGTATTTCGTGATTAGCGTCTGGTCACCTTATTGCACGTAAGAAAACGCTAAATGTGAAGGATATGAACACATTTTAGACCACTGTGCATTGCGTATAGTAGAGGGACAGCTCGGAGACGATGGTTGTTAGTATCAGCACCCTACCATAAAGCAGCACCAGTGAAAGCAATGGTTTGTGAACAGTAACAGTCCTGAAATAGACTGGTCTGGCAGGGTTCCGACCTGACCCAATGGAACATCTCTGAGATGAGTTAGAAAGCCAACTTTGCTCCAGACCCCAGCGTCCAACATTGCTACATTCTCTGGTTTCCGTTCTTGAGGAAAAATGTGCTGCCATTCCTCAACGGACATTGAAACAGACCATTGAAAGTGTTCTCAGCAGAGCTCAAGCCGTCATAAAGGCGAATGGCTCACAACCCCATATTAATGTCCTCTAATAGATGTCCGGATATTTTTGAGTCGCGCGGATTGTCCGCCAGGTTAGAGGACTATATGACGGATTGCGCGGCCCCTCCCGCTGAAGGTTAGAGTCCTCCCTCGGGCATGGGTGTGTGTGTTCTACTTAGCATAAGTTAGTTTAAGTTAGTTTAAATAGTGAGTAAGTCTAGGGACCGATGACCTAAGCAGTTTGGTCCCTTAGGAATTCACACCCATTTCAACCTTTGATACTTTTGATTAGGTAGTGCATACTTCTATACGTCGTCAGCGATGTGTCTACAATACTCGTACATCCACTGTGTACACTACTGGCCATTAAAATTGCTACACCAAGAAGGAATGCAGATAATAAACGAGTATTCATTGGACAAATATATTATACTAGAACAGACATTTGATTACATTTGGGTGCATAGAGCTACACCAAGAAGGAATGCAGATAATAAACGAATATTCATTGGACAAATATATTATACTAGAACTGACATTTGATTACATTTGGGTGCATAGATCCTGAGAAATCAGTATCCAGAACAACCACCTCTGGCCGTAATAACGGCCTTGATACGCCTGGGCATTGAGTCAAACAGAGCTTGGATGGCGGGTACAGGTACAGCTGCCCATGCAGCTTCAACACGATACCACAGTTCATCAAGAGTAGTGACTGGCGTATTGTGACGAGCCAGTTGCTCGGCCACCATTGACCAGACGTTTTCAATTGGTGAGAGATCTGGAGAATGTGCTGGCCCGTGCAGCAGTCGAACATTTTCTGTATCCAGAAAGGACCGTACAGGACCTGCAACATGCGGTCGTGCATTATCCTGCTGAAATGTAGGGTTTCGCAGGGATCGAATGAAGGTTAGAGCCACGGGTTGTAACAAATCTGAAATGTAACGTCCACTGTTCAAAGTGCAGTCAATGCAAACAAGAGGTGACCGAGAGGTGTAACCAATGGCACCCCATACCATCACGCTGGGTGATACGCCAGTATGGCGATGACGAATACACACTTCCAATGTGCGTTCACCTCGGTGTCGCCAAACACGGATGTAAACCATCATGATGCTGTAAACGAACCTGGATTCATCCGAAAAAATGACATTTTACCATTCGTGCACCCAGGTTCGTCGTTGACTACACAATCGCAGACGCTCCTGTCTGTGATGCGGCGTCAAGGGTAACCGCAGCCATGGTCTCCAAGCTGATAGTCCATGCAGCTGCAAACGTCGTCGAACTGTTCGTGCGGATGGTTGTTGTCTTGCAAACGTCCCATCTGTTGACTCAGGGATCGAGACGTGGCTGCACGATCCGTTACAACCATGCGCTTAAGATGCCTGTCATCTCGACTGCTAGTGATACGAGGCCGTTGGGATCCAGCACGGCGTTACGTATTACCCTCCTGAACCCACCGATTCCATATTCTGCTAACAGTCATTGGATCTCGACCAACGCGAGCAGCAATGTCGCGAAACGATAAACCGCAATCGCGATAGGCTACAATCCGACCTTTATCAAAGTCGGAAACGCGATGGTAAACATTTCTCCTCCTTACACGAGGCATCACAACAACGTTTCACCAGGCAACGCCGGTCAACAGCTGTTTGTGTATGAGAAATCGGTTGGAAACTTTCCTCATGTCAGCACGTTGTAGGTGCCGCCACCGGCGCCAACCTTGTGTGAATGCTCTGAAAAGCTAATCATTTGCATATCACAGCGTCTTCTTCCTGTCGGTTAAATTTCGCGTCTGTAGTACGTCATCTTCGTGGTGTAGCAATTTTAATGGCCAGTAATGTATATTCCCAAACAGGGGAGGCATTTTACTCGAAAGACGCTTGCCCGGTGTCGTCGGATAAATACGATATTGCAGTACCTGTTCCAAATTACTCAAGTTCGAGTCCCGGTCCAGCGTAGATTTTCATTGTCCTCATTTCATTACACAGCTGATGGGTGTCCATATTCTCACTGCGAATACATTTCATGTATTTCATGACGTCTGTAGTCGCTACAGTGCCTGATACTTCAGATATGCTTGCATGTCCGAAGGAACATTGCATTGTAATTTGGAATAACACAGACACTACAATATCAAACTGCCTTTTCCTGCTGCTAGTTACTTTATTTTTCCCATACGCGTTTCGGCTTCTCATTTTCTAAGGCATCATCAATGGGATCTATAACGATACAGTTTTGTTAGTTATAGATTATCAAACAGTTCACTTCGTGATGTTTTGTAAAAAAAGTAATTACTTACGATTTGCTGATCTACGTTTCCTCACATCTGGTCTTTAGGTCGCACTACTACTTTTAACACTGCCATAGTGCGTAAGTCTAGGGACCGATGACCTCACAAGTTTGGTCCCTTAAGAACTCCTACACATCTGAACATTTTTTGAAAACGATTTATATGAGTTATCTATATTGTGCGAAAATTGGTAGTTTACCCTAAATAATCATAAGTGTGAGGTCATCCACATGAGTGTTAATAGGAAACCGTTAAATTTCGGTTACACGATACATCAATCAAATCTAAGGACCATAAATTCAACTAAATATCTAGGAATTACAGTTACTTACAACTTAAAACGGAAACAATACGTAGAAAATGTTGTGGAGAAGGCGAGCCAAAGCCTGCGTTTCATTGGCAGAAAACTTAGAAGACACAACAGATCTACTAGACTGCCTACACTACCCTTGTCCGACCCGTTTTGGAGTACTGCTGCGCGGCTTGGGACCCTTACCAGTTAGGATTAACGGAGTACATTAAGGAAGTCCAAAGAAGGGCAGCTCCTTTTGTATTACCGAGAAATAGGGGAGAGAGTGTCACGGACATGATACTGGATTTGGGGTGGAAATAATTAAAACAAAGACGTTTTTCTTTGCGGGGGGATCTTCTCACAAACTTTTAATCACCAACTTTCTCCTGTGAACGCGTAAATATTTTGTTGACGTCAACCTACAAAGGGAGGAACGATCATCACAATAAAATAAGGGAACTCTGAGTTCGTTCGGAAAGATATAGGTGTTCTTTTCTTCCGTGTGCTGTTCGAGAGTGGAACAATAGAGAATTAGTGTGAAGGGTGGTTCGTTGAACCTCTGCCAAGCGTTTGAGTGTTGTTTGCTGAGTAACCATGCAGATGTAGCATTAGTTCAGAGATAAATCAGGAGGGTACTGTCCATCGATGGTATTTTGACGTGAAACCCTGCAAGGCAAGGTTGTTCGACATGGTCGATATACCCACAAAGAGTGAACGACAGTTTCATGATGACCTGAAGGCAAGCAGTACGTTTTACCATTTGACACATCGGTTGTACTGTCCAAACACTGCGCTGTGTAACCATCGCGGGCACACTGAACATTATTCTGTATTATACTAGTAGTTACCCCAGAATCCGCCTCACGTGATATCACGTTTTGCGACTCATTAATTAAAAGGCCTAAGGATACTAAATTTTTACGAATCGTAACGTGCACTTTACTTTCAGCAATTAGAGCTACATGCCTCAGTAACTCAAATTAATGACGTAGTAAATCGAAATTGATTTACAGTAGACCAGAATTTGTTTTGGACGCCGCGAAATGACTGCTGTAGGCGCATGCACGTGTAAACCAATAGGATGTGGTCGTTTTATTGGCTTCCCAGACTGTTACAGATTTATTTTAATTTGTTTTGGATGCCACGAAATGACTGCTGTAGGCACATGCACGTGTAAACCAATAGGATATGGTCGTTTTATTGGCTTCCCAGACTGTTACAGATTTATTTTGTGTTCCTTAGGTATAGCACGAAATTCTTTAAACAGTTGGCACCTCAGCCACTTTTGTTAGTCAATAGCCACTGTCCAGGTTTCAATTAAAGAGCGACTCGCCAGATCTACACCCACATGTACTGTGTGTTTCACAACTTCTATTACAGGGTTTTAGGGGTTGCAGCAGGTGAAGTTAGTAGATGAAGTTTTGATAAGGAACTCATGTCCGTAAACGTACCGTTTGGACGTAAAACAAGTTTAAAGATCAAATTGTCACCGGGTTCCTTTCTACGCAACAAGGGAAATCCTCTTCAGAGTCGAGAGTGTGACGTGGAGCACCACAGTTAACCCTCTTAGTTGCGAACGTAACAATTTCTCGCTACCTTTAGTGTAGTCGGACGAAAAATCTATGTGACGTCATAATAGACTATTTTCCTATGTTAAAAATATGGTTCTGATTGTTGTTAACATTTAAATAGCATGTAATGTCAATAATCTCAGAAAAGATCTGATATTTTTATGTTATTAAAACTTAAAAATCATTATATATCACTATCTGGTCACATGATCGAAAACGCTCTGTTATTGGCTGATGCTCTGGTGACGTCACAGGCTAGGAATAAGACGAAGCTATACTTGCGTTATAGGAACGTTAGCCGAAGTTAACGAGGTTTTTACGTACTTTTACTGCAAACAGTTTAGCTATTTAGTGATGGAAAACGCTACTGCAACTTTTAAGTAACAATAGAACGGAATTTTGTGAATGCTGAAAGTGAAAGCCGTGCGAACATTGATCGTTTATGCTCCACCCACTTAGATTAGTGGTATGTGCAACGTCGGACAAAAAAAATGGTTCAAATGGCTCTGAGCACTATGGGACTTAACATCTGAGGTCATTAGTCCCCTAGAACTTAGAATTACTTAAATCTAACTAACCTAAGGACATCACACACATCCATGCCCGAGGCAGGATTCGAACCTGCGACCGTAGCAGTCGCGCGGTTCCGGACTGCGCGCCTAGAACCGCTAGACCTCCGCGGCCGGCGCAACGTCGGACATTGTTTTCTCTGTTCCCTGCAACATCATTAAACTCGCTCAAAACTGAAGAATTGTAGAACTTTTGCAAATGGGTCCGTATATTATAGCTAGATTGTCGACTATCAGTCATGAGCTACGACCCAAAGCACAAAACAATTATTCTTGTAAAACTTAGTACTGACTCCCTGTGCAGAAGACATTCAACAGAAAGGATACTTCTGTGAGGCGTTTTGTGGCGCAACGGACAGCGCGTACGACCGTTGTTCAAAGAGGTCACGTGTTCGAATTCTAGAAGGGTCATATTTTCTTTAAAAGTATCACACGAAATACGAAAATAGCATTAGCAAGAACTGATGTTTCGATTGTGGGTTGTATTATATAGATCCTCACATTAGTCTTACTCTGAGAAACAGAGAGCAGAGGAAAAATGCTTTACTTCGCGAACAAATAATTCACTTTTTTGGAAAGCATTGCTAGTATTGAAGATGTAGCCATACGTCCACAGTACAACGAGGTGTAGGACGATGAGATTACACGGAGATATATAAAGCGTGTACAACAAGCAGGTAACACAAACGTAAGAGCTGTGATGTTTAGTTTCTTATAAAGTAAAAGGTTTGTGGTCACGAAAACTAGAAAATATCTTTTTGAACGTGACATGTGTGAACAGCAACTGCAAATGTAAACGCGTGTAAACAGCATGGAAAACACAATAATATTCTGTTTCTGATCGGTGTGGTAAAGTTTCGTAATTGGGATTTGGTTTTCATACGCGACGACTGTCGAGTCTTTTTACAAATAAGTTAAAATGTTCTTTAGGGTTAGATCCGAACCAGCGATCTATGGACATCATCTTATAAAATTCGAAGGCCTATCACTCTAACAACTGAGCTACTTTTTTTTATTTGTTGTCATTTTGTTCATTAATGGTCATTGTATTTGTTGGGGACGGACGCCCCATCATGCTTGTTCAAGTTCATCGTTGATCCGTTAACTCGTTTTTTTAAAATTATTATTATTATTACAGAGGACAACTAACTCTGTGACCGAACACGCTGAGCCACCATGCTGAATAGTTGAAGCTGAGTTAGGTAAAACGATAATTTTCAGTAGGAGTTTAATTTCGATGAATGACGCTATCGTCTATTGTAACAGTGGAAGAGCGTATCTCGGAGATAAGTTAATGCTAACTTCACAGTGCAACACATTTTTAATTTAGCTAGTGAACTTGTGTGTCGACGTGATGGCAATTTGTCGGTATAGGGCAACAACATTTTGTGCATCGTCTCGTTCCCTAGAGCACTCAAAGACAACTTTTCAGGAGTTTTTGTAGATGTGTGTGTACAGTACGGTACTACACACCATTTGTAACCCATTGCCGGCCGCTGGTGGACGAGCGGTTCTGGCGCTACAGTCTGGAACCGCGCGACCGCAGCAGTCGAGTCCCATAGTGCTCAGAGCCATTTGAACCATTTTTTTGTAACCCATTCTCCGAAACGTAAATTCCAAAACAAGGCATCACTGTGGATTAGCAGTATGGCAGTAGGAGCAGTGATGTCACAGGCAACACATGACTCGAATGGAGCGTTTTAGCGGGAGTTCGAATTATTTGAATTTCATTTCTGTTTTTATAAAAGAGGAAAAAAGGATGTTAGGGGCATAAAATGACATAGTTAATCATTTAAGACAATTTCCAGAAAAGTCAAATTCCCTACTACAGCAGGGACTGACGACGGCGGCCTCTTCTCAACTTGTGTACGTACCGTGAAGTGGGAGATATGAGTGTAGTCCGATCTTCAAACTCAAAAGGTACACTTTTGGACAATGGTTTGCCATCAGGATCCCTAGAAACCATATAATTCGCTAGTCACTATACAGTGCATGGCTGAGGGTACATCCTTCTAATGCAGGGCGACCCACATAAAACCGACACGTCTCACCTACTGGTTAATCATCTCTAGTCGAATTGCTTGTGAAAAGGCAACACTGTCTCGAAAGTTGGCTACACTGCATTTTATCGATAAGCTGATTGCAACTGTGTGTTTGTGCCTCAGTTGTTCTGAGAAGGTTGTAACGTCGAGTTATTATAGAAATGGGGCAGTTTGCATTAGAACAGAGAATTGATACTGTGGAGTGTTACGTAAAGACAGGCTCCATCAGGGAATGTAAAGAAGTGTTTCAAGCGAATTATCCTGGTAGAAAACTCCCCACAATGGGCACTATTCACAGTGCAAAAAGTGGAGTGCTGTATGTTCCTTTCAGAATGTGCAGAGGAATAGGCGAGCAACAGTGAGGGCCCTTTAAACTGTAGACAGAATGCACATGTACATTGTGAGAAGTCCCCATGCGAAGGGAAAGCGATAGTGGTAGGGGTTACGGTCAGGCGTTGCTCACATTTTTTGTGAATATCAAGTGAAGCTCCTCCACTCCCCACTTATATTCAAAAAAGATCAAAAAGAGCTACTGTCACTTCTGTTTTTGTTAGTATCTAGAAAGAATTCTGCTGAAAATGCAACAAAGCAGCTTGTTAACATTTCTAACCTTCAGAGCAGCGTCATGAGTGGAGAATTTTGAGCAAAAACTACATTTCTCTTGACGGCATGTTAAAATTTGCTCCTTTTGCCAAAACACAGTGGAGTTTCCACGGTATCAACTCAATACCATATTGTTGAGATGCAATTGTGAGAGAATTCTGAAACAGTGTTTTATTGAGTTTATTAAAGAGAAGAAAAATAAGACCAATAGCTTATGAAAAAGCACATCCTCGGTACAAAATTAAAATGTAACATCTTCACTTATATTGTTCCAAAATCCACACTATTTTTCGTTTCACCACCTTCAATGGCCCTTAAAAATTACGCTTTCTCACGTAATATTGCATAGTAACAATGCTCTCCCCTTTGCATTCTATCATTTCCCAAAATCTCATTTCAGTACCTCAAACCGTTTATGAAATATGAGGAATGTTGTGGATATTTCAGTCAGGCTTTGTTGCTGGCGCACACAGTCCAAGTGAGTGTACTACACCATATCAATTTTCTCGAGATCGGTGACAGATAAAGATCTCCACCACAGTCTAAAATAAACTTCAGAATGTTAGCTACATTTTATGTGCAGGAACATATTACATAATGCGCACAAATCGAAAAGTCATAGCGATACCTATTTTTCATTGCAAACTTTTTCGGATTTCGCGCATTGTCTTATTTAAACGAAAATATCACAGTAACTACGACCATTGACAAAGTGATGTTCATGTCATCATGAAGCTGACATAAACCTATAAGTAACGCAAAAATGAAACTCTTTTAACGAATAATTTTTGTAAAATCGTTTGAGAAAGACTGGAGAGCGTGCCCCTCGATTCTGTAATCGCAGTGCTTCACTGACCGGCCGAAAGTGGGAAAACAAGGTTGGCCTGCAATTCCAAAAGCTGGCCGTTGTGGCCGAGTGGTTCTAGGCGCTTCAGTCCGGAACCGCGCTGCTGCTACGGTCGCAGGTTCGAATCCTGGCTTGGGCATGGATGTGTGTGATGTCCCTAGGTTAGTTAGTTTTAAGTAGTTCTAAGTCTAGGGGACTGATGACCTCAGATGGTAAGACCCATAATGCATAGAGCCTTTTGAACCATTTGAGCCATTCCAAACAAACGAATGAACTCGCCCTGTGTTCTGGATGAATTCTATTCACTGCACATCGGCCACAATATCATGTGCAGACTATGTGTGAATGTGGTACAAGATCTGAAATTTGAGGATCAGGAAAAAATGAGTTCACTATTGTAACTGGCTGTAAACAATAACTGCTAACAGTTACTTGGACACCTTGCTTTACTTTATGTCAGCGGAGGCCTGGTTTATTTGGCAGGTTACTTAAACTCTCAGAACTGCAGGTACTGGTCACAGACAACACGTATATTCTGCATGAAGAACCTCTCCACTCAGATAAGACAGGTGTTCAGTGTATGTTGTCTGGCATGCACATTATTGGTTCCATATTTTTCAATTACATCTTAAACAATTCCCAATATCTAGACATCTTTGACACTTTCTATGCACAGTTAACAGATGCAGGGAAGCTGTACATAGTATTCGAACAAGATGGAGCAATCGCTCACACATCCAGCCAAAGTGTGGTCCACTTCACCGATGTCGTCACTGAAGACAGACTTGTCATCAGAGGCGTCTGATAATCCTTGCACAATAGACAATCTTAAATGGAATATTGCTAGAGAAATTAACATCACACCCGCAGAATTATGGCGTGTTGCTGGTAATATCACCATACAAAGCCAGCCATGCCTGGATGTCCATGGCCTCCACTCTCTTATGAACAGGCAACTACATCTTTTCAAAGTTACTATTATCTAGTCTTTCTTAGTTAGTTCATTGTTACTTGAATCTCGGGCATGAGGCATACTGATACTGGCATTATGTGGGACACCCTGTACTAGCTATTTCCTACCACGTTCCATTCGTGTATATACTGTGGGGGAAATTGATCTCTATATGCTTCTGTAAGCGTCCTAATCCCTCCTACGAAAAGGTTTACTAATACCGCTTCCAGTTCACAAAATTTATTGACTGCTTAAATTATATAATCAGCAACATTAGCGTTGACAAGAATCTACAAACTGCTACCACTGAAGATGAAGAACAAATCAGCTGTATATCAGAGTCAAGTTCAGTGCTCGCTGTTGTCAAGAAGAGGAGCCTATGCGTAGGTTTTAACCTATAAGCCTCTGTTTAAATGTTTTTGTTCTCTTTCTCTTGTAAGGTGGTAAATGTGGCACTTTGTATGGAAGATGTTGGTAAACACTTTGCTGTGTTGTTATTAAGGAACATACGTTTAAGATAGGTTGCGCAGTAATTATACACCACAGCATCGTATCTGTAAATCCAATCTATTGAGAGCCTCAGGCAGATGAACAAATCACATAACATGGTGTATTTTCGTGTAACACAATAAAAAAAGGTGTTTGAAAATCTGAGTCATTTCCGACACGTGGTATGCGTGTGACAAATAATTGTACATTAGATTGATCATGATGGGTAATCATAAGCATTTTATGGCAGCATATTAGCGCAGTGTGGTCGAACTGTAATACACGTACCCACATATAATGTAATCTGTTTTAGCGTGTAAGAGAAGCGCCTGACGCAAATCGAGAACACCATGAACCAATTAGTCACATTATGCTATTTTTTTATCCATAATGTAAATACGTAGTCTATTTTTTTAGGAATCATAACCTGAAGTGTTGTCGCTATTACATAATCAACTAATAACACACACATGGCGATTTGCAAGGCTAAAGCTACAGTTACAGGCATCAGTTTGCAATCTTGCAACTCAGGCTCCATCCCCTTCTTAAACTTGCTGAACTTTGCTCTCCCTATGGGGTTTCCCACCACACAATGAGAAGCACATAATCCTTCACATTCCCTTTTGAGAACAATAACACATTTGATTGGTACATGTTGCACTTCCTTGACCAAAGCACTTGAAAATTCGGATCAGGTTTCTTGTATCTATCGTTACAGTAATAAAAGCCCCGACATGCGGCTAAAATGTAGCATAATCGGCCAAGCACGTAACGCGCTTTTTTTTTTATCAGTAGTGTCAATACATACTCTATTATTGGGAGTCATGACTGGAAGTGGCGTCATGATCACGTGACCAACGTAGAAGCTCGTATTACTTCCCAGTCGACAGACTGCAGAGCTGCATAATTTATGTAGAGTGGAAATCAGTAACGGGCTAAATCCCAGAAGACTGATTCCGGGTTATTGAGTTTTTTATTTGTTTTCACAAAAATATTTTAGTGGAAAACCTCAAACATGTTTTTTATTTATTATATGTAGTAAGAGACACACAACTATTGCAAATTTTTCAAGTCCCCTTACTTTTATCAAAGAAAATAAATAGTTCAACCTGAAAAGCGCAAAATGTGCTACATGCCATTCAGGAATCGGCTAAGGCGAGATAAGTGCCAATGAAAGAAATCTCAGGCATTTATCAGTTTTTTAACAATAAACATTTTACAGATACATTTTATAGATACACGGTGCTTTGATTAAATTATTTTTAATCCTTCTTTTAATTTTATAGAGCACAAAGCTATATTAATTGATTAATTGTTCGAAAAGTGTTCTATTAGCCAATTGCAAATACGGCAGCATCTCCTGCAGATCTTTTTTCTTGTCAGCTGACGAGCTATTTTTGTGTTGTGTGATGGTAACACAAAGTTCTTTATTATGTTAGTGGTAATTCGTTTCTTGAAAATCTTGTAGATGCTCCAGTCTTCAAGTTTCTGAAACATTGTTCTCATCTTGACGACACCAGGTGCATTTTTATTTTTTTTACTTAGATGCAACTGCATTTGGAAATATTTATTTTTGTTGTGTTAATATGTGTATTGGCTGCTTTTGTGGAATTAAAAAGTCCTCAGGCTAAAGTATAGTAACCACAAATGGAATGTTAGGTGTCGCATTCTTGACACTCTGACATTCTTCCAGCCTCTTACGTTTTTCAATCTTGGCAGAATCTCTGTCAGACGTTGCAAACAATTACAAAGTTTTGTGGCACTTAAGCCCGCTTTTGCCTCATCAATGGGCCGGCACATATTGCTCATGCTATCTTTTGGGCCTCATATGCACAACTAGAAATGATCGTAGTACTAAATCCGCTTTTCAGTTGTTGGCAGTGACACTTAGCTTGGTTTTTCCACTTTACCTTGCATCAAAATAATTTACAATTCCGGATATGTATGATTTGAAGCCCACATGTATAGAGAGAGAGTACCACAGCATTCATACCCCAAATTATGAATATGTTGCAGATAACATCCCACAGCAATAAAACGACTCGAGGTAAGAACACTTAGCACATTTCAGCAACTTCTTTCAATCTATGCTCCTATGTATGGAATTAGAAGTTTAGCAACTGAATGGCTGTCTACCTGTTTACACCGCAATAGAACCTTATACTGGTAATGTATTTTAAATTCTGCTAGATAATTTGAAAAAAAATGTAGCATTGTCAGTGTTAACTATCGCATCCTGTATTATAGCTATAATGCGGCTTGAAAATAACATTTTGACTTCTTCATGCTCACTGAACCAGTGACAACAAGATAATTTCGTCTTGTCACGATGTCTCCAGAATGCACTGTATTTCTACTTTTATATATATTGTGCTGGCATAAGCTATCACCAGCACACCGGTTGGCAAAGATGAAGTGCAAAGCTTGATTAATAGGCACTGGATCAAGCACACCTATCACAAGAGAGGGCAGACACACACCCACAAGCAACACACTGCCAACGCCCTCTCAACAGCATGCATTTAGCCCGCTGCCACTGACTGGAGGGCCTCACTCAATTATCCAGCTTGGCGTGTCAGTGTGCTTGCAAAGCGGGTTTAGTTCATCACTGGCTACAACAGTATCACAGTTGGTTACTAAACACACTTGGCAGGGTACACAGTAAGAGTATATGAACATACTTTCACATTTACCGTCGACTATGGAAAATGTGAAACAGAAAAATGTGGAAAAATATGGATACAAACGAGAAAATTGAAATATCTGCAAAAATATACGAATATCTGTATTTACACAGAGAGAGTAGTCGAAATTTGAGGCATATACACTAGATTGTACATACACTCCTGGAAATTGAAATAAGAACACCGTGAATTCATTCTCCCAGGAAGGGGAAACTTTATTGACACATTCCTGGGGTCAGATACATCACATGATCACACTGACAGAACCACAGGCACATAGACACAGGCAACAGAGCATGCACAATGTCGGCACTAGTACAGTGTATATCCACCTTTCGCAGCAATGCAGGCTGCTATTCTCCCATGGAGACGATCGTAGAGATGCTGGATGTAGTCCTGTGGAACGGCTTGCCATGCCATTTCCACCTGGCGCCTCAGTTGGACCAGCGTTCGTGCTGGACGTGCAGACCGCCTGAGACGACGCTTCATCCAGTCCCAAACATGCTCAATGGGGGACAGATCCGGAGATCTTGCTGGCCAGGGTAGTTGACTTACACCTTCTAGAGCACGTTGGGTGGCACGGGATACATGCGGACGTGCGTTGTCCTGTTGGAACAGCAAGTTCCCTTGCCGGTCTAGGAATGGTAGAACGATGGGTTCGATGACGGTTTGGATGTACCGTGCACTATTCAGTGTCCCCTCGACGGTCACCAGTGGTGTACGGCCAGTGTAGGAGATCGCTCCCCACACCATGATGCCGGGTGTTGGCCCTGTGTGCCTCGGTCGTATGCAGTCCTGATTGTGGCGCTCACCTGCACGGCGCCAAACACGCATACGACCATCATTGGCACCAAGGCAGAAGCGACTCTCATCGCTGAAGACGACACGTCTCCATTCGTCCCTCCATTCACGCCTGTCGCGACACCACTGGAGGCGGGCTGCACGATGTTGGGGCGTGAGCGGAAGACGGCCTAAGGGTGTGCGGGACCGTAGCCCAGCTTCATGGAGACGGTTGCGAATGGTCCTCGCCGATACCCCAGGAGCAACAGTGTCCCTAATTTGCTGGGAAGTGGCGGTGCGGTCCCCTACGGCACTGCGTAGGATCCAACGGTCTAGGCGTGCATCCGTGCGTCGCTGCGGTCCGGTCCCAGATCGACGGGCACGTGCACCTTCCGCCGACCACTGGCGACAACATCGATGTACTGTGGAGACCTCACGCCCCACGTGTTGAGCAATTCGGCGGTACGTCCACCCGGCCTCCCGCATGCCCACTATACGCCCTCGCTCAAAGTCCGTCAACTGCACATACGGTTCACGTCCACGCTGTCGCGGCATGCTACCAGTGTTAAAGACTGCGATGGAGCTCCGTATGCCACGGCAAACTGGCTGACACTGACGGCGGCGGTGCACAATTGCTGCGCAGCTAGCGCCATTCGACGGCCAACACCGCGGTTCCTGGTGTGTCCGCTGTGCTGTGCGTGTGATCATTGCTTGTACAGCCCTCTCGCAGTGTCCGGAGCAAGTATGGTGGGTCTGACACACCGGTGTCAATGTGTTCTTTTTTCCATTTCCAGGAGTGTACATATACATTAATAGTGTAGAGATGGTGCATCCTGAAGACATGATGACAAAATGAAATCATCATACTTCAACTAGTTCTGTGTGCATGAGAAAGTGCTAGCGTCATTTCCACTCCACAATATAATATGGGATGAGATTCTTAATACTGGCGATACATCTGCTGTGCTATATATTTCTTCAACTTGCCTAACAGTATTTGCAACACATTCCCAGCTATAAGATTGTGAAGATTGTATCATGGCGTAAATTGGAAGTTTCGTACATAGAAATACAGGGTAAAACAAGTTGCTGACATGCGCTGAGCCATCTTACATCGAGTCGTTTTATTACTGTGCAGTGAGATTTGTGTGATAACCTTTATTTGGATCCTAAATGCTGTGATATTCTCTCCCAATACACGAGAGCAGCAAATCATGTTTACTTGGTATCATAAATTATTTGGATACAATGTAAAGTGGAATGAGTCCACAAATGAAAGCAATACACATGGATCACATATTGCTGTTACTATGGAAGGAATCACCAGCTGTCTGCTGATAAAGGATGAAAGTGCTCTGTGGACAATATGGGTGGTGGTATATATTTATTTACATAACTGAGATTAACAACTATTGCTCCACATTTTAAGGTATTTTTCACAATTTCAACAATTTCTATGGTAACATAACTCAATCGGTAAAAACAGAACCCTTAGTGGATCATTTGGTTGTCTGTCTGTCTCTCTGTCCGTCTGTCTGCCCGACTGTTAGGACCCCTTTTTCTCGGGAATAAGTGGAGCTGTAAAGTTGAAATTTATGTCATGTGTTGTGGTCTACTCTTACTGCTGTGATACGTGACAGCCAGGAGAGGAGGATTTGTGTCAAAACTTAACATCCCACACTTTAAACCCAATGATTTTATTGTAACGAGTACATGTAGGAATGTATTTTTTAATAAATACACAGGATATCGATATAATTTGGTTATAAGACTTTATTGGAAAATTCATCAGGTCACAGATGAGATAAACAGCATACATGAGCTGTTCAATAAAAATAATTTTAAAGTGTTTTTAAGGACATTTGCATATTGCATTTGGTGGCTGCTATTGATAGCACACACACCTCATTGTCTCCATACATGGGTACCGCTGTTAGGCAGCCATCTTTTAATAGACACTGTGAATGTTAGCCTATCTACAGAAGCCAAGTGTCCACTTTGTGTTGACAGAAGAAATTCAGGACCATTGATGAGATGCATACAAATCAGCAATTCCCCATTTATCAGTTTTGGATAGGAAGTTTTATAGGCAGTTGCTGGCAACCAATTCATGTGTGTTGAGGCAATTACTGTTCTTCCCCCACGTTAGGCCTTCCATTTACACTTGCACAGGAGTTGCTGTGGCTGAGAGTGCACTGTACATGAGACAGCAGTGGCAGCTGCTGGGTATGTCATACGTTAGCACCTGTATTTGGTAAGTAGCCCTTTTATCATAGTATGTACTACTTATTCAGCTAAGCATTTCTGTGTAATTTCTTGAAAAAATGGGAGGTATTCAGTGAATATAATGTAAACAGCGTTAGGTGTTTATACATTGGGTTCTTTATGCATTGTTTCATTTAACACTGTAATGTGGTAGTGTGGGAATAATGTACACTTGATATTTAGCAAATGGGTATTTGTTGAATAATTCACTGTGTAATTTATTAAACATTCAGACATCTCGTATGTGTTTTTGAATGTTGGTTGAGAGTCACGCCTTGTAGTGTGTACAGAAAATGTTGTGACATTATTAAACTATAACAGCCGTAGTATTTCAACACATATTGTAACATTACATATTAATAATAATATAGGAGTGCTGTAGATCAGATATACAGTAAGAGTTTATTGTTTTAAATATCATATCATGTCAGGTTAACTGTAATTACACATCTTTTTATTCTGCCTGCAAGTACTGGCTCACGAAAAATGATGTCGATCACACACAAGGTCTAGTATTAAAAGCATGGTGGTTAGGGAGGAGGGGCAGCTTGTTTCTTATTGGTACAAAGAGAAAAAGGGGGGAGGGGAGTGCTTGATGCTTAAACTGTTAGCAACGCTTATCTGTAAAGCCATCCCAACTGGCAAACATATGGGCACTGGCAGATTACAACAGGTTGGCTGTTCGTGAAGTGGGCTGGATGCCACTGCCAGAATGCTTGATTTAACAGCAGTATTTTTTCTGCCAGTAAGCAGGGCGGTTGCATCAGAAACGATTACACATACATTGTGTAAATAATGCAAATTTCCTTAGAGTTTCTGGGGGGGGGGGGGGGGAGGGGATGGGTTAGCGAAGTGTTACCTGCTCGATTTGGTTTGGTCACTGCAGTCAGAATCAACACACTCTGTGCAGTAACGGTTATATTTTTAGGTATGCATTTTTAGCAATCTGCTAATTCTTATACATACCACATCATGCATGTCTTTCGTTGACAGTCTTGAAAATTGGTAAAACTGCAGTGCTTACGGAATTTTGCTGTGACATCACAGACTACTGTCCTGTATCATATGTTCAGTTAATATTTAATGAGAGTTTGCAATATAGGCTGTGATGTCATTATTTCTACCAACAGGAATTGTATTACACAAACACTATGACGTCACCAATACTAGTAATAAATGGATGACTTAGCAAGAGCTTATTTGTTTGTATATTGTGATGTGGTATTTTTTTAATATTTAAATTCTTTGTAAGAGCGTATTCGTTGTTAATATTGTGCTGTGGTTATTTTTGAATGTCATATTTAGCATGAGGACGTTGGTATCTGGAAAAAAATCGGTGACGATTGCAACAAACCCAACAAACTAACTCGAAGCAGCATTCAGTTATGAGATTACTCACATGTCTTCTTATTCTGTCTGGGGGTAGTGAATGACGAACTCTGCATGATTGAAATAACAATAAAATTAATTTGTTAGTTACAACAAATACCCTGATTCTCTGACTACATAGTACATACTTCAAGTGGCGATAAATAGCACATGATTAATAAACATTTCGCGTAGTTCGGATATATTTAAGCAAATAGTGCGTTGTGATTGGCTTAAAGCATAATGACATCAATGTAACACTATGCTTATGTGACGATGAGGGTGATGCGACGTTGAAATGATGTTGAAAGCAATTAAGGAAATTCCCGTAATTGGAACAACAATAAAATTGTGCGTGCAAAGGATACGTCCCTGCAGGCACACTATCCTCTGTGCCCTCGGTGGCTCAGGTAGATAGAGCGTCTGCTATGTAAGCAGGAGATCCCGGGTTCGAGTCCTGGTTGGGGCACACATTTTCAACATGTCCCCAGTGAAGTATATCAACACCCGTTTGCAGCTAGGGTGTCCATTTAATTATCATTTCATTCTAGCGAAGCTGCATTGTCGTCAACAGTGACTGTTCTTTCGGGAACAGATACAACCTTCATATACAGTTAACAATAAAATCATCTCTTATTTATAAGAAACACCCACACCCTGACCCCAAACAAACCTTAACCTCTTCCTGTGGTGTACAGAGCTCGAATGAATGGAGCTACACAATTGCTCTAGTTACAAAAGAGGAGGAGTGAGAGGGTTTTTTATTTAATTGATCCAGTGGGAAGGGGTGAGGGAGGGATGCACGTGTAGGATGGTGATCCGTCTGGGTGGCCTCGCACAATTGTCTCTGCGCGTCGTGGATGTTGCTTCCCGGTGGAAGAGGCTTGCTCCATCCCCCCCCCCCCCCCCCCCCAAGCCTCTTCCACCTAATTGCTTCGAACGTAACCTCGGCAATGAATGCTTCTGGATTTGCGTATCTCATTGCGTTCACTGTGTATAAATTTAGGAAAAATCCCAATTTTTTGTAATTTTTTCGTAATAGCTATCAAGTCTCCAACTTCTAGAAAAATCATCCTCGTATCCACGTGTAGTGTACATCTCTAAAGTATCTCCAAGTCTGTCAAAATCTCTCCTTTATTTTAAGTACTGCTGGAGCTTTGTTTTAGTCTTGAAACAGGTAAAATTTTCGCTTCCATAAAGTTTCCTGTATAAGGACATCGCATTGTCAAGCACACATGTGTAGAGAAGTAATAGAGATTCATACACACCATAATAATTTTAATAGAAAAGAAGAAGATTTGAAGTTAGATAAAATATGGATGTCGACTTTGGGCCAACACAATGAAGACAGATTATTTTTAATCGAGTGTGATAGCCTACTCTATCCAGAGAAATTCATGCAGTCGTGTGGTGGTGTCGTCTATGTGCTCTATAAATACGTGAGCCCCTCAAGTCTTAGTTGCAGTAGCCGTTTTACCTCGGAGGATGGCTCCGGCAGTCGAAGACGAAATGTTAGGAAACAGTTTTATACATCGACTATGGCCCCTTAACCCTGAAGTTTTAACTGAGGAAGACGCCGACCATGAAAGCATACATTTTATGAGTTAAGAAACAGACAGTTGAATTTGAATATGCCCATTGTTCCCATGAGGCGGTACTGTGAATACTCTTCATCAACGCAAATCGTAACTCATTTGAGTAAATCTCAGTTAAGGCACATCAGAAGTTGATCAGCTGATTGCAACAACATTAACACATGATCCTCACTTGTTAAGCCAATCACTCAACTAATGGACCCAGAGATAGGCAACTAAGTGTTTTATTTCAATTACTTTTTCATAGTGTCACACTTTCTCATTTTCTCTGTACCTGACTAGTATGTATGAGGGCATGTTGTGTGAATGTGTTGGGCTTAGAAAAGTGAAGGGCCGTTTAAAAGATTGTCAGTAGGTGCAGTAGGCTTCTCAAAAGGGAAACTGGGGAAGCTGAACAGAGAGATTGCTTGAGATATTTCAGAAATATCGGTTCTGAGGAATGTAGAATGCAGAGGTTGGCCTTCAGCCAACAGGAACGTGGCAACTCAAACAACGGGCTGGGTGGCCGGCTGGTAGCACGGCTTGTGGACTCGTAGCCGGCACGTGCTGAGGAGGCGACGCAGTTTGATGACGATCCGTCTGGAAAGTGCTA
Organism: Schistocerca americana; assembly: GCF_021461395.2. Taxonomy (NCBI): domain Eukaryota; kingdom Metazoa; phylum Arthropoda; class Insecta; order Orthoptera; family Acrididae; genus Schistocerca; species Schistocerca americana. Next base: position 786,231,507 of record NC_060119.1, read on the forward strand.
AGATGTGAAATGCAGTAATTTATGGTAGAACCAACGTCCCCTCTTTGGCTCGCCTCACGAGCGTAGTTGAAAATTATATGCTCAGGCATTTCTAAAGGTAGCTTCCCAGCTCTGTGCGATCATGCTTTTGCATTAATTTATATAATAGCGCCATTTGGCGTAGTGCTTTGCGGTGTGCTCAAGCGTGCCGACGCTTGGAATGGTTGTGCCCTAGTGTGTGATAATGAAATTCCTTCGTCACTGTATAGTGTGACAATTCAGAGGTTGATGGTACGAAACCAATAAGATATTGCAGTACTTGCAAGCACCGATAATAGTGTGGATCAGTGATTCCAGATTACGTTCAATTATGCCACCTTAACTTGCAATAAAGATTCAGTCACGTGAAGTCAGTGTTGGAGTTTTCCGACAATTACCTCTCGTATTCCTCTTGATTGTTATCAGGCTCCGATTCGTAGTTATAAAAGAATAAGAACTTTCTTATTGCTTTGTTACACAATGCCAAATCAACCAGCCTTGCCCTCCTCTTGATAATCCAATAGAAAGATTGACACGACCAAATTTCTCACACACACTCAACCACAGCATCCAGTTGAGGAGAAATATAGACAAGGATACAATGCCATACCAACGAATGCGCACCAACAAGCAAGCAAGCAGCACAGGAAAGCATGTACGAAAAGACGGTTACCGCGCACTCTTTAGAGCCGATCCACTTACTAAAAGTGGAACATCAGATGAATACACGAAGACAATTGATAGTATTGTATTGAGTGATCTGTGATTAGGGATATATGAAATACCAAAGACCATAAGTATGTCAGAAGAAGAATTTGTTCATTTTACGTGAATAGCTAGCTACGAAATGATTTTGTTGAACATGTGTGCCGCAGATGCTGAATGCTGATCACTACACGCAGGAAACAAGGGAGAAGTCAATTTCATCTATCGTGAAGTTCCTGGTCAATGTTCTTGGGCCGTGATGGACTCGGCACCATTTCATGGTGGTCACATGCAATTTTAAATTCGCAGCGGCTGCTCCGAGGGTCACCTCTGAGGAGGGCACAGCTGTGCCTTTTTGGGATAAATTCTAGTGACCGATTCCACCCGTCGGCTTTGATCAATAACGTCATACGTAAGGCAAAGATGCTGCATATCGGCAATCTATAAAGGGAACAGACCATACTCTTAAACAAACGAATACAGCATGCGATAGAATAATACATTAAACGTGATTATTATTTACGCACGAATGATATGTAAACGAGTTGAAGATATAAGTAGGCTGTTTAGGTTTTCTTATTGGTAACGCCACGTAGCGCTCTTTTTTTTTTTTTTTTTTAAACCTAAACAACCTACTTACAAAGAACAGGAGTGTAAAAAATTTGTGTCTAATTAGAATTGTTATCATAGTTTATGTGAGTGGAAAGGCACAGAGAACCATAAACTGTTTTACAGTATAGTGCATAGTGAACCGCTACGGTCGCAGGTTCGAATCCTGCCTCGGCCATGGATGTGTGTGATTTCCTTAGGTTAGTTAGGTTTAAGTAGTTCTAAGTTCTGGGGGACTGATGATCACAGATGTTAAGTCCCATACTGCTCAGGGCCATTTTTGAACCTAGTTACCGATTCCAATATTACTGTTTCGCGGTAGTACAATGGGCAATTAAGAGAAGTATAGCAAAATCATCGAAAAGGAAAACATAAAATTGGCTACATAAACAGAAACTTACCAGATATGAACTTCTAAAGGAGTGAAAAATCGAGGCTGACAAGAAGAACAAAATGAGGACATAACAGGAAATAATAATGTTAGGATATCAAACTATAGCGAAATACGCAAAAACCAGAATAACTAATCCAAAATTTCATAAGACATACAAACTGCCAGGCACCAAAGAGGCTCCACGCAAATCAGTTCTTCCCTACCATCCGCTCTCAACCAGACGCAAAATTTTAAAAGTAATAAAAAAATTGATACCAAGTCAATCACATAAATCCCCGGCACAATACACAACAAACCACCTCGTCCCACCATTTTAACCAAAATATATTAAAACGACAGAAAAACCTCCCCCCAGAGAAACCAACAAGGTACCGAACACACAGTACAGTAACAGAAAAAAACCCAACATAAAACAAGAAAAAAGTAAGATACCCACCAACGCCTAACTAACAAAACGAGGCTTGTACATTTTGCTGACTATTTTCATAAATACTAGAAATACACAATAACCAGTGGCCTTTCAACACTGAAATCCTTTCCCCGCCCGACAACAGATTTTAAAGCCCCCTAGTACCCCTCAATAGTATTGGTACATGCTCCCGTCTTGTAACCTTTCAACTGAATACTGTGATTCAGTACCAAATGATGATAACCCCTTTCACCCAACCCCTTGTAGGTAGCTAATCCATCCGACATGACTATGGAACCTTCTTCCACATATTCACCTATTAAAGATGTCGACACTTCCTTCGTACGATTTGGCACGACCCTAAATACAACATCGGCACAATCCCCTCCAGAAATTACTACTCCAAAAAACCAAAACCCAACCACCTCATGCCCCCTTACGTACTTTCCAAAATGCGACTCGTCTGCTTCAACTGTAACCCCTGCCCCCCCCTCCCCCCCACCCCTATTGTCCTCTTTATAAATTCCCTGCAGACTTCTCTACAAAATGAAAACCACTCAACTACAGTGCCACACGAAACCCCTGCTTCGTGCATGACAGATTTACAAGAAGATTGATAGCAAAAATAGTAGGTTAATGTGACTATTACTTCTAAATTCAGCCCCGATCTTTCGAATCAGGTCCCGCTGCGTATTATTTTTTCTGCACCTCCACATGTATTCATCAGAAATTCATGAGGATGGAACTTTTGTCAAAACCATATACTTTCCACAAAATTCTGCAAGAACGCCCAGTGACTGCAAAAATCTTATAGTTGACTTATGGTCAGCCATTTTTATCAAAGGGAATTTTCGCTGTTATCATAACTGACTCATCCATAGTGAAAACCAATTGCGTGAGAAATCGAGATCTTATAAATCAGGACTACTTTCATCAACAAAAGATACCGAAAACAAATTACGATATGAAAACAAAACAATATACATCGAATTTTTAAACACGCACGTAACGAGGAAATCCAGAGAAACCATTTACCGTACATGATTCCAATGTGCGGCATAAATAAAATAACATCACATATTACGTCATTGATCAAAGCGGACTGGTGGAATCGGACACTGTTTGGCTGAAGGCAGCAGGAATGGACCGCGGCAGGGTCTCCTGCGGCCGGGGTGAGATGAAACAAATTTGCGCAGGTGGCCGGGCCCATGATTGCAGCTGAGCGAAAGCACCATCCTAGTTTGCCAATCAAGTTGGAAGTGTTGCTAAATGTGGTGGGCAATTTTCGTACCAGGATAGAGTTGTTGAAGGCAACTTGAAAATTAGTTAATGTGTGCCATTTGTACTTTGAAAAGAAACTGGTTGTGAAGCTACATCTCATTGTGTGTTTTTAAAATTTTCTTTAATTAGGGATTATGCCTAATTTTGTTTTAATTGGGTCGCGGTATCCGATAATTAATGTGGAAGATCGTTTGTCTTACGTAAATACTGTAAAGCATAACTCACACAGACTACCCAAGAAGTCCATTCTCTTGTCGCTTCACTACACATTGGTAGAAGAACGTGCTTACCTCAGATTATTTTGGTTATTATTAATTAGTAGTCAAATGTACCCAGACATTTTTGGAATTCACGTACTGGGCGAGATTCCCTTATTTCAGGATGGGTGACCAGAAGGTATGTGGAGTGAGCCACATGAGAAAGGACAAGTTTACGTGGGGAAAGTCAGGCTTGTGGGTCACGGATTTTCACCAGGTGTTGCAAGGACATTCTATACTGAAAATACATGTTTCCGTTTTGTGATAGACACTCACCAGTTTTTGGAAAAAAATTGAGGTCAAAGATGATGACGGAGAATCTTATTTTCAATGCTGTTCATCGAAAGATCATCTAAACAATAAACATTTTTCTTAATATAATGTGGAGTCCAAAGTTATAATATTCGAGTCGTGCACGTTTTTGTGTTTTCATGCTGTATGTGTGCCCCCCTCCCTCCCCCCCCACCCCATGAACCATGGACCTTGCCGTTGGTGGGGAGGCTTGCGGGCCTCAGCGATACAGATGGCCGTACCGTAGGTGCAACCACAACGGAGGGGTACCTGTTGAGAGGCCAGACAAACATGTGGTTCCTGAAGAGGGGCAGCAGCCTTTTCAGTAGTTGCAGGGGCAACAGTCTGGATGATTGACTGATCTGGCCTTGTAACATTAACCAAAACGGCCTTGCTGTGCTGGTACTGCGAACGGCTGAAAGCAAGGGGAAACTACAGCCGTAATTTTTCCCGAGGACATGCAGCTTTACTGTATGATTAAATGATGATGGCGTCCTCTTGGGTAAAATATTCCGGAGGTAAAATAGTCCCCCATTCGGATCTCCAGGCGGGGACTACTCAAGAGGACGTCGTTATCAGGAGAAAAAAAACTGGCATTCTACGGATCGGAGCGTGGAATGTCAGATCCCTTAATCGGGCAGGTAGGTTAGAAAATTTAAAAAGGGAAATGGATAGGTTAAAGTTAGATATAGTGGGAATTAGTGAAGTTCGGTGGCAGGAGGAACAAGACTTTCGGTCAGGTGATTACAGGGTTATAAATACAAAATCAAATAGGGGTAATGCAGGAGTAGGTTTAATAATGAATAAAAAAATAGGAGTGCGGGTTAGCTACTACAAACAGCATAGTGAACGCATTATTGTGCCCAAGATAGACACAAGGCCCATGCCTACTACAGTAGTACAAGTTTATATGCCAACTAGCTCTGCAGATGATGAAGAAATTGATTAAATGTATGACGAGATAAAAGAAATTATTCAGGTAGTGAAGGGAGACGAAAATTTAATAGTCATGGGTGACTGGAATTCGTCAGTAGGAAAAGGGAGAGAAGGAAATATAGTAGGTGAATATGGATTGGGGGGAAGAAATGAAAGAGGAAGCCGCCTTGTAGAATTTTGCACAGAGCATAACTTAATCATAGCTAACACTTGGTTCAAGAATCATGAAAGAAGGTTGTATACCTGGAAGTATCCTGGAGATACTAAAAGGTATCAGATAGATTACATAATGGTAAGACAGAGATTTAGGAACCAGGTTTTAAATTGTAAGACATTTCCAGGGGCAGATGTGGATTCTGACCACAATCTAGTGGTTATGAACTGCAGATTGAAACTGAAGAAACTGCAAAAAGGCGGGAATTTAAGGAGATGGGAACTGGATAAACTGAAAGAACCAGAGGTTGTAGAGAGTTTCAGGGAGAGCATAAGGGAACAATTGACAGGAATGGGGGAAAGAAATACAGTAGAAGAAGAATGGGTAGCTCTGAGGGATGAAGTAGTGAAGGCAGCAGAGGATCAAGTAGGTAAAAAGACGAGGGCTAGTAGAAATCCTTGGGTAACAGAAGAAATATTGAATTTAATTGATGAAAGGAGAAAGTATAAGAATGCAGTAAATGAAGCAGGCAAAAAGGAATACAAACGTCTCAAAAATGAGATTGACAGGAAGTGCAAAATGGCTAAGCAGGGATGGCTAGAGTACAAATGTAAGGATGTAGAGGCTTCTCTCACTAGGGGTATGATAGATACTGCCTACAGGAAAATTAAAGAGACCTTTGGAGAGAAGAGAACCACTTGTATGAATATCAAGAGCTCAGATGGCAACCCAGTTCTAAGCAAAGAAGGGAAGGCAGAAAGGTGGAAGGAGTATATAGAGGGTTTATACAAGGGCGATGTACTTGAGGACAATATTATGGAAATGGAAGAGGATGTAGATGAAGATGAAATGGGAGATAAGATACTGCGTGAAGAGTTTGACAGAGCACTGAAAGACCTGAGTCGAAACAAGGCCCCGGGAGTAGACAACATTCCATTAGAACTACTGATGGCCTTGGGAGAGCCAGTCATGACAAAACTCTACCATCTGGTGCGCAAGATGTATGAGACAGGCGAAATACCCACAGACTTCAAGCAGAATATAATAATTCCAATCCCAAAGAAAGCAGGTGTTGACAGATGTGAAAATTACCGAACTATCAGTTTAATAAGTCACAGCTGCAAAATACTAGCGCGAATTCTTTACAGACGAATGGAAAAACTGGTAGAAGCGGACCTCGGGGAGGATCAGTTTGGATTCCGTAGAAATGTTGGAACACGTGAGGCAATACTAACCTTACGACTTATCTTAGAAGAAAGATTAAGAAAAGGCAAACCTACGTTTCTAGCATTTGTAGACTTAGAGAAAGCTTTTGACAACGTTAACTGGAATACTCTCTTTCAAATTCTGAAGGTGGCAGGGGTAAAATACAGGGACCGAAAGGCTATTTACAATTTGTACAGAAACCAGATGGCAGTTATAAGAGTCGAGGGGCATGAAAGGGAAGCAGTGGTTGGGAAAGGAGTGAGACAGGGTTGTAGCCTCTCCCCGATGTTATTCAATCTGTATATTGAGCAAGCAGTAAAGGAAACAAAAGAAAAATTCGGAGTAGGTATTAAAATTCATGGACAAGAAGTAAAAACTTCGAGGTTTGCCGATGACATTGTAATTCTGTCAGAGACAGCAAAGGACTTGGAAGAGCAGTTGAACGGAATGGACAGTGTCTTGAAAGGAGGATATAAGATGAACATCAACAAAAGCAAAACGAGGATAATGGAATGTAGTCAAATTAAATCGGGTGATGCTGAGGGGATTAGATTAGGAAATGAGACACTTAAAGTAGTAGAGGAGTTTTGCTATTTAGGGAGTAAAATAACTGATGATGGTCGAAGTAGAGAGGATATAAAATGTAGATGGCAATGGCAAGGAAATCGTTTCTGAAGAAGAGAAATTTGTTAACATTGAGTATAGATTTAAGTGTCAGGAAGTCGTTTCTGAAAGTATTTGTGTGGAGTGTAGCCATGTATGGAAGTGAAACATGGGCGATAACCAGTTTGGACAAGAAGAGAATAGAAGCTTTCGAAATGTGGTGCTAGAGAAGAATGCTGAAGATAAGGTGGGTAGATCACGTAACTAGTGAGGAGGTATTGAATAGGATTGGGGAGAAGAGAAGTTTGTGGCACAACTTGACTAGAAGAAGGGATCGGTTGGTAGGACATGTTTTGAGGCATCAAGGGATCACAAATTTAGCATTGGAGGGCAGCGTGGAGGGTAAAAATCGTAGAGGGAGACCAAGAGATGAATACACTAAGCAGATTCAGAAGGATGTAGGTTGCAGTAGGTACTGGGAGATGAAGAAGCTTGCACAGGATAGAGTAGCATGGAGAGCTGCATCAAACCAGTCTCAGGACTGAAGACCACAAGAACAACATGCTGTATGTAGGGTAACAGTCATTCTAGGCCTCTAGAAGAGACAGTTCGAGTGTCGCAGAGTTGCACTACCAATCTATTGGTCCGTGTTCCATTCTTGGTATTTGTTTTCTTTTTTTCATTCGATGTTTTTTCAGTGTGTCTGGCAATGGGAATATATTTGTCTTTTTTAAGTAATACATCGGGAGGTGTGATTGTTAACCAAATAAGTATACGTAATGTATTGACAATTTATTTTTTATCATGATACACGATTCGCTTCGATAGAACTTTCGTAGATGATGATGGTCAACCGACCTGCACCGTCAATCTGATACCACCGAAACGTACCTCTGCTTGTCAACCGTGTGACGTATACTTTTTCCGATAGGTAAGGGATTTCATCGCACTACTTCAAAATCATGTGACGTCACAGCAGGTAATTACAAGATAGGATGGACGCTATCAAAATTCATGCTTTGGTCGATAACCAGTTGTTCGCATCTGTCTTTGAATATATTCTTTTATATGCTTGGGACGCATCCAAATTGGTGTTTGATAGATCTGTTTTTAGCAGCGTGGCTCAAATGGTTGAAATGGCTCTGAGCACTATGGGACTCAACTGCTGTGGTCATCAGTCCCCTAGAACTTAGAACTACTTAAACCTAACTAACCTAAGGACATCACACACACCCATGCCCGAGGCAGGATTCGAACCTGCGACCGTAGCAGCAGCGCGGCTCCGGACTGGAGCGCCTAGAACCGCACGGCCACCGCGGCCGGCCTTTAGCAGCGTGAATTGGATATGTTTTCCACGAACAATATACCGGAAAACACGTCAATGCGGCGATATTTTGTTCGTGTGTTGTGCATGGTGCGCGAAATATTGATGTTTTGCCTGTTTCTATGATAAGTTTCACTCCACTGGTTGCGAGGACGCTCACGAATAGACATTCAGTTAGAATTACGCAATAACATACCTTCGGTGTATTTTTGTACTATGTATTACGATGAAAATAATTGTCAGACATTATATATACTTTTTTAATTTAATTATTAATCACACCTCCCGATGTTTTATTTTTTAAAAAAAAGGGAAGAAAAGTACTCCCATTAACAGAGTACTATCAGATACACCAAAACAAATACTGAATGAAAGAAAAGAGCCACGACCAAGAATGGAACTCTGACCAGCAGTTGGATTGTCTAATGCAGGGCCGGCCAGAAATTCTGCACGCGTGCGGTGCTCCTGCACATGTGCAACTTCCGGGTCACAGCGTGCACGCCGCAGCCGTCAGCGTTCAGGTAGTGCATGTTTCTACGCACAGATGTCGCTTTATCCACTTGCTGGGATACTCTGTACCGGCGCATTCTAGTGCTCTTTCCACAGCTTGCAAGCCAACCATGGGAAAGTATTTGGCGTATTAAACATTTAAAATACTGTCACAGTCTACTCATTGAGACGTCTACTTTTATGTTAACAGTTTAACCCAGTAAGACAAGTAATACAGTTAACAACCGTGGGTTTTTATTAAGGCAGCTTGACTGACGGCACGTAAATACGCGTAATGTTTTTGATCTAGTATTTAAGAAAGAGAGCACTTAGCGACTTCTAACGGACCTTATTCATGATTTCAAATAACATTACACTAATGCAAGGTTTCCTACAACCAATTCTCGGTGCCCTCAGTTACACCCACATAATTTCTGTTTCACTGACCTCTGAACAGAATGATAACCGCAGGCCTCTCAATGATCACCTGTTATTTCAATACCATTATTGCTATATCTTTCATCAGTTCCGTCTGAAATCTGCATAATAAGCGACAATTAGATGAATGTTATGTTTTATCGACTTCAGCTGAGCGTAGCCCTTCACACATTAAAAAAAAACCTAAATGTAAGTATACAATGGAACAATCGGTTTAATGACCAACTTTCATGATAATAATATAACATGGAGCAGAATGGGGCAATAATGCATAGTTAATAAACAATAATTTTTAATTGTGAAAGGAATAAATCCAAACACGTTTATCACTGGTCATTTTCTAAAGGACATTTGATTTTGCTTGCCGTTCTTCACTGTTGAGTAGACTACACTCGTCTTTGTGATATGTATTGTAGTGTCTTTCAATTGAAAACTTACACTGGCCGCCTATTATTCGGCGGCACAGCAAACACTGTGAGTTTTCACCAACGGCTACAAAAAAGAATTGCAGTTCCCAGTCATTTTTAAACAACTGAGAACATAGATCTCCCGTCTTTTGCTTTTTCGCAGTACCTGCCATTTCTCAGTACTTCTCTGTTAAGGTTACGGTTACCAGGGGTAAACGAGACTGGATATATTGCGCTCTTGCTTGTACCACATAAACTGGGAAGTGGAGCCGCCGCCGTTCATTTAGGACACACGTCTAATAACAGATGTCGCTGTCGCTCGCTGTCGCACACGTGCGCACGTGTGCAGCACTTCCGCACGTCTACATACTGTGCAGCGTTTGGCCGGCCCTGGTCTAATGCCTTAACCGCTCGACCTTGCTCTGCTAGTTACATCGAATGATGGGTATCCTAGCTAAGGCATTAAAACAGAAACTATAACTCGAACATTGTTAACTTTGGATTCTGTATTATGTTAATAAAAATTTCGATATTTCGTTGTATAGCATTGAGAATACGATTTTTCGTCATCAGCTTTGACCTCGATTTTTTTTTCATAAATTAGGGAATGTCTACTAAAAAAGCCTCAAAACGTGTCTCTTTAATTTCAGTATAGATCGTCCTTGCCAAACTTGATCAGAATCGGTGATCCACATTTCAGACCCTCCCCTTGTTAGAATTAGATGCCACGAACTCCTTGGAAGTGTAGCTGACAGCGTATGTTGAAGAATGTTCTGCACCACATTGTTGTCATACCACCAGAACATCTGGATGAGACGAAGCCGCCGCCACTATTAAATGAGTCTGCGGTAATACTTTTCCTAAGTTACCAAATCCTTAACTTCGTTTCTTAGAAGACATTCGAAAATTGCCGACAGATAATTTAGCACTTATACAGCACCTACTGTGGTTTCTAGTTGATGTACAGCAGCAAGGTGAAAATTGTGACATGGGCTGGCTGTTCTATGAGGTTCTATACCCAAAACCTACAGGCAGTCAATACACTATGTTAGTACAGCAGGGGAGGTACAATATACTCTAGAAAAATTCCTTCAGTATTTGTGTAAGTAATTGGCACCTGCTTTCTCTCAACAGGAATATGTGCAGAAAATTTATTGGAAGGTACACGAAGTCGCAGATGCATTAGCGGAATGTGTGCGGAAAGACAGGTACACGGTGAGTCATTATGCGTACCACAGGGTGAAGCAGAGGCTTTAAATAACATTATAGAAGATATTGGTCCAGAGGATGGATCGAGTTTATTGTATGCGTCGATATTATAGACATTCGAAGTTTTACAAGATGTGCTATAACACTTTCAAGCTATCTGTTATGTGGGCGAGAAGCAGAGACCGGGATAAGTGAATCGAAGTTGCCAATTGAGGGGAGGAAAGGCTGTTATAAGAATAACAAAACTCAGTTTATGTGTTTTAGCCGTGGCAGCCCAGAACATTTTAAACGACATTGTCTAGGAGTCTGGCTAAAGAACTATGATAATTTTGGCTAGGCATGGAGAACAGGGGTAACGCTAGAGTGGGTGGACCTGTAAGTGTAATGCATAGCTGCTTCTTTCATTTCTCCTGTTCTGTTAATTTGTCTCAGTGTAAATGAGAAACGGGTTTGTGATTACTTGACACAGGGAGCTTATTATCGTTAATTAGCGAAGACTGTTGCCACAAATATCAATCATCAATTACTGTGTCGATTTCTCCCGATGACGACTGAAGTTGGTAATTGCAGTGTGACCAACTAACCTAAACTGAACTTGTTGGGCGTATTCACAATAATGTTCTGGATCCAAGGATCCACTTGGAAGTTTAACCTGTAGGTATCTCTTCATTTAGCTGTCTTTACGATTCCTAATTCTGCCTTTATCAAACATGCAGGCATTATTCTTAATTGGAGGGAATAGCAATTTTCATGCCATTTATATACGAAGCAAACTTATAAACTTTGTGAGCATTCTCTTAAGGGACTAGAGCAGTCTGATGGCATCAGAGAAATAGAAAAACAAGATTATAATAAATTTGGCCATCTACCTCTTGAGCTGGCCTTCCCCAATTATCCCATGTATGTCAATTATATTTAGATGTGCATATCAATGAATGTGGGGGCAGGGGAGGGGAAGGTTGCTGAAGTCGGAGAGTAAAAGATTGAGCTAGTTGTTAATATTTCAGTCAGACAACTAATGTACTGCATTTCCTCTCAGAGGATGAAATAACTCAAGTTTGTAATTGACGAGATGCTTCAGGACGGAATTATTAGCTCTTCCTGCCCTCTACATACTTCACCCATATTTTTGGTTCCAAAAGTGGTTTGGGGAATTAGGCCAGAAAGATAACTTCACTGTCTGTTCCATTGTCTAATTTAGTTTCTTGCTTCTCTTTCTTTTTCAAGGCTAAATTCTTCGTAAGTCTGGATCTCAGCAAGGCTCATTATCAGAGTCCATTGTCTGAAGGTATACCAAGCCAATTACAGCAACTCCCAATTGGAATCTGTACAGATTTATCTGGATTTCTATGGCTCTCAACTGGAGTGGCTGTCTTGTACTGTACTTTCATTTTTCAGATATCAAATTTAACTTCGTCTGTCACTGTCCAGATGACATCATGATTATCTTCAGCGAAAGTTTCTCTGAGCACATTCAACTCAGCTAAACAGCCTTGTGCTTGTTGAGGGAGCCTTCTAAGGCAAAATTTCGTCATTGGCAAATGCCATTTTTAAGACTTGTAGTTTCTCCCCAGGGTATTAGTGTCAATAAGAGCCATACTTAGGCGGTTTGTACACGTCCACCACCTAAGAATCACAAGGTCATGAGAAGATTCATCAGGTTGTTTATTTTTTCGGAAGTTGTTATCCCACTGTCCCCAAACTGAAAAAATGAAGGAAGAAAGGAAAAAAAAACTTAAATGGGTTCCTCCTCAGCAAGACACCTTTGATAGTCTTAACACCACTTCAGCAACAGCACTCATACTGCCAGCTCCTGACTTTTCAAAGCAATTTGTAGTTCCAACAGATGAATCAATGTCGGATGTAGCAGGAGTTCATTCACAGCAAATCCGTCTGGGAGATGTCCTATAGCTATACCTCTCATGCTCTAATCAACATTAGAAGCCAAACACTTAGTTTATGAAACAGAAGCTTCGCGGTGCATTTTGCCCGAGAAGTTTCGTATATATCTGTAACATCGTTCATTTACCTCTGAAATAGATAATGAGGTCATTGATTGGGAGACAAGAAGACTGAGGCATATGGAATACATTGCCAGATGGCACTTTAAGTATATATGTACTATCTGTTCTTTCGGACATGTCCGAAAGAACAGATACCATCGGTGCCCATGCAGCTCGTTAGAATGAAATTACAATGAAATGAACACCCTTAACTGCTTACAGGCGTTGACAGACGGACATGTCCCAAAGAACAGATACCATCTTAGTATATATATAGTTAAGGCTCACCGGCTACTTGACCATCTTCTTCTTCTGTGCGAATGCACAAACAGAGCCCGAACTCTTACGGGAATCGGCAACGCGCCGCGAGTAATGAGTATAATGGGCGGGGGCACTACAAATGTAGTGCAGGGCAATACGCTGAGAAGGTGGGTTTCGCGGGAGGCGCGCCAGAGATAAATACCTGCAGTCGCGCTATTCTCTGTGTCCTCAGTGGCTCAAATAGATAGAGCGTCTACCATATAAGCAGGAGATCCCGGGTTCGAGTCCCGGCCGGGGCACACATTTTCATCTGTCCCCGTTGACGTCTGTCAACGCCTGTAAGCAGCTAAGGGTGTTCATTTCATTGTAATTTCGGATATGTCACATGAGAGGTAGACAATATTATTGTTCACGGTCTTACCCTATGTTCGGGGAACATGATACTAGAGACGAACTGGGGCTCCTGGGGCAGATTCAATGGGTATCAGATCTTTCTTCCCTCCTCCCCCCCCCCCCCCCCAAAGGACGAGATCAAGGTCAAGGTCAAGGGGCTGCCATTTGTGGGACAGACACAGTATTTCCCTTCTCCATCCCCCCTCCACGACTCTATGGACTGTTCTATGACAGACAAAAGATTCCCCATCCCACTCCCCACCCATGGTCATTTCTAGGACAGCCATGAATTTCCCACAGTCCTCCACACCAATAAGGGCTAGGTCACATGTCCATCACTTTTAAAACAATGTAGTACAATTGGCTTACACCATCACCGCTGATGCTGCTGTCACCAGGGAGGTGTGTGAGTCTGAAGCAGGATTTTTTTAATTTATTGCTGAAGCAGGGATATGTGAAGTTTTTGTTTTCACAGTTATGTCGAATCAGGGATGTTTAGCATATTTATTAAAACAGCAAAACACACACTCATTGTACGAGATCTTCCAGCCACTTGAGATGTGAGCGACCAGTAAAGTTCACAGCATAGCCTGGGGACAGTGAACAACAGTGCAAGTTAGAGCAGGAGATGTCAGACACTCACTCTCCACACAGCTGCACTTGTTCGACTGGTGTCCCACTTCTGTGTGCAGCCACCAAAAGATAGGATGCAGTATGGAGACAGCTGCCACCCCACCATCCCATGAATTAGTTAGTTAGTTAGTAACATGTTCCATGGATAATTTTGCACGATAGATCATAATGACTGGGGACGAGTAATTATACATTCACATCGTAAATTAATTTCTATGTACATTGGGAAATTTCTGTTTTTTCTGTATGCAAAAAGGAAAAAAAAAAAAAGATTTACAGATATGAGTTGGTAATTCCAACCCCCCCACCTTTCACACATTACAATAATAGAAATTCCTCTACGGAACAGAAGAAGTTGTCAATGAGAAACTTTCTCAGTTTATTATCCAATTTTCCTTTTCTGTTTGTCAGACATGTTATATCATTGGGTAAATGATCAAAAAATTTTGCTGTAGCATTGTGCGTCCCTTTTAGTGTTAAAGACAGTCTTAATGTTGAGTAACGAACGTCATTTTTCCTTTTGCTACTGTAATTATGTACCTCATTATTCCTCTTGAACTGTTGTGGATCATTTACAACAAACTTCAAGAGAGAATAAATATATTGCGAAACAGTAGTTAGAGTGTTCAGTTCCTTAAACAGACGTCTACAAGATGATTGTAGGTTTGTATCACATATTGTTCTCAGAGTACGTTTTTGCACAATGACGACTTTCTTTCTGAAAGATGAGTTACCCCAGAACATTATTCCATATGATATTGTTAAATGAAAATATGCAAGATATGTCAACTTACTGATTTACCTCTCTCCAAGGTTTGCAATGATTCTAAGCTCAAATGTGGCTGAACTAAATTGTTTCAGGAGTTCCAAAATGTGCTTTTTTCGCTTTAAATTCTCATCAACATGGACTCCTAAGAATTTTGAAGTTTCACTCTATTTGTTATTTGCTAACCATGTGGTAGACTTATCATTCGTGTAGTACCTCTAGATGTGTAGAACTGAATGTGTTGAGTCTTTTTAAAATTGAGGATGGGACCATTCACAGAAAACCAGCCCATGATATTTTTGAGAATTTTGTTTAGATTAGATTAGTTTTTCGTTCCATAGATCCGTGCTGAGGAGATCCTCGTGGATGTGGAACATGTTAATTTTTTTAAAGCTGAAATAACAATACTAATAGTATGAATATATACAATACATCATTTGTTTCTATTAAAAAATTCAACAATGGAGTAGAAGGAGTTGGCCACTAGTAAGTCTTTCAGGCTCCTTTTAAACTGATCTTTATTTAAAACTAGATTTTTTATGTTTGCTGGCAAATTATTGAAGATGAGTGTTCCTGAGTAGTGGACCCCTTTTTGAACTAAAGTAAGTGCTTTTAAGTCCTTGTGCAGATCATTTTTGTTCCTGGTATTGTATGTATGAACTGAGCTGTTTGTTGGACAAAGAGATATATTATTTAGGACAAATTTCATTAAGGGGTAAATATACTGAGAGGCAGTAGTTAGTATACCCAGTTCTTTGAAGAGGTTTCTACAGGACGTCCATGAATTTACTCCACAAATAATACATATTACGTGCTTTTGGACTCTGAAAACTTTTGTTTGACTTGAAGAGTTGCCCAAAATATTATACCATATGACATTATGGAACGAAAGTAGGCAAAGTATGCGAGCTTTTTCATTTTTATGTCGCCTATGTCTGCTAACACTCAAATTGCAAATACCGATTTGTTAAGGCGTTTCTGCAGTTCTGTGGTGTGCTCCTCCCAACTGAATTTATTATCAAGTTGCAATCCCAGGAATTTAAGACTGTCAGCCTCTTCTATCTGCTCTTCTTCATACTTTATACATATACTGGGTGGAAACCTCTTAAAGGTTCTGAATTGCATATAGCGAGTCTTTTCGAAGTTTAATGTCAGTGAGTTGGCTTTAAACCACTTATTAATATCCATGAAAATATCATTAGCAGATCTTTCTAGAACTACACTCGACATACTATTTATTGCAATACTTGTGTCATCTGCAAACAAAATGAACTCTGCTTCTGGCAGTGTAACTGATGAGAGATCGTTAATGTACACCAGAAAATGCAATGGCCCTAAGATGGATCCTTGTGGGACACCATATGTAGTTTCTTCCCATTCTGATAATGACTGATGACTTAATTCACTAGTCCATTGCACTGACACCCTTCGTTTCCTGTTAGTGAGGTATGACTTGCACCATTTTGCAGCACTGCCGTGACACCATAGAATTCTAATTTATTTAAAAGGGTGTTGTGGTTCACACAATCGAATGCCTTCGACAAATAACAGAAAATACCTGCTGCTTGTAGCTTGTTATTTAATGAATTAAGTACATTTTCACTGTAGGTGTAAATAGCCTTCTCGATATCAGAACCCTTCAGAAATCCAAACTGTGTTCTTGATAATATGTTATTTTTGGTCAGATGGTTGAGAAGCTGCCTGTACATTACTTTTTCTAAAATTTTTGAGAATGCTGGCAAATGTGAAATCGGTCTGTAGTTTGATGGTATCTCTTTATCCCCTTTCTTGAAAAGAGGCTTAACATCTGCATATTTTAGCCAGTCAGGAAATGTCCCAGTTATAATTGAATGGTTACACAAGTAACTTAGAATTATACTAAATTCACAAGAAGATGCCTTAATTAACTTTGTTGATATTTCATTGTAACCACTAGAATGCTTTGTTTTTAAAGATTGTGTTATGGAAGGTATTTCTTTTGGTGATGTGAGTGAGATATTCATGTACCTGAAGCTATTTGTAATGGCTAGTTTCAGATATTCAAGGGCATTATTTACTGATCCTGACAATCCCATTCTATCATTAACAGATGTGAAGTACTTGTTAAATAGATTTGCCACACTATGCTGGTCGGTTACTAATGTGTCATCTACCCTTAGTGCTATTTGCTCCTGCTACTTACTGGTTCTACCAGTCTCCTCTTTCACTACATCCTATATTGTTTTTATTTTGTTCCCTGACATTGCTATCTTCTTCTCATAGTGCATTTGTTTAGATGTCTGAATTTATTTTTTAATATTTTACAGTATTCCTTGTATTTAGCTAAATCATCAGCATTGGAGCTATTCTTGGTTGACAGATATATTTTCCTTTTTGTCTTACAGGAAATCTTTATTCCTTGTGTAATCCATGGTTTTGTTATAGACTTCTATTTAATATGAGTAACTTTTAGAGGAAAACAGTTTTCAAACATGGTACTGACATTGTTCATGAATGTGTTATATTTTTCATTCATATCATGAGCACTATAAACATCTTTCCAGTTCATATCTTTGAGCAGTTTTCTAAAACACTCAATTTTTGGTTCATTGACTACTCTCCTGTACTCAGATTTAGCAGTCTTGATAATCTGCTTAGAATTTACATCTAAAACAAGGAGCTGCACGTCATGATCTGATAGTCCATTTATTACAGGTTTTATGATATGATATTGTTCCTTTGATTTGTCTATAAAAATGTTATCAATGGCTGTCCTTGAGGATTTAGTGATCCTAGTTGGAAAGTTCACAGTGTGAGTTAGATTGAAAGACAACATTACTAACTGCAGTAAATGTTTACTGAAAGATTGCATTAGAAAATCTGTATTAAAGTCACCAGCAATCAAAATTTCTTTGTTTCTTCCTGTTAAATAACCCAAAAGAGCTTCTAGATGATTTATGAATAGATTATAATTTCCTGCAGGTGTTCAGTAAATAGTTACTATTATATTGGATCTGTTATGGAACTCTACTTCTGTTGCAGATGCTTCTAGATGCTGCTCTAAACAGAATTTATTAATGCCAATGTTCTTGAATTTATGGCAGTTTTTAATAAATGTGGCAACTCCTCCTCCATCCATATCTACTCTGCAGAAGTAGGAAGCTAGCTTAAATCCTGAAATATCTAACATATCTATACCAGTGGTCACTTGATGTTCTTCTGTTTCTGTTTGTATACTTGGACTGATTGCAATGATAGTGTCATCTGCAAAAAGACTTAATCCTGTTTGCTCTATACTACACTGAAGCGCTAAAGAAACTGGAATAGGCATGCGAATTCAGATACAGAGTTATGTAAACAGGCAGAATATGGCGCTGCGGATGGCAACGCCTATATAAGACAACAAGTGTCTGACGCACTTGTTACATCGGTTACTGCTGCTACAATGGCAGGTTATCAAGATTTAAGTGAGTTTGAACTTTAGGTGTTATACTCGGCGCACGAGCGACGGGACACAGCATCTCAGAGGTAGCGATGAAGTGGGGATTTTTCTGTATGACCATTTCACGAGTGTACCGTGAATATAAGGAATCCAGTAAAACATCAAATGTCCAACATCACTGTCGCCAGAAAAAGATCCTGCAAGAACTGGAATAACGACACCTGAAGAGAATCGTTCAACATGACAGAAGTGCAACCGTTACACAAATTGTTACAAATTTCAATGCTGGGCCATCGACAAGTGTCAGCCTGCGAACCATACAACGAAACATCATCGATAAGGGCTTTCGGAGCCGAAAACCCACTCGTGTACCCATGATGACTGCACGCCTCACCTGGGCCCGTCAACACCGCCAATGGACTGTTGATGACTGGAAATATGTTGCCTGGTGGACGAGTCTCGTTTCAAATTGTATCGAGTGGATAGACGTGTATGGGTATGGAGACAACCTCATGAATCCATGGACCTTGCATGTCAGCAGGAGACTGTTCAAGCTCGTGGAGACTCTGTAATGATGTGGGACATGTGCAGTTGGAGTGATATGGACCCCTGATACGCTTAGATATGGCTCTGACAGGTGACATACACGTAAGCATGCTGTCTGATCATGTGCATCCATCCATGTCCATTGTTCATTCCGACAGACAATGCGACAATGTGACAGCCCACAAGTTCAGAATTGCTGCAGAGTGGCTCTGGGGACACTCTTCGGAGTTTAAACACTTCCGCTGGCCGCCAAACTCCCCAGACATGAACATTATTGAACATATCTGGGATGCCCTGCAACGCGCTGTTCAGAAGAAATCTCCACCCCCTCGTACTCTTACGGGTTTATGGGCAGCCCTGCACGATTCATGGTGTCAATTCCCTACAGCCCTACTTCAGACATTAGACGAGTCCATGCCACGTCATGTTGCGGTACTTCTGCAGGCTCGCTGAAGCCCTACATGATATTAGGCAGGTGTACCAGTCTCTTTGGCTCTTCAGTGTGGACAGAAGGTAGTTTACATATATTAGGAACAGTAGTGGACCTAATCCACACCCTTGGGCAACCCCATTCACTATTTCTCCCAAGTCAGAATCATGTCCCTGAACTATATTGCTTGAATTACTAAGTACAACTTTCTGCATCCTTTTTGTTACATGTGACATATCCATTGGTTCGCTACACCCTCACTCCCATAAAATGTTAATTTATGTAGGAGAATATTGTGATTCACACAGTCAAATGCCTTAGAGAGATCGCAGAAAATACTAACCGGTGCTATTTTAATATTTAACCCTTTCAAAATCTGGTGAGTGAATATGTAAATGGCATTCTCAGTAGAGCAAACCTTCTGAAACCCAAACTGTGATTGTCTAAAGTTACCTTCCAAAAATTTTGTAGAATGATGTCAGCAGCGAAACACGTCGGTAATTATTGATATGTCGCACAGCTCCATGCTCCACGCACCAGGAAAGTCCGCCACGACTATCCTGCAATCGGCACCTTGCTGACTCTGGAGTAGAGTGCAGTCGAAGGCTGCCACGGTTTCGGCACGGCTGTACTTATAATATTATCAGCACACACACACACACACACACACACACACACACACACATGCACTTATGCAACTGTCTAACAATTCATTGCCGTCCTTAACTTTGCATAATTCTTAGATATACATTTTTATTGCCTTATATATACATTACAATACTATCAAAAAGTGCCTTGAAATGTGATCCCCAACCACAATAAAGTTTCCTACTCCCTTCCACCACAAGAGACCAATAATAGCAACAATTTTAAAATTTTGGCGTAATTCCATACTTAAGGGCTCCGGAACGCCCTATACTTGCAATGTTAAAATAACGCTTATAAATTACATCTTTCCTCACAAAGTATTTGAGGTAGGAAGTTGAACTTTTTACAGATTATTTATTGGAATATGGGCTACAACTTAACACAGGGATTTTACAAAATTTTAGTTCAGTTATTAAAGATGATTTTTTTTTCAATTGTAATGAAAATTCACAACATTTTTTTTGCAATTTTTTATTTGTATATTCAAAAATATACAGTTTTTTGGAAAAAAGCTGTGTTAAATTATGCAGAAGGTACTATGTAACATTTACTGAAAGTTTGAAACAAATATGTTTGGAAGATCCTTAGAAAACATGTAATTAGTACGAGAAAATAAAAGTTTTGGGAATCGAGCGACAAAGATTGGATTAACTTTTTAGTGCATTCCAGGTCCATAGGATGGATTATCTTCATCCTCTGCAAACTCCTCCTCCAGCTTCCTCTTGTTCCTCCTCCTGTTTACTCTTGCTTGTATTTCCAGACTCTTTACAGCCCTGTCTGCAGCCCGAAAGCGTTCCTTGTCTAAAGCAAGCATCGCTCGTTGTTGTGTTCATAGATTTTCCTACCATTTTCTTCAGTTGCAGTTACTGCAACACTGTTCCAAAAGGTGGTCATGTATGAACACTTATCACATTTCAGTTGTATTTCACTAGCAAGTCCTACGTGCTTTATTATGGAGAGTTCCAGACCAACTTCACTACAATGAATACATCTTACACAATTTGAAAAAATTCCTTTCAGAACCGACATATCAAATATTTCATTCACATCCGATTCGCCCATAAAACATTAATAGTTTTCACTCATTGAACCAAGCTTCTTCTGTGAAGTATTTTCTTTCCCACTTTGACTGCTATGGGCAGGTGTACTTGAGAGGTTAGGTTCACTCACTTGGTTATCGTCTTTATTGTTTACAGTAATAACACATACCTCTGGCTTTCCATCATTTCTCCTTTTCTTAAAAGCCTTCAGAGGATTTCTAATAACTTTACTTTTACTCATTACTATACTTCAACAAAACAGAGACTCAAGAAACAGAATTAATTACGAATATTTTCGAGATAACGACAGAGTAAATAAACATGAAACAATCGACAATCACACCAGCGATATATATTGAACCATCACAGGTTAGCCACAACACATACTTTATCTCACATCACTAAAATGTACCTGATGAACACGGACGTTAATAATAACACCATTTGACAGCAGTTTAACAGCGCCACAGTGGGTCACGCCCATGTAGAACACATTTCAAAAAAAATTTAAAAATAGTTGTAGTCTTCGGAATTGAATAAATTATATATCTAGTAAAAGGTAATAGTCTGCAGATTCAGAAAACACAAAAAAGTAAAAATTGAACTTTTCATGATTTTGAGCCTTTCCGGAGCCCCTTAATTTAGGAGTCATGACGAAACATAATAGACCGTGAACATTAAAATACACCAGTAGACCCAGTGACAGTTATTTTAATATGTGACAAGGCATCACACAGAGAAAACTTGTATTGTAGTCGCCCTTTAAGCTTTTTTAAAAAAATGACCACTGTTACATGTCAGCACGGAACCAACATCCTCTGACGAATGAATAGAAGATGAAAAACTGTATGCCTCCAGAAGAAAGTGTCACGGCCTATGAGGGAGGTGGGGAATGAATACAAGATGAAAAACATTAAAATACACCAGTAGACTCAGTGACAGTTATTCTAATATGTGACAAGGCATCACACAGAGAAAACTTGTATTGTAGTCGCCCTTTAAGCTTTTTTAAAAAAATGACCACTGTTACATGTCAGCACAGAACCAACATCCTCTGACGAATGAATAGAAGATGAAAAACTGTATGCCTCCAGAAGAAAGTGTCACGGCCTATGAGGGAGGTGGGGACTGAATACAAGATGAAAAACTGTATGCCTCAAGAAGAAAGTGTCACGGCCTGTGAGGGAGGTTGGGAGTCAGGACTTGGCAAAATAAGCGCCAAATTCCTAATGTTGGTAGCACAATAGCGACAGTCTCGATCATGCATCTAGCAGTGAGGCACTAATGGTTTTCGACAGAGTTAAAAGCTGCCTAAGAATCCTGTGATATCAATAGTTAAGGATTGTCTATAACCTACGGCACCTTTATGACTTTAATAATTATATGACACAACTATTCATTACAACTTGCATTACTGTTGTGGTTTTCATTCTGAAGAGTGGTTTGATGCAACTCTCTTTGTTCGTCTGTTCTGTACAACTCTCTTAATTTTTGCTTAAATACTGCAATCTACATCGAAGTGAATCTACTTACTACAGTGCAGCCTTGGTATTTGGTCTCCATTGGCTCGTGAGAGAGTAACTCTGCTGTTATGATTTATTTGGTTTGGTATCCCCAATCACCTGTTTTTCGGTAAGAAAGCCGGTAATCTGCACACAACATAAATCACATAGTAATGCAACAAACCTTAGATGCAAAAGTTCTGCAACACAGTTGCTGTCAGTGTGGGAATAACTCGAGTTAACAAAAATTGGAACTGTGTGGTTATTTAACATCAGATCGTGGCTTTTGCCGGGAAGAAGATTACTAGGGAAAACAGTAATGTGATTGTGAACAACGGTGAGATGGCTGAAAAAGACTGACACAGTTGAACTTGAACTGCAGAATAAAAATATGTAACGAATCCAGATGTCACATCAAAGCTCTAGGAACAAAGTAAGATATCAGTAACCATCTTTTCGATTTTAGAAAGTGTCCCGGCACATGACTATGAGAAACTTTTTGCGATTTCCTTGGTTAAGCATGGGATCACCGAAAGGTGATAGGGTAAATACACTTAACAGTAACCTTTTCAAGACGGCCGCCGAGTGAGATCACAAGTATTTTCTTCGTCCGCTAAAAGAACTTATTTAAGAGGAAATAACGTCAAATTTAAATTTTCTTTGTTTTGTGTACTTGCTGTAGTGTCATATAACTGAATATTAGCGTCCCAGCAGCTCTTGTTCTTGAAAAAACGTGTTCCTTTAGCTGAAGTCCCGATAATCGCGACATAACCCGAAATTTTGCGTGACATAAACACAAAAAATTGTCTTCAAGTTTTCTTAATAATGCAAAATTCGTTTAAAAAAGACTGCTACTAGTTTCATCAATGCCTATTGTCGCAATAAAAGTGTAATTAAACGTTTCTAAATCGTATTTAACTTACACATTTCGTATTGTTTACTAGTTAGATAGACGCGATCTAGGCCTAAATTTTCCGTGTTGTAAACGTTTAAAAATCTGACCAAATACGCCTGATATCGTAACTTCTCTAAAAGCAAATTAATTACCAATTCATGCTTCTGTTATTACATCTCTAAATCAGTACAAAAAAATACCACCACACATAAGACCTTTGTGTCGTTTTTCGTTTACACACAGTCAATCTCGCGTCCTTGACAAATTTAAAACATTCTTTAAACTTAATTATTCTTTCGAAACTGACCATGAGTGAGAAATGTGGGAGCTACTATAGGGTAGTGAATAGAGGGATTTTTTTCCAATCTTGTAGGAAACATTTTCACTGGGGGGATGCAGAGGGGAGAATGATGGGAGAACAGAAGAGGCTCTCTCCTGGAACTGCAGAGTATGCAGTAGGAATATTTTGATTGGGGAACAGGAAAGGAAAATCTGTGCCCTTCAGGCACAATTGGAGGAAGCAAGGAAGGACCTCATAAGGATCAAGGGAGATAGGGGGGGAAAGGGTAGTTGGGAACTGGCAGCTGGTAGGAGGGTAGGAAGAAAGAGAACGCGATCTGACAGTTTTATCATCAACACAAAACAGGTATCTACCACTGCCAGATTTAAGTGGAGAAGAGCCTCAGGTAGAACGAGGAGCACGAAATGTGCAGCACACTTCAACCGAGGCCAAGAAGCCTAGAATGTACACATTTTTAGGAAGAAGAAAGTGGTGCTGCTAGGTAGTAGCCATGGGCAAGGTGTAGGCCCTCAGTTACAGGAAAGTTTAGGGGCAGCGTACCAGGACACCAGCATCTTCAAGCCAAATGCAGGGCTAAGTCATGTGATAGAGGACCTAGGGTCTTTATGTAAGGACTTTACAAAAAAGGACCTTGTAGTGACAGTGGGCGGGGCAGGAAACAGTTTGGACAGGGATGGGGCATATGACATAGGTGGTGACCTGGACAAGATAGCTTCCCTGACTAATGGCACCAATGTACAAAAAATGGTTCAAATGGCTCTAAGCACTATGGGACTTAACATCTGAGGTCATCATTACCCTAGAACTTAGAACTACTTAAACCTAACTAACCTAAGGACGTCACTCACATCCATGCCCGAGGCAGGATTCGAACCTGAGACCGTAGTAAATATTGACAGGGAAAAATGTGATGTAGCTGTAAAAGATCTCGGACTATCAGGGTATCTCTGTCAAATAACAACGGTAAAGTCAGTCATCGAGTCATTCCCTAAACTACAAGCCTACAAACGACATCTATCAGAAATCAAAATAAAAGGTTTTTCAAAAGAACTAGAGAAGCAAAGCTTTGATGCAGTGTATAAGGAAACCAATGTGAATGTGAAATTCTCTAAATTCTCCACATTGTTTAAACTGTACCTTGAAAAGGCATTTCCAAAAGTATGCATGTCTGTATCAACATCTCACAAAAACAGATGGATAACAGCAGGTATTAAGAAGTCCTCCCAAACACTTAAACACCTCAGTTCCATGAAAAAGATTCGCAATGATCCATAATTCTTAAATATCGATCATAAATACAAAAAGATCTGTAGGAAGGTGCTGACTGCTGCAAAAAAAATCATTTAATAACAAAATAATATGTAATGCATATAATAAAAGCAAAGCTTCTCAATTGAAGTGGTGCGATCACACAAAGGTACTTGCAAACAGGATGTCATCAGCATGTTATACCCTTAGAATCCTATCATCAGTGTGTAACATGCAATGTCTTTTAGTTATATATTATTCATGTGTACACTCAATTCTTAGCTATGGCATTCTTTTTTGGGGAACAAGATAGATCTATCAAAGACAAGCTTACAAAATATAGCACAAAAATTAGGACTCCAGATATCATTTGAAAAGACTGAAATAATGGTAACGGATCCACTTGTAATAGATCACATCACAGTGAACAATAGGGAAATTAAAATAGTGAAACAATTTAAATACCTGGGTGAAATTATAACACATAAATTGGACGAGAAACCTGCATGGCGATCAAGAACTAATAAAATGATAAAAGCTCAAAAACTAACATGGTCTACGTACAATAAAAAATGTCTATCAATTAAAACAAAATTAAAACATTACAAGACGGTGGTTCAACCAGAGGTTACAAACGGAAGTGAAACTCTTTTTAAAGTCACCCAGAAAAACAGAATTGACAAAATTTTAAAAGTAGAGAGAAGAATTGCTAGAACGTGCATAAATAAGAAATATCAAAAAGCTGGGCAATGGCGGATAGTTCCAAATGAAGTGGTATACAGAGAACTGGAGCCCATCACTGATACTATACGAAAGAAAAGGATCTCTTTTTGTGGTCACATTCTGAGGACACCAGAAACAGATTATCAAGGAAAATTATTGAGAAACTCTGGAA
The DNA here is from genome assembly GCF_021461395.2 of Schistocerca americana. NCBI lineage: Eukaryota > Metazoa > Arthropoda > Insecta > Orthoptera > Acrididae > Schistocerca > Schistocerca americana. Next base: position 786,257,219 of record NC_060119.1, read on the forward strand.
TTTGAAACAACAAGGAGGATGGCTTAAGGAAATAAGAGAGGATATGGAAGAACTGGAAATAACTCTGGATGATTTGCAGAACAAAACGCCAAAGTTAAAGAAGTTGAGGGACACAGAAATAAGATTTAAACCAAAAATTGACAAACGACATACAATGAAAAGGGTATTTACAGATAAGGAACGACGAAAAGCATCGGAACGAATGAAGAGATACTGGGCCACTCGGAAGGGGAAAATACCAAAGAAGAGGACCAGAAATGATTGACTGAAGTGGTCCAATGAGGCCATAAAAGCAGAAGAAGAAGAAGAAAAGCAAAGCAGTCTGGGATGTTATAAAAAAGAAAAGGAGTAGAGGCAAACCAACGCAGAATAACATACTGCTAAGGGAGGAGGATAAAGCAATAAATGATCCATGCCACTTAGCAAACTATGTAAACGAGCATTTTTCCAGTATTGCAGAGAAGGTACAGCAAAAATTCCCCAAACAAATATAACTCCTGTAAATAATGTAGCACTAAATGCAATGATGTTACTTCCAACCAAAGAGAATGAAGTCAGTAAAACAATTCAAAAACTAAAAAATAAAAAGTCAGTAGGCTTAGATGAAGTACCAATGTATGTACTGAAAGAATGCATAGGGATTATATAAGGCCCCTTAACAAATATAATAAATGAACCCTTCACATCAGGGACATTTCCAGAGCAGTTAAAACAGGCAATAATTGTACCTTTGCTTTAGAAAGGCAATGCAGAAGACATAGAAAATTACTGGCTCATTTCTCTGCTGTCAGCATTCTCAGAAACAATAGAAGTAATTATGAAAGACAGATTAATGAATTACCTGACTAAATACAATCTTTTAAGCAAATCACAGTTAGGATTCCAAAGTGGCAAAAATATGGAGTCAGTCATAGTAGAATTCACAGAAGTTGTACTTGACACTCTTGATAAAGATGAGTGTGTCACAGGCATATTTTTGGATCTTTCTAAGGCATTTGATACAGTCGACCACAAGATTTTATTAAATAAATTAGAAGCATTAGAATAAGAGGGGTAGCTAATGACTGGTTTCGATCGTACCTAACAGATAGGGTACAAAGAGTAGAGATAACACATACTACAAATAGACCCAAACATTTAGGAAAACACATATCAGAACCAAAATAGATTAATATAGGGGTTTCACAAGGAACCATATTAGGACCAATACTGTCCCTGATATACATCAATGACTTTCCCAGTAGTGTTACTCATGGTGAAAAAATCCTCTTCGCTGATGACAGCAGTATTATAGTCACTGAGAAAACAAGAGAGCTCCTTGCTGAGAAAGCAAATGAAACTCTCAAGGAAGTTTATGATTGGTCAATAAGTAATAAAGTGACATTGTACATAAAGAAAACTAATGCCATGAATTTCAGTTTGAAGAGGAAAAATGACAATGTTAAATTAAATGTAGATGGCACCTCTATAGACTGTGTAACAAATGCAAAATTTCTAGGAATGAATATTGATTCTCAATTGAAGTGGTGCGATCACACAAAGGTACTTGCAAACAGGATGTCATCAGCATGTTATGCCCTTAGAATCCTATCATCAGTGTGTAACATGCAATGTCTTTTAGTTATATATTATTCATATGTACAATAAATTACCAAAAGAGATTAAACAGATTGCAAAAATACACTTATTTAAAAAGGCAGCTTAAAAGTATCTGTTACGCAATACACTTTATATGTTGAAGGATTACGTAGATAAAAGAGAGTAGGGGTTTGATAAAAAATGTTATACAAATAAATAATAATAATAATGATTATAAAATATCCAACATTCCACTTAACACCTTCGGTTTATGTTTTTTTCTTTCTAGAAATACTTACCCCCAAGCTATGCATAGCACAATACTGACACCTCTTTCTGAGCTCAACATCTCACTCATTATGGAGGGATGCTGACTCAGCTGTTCAGGACAGCAAATGGGAAGTTCGATACAGAAAATGGCACAGAGATCACCAGTGTGTGTGTGTGTGTGTGTGTGTGTGTGTGTGTGTGTGTGTGTGTGTGTGTGTGTTTAGTGAGTGAAGTACTATGAAACAATGTGTGTATAGAGGGTGCAGTGACTGATAGTGAGATATGAGTGAACAATGTGGCATTACACTATTTGTAAACAAAGTATTGTATACCAGGAGTAAATCTAATGATTGTCTCTAACTAGAATTCTGTAAATATTTGTGTATACGAATTAGCTTATTTTAAATTGATCTAAATTTGTAAATACTTCGACATGCCCTATATCCTTGTAAAGAGAGATCTACAGATGAATAAAGCTACTACTACTACTACTACTACTACTACCACTACTAAAGTGGAAAAAACTTAAAATTCTATACACAGATAAGAGTATGGGATGAAGTTTGGGATATAACACTTTTCATGGTTGCTAATAACAACATTTCTATAAACCAGGAAACTGATGAGTAGTTTAGCTACCAACTGCAAATAACGATAAAATAACCATTCAAAGTATCATAAAATCACAACAATTAAAAGAGTCTAGAATGATGAGGTGTTTTCAAAACTTTAGCTGAAACTGCTGGTTTCACAGCAGTATAGACGCATCTTCAAGTTTATCTGCCAAAAATACTGTGTACAAAATTTTTCTATGTAATAGAAATACAGAACCATAGACAGTGTTGTCATTCTACAAAAAACGATGGCAAGTACTCACAGTGGTCATATTTTCATAATGTAGATGAACAATTACACAGTCCCAGCATTTGGGAAGTTATTCTTGTTAAGAGTCAGACTACACTGGTGGGCCATCATCATAAAATTGAGTACACACGAAAGATTCTCATCAAAATGTTCAAAGTATGACTGCTGAATGAGCCAGACCTAGAAAAAGGCGGGGAAAAACAAATAATGGTTGGGACATTAATGTTAACAGGAATAAAATGCCCAAAAATTAACTAGTCTATGGAAAGTGCTACAAGCAAGAAAATATCATCCAAAAGATGATACTATAGTATGAAACCAAAATGTCGAGGCTGGAAGAAATATGAAAAATAGTTTTCCATATAATACAGTACAGGATATACTACAGGATCCAGTAGACACCAGTGGTGTAAAACAAAGTAAAACTTAAAATCTCGTATGATGTTGGTATTTGCGCAGCATCGCAGTCGGGAATGACAGGGAAGAGAAGGCTATGAGAAAAAGCCAGTCAATCGCATGCAGACCGACCTCCTTCCAGGATGACAACGCGACAGCAGTGGCCGCTATGTGAAATGACATAAGCGCCACGCCTAACTGGTGGGAACTCTCTTCGATAGCAGATTCAATGTTAGGCATTTCGTTAGCTCTCTCTATGTAGCACAGACTTGTGTTTGTCTGTTCTGAAGAAGACTGATTATTTTGTATGTCGCCCTTTGCTTGCGACTCATCTATCAAAGTTAAGTAATTGTAATTGTCTTAGTATAATAAAACTCATTAATACGAGTTGTCTGATAGTTTGTCTAGCGAACCGAGTATGCAGGATTCCTACACACAGCAACATTGGCGACGAGGTGAACAAATAACATAGCGACAACCTGTCAGTGTTCGAACCCCGAGCCATCGCTGGCACTGATTGTATGTTTTGTTTTGTCGTGGGCTTTTGTGTTTTGCTGGCGCCTTAATTCATGCAACAACTGTAGCTCCGAGTGCCATACCGCCTATTCGCCAGTTTAACGAAAAAGGAGAGGAATGACTCGAGTGGTTGCAACAGTATGAAGCCTACATCATTACTCACAAAGTATCAGGTACTGTGAAACTACATTACTTTTTGTCAGTGATAGGAAGTGCTGTCTTTCGCCTCATTCTGAAATTGTTCCCTACCGCCACTCCGAGCGAACCTTCCTATGATCAGGTTGTAGGATCTCTAACTAACTATTATGATCAACAGCGAATGTGTTGGCAGCTAGGTACCAGTTCTTTCGTTGCAAGAAAAGGTCAGAACAAACTTGTCACGAGTGGGTAACAGATTTGAAGGTTATGATGAGAAAATGCAAATTTAAATGTGCTTGTGGTTCTTTATATTCAGATGTTATGTTAGTGATGTGATCGTGTACATTGTAACTGATGTCAACCTTAGAGAACAGATTATGATACAGTCAGATCCATCATTTCAGCATGCAACCCAAATTCTAGATCAGTATGATTCAGGTGCCGCAGCAGACTGTAAATTTGAGCAGGCATCAATTTGTTAGGTTGAGTCGTCACTTGCTCACAAACAGCCCAGTAGGTAGCAACAGCACGCACACGCCGAGCCATGTAAACAATTCTCTAAACAGGTGGCTACATTGGTGAACAGAATTAAGTCATGCCTTCGGTGCTATTCATAGTACAAACGCCAAGACTGCCCATCCAGACAAGCACCGTGTTATGCTTGAGGCAAAAAGGGTCACATACAATCCAAATGTTTCAATGGAACAAACAGAAGACTTCTGCCCACTGACAAAAATCTAGTCACAAGGCCCATGTAATCAATGCAGTGTATTCAAATCCTGCTACAGGCATTAGCAAAACTAGCAAGCAAACATTTTCTTCAGAGCTACGCCAGTGCAACACGCTATTTGTTCATTGGCGTCTTAGTTGAAAACGTGTGAAATTTAAGTTGCACAAGGGTGCCTCTGTTACATTGCTGAATCGTAACACATATGAACTGTTAGGCTCGCAACGCCTGTCTATAACACGCACCTGACGGCTTATAATGGGCAAGATATTCCCATTCTCTTTGCCTGCCATGTATCGCTCGCATGCAAGAAGTGTGACTTTCACTGTGCTACAATCGTGTGATTGTGGTAACATATTTGGGCTTGATTCGTTTGATTTGTTTGGCTTTCAAATTCGTGACAATGTGTTGTCAGTGACTGCATTCAATGCCAAAGACAATGCTGAAAGAATTCTCTGAACCCTTTTTTGAAGGTTTAGTCAAGGCTAACAATTTTATTGCACATATTACTATGAAAGACAATGCGAGGCATGCATATACAGAGACATACAGAAAACAGAGCAAAGGCTCTCCGAATGTGGAGGTGACTGGATACAGTGGAGTACAGTGCTATATTACAGCTCCCGATCAGTGCATTTGGGCTGGGTGTTGGCAGCTGTGCTACATTTAAAAGCAAGTTTAGAACACAGAACGAGAGGTTATGTCGTGATCACATGGATAGATCCGACATAAAATCGATAGAATTGCGAAAAATGGCGAGGGAATAGGTATAAATTGACCAAATATACACCAAAATGCGGGGAAATTGAGGAAGTACTTGCGTATCTTCTGGTTTGCGCCGAACAGTTTGTACATGGGAACAAGTATGCAGCAACAAGAGGAATCCAAGAAAACGTCGACATCGAAACGAAGGGAATCAGGGAGGCAGTCAGTTTTTTTCCGTCGAGGCAGCATTATACTATATGTCTTTTGAGGTACCAGTGATACACGTGAGTTAACTACTTATTTGATGCTTTTCAGGAAGACAGGTTTAGTCAACCTTTAGTCTAAACTTACTTGCATCTGCATTAAAGGATAACAGAGAGCGGACAGGGTGATCGATTGAGATGGACCTGTAATGAGGTAAGATTTAATGGTTGACTGATGCAGTCTAGAGAAGGAGAAGTTGCTGCATGTCAGTTTTTCCACTGTTCTGTCCGGATGCATCAGTCACGTGACATAGCCTGTGTTCTACTGGTATACAGCCTCGTGCTCTGTATGTGGTTTAAAGCACTGTCTACGGTAATCCTGTCGGTCATAAGAGGACTTACATCTCAGGTATGATGAAACTTGACACATTCCTCTAAACGAACTTTGATTTATGCGATGTACTCCATCCCCCCCCTGTCGTATCTTGGGTGTAAAATCGAGACATCAGTGTCATAACTAAGTTAGCAACAAGTGCTTGTGAGGCGCTGCAATCCTTGTGTACACATTTGCCTGACATGTGCTGTTTACGGAGTTAGTGACGGAATGACTTGTGATTTTCACATTTTGGACGCTGCTGCTATGCGTTTTTCTGTTTCCTTGTAGGTGGCATCCCCGCTACTAACGATCATTTAATATAGGCCTGATGCAGGCATCATATAATTTCTGAACTGTGATAGGATGTGGACGGTGGACACTATAAGTCTCTGGAAAGCTATGTTGTGCTTGTATCACGCAGAGCAAATGTTTTACGGCAGTAGCGTTTTTCGTTTTACCTTCGATAACATAGTTTATCGTAGAGAAACTGGGAAGAAGGATGTATGTCATGTGCTTGAAGAATATTTCTCACAATGGAATATTAATAGCGCTACATTCCATACGACTGATAGGTTGTAAACGCAGGTAATGTAACATTACAGCCCGTTTTAAGTGCAGAACTTTGTAGCCTTAGGAGTGTGTGTGTTTATGTTCTCTCTTACCAATACCTTCCAGCTACCGATCCTAGACTCTAGAACAATACTTTAGAGTTGATAGCTTGGTTGATTTACGTAAAAATGCGTCGAACTCCATCTGTCTGGAGCTCCATCGCACATAAAAATCATTCATTTCTTGTTCTTCTTAACTGTCTGCTATTACATCACGACACATTGAAATCTGTTACTATACATCGATAAGGAGTGCTAAGCTCCTCGACATGGGCACATCTCGAGAAATCTCATGCACTTGGATGGGCTAGGACTCGGAAAGTTGCATTCACTCACGAGACGTGGAGTGTAGCGGTCTTTTTCTGATCGGCTGCAGATTAATTCGGTAACGGTGCTGCAGGTCGGACTGGTCAGTGACAATGTGAGGGGAGTCTTTCGCTCTCTAATTTTACCCTAAGACAGCGAGAATGCACTGTAACTCTCTTACACAGAGGGATAGATCATAAATTAAGCAGTATGCACGAGGTGCTAGAAATATGTAGGGCGCTGTCTGATATACTTTGATGATTTATGTGTCCGAGAATTAACACTGAATGGATGTACTGAGCAGTCATCTATCTACATTTGCAATGATACTCGCAAAATAGAGAAGGGGCGGTTTAGCTATGATACTGAAACTGGGGAAACCAGCTGTCACATCATTGGCCGGTGTTGAAGTTACTGTAAAATTGCTAAAATTGTTCACACTATCAACTGAGTTGCTTATTATTACAGTACATCGGCGGTGTCTTTTCCATCCCATCCATGCATTGGTGCACTGTTGGTTACCACAGAATGATTGACTGACTACGTCTGTTTGAGTTGGGGGATGAGTTTTGTGGGTGGGAGACAACTTCTGGGGGTTGCTAGCAGCGAAACATTGACTGCGTACATGAGTGTAATATGAGGAATCAGTCAAAAGGGAATGCAGAGCCATCGACTAATCCGTCACTGTTACGGATGAGTGTAAATGTAAAGGTCGTCATTCACTTTCGGACATCAGATTGGAAACTCTCCACAACACAGCCAAACTCTTCTAGTTTGCTTATGTTGTAACTGTCTAACTGACCTCTGCAATGGATCAAAAGCTGCATATTTAATAGGATCGTCCCGCATAGGCAGCAGCAGCAGTTTGACAGGTAAATTCGACGACAGATGGGGTGACCCATTAGGAATGCTATTCTGGGGAGCATTGTGAAATCTTTCTCCATGCAGGACCACACTGCAGCTATGCGTCATTGCGCCAGCATTGGTGCCTAGGTGACTTCTATATCAGATGAAGTTAGTGGAGCTTTTATAGTCCGTAATTTTTCTCTGTTGGGGGGGGGGGGGGTAGAGAATAATGATGATAGCATGTTCGGCTGATTGATTTGAATGGACGCGTATCTGCTTTGGACTGTAGTATCTGTATCTAGTTTGGCGACATACCACTCTGCGCGCATTTCCACCGAATGGTCAAAACATGGTCCTGTTGCACTAACGCAGGTGGTTCTGTTTCTACACAGGTTGCAGAAGGTGGTGTATATGTCTTTCTCTGACTTCTGCTCAGTTCCGACTTAAATTGGAACGATCACATGCGGAAAGCTGTAGAAATGGGATCAGTTGCAAGATGTGTAGGGGGTGACTAAAACCACATTGGCATTTTACTGAAGCAGCTAGGTTTGAGAAAGGTGACTCGTTTCGAGATATGGGAGTGCCAGGAACATGACTGAGTAGTGGTTGTAATCGTTAAAGGAATTTTCAATAGGATCCAATGCAGATATGTGCTTGAATGGAAAGACCTGTTTCCAAATCCCAGACATCATTTCTAGCAGATAGCGTAACACTACAGATGTGAAAAGCTAGTGTACATCTTCTTACAACCTCAATCAGCACATCATCTACTTCTACTGTTTGTGATCCTTCTCAATCAACCATCGCCTATAGCTCTTTGGATGTATCACCGAACTTCTGATATGGTGTCAAGACAGAGTCCACCGCAAATATTGTAGAAATATCTAGCTGTGGTGGCTGATGGAGTTGCAAATACCGGTTTCATACCACGTTCCTTAGCTGAATCACTTTCAAAATTCAAAGATTTTATAACGAGGTTGCACTGTCGGCGACGTGTTGGTCTGATAATACATATTCCTGTGATCACCATCGGGGTATTTATCCGAGAAAAACCGCCCCATTCAGAGGTAGTGTCGTACCTCGATTTGTAAAGTGGGTATAGCTTTTGACATGGATACTTGTATGCATCTATAGAACCAGGTCCGCTTGTGACAGTAATATAAAGTAGTTGTTGGGATTGGGTTTTTTAACATCTGGCGGTTTGTAAGACGATCATCATCTCGGTATTTGTCTCGAAAACCCATGTGATTCGTAGGTAACGCCATATGTGGATTTATAAAGCAAGTATAGCTTTTCATGTGGATACTTGTGTGCACCTGTAGAACCAAGACCGCTTGTGACAGTAACATACAGTAGTTGTTGGGATCGCGTTTTTTTTTAATATAGGGGACGATTACAGCTCTCTTTCTAAGACACAGTGGTAGCACTCACAAGAAAAACTTATGAGACATGGCAAACCCGTGGTTGATTTTCTCTCAGTATTATTTCGTATCACCAGTGATCAGTTATTGACGAAGTATTATACTTAGTAGTAGGGTGTGCGTGATAGGTTCGCCTTGAGCATCAGGCTTGTAAAGTAGGTGTTTGTTTGTGTTCCATGTCCAGTCGTAAGGAAGGCTTGGATTTGATGTGGGGTACTGTGATAGCATGGGAAGAGTGTGTCAGGTCATAAGAATGGTTCTGATATTTCTATTTACAGAGCCACAGCCATCAACAGAGCGTATTTCCGATACTTCGCTCATTGTTGAATGTCGTTCAATTGAGACCGTGATCATAACATTTAGTTGTAAGTACAGGGGTAAAATATATATTGCTCGACCTTCAGCACCGTTGACCTGTGCGGGGTTGACTCACATTTCCCATTAATGGCAGGAGTTGACAGACTGGAGATGCCTCATGGAGTGTAGGAATGTAGATGAATTAACCATGTTGTCCTCTAGATGACTGAACAGCGAACTAATACTTAGTATGTGTTGGATAGCTTTCGTGATTGCGTGGAAATTTGAGAATGAATATGGAGGTGCATTTGCGCTAGACCATTATTCCCACCCATGTAAATTGTTCGGTTAACTGCTTCAGCACATTTCGCGCCTTTATTTAGTTGATAGAAGAGCGACTGTGGGGTGTGCTTCTAGCATGTGGAAGATACGTTTGCCAGTTCTCTAAACATGAGAAACTCCTTAATTGACCTTTTAAATTATAGGGATGATTTCAAATCTGTTACAGCACCGACATCGGTTCTCAAGAGTGGCAATATCAGTTTCCTCTATTTGTTTCGAGTTGCTGAGTAAATGTCTTCACAGATGTGACATATTTCTAGTTAGTCAGTGGTTTACAGCACGCCCCACCCAGAGGAATTTTCAGGTTTGTATGTAGATAATTCCCAGTGTATATCTTCGGAATTATGTTACGTGAGTGATCGGCAGAATACTGCTGTGTGCAAACCATGCGAAATTAGATATGTTCTTGCAATCCCAGAGACTGGAGATGGGTGGAGAAACGCGAACAAGCAGGCAGGTCCAGGCCAGAAACAGTAATGCGTTTGTAAAAAAGGATGATTTTGTATGGCGGAGGATATGAATTGTATGTTTACTACATCGACACGTTACGCAGTGATTTATTGGTAGGTTGGAGATCGGTTTCACGCTCTAATATTCAAACTCCTGTCCTCAATGGGGGAGAGCAGTGTAATTGAGTTCGAGTCTTTCCGTATTTGTCGATATATATGGCACTTTGCGAGGTTTAGTTGTTGGTGAAATATGGCAATCAGTGTCAAATAGTTTTTTTGCCACTCAGACACATCTGTAGAAAGAAAGAAAAGGCACATGGTGCTTCCCCAGGACTGAGGAGAATCGTGACATGTAGCCGGTGTGAGTGTAGTAGGTGTACCACAATTTTTTCGGGTGCTGTACAGGTATAAAAATAACTGCGCTGCTTGTGTAAAATGTGTATATATTGCATTGTAAAATTACTGTGGTTTATGTTGTGGCATGACTAGAGAAGATGACTGTGTGTCCTATCGTGAGGGATGTGTAGATTCAGCACATTGACATCCACAAGGATATGCGAGATATTTTTTATGTGGAGAATTATGTGCACTATAGAAAATGAGATTCATTCCAGAAGCACGACCGTCACGAGACATTACCTGTACATTGATTGATGTCAGACTGTAGCACCAATCAGAATATTTAATTGTAGTTACACCGGTAAATATGTTCCAGGCTTCCAATATTCTTGTGAATCTCGAGTGTATTTGATGATCTGTAGACAACTTTGCGGGTTTAACTGTCAATGCAATTTAGCGATTTATGTAAAATAATTTTACCACTGAAAGTCACATCTCCAGAAAGAAAAAAAAAAGTGGATGGTGCTTCCACACCAGTGCTTTCAGTAATTCGGAGGGTAAGTTCGAAAAGAGCCAATCATAATGTTCAGTTCATTCACATGACATTCTTTGTTCTGGGATATAGGAGTCTCTACATAGCAATGATAACATTTGCGTATGTTGAGAGCAGGAAGGGTAACACATGATGGATGGGGTTATTATATGCTATTTTCGTAAACAGGTTCTGTTAGGGCAAGAATTTCCAGGCATGCAAACTGAGACATCACGAAAACACCTACAAAAGGGCATGTTAAGTATTTCTGGGATAGTATGCAATTTACTACCATTTGACTCGGTTCATAGTTTAGACAGCCATGTGGCTTCAGTATAACATTGAGAACATTGCTAGATGTGCTTGTAGCTACACGCGGTGGTGCGTCAGCCACACATCATGCATGGTCCATTAGAGTGGCTACGGAGATAGCAGTTTGTGCTACTCTGTCATCAACGGTAAAGACACATGCTGCCCGGAGGTGTCTCGTGTATGAAACTGGCGTGAGAGCGCCTTTGAGTTATGTTACGCCAGTATAACACAGACTATATTCCCAAACATAGAGGCAACTTTCACTTGCGTCCGATGGCGGCTTGCAGCTGTGACGGTGCGCGCCCCTGAAGCGTCTGCACTCTGTAAATAAGTCTTTGCTCCCATCCGGTCATGTCAGCAACGGTGCCTAGATGAACACGTATTTCGAGAGGAATTTCTCAGGTACGGGATGTTATCATCTCATGCTTGAGGGCAGCTGCGCATAGTCTGACAGCTGACAGCCGTGTCACTTCACTGGGGCTGCCTGTAGCCTCCTGTGTGGTCTAGTGGACAGGGAGTGGTGGAAGGTGCTTGCGTGCGTTGATTGTGTGTCTGTTGCATTATTTTGCGAGCAGGTCTGTAGGCTGTACTATACATAATTTGGGCAGTTTACGATTTCGTGTCTGCACATCAGAGCACTGCATTATTTAGGAGGAGTTTGCATGTCTGTGCTGAAATTATTTTGGTAAATTAGGAGTTGTTTGCATGTCTGGAGATCGTTATTTAGAAGTAGTTTACAGGTCTGCAGACTGTGTATTGTGACCCCAAGTACAACAGGGCGAGTGTTTTGTGTCAGTGTGATAAATATACTCCACCCCTAAATAAAATGTTCAAAAACAAATAGAGTACACTCCTTCCTTACTCTATCCAGCAGCCCAACGCAGGCTGAGCCATTTTCACACCATTTTCCCCTCCAGACCACCATCCTAGATTACGTCACAGGAGGGATGACGGAACTCTCTGGTGGCAGTATTGTGTACTAGCTCAATTGGAGTCTAGATCTCATGGTGGAGACACTGCCTGCAAAATAAAAACTTACGTCCAGCACAGTCCGAGTCGTTTTTCCGCCATTTTTCCCCGCCATCTTGGATTATGTCACAAAACAGATGACAACGCTCTCTGGTAGTGGTACTGTGTGCAAGGTCCAGAGCTCATGGTAAACACACTGTTTGCCACCATCTTGGATAACAGTACTTGCGTCATCAGCTGACGTCATGGCTGCAATCTTGGATTACGTCACAGAACAGATGACAGTGCCCTCTGTTGGTACTGTGTGCTAGGTCAGTTGGGGTGTGGACCTCATGGCGAATACACTGGATGGTGGTGATGCCTCTAATTGTTTAAATAAAGTCTGGTGCATGATTTGAACAGTTCACAATTAGCAAGCATGTTTGCAGAATCTTTTAGTGGTTTGCATGTCTGTATGCTGTGTGGCATGTTAGAGCATGTCTTCTGTATCACTGTGACAAATATACTCCACCCCTAAATAAACTGTTCCACAATAAATAAAGTACATCCATTCCTCTCTCCACCAGCCCAGTGCAGGCTGAGTCCTTTTCCCACCAATCCCTAGGAAGAGGTGGCGGTCAGGTGACTTAAGTTACTGGAGGTAGCCCAAAAGACCTATCTTCTCGCGATTTTCTTAGGTTAATAGAGATAACCATGGTGTGATGCAATATCCTGTTGGAATTTGAACTTCCCACCAAGGATGGGGGGGTGGGGGGTGGCAGGGGGGCGTCACACTTTTCCGACAAAAGCCGCCATCTTGGATAATGGTACTTGTGTCATCAGCTGACGTCACGGCCGCCATCTTGGATGACGCCATGCGCTGTTTCAAAGTCTACACGTCGCCATCTTGGATGACGTCATCGCTGCCATCTTGGATACATCTGGCAACAATGGAGAGTGTGGTGACAGCCCTTTAGACCCACTACTAATGGGCAAGTCCACTGGTTTGGCTCCCCAAACATTCAGGTCGCACTCGTCTCTATGTTGACCTTAACTCTACAGTCAATCCACAAACTGTAATTAAAACTTATCCATTGCCACCCGAAGAGGATCTCATGGCTAAATTAGGCGCTAGTAGCTACTTTTCAAAAATTGATTTGCATGACGAATATCTTCAAATACCACTAGATGAAGAATCTCAAACAATGTGTGTTGTGAATACTCATTTGGGCTTGTTTAAATATTTGCATTCTCTAACGGTCTTTGGAACAGCTGACTGCTCAAGTACCAAACTGTTCAAACTGTTTGAACGATATTGTCGTAGCAGGTCGTACACCTGAAGAATACATTGAAAATTTGCATGCTTTGTTTCGTGCGTTATCTGATGCAGGACTAAAGCGTAGACTGGATGAGTGTGACTTTTTAAAACTTGAATTGCAGTATCTTGGTCATGTCGAAAACAGACAAGATGTACATCCTCTTCAGTCACATTTGTTAGTCACATGTGATCTGCCAGTTTCTCGCAATATCATAGAATTGCAGTCACTTATAGGGAAAATGAACTATTATATTCAGTTCATTCCGAGTGTTGAGCAAATCACAGCTCTACTGCATCACTTGCATTGCAAGAACGTTTCCTTTGTTTGGACAGATAAGTGCCAAGAAGCTTTTCAAAAACTTTAAGATGTATTGCTCAGTGATTGATGATTTGTTCACTTTGATCCTGACAGACCAGTCGTATTGCAAATTGACGTTTCATATTACGGAATCAGTGCAATGCTTTTGCACAGATTTGGTGATAAGGACAGGCCTACAGCTTTCACATCAAAATTGCTATCCAAAGCTCACCGTAACTGTTCGCCAGCCGGTGTGGCCGCGCGGTTCTAGGCATTCAGTCTGGAACCGCGTGACCGCTACGGTTTCAGGTTCGAATCCTGCCTCAGGCATGGATGTGTGTGATGTCCTTAGGTTAGTTAGGCTTAAGTAGTTCTAAATTCTAGGGGACTGATGACCTCAGAAATTAAGTCCCATAGTGCTCAGAGCCATTTGTGACAAACAGACCCGAACTATTTGAAACAGTTAACGCAGAACAGGGAATCAGCGATCATAAAGCGATTACGGCATCGATGATTTCAGCCGTAAATAGAAATATTAAAAAAGGTAGGAAGATTTTTCTGTTTAGCAAAAGTGACAAAAAGCAGATTACAGAGTACCTGACGGCTCAATACAAAAGTTTTGTCTCAAGTACAGATAGTGTTGAGGATCAGTGGACAAAATTCAAAACCATTGCACAATATGCGTTAGATGAGTATGTGCCAAGCAACATCGTAAAAGATGGAAAATAGCCACCGTGGTGCAACAACCGAGTTAGAAAACTGCTGCAGAAGCAAAGAGAACTTCACAGCAAACATAAACATAGCCAAACTTTGCAGACAAACAAAAATTACGAGAAGCGAAATGTAGGTGAGAAGGGCTATGCGAGAGGCATTCAATGAATTCGAAAGTAAAGTTCTATGTACTGACTTGGCAGAAAATCCTGAGAAATTTTTATCTTATGTCAAAGCGGTAGGTGGATCAAAACAAAATTTCCAGACACTTTGTGACCAAAATGGTACTGAAACAGAGGATGACAGACTAAAGGCCGAAATACTAAATGTCTTTTTCCAAAGCTGTTTCACAGAGGAAGACTGCACTGTAGTTCCTTCTCTAGATTGTCATACAGATGACAAAATGATAGATATCGAAATAGACGACAGAGGGATAGAGAAACAATTAAAATCGCTCAAAAGAGGAAAGGCCGCTGGACCTGATGGAATACCAGTTCGATTTTACACAGAGTACGCGAAGGAACTTGCCCCCCATCTTGCAGCGGTGTACCGTAGGTCTCTAGAAGAGCGTAGCGTTCCAAAGGATTGGAAAAGGACACAGGTCATCCCCATTTTCTAGAAGGGACGTCGAACAGATGTGCAGAACTATAGACCTATATCTCTAACGTCGATCAGTTGTAGAATTTTGGAACACGTATTATGTTCGAGTATAACGACTTTTCTGGAGACTAGAAATCTACTCTGCAGGAATCAGCATGGGTTTCGAAAAAGACGGTCGTGTGAAACCCAGCTTGCGCTATTCGTTCACGAGACTCAGAGGGCCATAGACACGGGTTCACAGGTAGATGCCGTGTTTCTTGACTTCCACAAGGCGTTCGATACAGTTCCCCACAGTCGCTCAATGAACAAAGTAACAGCATATGGACTAATAGACGAATTGTGTGATTGGATTGAAGAGTTCCTAGATAACAGAACACAGCATGTCATTCTCAATGGACAGAAGTCTTCCAAAGTAAGAGTGATTTCAGGTGTGCCGCAGGGGAGTGTCATAGGATCGTTGCTATTCACAATATACATAAATGACCTTGTGGATGACATCGGGAGTTCACTGAGGCTTTTTGCAGATGATGCTGTGGTGTATCGAGAGGATGTAACAATGGAAAATTGTACTGAAATGCAGGAGGATCTGCTGCAAATTGACGCATGGTGCTGGGAATGGCAATTGAATCTCAATGTAGACAAGTGTAATGTGCTGCGAATACAGAGAAAGATAGATCCCTTATCATTTAGCTACAAAATAGCAGGTCAGCAACTGGAAGCAGTTAATTCCATAAATTATCTGGGAGTACGCATTAGGAGTGATTTAAAATGGAATGGTCATATAAAGTTGATCGTCGGTAAAGCAGATGCCAGGCTGAGATTCATTGGAAGAATCCTAAGGAAATGCAACCCGAAAACAAAGGAAGTAGGTTACAGTACGCTTGTTTGGCCACTGCTTGAATACTGCTCAGCAGTGTGGGATCCATACCAGATAGGGTTGATAGAAGAGATAGAGAAGATCCAACGGAGAGCAGCGCGCTTCGTTACAGGATCATTTAGTAATTGTGAAAGCGTTACGGACATGATAAATAAACTCCAGTGGAAGACTCTGCAGGAGAGACGCTCAGTAGCTGGGTACGGGCTTTTGTTAAAGTTTCGAGAACATACCTTCACCGAAGAGTCAAGCAGTATATTGCTCCCTCCTATGTGTATCTCACGAAGAGACCATGAGCATAAAATCAGAGAGATTAGAGCCCACACAGAAGCATACCGAGAATCCTTCTTTCCACGCACAATACGAGACTGGAATAGAAGGGAGAACCGATAGAGGTACTCAGGGTACCCTCCGCCACACATCGTCAGGTGGCGTGCGGAGTATGGATGTAGATGTAGATGTAGATGTAGATTTTTTTTTTGTAACTGTTCACAAATAGAGAAAGAGGCCTTGCCTTTTGCATATGCTGTCACAAAATTCCACTACTGTTTGAGTGGCAGAAAATTCTATTTAGTAACGGACCACAAGCCACTGCAGTCCTCATTTCGTCTGATGAAGCCCATTCCTGTATGAATTGTTCAAAAATTGCAAAGAGCGGCTTTGTTGTTGTCTCAGTACGAGATTTTGTATCGTCCAACAGCTCAACATGGTAATGCAGACACACTTTCATGTCTTCCGACTGTCCCTGATACAGACTTTGACGCATCTGCTGCATCGTGTTGTCATATCGATGCTCATGATTCTGAATTGCTTCATTCCTTTCATCCGAACTATAGGAAAATTGCACAGGCCACGGAAGCTGATTCAAATTTGAACTTTTTGCTAACATACATTCGCACATCTTGGCCTCACTCGTTGCATAACATAAAGAACTCTTTAGTGCGCCGATACTTGGCACATTGTCATGGCCTCACTATACAGAAAGGTGTGATTCTTGTTCAAAATGACAGTGGACAGTCACGTGTGTTGATCCCCAAGTGTTGCAGTTATTTCATAAGGACACTGGGGGATTGTTCTTACGAAATAGTTAGCGCGTCAACACTGTAATCGACAGGGTATTGACATGCAAATAGAACAGATGACGTCACAGTGTCAAGCATGTGCGGAAGATCACTCCACTCTGCCCCAAAAATTCTCTGCTTGGCCTAAGTCGCAATCACTGTGGAAACGTGTGCACTTAGACTTTGCAGGACCTTTTCGGAACATTCGTTGGTTGATTGTGGTAGACTCTTATAGCAAATTTTCCTTTGCTGTGCCAGTGAACTCACGTAGCAAAATTCTGGTGTTGTCCTCTATATTTTGCTTCGAAGGTTGCCTGAAATCATAGTGTAGGACACCGGTCCTCAGATCACGTCAAATGAATTTGAAGATTTCTGTGAACACAATGGCATATGGGATCTAACTAGTGCACCGTTCATCCACAGTTAAACAGCGAAGTGGAACGTTTTGTCAGAACATTCAAGTAGCAGATGAACAAACTTCACACCGCACACACCAGGGATCAAGCACTGCACCTGTTTCTCACCTCCTATCGTTTGCATCCACGAGATGGACCATCGCCAGTGGAACTACTTCATGGCCGCCGCCATCGGACACTGCTCTGCCCTCCTCAGCATCCGGTGCCGATCGAAGGCCGCAAGTATCGCTTCACGCCACATGATACTGTTTTTCAGGGTCTTTAGTGGTAGCAGATGACATGAGCGAGGCGAGATCCTTCGTCGACTTTTCGCAGGCATGTATCTCAGTTCAGGACCAGACGAATTGCAGCGCCGGCATCACTATCAATTTCGCCACTGTAATATGCACTGTGATCCTTTTGTATCTGTTCCCCCAGATTCACGATCCCGAGGACAGCGCGGACACAGGAGCCGCCAGAGGGTGTCATCACAACACCGCAGAACGACCCCATGGAGGCAGAACCTTCGCCTTTTCCGCCTCCTGTCCTCATACCGATGGAACTGGACCCACCCACACCACAGCGGCCGACACCTTCTACAATCTGGTATGGGCCTCCAGAGATGGATGCATACCCTACTGGGAGTTTTCTGGGAGACGTTTCCACAAGAGCGGAGGCTGGATGTCGAGGTACGACCGGAAGTCTGACGTCCCCTCCAGCCACAGCTTCCAGTCCATCATCTCCCTCCCCTCCGCCCCGCCCATTGTCGTGCTCCATACACATCGATGGTCTGTCGCTTTGGGGAGGGGGGGGGGAGAAATGTTACCGGCATGAAGCCAGTGCCAGCACGCCAGTTGGGAATGAAAGGGAAGAGAAGGATATGAGAAAAGTTCAGCCAATCGCACACTGACTGACCTCCCTCCAGGATGACAACGCGACATCAGCGACTTCTAAATTTCATGTGTAAACGTCGACGCAACACACGCAGGATGGACATCAGGGGCATGTTGAACTGTCGAGCTGCACGGCGAACGGATTTTTGCGGACTCCTTGTGAAAACTATGACGGATGCTTTCGATGTCTGTGTAAGACACTCGGGGACTGCCCAGCTGAATCATGAATTTACTTTCAAAATCTTTTCTTAAAGAATTTACTTATTTACTAGCTATTCATCAAGAACACTGACACATTTAATCACACTATGTGAGTGTGGAAGTAGCTGCCAGTGGGTAACTGATGAAAACAAATTTCTTTCAACAAATGGAAACTTTATTCCTGAAAACCCTTTCAGATTTCAAAAATTATAATTAGAAAGCACCCTCTAAATACTAAGTTACAATTTATTCAGAGGCATAAATAACAAATTTTTTTTACAGTATGAGCTTTCGGGCTGAGAAGCTTGCTGCTCCCTTTTAACACGGCTGTAGTCACATCACTCACAACAACCTCTGAAAGACTACACTGGTGCAAATCTGCAACACACCAGATTACTTTAAACTAAAAATTTTAACAACTCACACAAACACATAAACTATGCACGCTGTAGGAGGGATGGAAATTGTACAAAACACTCACATTAAAAAAAAAAAAAACTTGCCACCGAAAGTGCAACTTATTTTTAAAAGAAAATTCTTACGGTGGAAGGGTGGCAACGTTATATACTAAAATGACCATTTAAATAAAAACCCATGAAATGCAGTCTTACATAAAATATACAAACATGCTCTACATTACACATATACCACCTCTCAAGATGACAGGCAAGATAAGAACATATTTCAGGAATTCGGCCTTTACACCTTAAGCAATAAATTTGTTAACACCGAATCCGACAAACATGACAGAGGCAGCTATTAACGTATAGCAGATTGACAGGGAGATTACTGAACAACACGAACCGCAGATTGCTCTAACCCACCCCTACTCCACAAGGGAAAAACGGACCACCCAATTCATAAATAACCACCTTCCCGCGGGTGGGCACACGGAGCAGAATGGTGGGACGACATGAAAACAAAGTGGCTGGTGACCTCACCAAGAAAACAAGTAGAATTTAACAAGTAAATGAAACAACATATCTCGAATCACTTAACTTCTAATAAACTGCAATGTCTGGCGAAAACCAGGTGCAGGACCTCCAAAACAGTCTCCCGAACCGTCCACTTCAACGGACGCACGAAGGCGCGCCAATTTCCCGTCTCACGGCATCGCAGCTCGCCCCGGCCAGACTGATGTCGTGGCTTGACTCCTGTTGCTCTCGTGTCGGCCGCGAAGCCACTACCCCTCACTGTACGGCGCACCCCACTGGACTGACGTGGCGAACTCACATGCGCCGACGCTAAAGACGGACAAGTCATCTTGTGTCCCAGTGCGCGACCGACCAACTGATCGACCCAACTGCCAATGACCGTTGCCTGAACAAACTCGAGCAGACTGGCGGCCTAACACATACTATACTCCATTCAGCGGAACGAGAGACGTACTGTAAACACGGCAAGGCGCGTGACCACAGCGCTGCCATCGAGGGGTGTACAAGGCAGGGGCGTCAGAAATTAAAATATGAAAGTCGTGTTTTTTATAATTTGGCACCTGAACGTGATAAAGTGATCCGAGAACTACCTTCTGACACCTTTATTTACATTACATTACAATTTATTGTCACTCAAAAAGAGAAATATTTAAGCTTTCAGGAAAAGTTGTTTTTTCGCGTTACTCTGTATTTATCACGCCATATCTCCTAAACTGTGTGTCGCACAGCAAAATAATTTTATAATTGCCTTCAGTGCTAAATGTTGATGACGTCTGCAAATTTTCTGCCCAATAGAGTCAGTAATAGTGAAGCAATGAATTAAAATCTCACGTCTGATGTAGAACTGTTTATGTGCGCATCCAATAGCATCACATGGTTTCTTATTTTATATATTCACTTATTTCATTAGCATCACATACGGCTGTCCTTATTATGTCATCCATGGATTCAGTGAGCGAGGTCGACGTGTCAGTTTTGAGTTCACCAAAGAAGCGAGCAAAAAAGAAATCATTAAGTTCTTCTGAGAAGCACATGGCGCTTAATGTGTATAAAACGGAACTTTTACATCCAGAGCAGTCGATGAGTGATATTGTTTCGAAAACAGCTGCAGCTACAGGTGTTGGGCGTTCTTCAGTGTATCGTGTGATAAGTGAGTACAAGGCCACACACTCTTTGAAGTCTACCAAGAAAGGAAAATTATGACAAACTTTCTGAAAATGTTGATGACTTCGATAGAAATGCGATACGAAGGAAAGTACACGAATTTTTTTTTTCGTAACGAATTGCCATCAATTGACAAAGTGGTAACAGTCGTGAACGAAGATGCAGATCTGGCCAATTTTCGGAGAACTACATTTTATAAGTTATTGAGAGAAATGAATTTCATATATGTCCGGCGTGCACGCGATAGCATGCTAATAGACAAGGATGACATCTTCTTATGGATGCGGCGTTATCTTCGAACCATTAAACGGTTGAGAGATGAAGGCAGACCCATTTACTATTTGGACGAGACGTGGGTGAACGCAGGACATACCCGAAGTTACGTCTGGGTAGATGACACTATAAATTCCTCAAAACGACCGTTTCTGTCCAGGTTATCCACCGGAAGCAAGGGCACATCAGGTAAAGGGAAACGTCTGATTATCGCACACATTGGCAGCAAAGCAGGGTTCGTTGAAGGATGTTTGTGGACTTTCGAATCCAAGAAAAGTGGAGATTATCATGAGGAGATGTGCGCCGAAACCTTCGAGAAGTGGTTTCAAGATGTTCTTCCTCGGCTTCAGGAAAATGCAGTTATTGTTCTTGATAACGCGCCGTACCATTCTCGGAGAAAAGAAAAAGTCCCCAATGCGAATTCCAATAAGCACGAAATATCAGAGTGGCTAAAATCTAAAAACATCGATTTCGAAGACGGTATGTTGAGGAAAGAACTTTTAGATATAGTTAAAAATCACAGAACAGCGCACAACGAATACGCAATAGATGAAATGGCGAATAATGCAGGGAAATCAGTTCTCATAATTCCTCCGTACCACTGTGAATTAAACACCATCGAGTTAGTGTGGGCCAGAATCAAAGGCTATGTTGCAGCGGAAAGGAAAACATACAAAATGCCGGAAGTTAAAGTACTGCTAGAAGAAGCAGTAAGAAAAGTGACTGCAGAGGATTGGAACAAGTGCGTCCTCCATGTCGTAGAAAAAGTGGAAACTCAAATGTGGAAATTAGACTGCATTATAGAGGAGAGAGAGGAGCGGTTTGTTATAAATCTTAATGAAAACAGTTCAAGTTCGACAGAGTGAACCTTGTTTCGTCCTTTCTCATTATTATTACTGGTATTGTTATTAAAATTAACAATTAATTGTGTTTTAATGGAGCGTTTTGTTAGCAACCTGAATGAAAATAAATCTGCTTCGACAGAATGAACTCAGTTTAACGTTATTGTTAAATTTATTTCGTACATTGTTGCCCAGGTTTCCCACGGTCCGCTGTGACAGCTCGGCAGCCAGCCGAACGCCGCCAGCTGCAAAGCGTGCGCCAAGGATTTTCCACACCCCTACGTATCACGTGAACACCGAATGCTTTCTCTGGAAACGAGCGTAGTCGCTCACGTGACACTGTTTATGTTTCGTCCCAGCTCTCGGTGAATAGACTTAGGTACTCCGGACGACAGACAGACACTGACTGCCTCACACTGACCCGGCTAACCAACTGACCCGACTCGCCGCTTATCGAGCTCATAGCGCCCGTTAAATGCACGTGAACAAGCTACCTTCCCCCTTTCACACCAGCGGGAGACACCAAAGCTGCGATTGCCACAGTGGCGCCGCCGCCAGACACGGACGGCGACTGCTTTACACTACGCGCTGCGGCGCACTCTTCAAAACAGCAAATTTTACCACGGCTCACTGGCGATTTGCCTTTACTCAAATAACCTCTTTCTCTTAATTGTTCGTGCCATCGTCTAATGCTCTGTGCTGCTGGGGGATCCACACCATACCTAGTACGAAAGTCACGCTGAACAATTATTACTGACCCACACTGCACAAAACACAGAATCCAAAATGCTTTCCGTTTTCTCGACACAATCTTTACGAGAACTGAAGTGGGCGCATATTGCTGCTGCCTAGTGGGAAGCATGTGAAACTGGAGAGTTTGATCTTTCCAACAGTACATCATTCACACACATATCTCAAATAACATAATTGTTATGATTTTTTTTAAATTACATCATTCTTTTTAATACAGCCTGTATATGCCCATATAGGGAAAGGGTTAAACACATAATGTTTTTGATTCTAGTGCTATGTCCGCTTTTCAGGTTCCAGACCAGATGAATATGCCAAGAATTCAGAGTCTCCAATGAGCGACAAATCACAGATCCAAGATGGTCAGACTAGCTTCATTACCTACAGATTATATTTCTGCTTCAAGCATTATTATGAAAACGACATTGGTCTACATATCAGGGGTAAACATTCAAACAGAGTACTTACTGTTGCATTTTGAAGTCACTGGGGTCCTCTTGCTGAATACAAAGTTCGATGTTCTAATCACAGCAACAGAAGACAGGTTGAAACATAATATTTGAAGAAAGAGCACTTAGATAAATAAAAATCATAGCTAGCTTTCTGACCATCAAAACGAGGCCTGTTTTGCAAATTACGTCTTTTTTGCGCCTGCTCTTAAGCGTGGCCATAATGGGTGAATAAAGCTATACACGCAAGTAATCGTACCCCTAACAAAATTCTCTGAGTTATGAGCCAAAGATGGTGACTTGGAATGCCGTAATAAAACGCTGTATCATAAGTAAGCTGTAGAACGCGCTAACAACTGTCTGGTTTCTTGCAGAATCCCCAAGAAATCCACTGAAAATTAAGTGGACATGTGTTGTGTGAAAAGAGCAAAGAGAAATCGGAAAAGCTGTCATTTTCTTTACAAAACGTTGTATTCTTGGGAAGCTGAAACATACATTTAGAGAGCACCGTGATCATCGCTCTGTTTTCTCAAAAGAGCCCAGACTATCAAACAAAGGTAGTTTTAAAGAACTGAAGAAATCTGGTGTTGAAGAATGTAGAGATACTGAATTAGTGACATAGTATAGCTCTGACAACAAAAGACATACATTTCTTAGTAAAACTGTACAAAATGAATTGACTGAATGCTCTGTCAAATGAAACATTAAAAAAAGAAAATAAGGACAAGCCGCAAATGTGCACAGTATCTGAATGTCATTGGTTACAATATTACAAAACGCTTTGGACAAATAAGCAAGTTACACAGATGGTTCTGTCTGAACCAGAGAGCAATGAAGAGTTAATAATGTTGGAGGAACTACAAGGTGCAATAAAATCTAGCAAGGACAGAAAGACTCAAGAATGTGACAAAACCAATATAGAACTGAAAGAACATGCACCAATTTTGCAAAAATAAGAATACTCTATTTTATGAGTATGTGCTGGAAAACTGGTTATATACCTGAAGAATGGAATATAGCTTGCATATGTCCAGTTTATAGGGTGACACAGAAAAATAGGAACGTTTCCACAATCCAATAAAACTAGAAGTAATGAAGGAAAGAAATTACATTAATAGTAATTGGAACCTTACAACTTTGCCCTTTAGGAAACATTGATGACATTTACCATTTTTAAAAAAAATATGTCCTTTGGATGGCGTTCTCCTGTACGAATACATTCGTGAAATCTGCTGCTGAGATTTCTCATTGATCGCTGCAACATCTCAGCTGGGATACAGTTCTAACTCATTCAGGGTTCTTGGTCGAACAGTGAGGACTTTGCTCTTGAGGTAGCCCCACAACACAAAATCATAAACGGATAAATCCAGCGATCTAGGTGGCCAGCGAATGATACCAAATCGTGAGATCACACAGTTTCCAAGTTGCCAAACAATTCTCGCACATATGCCACTGTTTGCTGTCCAGTGTGTGATGTCGCCCCTTCCTGTTGAAACCAGGCTTCTTGAATGATTGGAAAGTTGTTCAATGCAGGTGTAACAAAAGTTCATAACATCTCCCCATAATGATCGACATTAACAGTTATTGGGTTTCCCAGTTCATTTACGAAAAAATACGGTCCGACAATCCCATGTGATGAAACACCACATCATACTATCACTTTACTAACGTGTAAAGAGTGCTCATGAACGTCGTTAGGATTTGTGTTTGCTCAGTAACGGTAGTTCTGTTTATTCACATAACCTGTGAGATGTACCTCATCTGACATCCACAACTTCTTTAGAAATTCATCGTCATTGTTTATTTTTGTTATCATTTGCCGACAGAATCCTAATCATAAGCGGTAATCGTTGTCTTTCAATTATTGCACTATCTGTAGTTTGTATGGATGAAATTTTAAATCAAGATGAAGAATTCTGCGAACACTCTCCCGGGACATTCCAACCACTGTTGCTTGCTTACGAATTGAACACTGTGCGCTCTGTAAAACAGACTCATGTACAACATCAGTTTTCGCTGGATAATGCACACTTCTTGGTCGTTCTGTTGGTTTCTTCTTGAGGGCAGATCCAGTCTCTTCGAAGTTATTAATCAAACATTTTATCGCGTGTTTCGACGGAACGGCATCATGATGTGCTAAATTATAAACACGTCACAACTCCCTCTGCGCCGCCACCAAACTATTATTGTTTTTATAAAACGTTTTATGGCTAACCCACGCTGTTGTCCATTCCACTGATCCATGGTTACAGAAATGGTGGACTACACTCCTGGAAATTGAAATAAGAACACCGTGAATTCATTGTCCCAGGAAGGGGAAACTTTATTGACACATTCCTGGGGTCAGATACATCACATGATCACACTGACAGAACCACAGGCACATAGACACAGGCAACAGAGCATGCACAATGTCGGCACTAGTACAGTGTATATCCACCTTTCGCAGCAATGCAGGCTGCTATTCTCCCATGGAGACGATCGTAGAGATGCTGGATGTAGTCCTGTGGAACGGCTTGCCATGCCATTTCCACCTGGCGCCTCAGTTGGACCAGCGTTCGTGCTGGACGTGCAGACCGCGTGAGACGACGCTTCATCCAGTCCCAAACATGCTCAATGGGGGACAGATCCAGAGATCTTGCTGGCCAGGGTAGTTGACTTACACCTTCTAGAGCACGTTGGGTGGCACGGGATACATGCGGACGTGCATTGTCCTGTTGGAACAGCAAGTTCCCTTGCCGGTCTAGGAATGGTAGAACGATGGGTTCGATGACGGTTTGGATGTACCGTGCACTATTCAGTGTCCCCTCGACGATCACCAGTGGTGTACGGCCAGTGTAGGAGATCGCTCCCCACACCATGATGCCGGGTGTTGGCCCTGTGTGCCTCGGTCGTATGCAGTCCTGATTGTGGCGCTCACCTGCACGGCGCCAAACACGCATACGACCATCATTGGCACCAAGGCAGAAGCGACTCTCATCGCTGAAGACGACACGTCTCCATTCGTCCCTCCATTCACGCCTGTCGCGACACCACTGGAGGCGGGCTGCACGATGTTGGGGCGTGAGCGGAAGACGGCCTAAGGGTGTGCGGGACCGTAGCCCAGCTTCATGGAGACGGTTGCGAATGGTCCTCGCCGATACCCCAGGAGCAACAGTGTCCCTAATTTGCTGGGAAGTGGCGGTGCGGTCCCTTACGGCACTGCGTAGGATCCTACGGTCTTGGCGTGCATCTGTGCGTCGCTGCGGTCCGGTCCCAGGTCGACGGGCACGTGCACCTTCCGCCGACCACTGGCGACAACATCGATGTACTGTGGAGACCTCACGCCCCACGTGTTGAGCAATTCGGCGTTACGTCCACCCAGCCTCCCGCATGCCCACTATATGCCCTCGCTCAAAGTCCGTCAACTGCACATACGGTTCACGTCCACACTGTCGCGGCATGCTACCAGTGTTAAAGACTGCGATGGAGCTCCGTATGCCACGGCAAACTGGCTGACACTGACGGCGGCGGTGCACAAATGCTGCGCAGCTAGCGCCATTCGACGGCCAACACCGCGGTTCCTGGTGTGTCCGCTGTGCCGTGCGTGTGATCATTGCTTGTACAGCCCTCTCGCAGTGTCCGGAGCAAGTATGGTGGGTCTGACACACCGGTGTCAATGTGTTCTTTTTTCCATTTCCAGGAGTGTATTTACTCGCTGTCACGAACCCGCAGTGCTGCCACCTGCCCATGGATGCCACTACTCATTTCAGACGTTCCAGTTATTCTGTGTCACCATGTATAAGAAAGAAAAAGACATGAATGTCACAGCCATAGAGGTATCAGCCTTCTGAATTCATGTTATCAATTGTATATTAGAATTTTAACAAAACGACTATTGACAATCACTGGAGCCATAATATCTGATGCCCAACATGGTTTTCAAAAAGGCAGATCATGCTTGACTGTATCTTCATCATGACACAACTAACAGAAAAAAACACCATGAATTCAATTCATGGTACCAACATTTCCTGCCACCATTGATTGCAAAAAGGCGTTTAATAAAGTAAATCGAGACAAGTTAGGGGGAACTTTATGAAACAGAGGGATCACATCTCATTTTATAAGGGCTGTACAGTATTTATGTATGAATAACAAAAAACAAATAATAATAGCAGGAAGTGGATATAATATGGGTGAAATAAACCGCACAGTTAGACAGACGTGCACCCTCTCACCCACTCTTTTTAATATATATATATATATATATATATATATATATATATATATATATATATATATATAGATGATGTAACTAAAATTTGCATACAATGTGGATTTAGTACACTACTTTTTGCTGACAACCAGGTAATTGTTATTCAGAATGAAAATGACTTTCAAGAAGCTATCTTTAAGTAAAATAGCCAGAGAATATAATCTGATTGTCTCCATCACAAAGACAAAATCAATGGCATTTTTATGATAGCATCCTATACAAGTTAAGATTGCAACTGACAAGTAGATCATAGAGCAAGTTAATATATTTAAATATTCAGGACGCTTTATTACATGCAGGGCAAACAAAGAAATACAAAATAAGCTTGATCCATTTAACTAAGCTACATTGTAGAAGAAATTCCACAGGGATACTCTACTAAAGTTCTATAAGGTTATGTCTGTACCAGCACCTCCCTAGGTATGCGAAAACTGGACCCTTAAGAAGAGCGGTGAAAAGAGAATAGAAGCACGTGAAATGAGTTTCCCTAGGTATGTGGCTGGATCAACTTTTATGGATAAAAAGAGAAATGATGACTTCTGAGCTGAAGAATATGCAAGACATAATTGACATAAGAAAACAATATCAGTTAAGGTAATAGAAACCACTGATGCTGAAATCGTTGTAGATACTGAAAGCTGGCTAAAGCCAGAGATAAGTTCAACCGAAATTTTTGCGAAGGATCTTATCGTGTTCAGAAAGGATAGGCTAAACACAGTTGGTGTGGCCTGTTTGATTCTGTTAGAAGTAGTTTATCTTGCAGCGAATTTGAAGTAGATAGTTCCTGTGAGTTAGTGTGGCTGGAGATTATTCTTGCAACTGGAATAAAATAATATTTGAATCATTTTACTGACCTCCAAACTCAGATGATACAATTGCTGAAAGGTTCAAAGACAGCTTTAGTCTAATTTCAAATATGTGCCCATCTCATACGATTATTGTTGGTGGCGACTTTAATTTACCCTCGATATGTTGACGAAAATACATGTTTAAATCCGGAGGTATGTATAAAACATCGAGCGAAAGTGTGCTAAACGCATTCTCTGACAATTATTTCGAGCAGTTAGCTCATAAGCCTATTCGAATAGTAAACAGTTGTGTAAACATACGTCACATCTTAGCAACAAATAATTCTGAGCTAATAACGAGCATAAAAACGGATAGAGGGTTCTTGTAGCGAGACAGAATATTGTTAACTCCAAGATCTTCCAAAAATAAACGAAAAATATACCTATTCAAAAAAAAAACAGATAAAATTCACTTGATGCCTTCCTGAGAGACAGTCACCACTTCTTCCAAATCAACAATGTAAATGTAGACAAGATGAGGTTTGAATTCAAAGAAATAGTATCGAGAGCAATTGTGAGGTTTAGACCAAACAAATTAACAAATGACGGAACTGAATCCCCCCACCACAGCGAAACTTTGTCTCAATACCTGGCAGAAAATCCTAAGAGATTCTTGTCATATGTAAAATATCAGCAAAACACAGTCAATGCTTTCTCTGCGCAATAGCAATGTAGAAACTATCGATGACAGTGTTGCCAAATAAGAGCTATTAACTACACCCTCCCGAAATTCGTTCACCAAAGAAGATGAAGTAAATAATGCAGAATTCGAATCAAGAACCGCTGCCAACATGAGTTACTTAGTAGCAGATATCCTTGGAGAGGTGAAGCAACTTAGAATCACTTGAGAAAACATAGTCTTCCGCTACAGTCAGTACACCAATTAGGTTCCTTTCAGAGTTTGCCGATGCAATAGCTCCATACTCAACAATCATATAAAACCGCTCGCTCAACGAAAGATCCATACCCAAACACAGGAAAGTTGCATAGGCCACACCAGTATTCAAGAAAGGCACTAGGAGTAATTCACCAAGTTCCAGCCCCATATCATTAACGCTGATATGCTATTATATTCGAAAATTATGTATTACCTCGAAAAGAACGAGGAGTTGACACACAGTCAACACGGATTTAGGAAGCATCATTCCTGTGAAACATAACTAGCCCTTTACTCACATGAAATATTGAACACCATTGACAAGGGGTTTCAAACTGATTCCGTATTTCTAGATTTTCAGAAGGCTTTTGACACTGTACCTCACAAGTGGCTTGCAGTCAAAATGCGTGCTTATGGAGTATCATCGCAGTTATGCGACTGGACCGTGATTTCCTGTCAGAGAGGTCACACAGATCATAGTAATTGACGGAAAGTCCTTGAGTAGAACAGAAGTGATTTGGTCGTTCCCAAGGCAGGCCCTCTGCTGTTCCTTATCTATATAAACGATTTAGGACACAATCTGAGCAGCAGTCTTAGGCTGTTTGCAGATGCTGTCCTTTATCGTGTCGTGAAGTCATCAGAAGATCACAACAAATTGCCAAAAGATTTAGAAAAGATATTTGTATGGTGCGAAAATTGTCAACTTATCCTAAATAATGAAAAGTGTGAGGTCATTCACATGAATGCTTAAAGAAATCCGTTAAACTTTGATTACACGATAAATAAATCAAATCTAAAGGCCGTAAATTCAACTAAATACCTCGGAATTACTATGAAAACTTAAACTGAAAATTAGACATAGAAAATGTTGTGGGGAAGGCAAATCAAAGAATGCGTTTTATTGGCAGAATACTTAGAAGATGCAACAGATCTAATAAAGAGATTGCCTACACTACACTTGTCATTCCTGGCATGGAGTACTGCTGCACAGTGTGGGATCCTTACCAAATAGGATTAATGGAGTATATTGAGAAAGTTCAAAGAAGAGCAGCACGCTCTGTATTATCGAGAAATAGGGGTGAGAGTATCGCGAACAGGATTTTGGGTGGACATCATTAAAACAAAAATGCGTTTCCCATTGCGACAGGATCTTCTCACGGAATTTCAATCACCAACTTGCTCCTCCGAATGCGAAAATATTTTGTTGACGCCAATCTACATGAGGAGAAATAATTATCTTAATAAAATAAAGAAAATCAGAGCCCACATGGAAAAATATAGGTGTTCGCGTTTTCCATGTGCTGTTTGAGATTGGAATAATGCGGAATTATTGTGAAGGTGGTTCGATGAACCCTTTGCCAGCACTTCAGTGTGATTTGCAGACTACACTTGTAGATGCAGACGTAGATGAAGATGGAAAAACATGTAGACTGTATGCCAGACGCAAAAATCGCTAAATCCATAAACAATATAAAACAGGAAGCAAAATATGTTTAGAAAGACTAATTAAGAGATAATTACTATTAAAAACAGTCTTGATCACGATTTATTTAACAAGGTGACCGGTTTCGACCACTACTGTGGTCATCTTCAGACCATTGAGTAGGAACCCCTTTCTGTTGGAGAATCACAACTGTGACCGGTTTCGACCACTACTGTGGTCATCTTCAGACCATTGAGTAGGAACCCCTTTCTGTTGGAGAATCACAGTTGTGATTCTCCAACAGAAAGGGGTTCCTACTCAATGGTCTGAAGATGACCACAGTAGTGGTCGAAACCGGTCACCTTGTTAAATAAATCGTGATCAAGACTGTTTTTAATAGTAATTATTTACAAGACATTGATCACTGCTGTTCCCGTAATGCATTCAAAAGTAATTTAATTAAGAGATGCTTGGTCAGTTTTGAAGGAGACAGAATGGACCAAAAGGCCCAATTCTTTGTGTAGTAGATGATCATGATGATGATGATGGTGGTGGTGGTGGTGATGGTTCTGACAGGACAGAAAGAACAGAGAAGTCATGTTTTCTTAAATACAGATAATGTAATGACAGTGGTTGTTCCTTGATGTAAAATGGTAGAGTAATTAGCATTTGAATGCTTAGATTACTCTTTACAATTATAAAAACTGAAAAAGTGCAAATCAGATGCTAATATCCATTAAGCATGCCAAATATATACTGCACGAGTGGAGAACTGAAATGGAAAATATAGATACTATAATGTTTTGTAAAAATGTCTTATGTGCCAGATTTTAACCACTTAGTCTTTTACAAAAGTACAAGACCACATTCCATACTAATACTTTCACACATCTTCAAATAAACTTTAAGTTACTGTAATGGTATAATATCACTCTCATTGTTTATGTAGGCTGACTGTGAGTCCTAGTCTTCACATAAATGTTCTGGTGTCCTGAGAAAATCATTCAGGACATGTAATTGTCCCACGTTTTAATCGAGAAACAAAATGCATGCAATAATATTTATCATTTAATTAAATATTTGTGAAAAGCAAGGTTCCTATGCGTAGAACATTACAAAAATACATATTTTGACAACACGCTCTATAGGGCTACTGCATTTGGTTTAACTTGTCTTAGGCCTAAAGAAACAGCAAGAGATATGTTGAGAAGAAAAGCAGATATGACTACCTCTAACTTGCTGATCTTAAACTTTATATTCCTTGATATTAGTAAAACCAAAGCCAAAAGAGATATAAAGGAGCATCAGGGACTATTTCTCCTAACAGGACTGCAGCCATACGGGTTAACTCTACTTTCTCTCTTACAAAATGGTGTTTTGTGTCTATACAATTGTCTAAACTATGAAGCCACAGAGCCTCCTAACGTGCTGAGGTCAGGGCCATATATTCAGTTCGTTAATCGAACCTCAGTTGTGGATAAGGCTCAGTTGGCTGTTTCTTACTCTGCCAGCTTATTACTGCCCCTTGAGATTTAAACCAATATCCAGTTGTTGACTTTCTATCTTTGTAATCTGCAGCCCAGTCTGTATCACAACAACCTATTATGCTGCCGTTGTCTGCTTTAGAAAACGATAGCTTCATATCCTTGGTTCCTTTCTGGAATACAGCATTACTCTTTTTCTTGGTGACTTGAAGAGCAGCGTCGTTTATCGATGGATTATTACAGGTATCGTCGTTAATTTCTTGCAGTTATTTATTTTTATGGAGTCTTCGGCAAGTTTGAATTTTCTAAACTCATAATCATAGGTTTATATTCGCCTGGTAATCCTGCAAGTAGAATACACCCAATCCATTCTTCTTTAACTTCAAAGCTCAGGCCATTTAATTTTTGTGACATGGAAATTATCTTTGAGTGACGATCAATTTTCTAGTTTGATATCAGCAGTGTCTTTAGTAAACTTATCTCTCAGAAGAGGCCAGAATATTCATAGACTTGCTTTAGCATGTCCAATGCTTCCTTAGCTGTAGATGTATCTTGGAAATGAACATATATCAGTGGATGAATGGAGAGAACAATTTTGGTTCTCTCTGTGCAGGCTTTAGCTACATCTGTTATTGCGCCACCAACGAATTCCTAAAATTGTTTGTGTTCTAAATACATTGCATACCGAACTGTCATGTACTATAGAACTCATTGTGTTAGTTATTGTGTGATTCCAAATTGATGTGTGGTGCTGCTAATTTCTCCTGGCCAGTGATCTGATATTTTTTAATATTACGTCGAATTATATAGACTGTGCTCATAACCTGTTATCAGAGTAATTTGCCGGTGGTATCTTATTGAAAATGTAAAATTTATTAAGTTACACAAACTATTGCATTATGCAGTCCACAGAATAAAGAATAATAGCGTTCATAGCAAACACAAAATATATATACACAGTCAAGACATAGATTCTATAGTCTCACAGTAATATTACACAGATTTTGGGATTATTGAATTGTACCTAGTTATCTAGTAAGTGACTAAATTTGCAGAAAATATAGCGAGGCTATTACAATAAGAAAGAGTATGTCAGTCTTTATTATTGAACAAAAGAATTTTATTTACGCATAATGTGTCTACATGTTCCTTTCCAATTCACAAAATGAAGATACATTGTTGCTATGGGATTTTCAGCTGCTGCATTATCATAGGCATAGTATTGATTACAAGTATCATTATAATTGACAAGGTAGATAAATGTAGTAACAACGATAGGTATGTGAAATAAACACAAGTGTGCCGGTTTTTTCACTTTGAAATCTGGTTAACTTATGTTTACATTATACTTATTTGGAGATATTAGTCTCAAATGCATTGGATATCTCATTTTTATTTTATTAAGTTTGGTTGAAAATTACTATAATTTTAAATCATATTAAAAATGAAAATTAGAATATATAGCAGTGAATTAAAAACTAGTTTTAGAAGAATTTTCTTCTAATTTCAATTTATTCGCTACCAATTTCCTTACTAGCTCTTTGTTGGAAGAAAGCTTATACTGCTTGTCATTATGTGTTAACAATTATATGAATGATGTTACTTAGAAAACGGCCGTGAAGTTTCAGATTTCAAGGAATTTAAAGCTTTTCTGTCGAAAACATATTACATTTTTGTACTTCTTTGAAATTTGTAAGTATCAAAACAGCTTGCAATAATAGGTTTTGAAGATATTTTTCCTTAACTGTCAAGGAGAGCCCCTGTGGGCCTTCTTTCTCTTCCCAGCAACAGCTCCCTCCCCCACAAAATTTTATTAAACCGCCGCTAGTTGAACAATAGCTACTGAAAGTTAGAAGCAGGTATAAACCATAGTAAATAAGTGTAGAAACAAGTACCTTTATGTATAATCTGTAATTTCTGCATAATGTTATATTTATAAATGATATTATATATTAATCATTCTACACGAATATGACATTTGCAAAAATTGTTATTTGATAACTAAATACAAAAATAAATATAAATAAATAAAATAAATTTTCTATATTGTTTGATATTGCTAACAGAACACTGTCAACATCTAAATCTACATCAATACTTTGCAAACCACTTGACAGTGTGTGACGGATGGTACTTCCTCTACCAAAATCAGATACCTCCTTCCCCATTCCAGTTGCGAATGGGGCCTGGGAAGAATGATTGTCAGTAAACGTCTGTATTAGCTCTAATTTCTCAAAGTCTTACTACTATTACAAATAAAAGTTTATAGTAGGAGAACCAGTTTAACTGCCTTGTCTACAAATTCGTGAGACATTAACACCACTGTGTTTTGAATAGCGGTAACCTTGGTTGTGTCATCTACGTAGCAGATTACAAGATGAAGAATATCAAGTCGGTAATCGGTGATCTCAATTTCGAAAATGAACAGCCCAAAAACTGAATCCTGTGGCACACGTCTCAAGAAGTTTTGATTAAAAGCCTATCTATTTTGCACTGAGACACAATGTTTCCTGTTATTTAAATATGAAGCCATCATCCATCATTTTTATTTTTGGAATGTGTACTCCAAACAACACATTCACTTTGTTTTTAAAATAACGTCCTGCCTTCTATTATTTGAATGAGAGATAGATAGAGACAGAGAACGCAAGTCAATGCGTTATATTGAAGTCTGTCGGAGAAAGGCCTTTCTAATATATATGTTATATATCTTCATTTGATTGCAGTCAGTACTGTCAGCAACAATGTTCGTGTGAATATCCTAGCAAACTGTTGTACATGCAAAATGTCCTCTGGTCTTACACGCCCACAAATGTGGCATAGACGCCTATTAGAAGGCATGGTAATGCGCGAGTGACGAACAGAAGAGAAAGAGAAGCCCCCAGGCATACCACGGTTTATTTCAGTATAATATTTTGTCGGAGGTCATTTTACGTTTGTGCACGTGTTAAAAATTACATTTTAATGAATAGCCAAGGATAGTTACGACAAAAACCGTATTTCTGATTTTCAGAATGATTATTTAAGCAGGCTTATAGCTTTATTACAATTGAAAGGTTTTAAAGAAACACAAGAAGGAGTTATTAGGCCGAAACATACTCAGCACTACATATTGCCAGTAAGTCTGTATGTATTTGAATCAAAAGTGTAAAACAAGAAGTGTTATTAATAATAAATCAATATCGCAAGGATGAAACTAAGCTGGAATTCAGCGCGTTTGTAGATGTAAGGAAGAGAGGATTATTCTATTGACGATTCATGTTTTAATAATTTTGGAGTCGTTCAGGTTGGAGCTCTAGTTCTCATGAAATACCAAGGCATCGTTTGTAAACATCAGGATTGTATGTCGCCCGCGATCGATGGGCCGAGGCAGAGATTGCGAAACCGAAGATGCGGTAGTCGAGCGGTATAGTTAAGCGTGTGTATATATTTTTTTGTTTGTGTTCTTGCAGATATCTTCCTAAAGAAAGATATGTGGGAAGTTTACGTTGTCCGAGCGTGACGATGTTTCCCCTGTGTGCGGATGACGAACACTCATGTAACTGGAGAGGCAGACAGTTTGTGATGCTCACATATTAACTTACGTGAACATGGCGACCTGCAGAAGGTGTTTTGTATTTGTGTCAGCGAGTGTTTATTGCGTGCAGGAGATGTTATAACGTTTTCTGGAACCATATCAGTTTTCACAAGTTGTGTATTGAATTCGTGGTGTTGTGCCGTAGACCAAGTGATTTTATAGTAACATCAGAACCTGCGTAGCACAAGTTCTACCTTGAGATTCAAATTTCAGCTTTCCCGTTTAAAACAGTATGTGTACAAAATGTGACGCATTCGGGTCTGCGGTGTAACAGTGCGTGTTTTGATTGGACCTGTTGCAAACCATTTGTAGTATAGTAGACTTCAGTGGATGCGAGTGTGACAACAGCTATAGCCCATGTTTGCTTATCAGAAAGATGCAAGCTTTTCTGTTGGCGGTACAATGGAAATACAACGGTCATGTGTAATTAATATGTGATTGAGTTCAGTGCTCTGCGTCAGTTAGCAAGGTGAGAAATAATTAAAACTGTACAGCAAGTAAATATTAGTGTAAAATGTGAGTTTGTTCGTTCCGTTTTTATATGACAGTTTCTCAAGTATAATAGTGCATTGATATAGATGTTGCAACGAACGTATATTAGGAAAAAGCCGTAGGCTTATGAATTAAAGAGGATTCATGTAAGACATCTGATTGCTATCGTAGGTCCCGAACAATTTGTTGATAGAACATTTGTTATCGATTCGTTATGGTTGTACCGGAATCATTAAGAGTTTCACAATATCACAGAAACACAACTAGAAGTCGTGAAAATTTTATAGGGCATTTGTGTTTAATTATATTCATACATTAAACGTTTTACGCTCGACAGGAGAGTTTAACACTCAGTCCCACATAATTTTCGCTTACATTCCTGTAATTGGGAAGATCCATGTAAGTCTACTGCTTGAAGGGCAACATTATTTTTCTGATCTGTCAAATGTAAACCTTATTATATCCAGCCACCCAAACTAAATTATTTCAGCCAGCACATTTGCATATTTCGCTATGACAAAAACATTAAAAAAAGATTGGGGTGTCATTGCAGTCACAAGAGGCAACAAAATAGAGAATGACCTAAAATTCTAAATCCTCTGTGCACTTTTCAGCCAAGAGTTGCAGGTTAGATTTATACTGAAAAAGAAATCATTGTAAGTAGATATTCATTTATACTGGATTTTGAATCGATTATTGGTTAAATAGCTAGTGCAAAGAATGGAAGTTATAATTACATCGTAATTATGCAAAATGTGCTTGACATAGACCAGTCAGTCAATCATAATAATCTGTAGATCCTCTCAAGAAGAGCCTTCAGGGATGTGGAATGAGTAAAAAATGCACATAAACGAAACACAAGGAACTCGTATAAAATTGATCTGTAGACACTATTAACAATAATCTGATGCTATAGTGCATCATAGTAGTCCATTCATTTTCATAAGAGCTAAATGAAACATAGGCAGTTAGAATGTCAGTACCTTGAAAAATGATGCTGATGTTCATCTACTATTATAGTGTGATGTTCACTTGATTATCTTGAAAATTTTCATTGAAAATAGTTCTGTTTACAATGCACTGCTGCTAGTAATAATGCAGTTTTAAAATGAACAGTTCTACTTCACATGAATCTGACAAGAATTTTCAGTCTTTAAATCTAAATAGCTCTAGTTATATATGCTGTAAAAGGGGAGCATATTTTGGAGTTGGTGTAGAATTTGTTGAGATTCCCAATTTCATTCTTTAGCCTGTGATGGGTTAGAGTTTGCACCAAACTTTCCTCTGAACCTTAGACAAGAAGTCTACTTGAAAATTATTTTTTGCATTTAGAAATAAATATACACATAATTGCGTGTAAGAATTCCAAGATACTTAAAAGCTATCAAAGATAGCTCTCTGCTGCTGAATAAGTATTTCATATACTTTTGGGTGCGTTGCTTCTGGAGATAATTTCTTAAGGCAGTGGCCAGTGAACATTTATAACACCCTCATCTTTGTCAACACAATTAGAGATACTTTTTATGGCAACAATACTCGTACAGGTTTCTCGTTTCAGCTTGTTACCTAGCCTTAGAGTGTACAGTGCCTCATTCAGTGCATAGCGATCAGTGTCTGTACCTTTCTTGGTTTCATCTTGTTATCTAGCCTTACTCGAAAGTACATAGTGCCTTCTTCAGTGTATGGATATCAATATGTTGGCCTACTTATGGTAATAGTACATTTTTCTTGCTTGTTTGCTATTGCTCTTTGTGGATATCAAGACTAAAGTTAGTTACCCTGAAGGTTCATGTTGTTGTCATAATTAGATGTAGTCATTTGTTAGTCCTAGTGTTAATGTGTTGGGGGGGGGGGGGGGGGGAGGTGAGTGAGGGAGAGGAAGGACGACGTTTTCAGTCAAGTTATAAAATGCAGTCTATTTTTGTTGCCTAGGCTAGCAGTTGAAGTAGTTTTGACAGGTTGACAATTTTTTTCTGTATAGGCCTACATGTCTTTTTCCCTGCGAAACCTCAAAAATGAATAGAAGAAATGATGTAATTTTTTTTCAGACTCTCCCTTTTCAGCGTTACTGGGTACTCTTTGATTTGTCTTCCACGTTCTTTCTTTTTATTGTTCATCGTTGTCCAGCAATTTTTACTTGGAAATATTAAGCCAGTTTACATCTGCATTTAATTTTATTTATTACAGTAAGTTCAGGTGTCACGATGAAAGTTTTATTTAAGAAGTTAATAATGACTGACTGTCACAATTCCAGCAGATTCTGCATTGATTAATTGTTTATGGGTTGGTATTACTTTTTGTTTTCCCCCCCTTGTCATTTCATGCCATAAGCAAAGTGAAAGAAAGAGAGAAAATATGTTAAAATGTCTTTCAACTCTACTGTATTATTAATAGAACCAAATACTGATCGAAAATGGTACACATTGGTTTCACTGATAACTTTGAATACGGTTTTGCTTGAAAACGTTCATTGGTTAAAATAAAACTAATCTCGCTCTATGAGTTGATTTTCTAAGCTACAAATGATAATCTCTAACTCTAGCTGCTTCTGTCCTACAGTCATTGTTACACTTCCATCTTTGTTGCTCTTTGCAGATGCTAAATATTATTCATCAAAATTAATTAATTTACATAACTGACCTTGAAGTAGGCCAAGAAATATGTTGGCTAACATCATAAACCTATCAGTTTTGTGTCCAAATCCAGGCATATTAGGCACAGCTTAAACAATAACCAAGCAGGTCTACAGTTGGTTCACAGCAGTTGTAAGTCTCAGGCACACAAAGACACACAATTTGCAATTTCAAACTATTAAAAATTACCCCCTGAAACCAGCATATGGTGTGACTCAATGGGTAAGTAGCAGAACAGGAATGAAATGTTTGGTGCAGAATCCCCAGTTGATCCTAGGATTTTTGTTTGTCACTTATTGTCTTTTTCACCTCTGGAAATGGTTTGTTAATGTGAAAAATGCAAAGTTGCACAGTGTCCTACAGTCCACATTTGACTGGCTGGATAGATTGAATCAAAGCTTGGGGAAATACTGAAGCGTCCGATCCCACCCGTCTGCTTTGACCCATGACGTCACAAATATGGCGGAAACAAAAACAGACACACACACTTTCCACAAGAAGCCTAATGACACTAACGGGACAAGCGCGGGAAATGGGGTGTTTTGGGTGGGGGGCAAACTAAATATAAACAAATTTAGACGCCTTGCGTAGCTACAACGTGTAAGTGAAGACAGCCATGCATGAATACCCACCCACCTCCTCAGGGGTCGTAACCCCTGCAACCCATAGAAGATAAAGATGCTTCAGTAGCTGATTAGTGTTTTTTGTCTTTTTAAAAAAAAAATCTCACGGGATAGAACGAACAGATCAGAAAGATAAATATAATAAACTAAAACAGAAATTCGAGGAAACAGATAATTAAAATAAGTAATAAGTGTTTTTAAATTTAAAAAAAAGAATCTCACGAGATAGAACGAACAGATCAGAAAAGTAAATAAAATAAGATAAAACGGAACTGGAGACAGCCACACTCAAACCAAACTCCGCGCCGTCATGGCGTCACACACGACAACACCCTTACGTCACGGGTCAAAGCCGACGCATTGGATCGGACGTTTCTGTCGACCCAAGCTTGGAGGAAGGCAATAGTGTACCACCTCCAGTTTAACACTTATGTTTAGTGGAGGAGTGTGATGTTCAAACCAATGTATCAGTTTAGGTTTTTGCTGAAAACTGGCATTAATGGTCATATGCTAAATGAAATACTAGATACAATAATTCTTAGGGTTCCAGGTAGATAGGAAGTCACTACATGGAAATACTAATGAAGCCGCACTATCAAAGCATCCGATACAATCTGTCAGCTTTGATCTGTGGTGTCGTCAAGATGACTGACACTGCCATTTTGCCCACTAACAGTATGCTGACCATGACTTCACACATTAGAGATGCAAACAGACAATAAAAACAGAAAGTAAGTTTAATTGAAAAATGACATCAACCTAACAGGATAATTGCAGAGATTAGCTATTATTGAAAACCTAACCTGACTGAAACAACTAGAATAAACTCCATAGTACCCAGCAATGGCGATAAATCATTATAACATTTTACATACAGTACAAAAATTACATTAATGAACTGTTAATGCGACCCATTCCTCGCAAACCCTTGCTCCCTAAACCACCACCATCCACGTACCAACTAACAGAAAACCCAATGCTTGTTACTGTAACATTGTCCTTTGCATCATAAGATGACCTGCTGGTAAATGTCCTGGTCATATCCAGTGCTAATAACAAACAAAAAACGAAATTAAATCTTAGCCATGTGCAGCAAACTGAATAATAATTCCAGAGCCAAAAACAAATCTGTAGCCATTAACTGCTGGCATTGAAATAATTCACTAACAGATCCCCATGTGAGTCCAGTGACTCACTAACATCATTCAAAATTAAATTTGAAACCTTAACACTCAACGCTAGAGCACCACCACATAGTCCAAAACATCCTCTGCTAATACAATACATTTTAGATACAGCCCACTATCATGAGATCACATAACACAGTACGGTTACATCATGGGTCAAAGCCAGTGACCAGTACATGTTTTAGTTGACCCCATGAAACACCTTGGTTCATTATGATTTGAACTTCCAAATAACTCTTGCAATGAGGATGCTGTATTATTTTGCATACTTTCACTGCATTATGCTACTGAATTATCTTCTGAGGCGTTGTTGGTAAAGTGAATAAAGTATTTAGTTAGAGGGGGGTGGGGGGAATAACGAGCAGTAAGAATACTATGTAAAATACATCAAACATCTTGCAGGGCCCTTTCAAAGATCTTTATATTCTTAACTCAATTCCAAGTACATTTATTCCTTAATGGTACCCATCTGCATATTAATAGTAAAATCGTGCGTTCTGCAGATGGTGCAGTTATCTATAATGAAATATTATCAAAAAGAAGCTGCATAAATATACAGTCATATCTTGATAAGATTTCAACATGGTGCAGAGATTGGTAACTTGCTCCAAATGTTCAGAAATGTAAAATTTTGCACTTTACAAGACAAAAAAATGTATTATCCCATGACTATAATACCAATGAGTCACTGTTGGAAACAGCCAACTTGTACCAATACCTGGGTGTAACACTTCATAGGGATATGAAATGGAATGATCACATAGGTTCAGTCATGGGTAAAGCAGGCAGTCGACTTCAGTTTACTGCTAGAATACTGCAGAAGTGGAATCAGTCTTCAAAGGAGATCGCTTGCAAATCACTCATGCGACTGGTTATATAATATTGCTCAAGTGTGTGGTACCTGTACCAGGTAGGACTAACATGGTATTATTGAACTTATACAGAGAAGGGCAGCACAAATGGCTACAGGTTTGTTTGACCTGTGGGAAAGAGTCACAGATATACTGGAGTAACCGAACTGGAAGACTCTTGAAGATAGACGCAAACCATCATGAGAAAGTATGTTAACAAAGTTTTGAGAACTAGCTTTAAATGATTACTCTAGGAATTTACTGCAAACCCCTACATATCACTTGCATAGGGAACGTGAGGATAAGATTAGAATAATTACTGCAGGCTCAGAGAAATTCAATCAATCATTCTTCTCATGCTTCACAGTGAATGGAACAGGAAGAAACCCTAATAACTGTTACAATGGAATGTACTCTCTTGTCATGCAACTCACGGTAGTTTGCAGAGTATAGATGTTGCTGTAGATCTGTACTGTGTTAGCACTGCAGCCTAACTGGGCTGAAGCAATGTATTTAACCAGGACAGTGTTTTCATTAATCAGTAATACATTTTGAGCTGTTATTAATGGTTCACATTTGAACATTCTCTGTCTTTGCTGCTACTAAGCACTATACATTGAGTCATCTGTTAGCTCATGACAGTTGCCAGAGAACAGGTTAAGCTTGGCGCACAAGGGGAAACATGTTTCAGATTACCTTGGTTTTATTGCTTTTTCTTTCATTGTTGTATTCTTGTTATTTGTACCTTAGCATGCAGTGCATATACACTTAATAGTTATTTTAGTGCTTGTAATTTGCTCTGTTATTTTCTATATTGTTCCTGTAGACTGATGAAATTGCTAGATAATTATACTGTTCATTAATTTATCTTCGTGTAGTCTTCTTCATTTCTTGTTATTATAGCCAGTTACAAGTAATGTATTTCCTCTATTTCATTGTAAGTTACCAGATTAGATTATATTAGATTCACTTTCATTCCAATTGATCCGTAGTAAGGAGGTCCTCCAGGATGTAGAACATGTCAGAAAAACAACAATACATGACAAATATTTACAACTCAAACAAATAAGCTAATGTACCATTCCACAGGTCCCAAGCGGAATGATTGTCATTTTTTAATGAATGCTATATGAAAGAATCATTTTACAAATACTAATGCACTGAATTTAAAATAAAAAAGTTTTTTTAAATTTATTTATAAGGTAATAAACATGTAATACAACTACTGTAATACTTACTTACAATGAACACATTACTGCACTGAAATGGTGCAGAAGTTAGATTGCTTACACACACACTTATTTACAACGAACACGTTGTTGTTGTGGTCTTCAGTCCTGAGACTGGTTTGATGCAGCTCTCCATGCTACTCTATCCTGTGCAAGCTTCATCATCTCCCAGTACTTACTGCAACCTACATCCTTCTGAATCTGCTTAATGTATTCATCTCTTGGTCTCCCTACTCGATTTTTACCCTCTACGCTGCCCTCCCATGCTAAATTTGTGATCCCTTGATGCCTCACAACATGCCCTACCAACCGGTCCCTTCTTCGTGTCAAGATGTGCCACAAACTCCTCCCCTATTCTGTTCAATATCTCCTCATTAGTTACGTGATGAATCCATCTAATCTTCAGCATTCTTCTGTAGCACCACATTTGGAAAGCTTCTATTATCTTCCTGTCCAAACTATTTATCGTCCATGTTCAACTTCCATACATGGCTACACTCCATACAAATACTTTCAGAAACGACTTCCTGACACTTAAATCTATACTCGATGTTAATAAATTTGTCTTTTTCAGAAACACTTTCCTTGACCTTGCCAGTCTACATTTTATATCCTCTCTACTTCGACCATCATCAGTTATTGCCGGCCGCGGTGGTCTAGTGGTTCTAGGCGCGCAGTCCGGAACCGCGCGACTG
Source organism: Schistocerca americana (assembly GCF_021461395.2). Taxonomy (NCBI): domain Eukaryota; kingdom Metazoa; phylum Arthropoda; class Insecta; order Orthoptera; family Acrididae; genus Schistocerca; species Schistocerca americana. Next base: position 786,300,333 of record NC_060119.1, read on the forward strand.
CTACGGTCGCAGGTTCGAATCCTGCCTCGGGCATGGCTGTGTGTGATGTCCTTAGGTTAGTTAGGTTTAAGTAGTTCTAAGTTCTAGGGGACTGATGACCACAGATGTTAAGTCCCACAGATGTTAAGTCTCATTTCCTAATCTAATTCCCTCAGCATCACCCGACTTAATTTGACTACATTCCATTATCCTCGTTTTGCTTTTGTTGATGTTCATCTTATATCCTCCTTTCAAGACACTGTCCATTCCGTTCAACTGCTCTTCCAAGTCCTTTGCTGTCTCTGACAGAATTACTGCACTGAAATTGTGCAGAAATTATATTGTACTTATATATATACAAGTCAGTTGGTTCTGCTGAGAAATTCATCAATGGAGTAGAAGGAGTTGGCCACTAATAAATCCTTCAGGCTTCTCTTAAACTGAATTTCATTGGTTGTTAAGCTTTTTATGGCTACTGGCAATTTATTGCAAAGTGTGTTCCTGAATGATGCACACCTTTTTGTACAAGACTAAGTCTCTTTATAGGACTAATTCACACACTGGCATTGTGTTGAAAGTATTGAAATACTCTGTATCAGAAAACTGAACAGCTGTCAATACACATGGGATATGAAAACTCAAGTTTTAGTCCCAAAACGTCATTGGGCTTCATACATATGTACAGAAGGAAAGGAACAAAGAATACCCATGATCTTGAACTGAACTGTATACAAAGTGTAGAGTGGAGGTCAGTCATGTTGAACTTAGTAGTTACTGTTGGCTGGGGGTAACGTGCATTAGGCTAGCCCTTATTTTTTCAACATTCTAAATGTTCAGCGCCTAGTCTCTTATTTTGTTCAAATCATCAAAAATGGTCTCTGTGAAATTTTAGCTCAAACAAACAAGTGTTATGCAACTCCCAGCAACCCTGCACACACACACACACACACACACACACACACACACACACACACACACACAAAATAATTCATTTTTAGTTGATTCATTTGAAGTAAGTCTTCCTAAATTTAAGTAACATTTGATCTTTATTAAAAGTTGTTGTTGTTGTTTGATAAATTTATTTTATAACAACTTATTATTTCTGTAATGTCATGTGCTTAGTTTCCTAATTTTATAACCAACGGTCAGCTTGGCTTTCATGAGAAATATTTTTCTGTTGTAGTTTCAAATAATTTGTGTTACTGGTATGAAGTGACTTCTATGATGTGCTCCTCCTAGCCTTAAAAGGGCATTGTTTTAGTCTTGTAGTTCGTCACACAAGTTAAGAAATCAGTTTTATGTCTCTCTTGTTGACTGCTTATTGAATCAAATCATTGGAGTCAAACTACCTCGAATCGGCAGATTTCAAATGTTTGCTTTCACAATATAAAAGCCATAAAGTCTACAACAAATCTAAGTACAGCTTCAGTGATTCAATAAATTTGCTTTCTTTGGTAAAAAAAAGCACAAACTCCTTCTAAGAAGAATGGCCATGGGATTGAAAAATTATCAAACTCTGTAATGATTGGAAACATTTATACAAACATTTGAGTTTAACTGCAGCCAAGGAAAGAGAAAGAGGGGTTGTGGACCACCTCTGTGACATAGCTCATTTTCGTGCTTTGGAACACTGAAAGAAACAGAATATTAGTATTTTCTAATGTTTCAATGCAAATTAGGGCAATCCACCACTGTGATTGCTTTAGATAAAAATTAAAACACAGGGAAGAACACTCACTGAATTTTACTCAAATGAAATCTGGCAGGGGAGGAAAAAAAACTGAAGAATTGAAACAAAATAATACAATTCATCAGCTTGGTGCATGAAAAACAGGTTGTTTAATCTTAACAGTTGTCAAGGGTACAGTGCAATTCACCGGCCTTGAAAAGGTTGAGAGATACAATAATAGCAACTTTTTAAGTCAGGGAGCAATTGCTAGGAGTTACTGAAATCTTAATATCTTCAGATGAACACAAAGTCATAGCTGTTTATCAAACAGTGGGAAAGTGAAGTATAAGTGACAAAATACAGGTACTTTTTTGGGATATGAACACCAAGCAACACAGGTCATCTAAATGGCATTGGTCATGGGGATTTGATCATTATCTGTTATACATCTCGAGCTATCACCACATTTTGTAATTAATTTTCAGGAACTAGTCCAAACATGATTCTTTCCAAAAGGTTTAAAGAAACACACCTTGGCAAGACATGGCAGTAATGTTTACATGACTAGTAGCAGTATAGTGTGTGATTTACCAAGCTTGTAGTTTATGAACACTACCTTTCCACTCAGCAACTGTGAGAAGATTTCTAAGAACTTTTATAGTTAACTTGTGGCATTCTGAAGACTCGGATATTGTGGCTGGGAGCTGTCAGTTACATTAGGTGAGTAACAAAGGCAATTTTCATGTTGAAGATACATCTCTTTCAAGTTCAGTTTCAGTTATCTCGTTTGAGGGGGGGGGGGACTACTCTTTAAGAAGAATCTGTATTTTACTTCCTCAAATGTACGTGCTAGCTTTATGCCTGCATCATAAATAAAATACGTTATCAAGATTTCATATTCATTGATTACTCAATTAATAAATTACAGAATATTGATCTGGAAGTCAGTAAGATTGCTGTGAAATGGTCTTCCAACCATATCTCGTACATATATTTCCTGTGTTTATTAATCTGTCCTCATTTGATGACAGTCTAAATAAAATAGGGGGAATTTGGTGCAAGTTATGCTGCAAGTAGGTGAAGGGGTAATGCAGGAGTAGGTTTAATAATGAATAAAAAAATAGGAGTGCGGGTAAGCTACTACAAACAGCATAGTGAACACATTATTGTGCCCAAGATAGACCCGAAGCCCACGCCTACTACAGTACTACAAGTTTATATGCCAACTAGCTCTGCAGATGATGAAGAAATTGATGAAATATATGATGAGATAAAAGAAATTATTCAGTTAGTCAAGGGAGACAAAAATTTAATAGTCATGGGTGACTTGAATCCGAGAGTAGGAAAAGGGAGAGAAGGAAACATAATAGGTGAATATGGGTTGCGGGTAAGAAACGAAAGAGGAAGCCATCTGGTAGAATTTTACACAGAGCATAACTTAATCATAGCTAACACTTGGTGCAAGAATCATAAAAGAAGGTTGTATACATGGAAGAGTCCTGGAGATACTAGAAGGTATCAGATAGATTATATAATGGTAATACAGAGATTTAGGAACCGGGTTTTAAATTGTAAGACATTTCCAGGGGCAGATGTGGACTCTGACCACAATCTATTGGTTATGAACTGTAGATTAAAACTGAAGAAACTGCAAAAAGGTGGGAATTTAAGGAGATGGGAACTGGATAAACTGAAAGAACCAGAGGTTGTATAGCGTTTCAGGGAGAGCATAAGGGAATAATTGACAGGAATGGGGGAAAGAAATACAGTAGAAAAAGAGTGGGTAGCTCTGAGGGATGAAGTAGTGAAGGCGGCAGAGGATCAAGTAGGTAAAAAGACGAGGGATAGTAGAAATCCTTGGGTAACAGAAGAGATACTGAATTTAATTGATGAAAGGAGAAAATATAAAAATGCAGTAAATGAAGCAGGCAAAAAGGAATACAAACGTCTCAAAAATGAAATCGACAAGATGTGCAAAATGGCTAAGCAGGGATGGCTAGAGGACAAATTTAAGGATGTAGAGGCTTATCTCACTAGGGGCAAGATAGATACTGCCTACAGGAAAATTAAAGAGACCTTTGAAGAAACGAGAGCCACTTGTATGAATATCAAGAGCTCAGATGGAAACCCAGTTCTAAGCAAAGAAGGGAACGCAGAAAAGTGGAAGGAGTATATAGAGGGTCTATACAAGGGCGATGTTCTTGAGGACAATATTATGGAAATGGAAGAGGATGTAGATGAAGATGAAATGAGAGATGTAATACTGTGTGAAGAGTTTGACAGAGCACTGAAAGACCTGAGTCGAAACAAGGCCCCGTGAGTAGACAACATTCCATTAGAACTACTTACAGCCTTGGCGGAGCCAATCCTGACAAAACTCTACCATCTGGTGAGCAAGATGTATGAGACAAGCGAAATACACTCAGACTTCAAGAAGAATATAATAATTCCAATGCCAAAGAAAGCAGATGTGAAAATTACCGAACTATCAGTTTAGTAAGTCACAGCTGCAAAATACTAACGCGAATTCTTTACAGACGGATGGAAAAACTGGTAGAAGCCGACCTAGGGGAAGATCAGTTTGGATTCCATAGAAATGTTGGAACACGCGAGGCAATACTGACCTTCGACTTATCTTAGAAGAAAGATTAAGGAAAGGCAAACCTACGCTTCTCGCATTTGTAGACTTAGAGAAAGGTTTTGTCAATGTTGACTGGAATACTCTCTTCTAAATTCTGAAGGTGGCAGGGGTAAAATACTGGGAGCAAAAGACTATTTACAATTTGTACAGAAACCAAATGGCAGTTACAAGAGTCGAGGGGCATGAAAGGGAAGCAGTGGTTGGGAAGGGAGTGAGACAGTTTTGTAACCTATCCCCGATGTTATTCAATCTGTATATTGAGCAAGCAGTAAAGGAAACAAAAGAAAAATTCGGAGTAGGTAGTAAAATCCATGGAGAAGAAATAAGAACTTGGAGGTTTGCCGATGACATTGTAATTCTGTCAGAGACAGCAAAGGGCTTGGAAGAGCAGTTGAACGGAATGGACAGTGTCTTGAAAGGAGGATATTAGATGAACATCAACAAAAGCAAAACGAGGATAATGGAATGTAGTCGAATTAAATCGGGTGATGCTGAGGGAATTGGATTAGGAAATGAGACATTTAAAGTAGTAAGGGAGTTTTGCTATTTGGGGAGCAAAATAACTGATGATGGTTGAAGTAGAGAGGATATAAAATGTAGACTGGCAATGGCAAGGAAAGCGTTTCTGAAGAAGAGAAATTTGTTAACATCGAGTACAGATTTAAGAGTCAGGAAGCCGTTTATGAAAGTATTTGTATGGAGTGTAGCCATGTATGGAAGGGAAACGTGGACGATAAATAGTTTAGACAAGAAGAGAATAGAAGCGCTTGAAATGTGGTGCTTCAGAAGAATGCTGAAGATTAGATGGGTAGATCACATAACTAATGAGGAGGTATTGAATAGAATTGGGGAGAAGAGGAGTTTGTGGCACAACTTGACAAGAAGAAGGGACCGGTTGGTAGGACATGCTCTGAGGCATCAGGGGATCACAAATTTAGCATTGGAGGGTAAAAATCGTAGAGGGAGACCAAGAGATGAATACACGAAGCAGATTCAGAAGGATGTAGGTTTCAGTAAGTACTGGGAGATGAAGAAGCTTGCACAGAATAGAGTGGCATGGAGAGCTGCATCAGACCAGTCTCTCAGGACTCAAGACCACAACAACAACAGCTGAAGACGAATAAGAGGAAGAAGGAAAAAGTCAACCAGAAAGGTTCAGCCTATATTAAAGACGTATTTTTTCCTTTACAAACATTGATTCTCATATTTTGTACGTGTTGGTGCACGAACTTCATATTGAAGATTTTCAGTCACCACTGGTTGTTTAGGCAAATGCCTTTCAGCATCAAAGAATGCTTCTGATTACATGAATTGAATTGAAAAAGTTTAGAAGACAGTTCTGTGGAATAAGAGATTTCAAATTTGTCCAAGATAACAAGATCATTCTCACAAAAGATGAAGCTGAAGAACAATATGTTTTACTGGTCATTGTTGGAGACTAAAAAATACCCAACTTCTACGAAGTCCCTTCGTAGTGTGTGTGTGTGTGTGTGTGTGTGTGTGTGTGTGTGTGTGTGTGTGTGTGTGTGTAGGGGGGGGGGGAGAGGTTGAGCATGCTTCTGGTTAACAAAAGCTGTGTACACTATTAAAGAAAACACATGAACCCAAAAATTTCTCTTAGAATAAGTCAGGAGATGTTACTGACGGAATGGGTTAATCAGTACGTGTGTTATTTTCAAACTTCATGGTGTTTTAGGAATATCTAGCAGTTGTCCAATTGAGGAGACATTTTGCACAGACTGACATTTTGTTGACTGCTGTGTGGGAAAAGCAAAATTTTACCTTTAAGAAAACTACATTGGTGTTGAGGTGATCCTGTTGTGCTTATTTTCCTCTAGGACCTAGTTTATGCAGTATTTCAAATGAGGTTTAATTTGGAAAGAGCCACATACAGTGTGTGGGCTGTCTTTTTTATTGAAGTTCCAACTATGTATACTGTCAAGACCACAAAAGTTCTTAAGAATGTGAACAACTCCTACATGCTGTGAGAGACTGTTTTGGAGTCATAGCTGTGGCAGCTACATAAAAAATAGTTATAAGTGATCCTGTCTCTCTGGTCGGTAGTGATTGGCTGAAAACATCAGGAAATTGCATTATGTCTTTTACTGTTATTAGAAGAAAAAGCTTGACAATAAAGGATGGCAGCCAAAAACAGTTGCAGGATAGAATTTTTTTATTAAAATTCTTGACCAAGGTTTCGGTACATATAAATATACCTTCATCAGAAGTAAACTTCTAAAATTACATCATGCACTGGAGAATAATGAAACAATTATGCCAAAAGGCGTCGTCAGTAATTAAAATATCATCTCCATTTGTACAACATGTGTAATGGGCACAGGATCAAAGCAAACAGTTTAACAATGTTACTTCGCCTATGAACTGTTGAGACAAACATTGTTAAACTGTTCGCTTTGATCCTGTGCCCATTACACATGTTGTACAAATGGAGATGATATTTTAATTACTGACGACGCCTTTTGGCATAATTGTTTCATTATTCTCCAGTGCATGATGTAATTTTAGAAGTTTACTTCTGATGAAGGTATATTTATATGTACCGAAACCTTGGTCAAGAATTTTAATAAAAAAATTCTATCCTGCAACTGTTTTTGGCTGCCATCCTTTATTGTGAAGAATTTTAACAGTTGCTGCTGCAGCCATGTTTAAAATCTTGAAAGAAAAAGCTTGCTTAATGGTTGAATGTTAAATTTATCATAATTCTGCAACTTGTCTATACACATAACACATGTGAAAGGAACTACCGTGTGTTACTTGTATCAGACCATAGCTTTTTACCTAGTAGTACTCACTGTAACAAAGACAGAATCCTTAATGGATTTATCTTGGAATCATACTACAGTCCTGAATTGACACTCAGTCTCTGCAAACTATTGTGGAAAGCATTGCAGAGGATGCTTCCAATTGTGCTAATTATTGGGGCTTTTTACCATTCCATTCATTTGAAGTATGGGAAGGATGATTACTAAAACACCTCTGGTGAACTGTAATTTGTCTAATCTTGTCTTTGTACTCTGTGTGGGAGTGATACATGGATGATTGTTGTGTATACCTAGATTCATAACTTAGAGCAGGTTCTTGAAACTTACTAAGTAGACTTTCATGGTGTCATAGCAGTAGTCTAGGACGAGTCTCACAAGTGTTTTGTAAGCAATCTTCTTTGTAAACTGCTTGCATTTTCTCCAGTATACTACCAAAGATGGAAGTCTGCCTCTTTCCTTTACCTATGACTGAGTCCATGTGATTGTTCCATTTCATATCCGTACAAATTGTTGCAACCTGGTATTTATATCAGTTGATAGATTCTCACTGTGACTCATTAATATTGTAGTCACATGTAACTATATGGTTGTTTTTTTTGTGTGTGTGTGGGGGGGGGGGGGGGGAGGAGTGCATAATTTTACATATCTGAATATTTAAAGCAAGTTGCAGTCTTTGCAATGCTTTGAAATTGTATCAAGATCTAACTGGACACTAGAGCACCCCTTCTCAGGCATTACTTTATTATAAATAATTGTATCTTTTGTGAAAAAGTCTGAAGTTATTGTTAATATAGTTTTCCAGGTTGTTGTTATACAACATTAACAACAGTGGTCCTAACTCACTTTCCTATCACACACCTGTAGTTACTTCTACATCTGTTGCTGGCTCTCCATCAAAAATAACATGTTGTATGCTACCTATACAGGGAGCGAAAGGCTATTTACAATTTGTACAGAAACCAGATGGCAGTTATAAGAGTCGAGGGGCATGAAAGGGAAGCAGTGGTTGGGAAGGGAGTGAGACAGGGTTGTAGCCTCTCCCCGATGTTATTCAATCTGTATATTGAGCAAGCAGTAAAGGAAACAAAAGAAAAATTCGGAGTAGGTATTAAAATTCATGGAGAAGAAGTAAAAACTTTGAGGTTCGCCGATGGCATTGTAATTCTGTCAGAGACAGCAAAGGACTTGGAAGAGCAGTTGGACGGAATGGATAGTGTCTTGAAAGGAGGATATAAGATGAACATCAACAAAAGCAAAACGAGGATAATGGAATGTAGTCAAATTAAATCGGGTGATGCTGAGGGGATTAGATTAGAAAATGAGACACTTAAAGTAGTAAAGGGGTTTTGCTATTTAGGGAGCAAAATAACTGAGGATGGTCGAAGTAGAGAGGATATAAAATGTAGACTGGCAATGGCAAGGAAATCTTTTCTGAAGAAGAGAAATTTGTTAACATCGAGTATAGATTTAAGTGTCAGGAAGTCGTTTCTGAAAGTATTTGTATGGAGTGTAGCCACGTATGGAAGTGAAACATGGACAATAACCAGTTTGGACAAGAAGAGAATAGAAGCTTTCGAAATGTGGTGCTACAGAAGAATGCTGAAGATAAGGTGGGTAGATCACGTAACTAATGAGGAGGTATTGAATAGGATTGGGGAGAAGAGAAGTTTGTGGCACAACTTGACTAGAAGAAGGGATCGGTTGGTAGGACATGTTTTGAAGCATCAAGGGATCACAAATTTAGCATTGGAGGGCAGCGTGGAGGGTAAAAATCGTAGAGGGAGATCAAGAGATGAATACACTAAACAGATTCAGAAGGATGTAGGTTGCAGTAGGTACTGGGAGATGAAGAAGCTTGCACAGGATAGAGTAGCATGGAGAGCTGCATCAAACCAGTCTCAGGACTGAAGACCACAACAACAACATGCTACCTATGAAGAAATCCTCAATCCAGTCACGTATTTTGCTTGATACGCCATATGATTGTACTTTTGATAATAAGCAAATGTGGTATTGAGTCAAATGCTTTTATAAGTTATTACTAAATACTGCATGTGACTCGATCCATTGTTTTCAGTATGTAATGTGAAAAAATATGAGGCGGGTTTTGACATTTTCAGAAACCAATGCTGGTTGGCATAGAAGGGGTCATTTGGTTTGAGGTACCTCATTACATTATAGCTCAGAATATATTCTAGGATTCTGCAACAGATGGATGTCAGGGATATTGGATGGTACTTTTATGGATCACTTCTGCTGTCTTTGTTGTTGTGGGTGTGACTTGTTCTGTCTTCCAAGAACTGGACATAGTTTTTGTTCAGTGAATATACAGTATATTTTGGTTAAAAGATCAGCTAACTCAACCACATATTCGTTATTGAATCTAGTAGGTATTCCATCAGGACTTGGAGCTTTGTTCAGTTTTAGTGATTTCAACTGTTTCTCAACTTCATTAATATTTATATCACTCATATTTTCAGTGGTGCGAGAGTTACATTGGGGCAATACCCCATGATTATCATTTGTAAGCAAAGACTTGAAAACCAAGTTCACTGTTTCTGCTTTCACTTTGCTCCACTCAGTTTAAGTCCCAGACACTGACAGCCTTTATCTATGACCAGAATTCATTGGGTTTTGTGTGAGATCTTTTGATGATAATCTGATACAGCAGTTGTTGAAAGCTTCTTGCATTGCTCTCTTGACAGCCCAACATGTTTCGTTCAGCATCTATATACCTTTAGCCATAGGCTATATTTTACACCTAACATGCAGTAGCCTCTTCATTCTTCAGAAGTATCCTTATAGTGACAGTATACCATGAAGGGTCCCTTCCATCATGAACTCTTCTACTGGGTACACAGCTGTCCAGTGCATAGTCAACCATTCTTTAAAACTGGAGCCGTATTTCTTCTACATGCTCCTATCCAGAACTAAAGGTATTCATTTTCTGAAAGATTTTGCTTGTGTAGAATATTGTTCAGCTGCTTGGGGGGGGGGGGGGGGGGGACATCGTTGAAATTATTACTGTTTGATTTACTCTTTAAACTGGATGTCAAACTGTAGACATAGTGTTGTACACAGTGATCGAAAACATGATTCTAAAACTTTCCAAAAATCTTCATATCTCTGTTACATCTTTTTCTCCACTTTAAACATACGGTAGCTTTCTGAAACAATTCTTAATCCATAGTCACAATTCCAGCATCCTATGTGCTCTGCACTTAATTCTACAGCATTTGTATCTCTTCCTGAAATTTTAAGTAATTCTGATTAATTTAATAGTATGTAGCCTAAGTTCATTTCTGCTTTGACAGTAAGTAAAAACAGGCAGTTGTAATAATAGTTACTGTAAAGACTACATTCATTAAACAATAATGGCCTTTAAAGATGTAGTAAATTTTGTTGAAATAAGTGAAAGGGCAATTAAAAATGTTGATTGACATGTGTTTCCAGCTTGAAAAATAATAGTTTTTGCAGTGTCATTTTATGAATATATAAATATCTTTTTTTTTTTTTTTTTGTTGCAGCCGTTATAAATGCCAAGCAACATGTCCCGTGGGTACTACAAATTAAATAGTCGCAAGCCCTCTCAGGGCAGTTTGCAGTTTGACAAACTTTTTCATGAGAATAGTAATCGTCCCTCAGCAGCAAAAAGTGCAGGTACTATTGGCCGTTGGGGAGTAATCTCATGCACGTCACTACGAAGCACCAACATAATAGGTGAGCAAAGCGTTCTTTTGTATCATTATACACTGTGATTAACTTTGTATTCCCGTTCTGCTTGATCTGAATTATTTAGAATGTTTGTGTACAGAAAAATGTTAGAAATTCATTAAATAGTTAAGTAAGTTCTATTTAAAAGTTGGTATACTGTCTTGGTTGGTGACATTTGCTTGAGAATGTGACACCAGTAATTGAAGCATGGGCCAGTCAATACTTTTTGGTCATGTTGCATGCATGTAGAAGTAAATGCAGAACTTTTTCCAGAGTTCACTTTCTCCTCCTAAGCATGACAAACTTCAGATTTTCCTGAAGCCAAAATCACTACCAGCTGATGGCATAATCAAGTATGATGTGTGTCGTATGAACTCACCTGAAATAGCTCCCACTGAAGGTATGGAAAGTTCAGAGTTTACACCAGATTGGCATTTAGTAAACATCACACACGTAATATGATTTAAGGACTGGTTTTGCAAATGTGAAATATTCCAAGAAGCCATGTTGTTTCTCATTCACACAGTGGTCGCTTTAGATTTGCTAAATGTGAGATGAATGACCAGACAAATAAAATGAAGTTATCAACTAGAATTTTGTTTGCTGCATCATTATGCTGCTGTTTGTAGGTCAGTTCTAGGAGTTATTTTTTATTACCTCAAGAAATATGAGGCAGTTATTGTCTTCCACCAAATTCAGAGCACGAGTCACCTTTACCATTACCTAAAATCCAGTTACATGCAACATGTAAAAAAAACACGCGCACACACACACACACACACACACACACACACACACACACAGTTTTTCTAGACCTGAATGAATTTGTACTTTCAGACATAAAATTACAAGTAACCCATCACTGAAGCCAATCCATGTAACTGTCCACTAAAATTATTTGTTTTCCTTTCTGCAACCCACTCATGTCAGCAACATCTAGGTTTTCACATCTCTCCAAATGTTTATGCCCTCAACAGGAATCCAACTATTAAATTACATGATCCAGTTAATAAATTATTAGCTTCTCTCAATAACTCACTCTTGAGTAGACCCACTCCAAAAAATATTTTGGATGCCAATTTACCACTAAAATTTATTACACATTAAGAAGCAAGAATAAGATTAAGATGGTAATATTCTGTAGATTCACTTTTGGGCAATAGTTCTGACCACTATGTAAGTCACCACTGCTGAGTTTACCTTTAGGTACTGTTTGCCACACATGAGGATGCTCTGAAACACTTTTCACTCATCTGCCCCAGTTTTAAGTGGCTACTATGGGATGAGTGAAAATATAGTGAGAAGAGTGAGTCACTAGAGGAATTCTGATTTTGCTTTTCTCTGACTTGAGTACTGGCTCACTCAGACAGTTATTAGTGAACCTGCAGATCAAAACTGAATCCAAATCTATGGTGAAAGCACAGAATAAACCTTGGACTTCCAAATGTAGAGTTTTATTAAGGCCTGCATAGCCCAAGAGCCACAATGCAACAGTTAAAAGTCAAATGCTGACAGCAATGTAGTTTACAAGTTTCACTTTGATACCTACACTAACAGAAAACTTTGGACCAGTGATTTCACTAGATTGACTCTTAGGCTGTAACAGACTTTGGAATGAAGTAAGAGTAGGAAATCACGTTCAAAGGATACTGTCAAAATACGAAAAGGAAGATCTCATTCTAAGCATCTCATCAACCGAATCCATGCATCACATATATTATCCCAAAAGATGCACCCTCCCAATTATAGAATAAATAAGATAACTCTTTTCTTCTTGTGGTAAAATCTTAAGCTTTTGGGATAATATACGTGATGCATGGATTCGGTTGATGAGATGCTTAGAATGAGATCTTCCTTTTCGTATTTTGACAGTATCCTTTGAACGTGATTTCCTACTCTCACTTCATTCCAAAGTCTGTTACAGCCTAAGAGTCAATCTAGTGAAATCACTGGTCCAAAGTTTTCTGTTAGTGTAGGTATCAAAGTGAAACTTGTAAACTACATTGCTGTCAGCATTTGACTTTTAACTGTTGCATTGTGGCTCTTGGGCTATGCAGGCCTTAATAAAACTCTACATTTGGAAGTCCAAGGTTTATTCTGTGCTTTCACCATAGATTTGGATTCAGTTTTGATCTGCAGGTTCACTAATAACTGTCTGAGTGAGCCAGTACTCAAGTCAGAGAAAAGCAAAATCAGAATTCCTCTAGTGACTCACTCTTCTCACTATATTTTCACTCATCCCATAGTAGCCACTTAAAACTGGGGCAGATGAGTGAAAAGTGTTTCAGAGCATCCTCATGTGTGGCAAACAGTACCTAAAGGTAAACTCAGCAGTGGTGACTTACATAGTGGTCAGAACTATTGCCCAAAAGTGAATCTACAGAATATTACCATCTTAATCTTATTCTTGCTTCTTAATGTGTAATAAATTTTAGTGGTAAATTGGCATCCAAAATATTTTTTGGAGTGGTTCTACTCAAGAGTGAGTTATTGAGAGAAGCTAATAATTTATTAACTGGATCATGTAATTTAATAGTTGGATTCCTGTTGAGGGCATAAACATTTGGAGAGATGTGAAAACCTAGATGTTTCTGACATGAGTGGGTTGCAGAAAGGAAAACAAATAATTTTAGTGGACAGTTACATGGATTGGCTTCAGTGATGGGTTACTTGTAATTTTATGTCTGAAAGTACAAATTCATTCAGCATTTTAGTATTGAGCACTTCACGGACAGACCTCAAAGCAGTCAAAATAGTAATCTTGTTTAGATCCCACTGTGTGTATTAACACACACACATAATGATGGATGAGTCTTGCTCGGAGGGGGGAGAGAATGGGTGTCAAGTCTGAGTCTAGTAAAAGTATCTGTTCTGTAATACACAGTAACAGAGCATTTAAAAATCCTTTCAGAGGCTTTTTAATAATTCAAAGAACCATTGCTTCAGTTAAAATAGTGGTCTTCACACACAGAATAAGTTGTAAAAACCTCACAAGAATCGTCAAACCAGTAAAATGCTTGGAGTGACACAACAGATACAAGCTTTATTCACCCTTCCCTTGCAGTCTCCAGGCAGACGAAGAAAGCTCAACATACCCAGAAGGGTGAAGAAACAAGGTGCAGGAAAAAATCAAATACCAGAAAAGGTGAGTCCAAACAGATAATAACCTATCAGCCTTACGTGGTGAATCAAATGAGAGAACCACAAAGTGCTTCTAAAAATCTTCCAGTTGGTGTAGGTAGACTCCTATAAGCATAAGGAAAAGTGAAATACAAATACAAGATGAGGCAGCTAAGACTGGCCACTCAAAATATATCCGGAACCAATAAATGTATCTAGGTTTTGTTTCTTTTCTGAGTTAAAGCAGACAGTGTGGTGAATTATGTGGCACACGCAATTAATTTTGAATGTTTATAGCTGCTGAATTAGGACACAAACTTTTTTTTCTTCTAAAATGGAAGTATGTACTTTTCTCTGGAAAGAACCTCTGGAGGGAACTTAAACAACAAAACATGTGGAACTTGATCACATAGTAACAAGATAACAGCACTGCAAATTGCGGTCCCTTCATCAAGAGAAGAGGTCTCACCAATGTCCACTGTACTGCATCAGACATAAGCAAACGTGTAACTGAGGTGTGATTCACGGATTTAGTATTATGATGTTCATATCAAGTGCACAAAATTAAGCATTCATTGATCAATGCTATAAAACAGTTCCAGACTGACAGTACTATATGTTGAATTTCATCTGGACATATTGAAGCAAATGTCTGGGATCTGTGGCATCCAATGTGTACGAAAGTCTTGCGTTTCCTTGCAGACCTAGTTTTTATTTTCCTCACACATAAAAGTCCAGAGATGTTAAGCCTGGTGAATATGCAGGCCATTTTGTGTTTCCTGAATGAACAATCCAATGATCTCCAAATCTGCTTTCAAGAATGTCTGCAGTTATCTCTGTCAAATTGGCAGGGCATCCTTCTTGTTGGTACCACAAGGATTACTTTATATGCAATAGGATTTCTTCCAACAACTCTGGTGGCACATCTCGTAGGAACTATTGATAGTTGTGCTTAGAGCTACAGCAGTAAAACAGGGACCAGTGATATGATTCTTGAGAGACTTGCATCACTTGTTGACAGACCACTTGTCATTCAGTTACTTCTCGCAGCCATTGTAGATTTCCAACTGACAAGTAGTGCATATTTGAAGACTGATTTGTCCATGGTTTGTAAACAGTGTTTCATTATCAAAAATATGTCCAAATTAAAAAGCACATCACTTAACAGTTTTCATATACACCATCTGGAGAACTGTAATGGATTTTTGAAAATGAGGGCATCTGCTAATTGCACACACATTCAACCTGCTGTGGTTTGCGTTTTACCACTGCTTAAATGTTATTTGCAGTCTCTTAGCAGTTGCTACTCTGTTTCGTTGACATATTTTGTTCTTCACACTTTCAGTTTCTGAATTTTTTTTTATAATGTTTGCAAAGACAGATCATGATGGCTCGGCACAATCAGGATACCTTTCAGCTTACGACTGCACCACTGCTATAAAATTTTGGCATCATGGTACCATGAACAAATATCATATCCATTTGTTTTGACTATTGTACAGATAGCTTCACTAGCAAGTTGCCGGATTGCTGTAACTGCAGGTAACAGACTAATTGACTTGAAACACACAGATGACATGCAAACCGTGCCTGAGTTTCTGAGTTATATATTTACTAATGTTTGGTACAGTAGGGCAGATAATTGTGGGACCTCTTCTCTTTATAGCATGGCAGTGGTTTACAACAATGTTATCTTGTCACTGTTTGAATAAATTCCACACATGTTATGTTGCTGAAGTCATCTTTCAATGCTCTTTTAACTGCCACAAAGTACACTGGTGTCCAAAATCAAAGCAACAAACTACTGTTTCCCCGTTCTGTGACTAATTCACAATATAATACACAAACTGTCAACAGATGTCAATATGATGATGATCTGCACAGAAGATGGCATTCTAGTCAATGGACAATCATGCAAGTGATGATGTCAGGACACCTATAGAACAGGGTAGTGTTTGCCAGATGTCCCAAATCCACAGTTGCTGTGTATTCAGTCACAGACGGTGTAGCATGGCACAGAAAAGACGCCCGACTCTCTGCGGTGAAGGGCGCCCGACTCTCTGCGGTGAAGGGCCATAGGAAGAATGGAAACAGGACAGTCGCAAACTGATGTGGTCCAATGGCTTAATGAAAATTGTTCTGTTTTTTTGGATGTAGTGACATTTTATAGAGACCGAAGCTTTATCCTAAAGGCCAGTACAGGGCTGACCACATGTAACATCACAAAGTGAGGACTGTTCTTTGCCCATAAGTGCATGATGGTTCCGCCCTAGTGCTGCAAGGCAACTGGCATCTGAGCGTAGAATCCACTGGATGTGTTGTATTGAGGCAGATGGGGTACAGAAGGCTCCGACAGAGTGGCCTTTATTGTCAGATACCTGCTGTATGTCTATCATCAGAGATGTGTCTTCACAGAAGGGAACGTCTAGAGTGGAGTCATTAATATACCACGTGGACGGTCGAACAGTGAGCCAATGTTCTTTTCACAGATGAGTCCCAGTTTAATCTGGAGAGTGGTTCTCGATGGATTCACATCTGAAGGAACACGATTTCGGGTCCAAACATTGTAGAAAGAGACTGGTATTGAGGAGGTGTGGGCAGGGATTATGTTGACAACTCGCAGCACCTCTTCATAAAATTGTACGGATGAATCGGCAAGGTTTAACTGCTTTCACGTATTGTGATGAGATCTTCGGACCTCGTTCAGTTGTCATGAGGTACTGATGGATGATAATGCTCGACCTCGTAGAGCATGGGTGGTTGATGTTTCCATGTAAATGGAAGGTGCTGCACCCATGGCTTGACCCTCTTGCCGTCCCAATTTGAATATCATACAGCATGTGTGGGATGCACTAGAGAGATGGGTTCCATCACATCAGCATCCACTGCGAGCAGTTCTGCAGGAAGAATGGTCGTTATTACCTCAATATGGGACTGATGACTTCATTCACAGTATGCCCCATCATGTCAATCCTGTATTGCTGCCAGAGGTGATCACTACCCATACTGAGCACTTCAACCAGTTGTCAGAATTTGTGTACACACCCGTTAAGTTGGGAAAAAAATGAACAACATTTTTGTCTACTGTTACGCATGTTGCAGTTGCTTACATTTTGTATTATTTAAATTGTTTCTACTTTACTATCACATGTTTATACTTTTTTATGGCAAAATGAACACAACCTTGCAAAATTACCGTTGCTTTAATTTTGGACACCAGCGTGTATAGTTAAACTTTTGAAAAGAAACAAATTTGTATACATAATTCGTCAGCTATAAGCATTAAAAATTACTTTGCGTACATCCTAAAATTAACCGTATTTTCCACTATTACTAAATGAAAACTGTGCTTTGATGTACGTACAGGCTGATCTTTATTTGATACCTAAACTTGTATAGTCACTTATTGCCAAAGTGACACTTACTGCAGTGAAACTTGAGTGATTCGTGATATAGAGGATTGGATCTGAAACCCTGGGTACTGCAAAGATACTTGCAAGGCATGATATCAGAAACTGTCAATGCTGCTGTGACAAGGGATTACGCTGTACACCGGAAAATAAAACCATTATGTACTGTGCCAAATGTTGTGTGTGCAGTTGTGTAAATGACATCTCTCTCCTCCTCATTCCTTCCAGATTCAAGTCTTCAAGCACTTGTTACATATATTGTGTCATGCATATGCTCTCTCTTTTTGTAACAAAAAGAGTCTTGAAGATCTCCATTTTTCTGTGACATGCAGCATAACACTCTTCCATTCTACTCTGTGTCGATCTAATGTATGTGCTGCTAATCTGTTGGTGCACGGTAGATCTAAGTCACATTACAGTTTTTTTTTCCTCCATCGTCTTTCAAATAAATACACCCAATGAATCACATCTGAAAATGTTATTAAAGTTTGTAAATTATATTAGTCCTGTAGATTTCATCTAAAACACACATTAATGCTAGGCTTTGTTCCCCCTCTAAGAAAGTTGGGGTATTTAATGTATGCTACAGAGGTTGATGATAGCAGAACTTATTCGCCTGCACAGTATTTTATTCTTAAGAAAATTACTTGTTGTTGCTTTTCTGTGCCAATAATCCTATTAGTAGGGCTTTTCGTTTAGAAATATAAACAACTAATTCAATCTGTGTCATGTATTTGAAGTACCAATGATACAATCTTTTGTGTTCCATTCGGTAAGTGCTGAATTAAATTTAGCCCTGGCTTTGTAAAAGGTTATTGGAAAAAATCATATTCCAATATGTTAAAGACTTATTGCTATGTCTAATGACTGCAGTCAGTATATGGTACTCTGACACACTTGAATTACAATTCCAGAAATACATGTCTGTGAATAAAATAGGAAATTTGTATTGTTTCCGTATCAGAATTAGACTATATCGTGATAAGATCAATCATACCTCACCCACCACCTCATTAAAAGAGCACACTGACTGTTTTGAAGTACTGTAAATCATGTAGAACTGTTTCTAGCCAGTCATGTGCCCTTCCACTTATGAAAGGAATCATCTTAGTGAAGTAATGTGTATGTGCTGGTCAGTTATGTGGAATCAGCGCAGTAAAGTGGGTTGGAGGGCAGATGGTGACAGAATGGTAAATAGGAGCTATCTTGTTTGGATATTCCCAAGACCAACTGTGAACTAAGTTGCCCATGTTGGACATCAATGTTGACTGTCCAACATGTCTACAAGGAATGGTGCACCATTCACTAATGAAGGATATGGGATGCAGTGGACTCTTGGGGCTGCATATCACGTTAATGTCCATTGCTCTACACTGAAACAGCTCTTCTTCATTGAACCAAACAAAACAGAAACTGGGCATTAGCTGACTGGAGGCGATTAGCGTCATTTTGAGAAGTTGTGGTATAGACTCTTTTCAAATAATGGAAGGTGCTCACTGGTGCTTTGAGACATTTAACCTGTAGTGTGTGTGCAGGAAGTAATGCAGCCAGAGGTGGTTTTGTGATGTTCTGGAGGTAGTTTTCCCAGCATGACTTCAGCCCACGAATTTCAGGTTATTGTGTACATCAACCAGGGTGTTTACTTCAACATTTTTTGTGACCAAGTGTTACCTTTTCGTGTGCACCTTCATTAGGCATATGTTGTGGTGCTCCCACCTTCCAAGGTGACAACAGCCATGTTCATAGAGATGCCCACATAAATTTCTGGTTTGACAAACTGTCAAATGAACTATTGCACCTTGACTGGCTGGCTAAATCACCGGACTTTAACCCCATGAAAAATTACTGGAACTATTTGGAACTGTGTGTGAATTGTTGCACTGCAGGTTAAATGCCTCATAGCACCACTGGTGCAGTGAACACCTTCCAACATTTGGTAGCTTTACAGCTTCTAATGCCTTCATCTGAATATGGCACATGTGAATAAACTAGTGGACTGCCTTTCTCATTGAATTGGGGCTAGAGCTGGTGTTACACAGCATTAGCATGATTTCTCTGGAAAGTAACTAATTTTTTTGTTCAGTGTGCATATCATTTATTGTTCTGTTACTTCTTTAAAATCAGATGTTTTGAGATATGCCCATAATTCAGTGATGCTGGAAAATAAATTTAATGTAATTTTATGTTTTTTTTTCCTTTATTACAGTGTACCAACTTTGGTTGTATTTCTTTACTATAGAGACATAAATTACATTTCGGAGGATTGTAAAAAACTGGATTCTGCAATAATATTATATCATGCTTGTCATTCAGTTTCTCTTCCTATATTAAAATGCTAAGCGTAGTGCCAGTTGCTTTGTTCATGTTTGTGTAGTAATTACAACAAAAATAGTTTTATAAACTTAAGTTAGGCCTACTGAAAAATGAATGTATTTAAGGGCCATTTCTTTTTCTTTGTGATTCTGACAAAGCTGACTTGTTGTGGTGACTGTTAAAAGGCCTTCTTTGATTTAGTTCAGAATTGGAAAACCTTCTGAACTTTTCATGCTAATTGGGGTGATAGAAGTGTGGTCTTTTCCGAATTTACTTTTCTGACCTGAAAGCTATTCTGGTAACAGGAGTTGGAAGTTTTTATTAATCTTGCCTTTTGGGTTCTTGTGGTGATATTTCCATAGAAACTTTTGTTTCCTGACACACGCATTTCTTTATTTCTAACAGATACGTCAAATACAAATTTTTGTAGAATTTTGATTATGAAATACTTTCATAAAGCTCTTCATCCATATTTCACCTCCTTATGGATTGAATTTCCATAAACACTGAAACATGTATTTTTTTAATTTGTAACTGAGAAGTAAAATACCAATTTTTATAGGCGTAGCTTTAAAAATGCTTTGGTAGTTCTTTAATTATGATTTATTTTCAAAAAACTTTCACCCAGTTTCCAAATTTCCAAAAATGCTGAAAATCGTATTCTTTTATTTCTGACCAAGAAACCAAATACTAATTTTTCTAGTTCTAGCTCCAAAATTGCCTTAATAGTGACATTTTCAAAAAAACTTTTCTTCCAGTATTTCACCCCATTAGGTGTGGAATTTTGAAAAATCCCTCCTTAAAGGATTCCATACTGTTTAGGATCAACACCATTGCCAAATATAAAGTTTCTATCCTTACTAGTCTGGGCTGGGCAATGCCGAGTCTCAGAATCAGTCAGGACATTTCCTTTTATATATGGGGATTTACTCCAAGAACTGCAATCACTTCTACACTTCAAAAGATTTAAGGGGGGGGGGGGGGGCGGTAGAACACAATTTCTTAACATGGAAAAATATTATTTTTTCCGATGTCCTTATTTCTCTGGAAATCTACGAACTTTTTCTCTTGATTGATATACATTCTCCATTTTACTTTGTACTGTTTGGACAAGAGCTTCATTTACTTTCTGGAAGATGACTGGCAAAAGCAGTGGTTGACAAAGATGTGATCCAGTGTGTCTGTTCCACTCACTTGGCGCACATCCACTATCCTCGCATTATCAGACACCTGAATATGAACCACCTGATGCAACATATAATCTACTATTTGTGTCCTGTTGACTTTGAACCACAGCATACACATACTTTAGTTGAACAAACATTAGGGGGAGGCCATGAAAATTACTTTGCAAAAGGAACCTACCAAGGTCTGCTTGAAATAGTTTCAGATGGAAATGAACCAATGGACAACTGAAGAACTTTAAAAGCTAAAACAATCAAGATTTTAAAATAATAGCTCACAAGTAGAAGTTGAATACAACAACTTCTCAAATCTTAACATAAGATTACATGTCAGTTGATAGGGAAGATGAACCTTCCAGTACGGGTTAAGAGCTGACAAAAACAAGACCTCTGAATCAGAGGTATTGTGAAGACTCCAAACAACTATACTAGGTAGCAGTGAAAATTGCAGCTGGAGGGTTAACTGTAGATAGCACCACCTCTACCTTTTCTACATGCTTCCCCCCCCTCATGACCTCACCACACACTTGAATTGCGACTAGTCGGTAGCCTTTGTCCCATGCTTGTTGAGCTGAATCCAGCAAACTGTGCTATCAGACAATGCTTTAGGGCACGTGTATGCTTGGTACATTACATGGCACACTCATGCAACGGATATGATACCCCAAATCGTCAGACAGCAGCTTGAAATAATGATTTTATAATCAGACAGTGACTAATTTTAAACAATTTTTATGACTCAAAGAACAATATGTCAAGAAAATGCATAGAAATAACATAGTGAAATGGCAGCCTCTCGATATTAATGTATTCTTGTGCGTTTTGGATGGTATTTTACAGTCAAAATACATTATTGTTGCTCATCTGTTAAATTACAAAGTTATTTCAATTTTGGGTATGGGCGAACATACAAGCTTGCCTGCAAATAACATTGACAAATATACCAGCATGTACAGTGTGTGCCAGGCATTTTTGGAAGGGGGGTTGGGGAGGGTGATAGGAAAAGACAGCAGGAAAGGGAGCACAGAGACGGAATGGTGGCATTCACAGCTTTGGGGAGGAGAAGGAATGAGAAACATAACATTTATTGCTATTTAATTGTCCTCTTCAGAAGACTCACTATCCGAGGATTCATTTGAAGCAGGATAATGCTGTCCATGAATGTTTCTTAGATGCCTTCCTCAGCAAGTCATTCTCTTGCAGATTTACAGCATGGCTTATACATTTATCCAGTCATCCACTCTGACGTCATTAATCACTTCCTCAAGTAAGTTCTGCACTTCTTTCATTCTGAACCCTGTTAAAGTAATCTTGATGTTTAAAACATCTGCTACCTTTTGCCTTGCAGGATACTTGCCACTCATAAAGCTCTAATACAGTACAGTGAACAATTGTCCAAATCAGTGACAGTTCTTCAGATTAAAACTTCATTTCTTGATGACATGTTACCATTGCCCAGACGTCTGCAAATATTATGTGTATGGTTCATTGTAAAATACCAAACAGCACTTGCTGTTGCAGTGCCGATAAGATTTTGTCTCTTCTGGCATTGTCTTTAAGGTCGTGAAGGAATTCCTATACCTCTTTGTGTGGCTCTGCGTGACTTGAAACTCTGTCATATTGTGATTTAAACCCCATTAATTGTGGACATTTGTTTGATAGCCATTGCCCGTTGCTTCTTGCTATGCTATGGTGGAAATGGTGTTGTGTCAACAGTGTGAGCTTGGGGTCATGGACCAAGTTGAAGTTGGCAAAGCTTCTCATTGGCACTTAGAACTGGAGGAAAGATGAGTGGTGGGAGAACTGGTGTATCCCTCTCAGCTGCCACTTCTGCTGCTTAATTGCTTGATACAGAATATACATTTAGTAACTCCACTGCTGGAGATAAGTACTGCATCAAGCTCCCACCTAGCAGCAGTGTGTTCGCTGACCAGGGCAGTTGCTTCCACCACTCACCATTTACCTTTGTGTTAGTGATCATGAAAACCGTGCAATTTGGTGTGACATTTGTGCAGTCTTTCTTTTTCTCTGTCTTGTTTTTGTCAGCTCTTAACCTGTACTGGAAGGTTCATCTTCCCTATCAACTGACATGTAATCTTATGTTAAGATTTGAGAAGTTGTATTCAACTTCTACTTGTGAGCTATTATTTTAAAATCTTGATTGTTTTAGCTTTTTAAGTTCTTCAGTTGTCCATTGGTTCATTTCCATCTGAAACTATTTCAAGCAGACCTTGGTAGGTTCCTTTTGCAAAGTAATTTTCATGGCCTCCCCCTAATGTTTGTTCAACTAAAGTATGTGTATGCTGTGGTTCAAAGTCAACAGGACACAATTAAAAAAGGGAGGGTAGGCATGAGCTTGTATATATTTTGTTTGAGTTTGTGCACTGGCACTTTTTAGTTAAGTAGTTATTTGCTTGTAGTTTCATTTCATAATTTTTTTGAATGCCTGTTTTCTTTTGAAGACAACACAGCAGAGTCAAATTATAGTAAAGGATTAAAAGTGTTTTATTTATACTAAGTAAATGGTATTTCATATACTTACATGAACTGTCAATCTTCAAACAGTTATATCACAGTATGTTTAGAGTTGTTTACATTTCACACATTCTTTACATATTGGTTATACTTCTAGTTTTTCCTTTACAGTTTCTTACTTTCGCCTTTGTTTCCATGTATTTTGTAACGTGTAGTGTATATTCTTTAGTGTTGGCTTGTTTATTAACGAATATTGTGTAGTCTGCTCTGGCCAAATGGCAGAGCTTGTGATATGGCCATCATTGTGCCACATGGAGGAGAAAGGATAGTTCACACAATGCAAGTGGCATATGGAATGCTTGAGCGCAACACTTCACATTCCATATCACTCTCCTCACCAGACAAGGAACGCAGTAATAATGACAATAACTATGCTAGTCTTTAACAAGAAACAATTTTAATGTCAGATCAAAAGTAGTATTGATTCATAAATGGTTTTGGTGTGTCTATCAAATTTTAAGTTATTACATTTCTGTATTTTTAAGTATCATTATTAACAATTTTCAGGAAGGAAGGAAGAAGAATATGGTGCCAAAAGAATGCGTCTGGAATTCAGTGGCCGCAACTCTCAACTGTCATCTAGAGACCCTTTCTCCTTTGAGTCGAGTGCTGTTGGTCCACCACCAGTTGTGAAACCCAGAAAGTTCTTCAAAAGTCGTAATATTGATTCACCTCCAGATGATGGACACATCAGTTCACCAGCATACAACAACAAAGAAAGGAGTTCAGATTCAACTTATAAATCCAAAGTGAAAAAGTATGGCAAAAATAACTATCATTCTCATTCAGCAGGGTCTAAAAAAGTTTTTGGAGCTTCTGTTAAGGGCAGTTCCAACACCTCAAATGTTGAACCCCAGGCGGAGCAGACAGAAGCTATGAACTTAACAAGTCCAGCCAAAACAGCAGTTCCACCAAGAGAAGAGAATAAGCCTCCAATTGTTCTGAGGATATTCAAAGGCACTTCACACTTAGTTAGTGTTCCATCCAGTCCATGTGAGAACAGCAGTGGAATATCATTACGTAGCTCTACAAGAAAAAGAAGTCACAGCAGCGATTCACGCAGTGTAGTGATGTACAGCAGCAGTATTATAACAGCACCAAAGAGATCGACTAGAGAACTGAGAAGCAAGCGAGTTTCGGATTCAAGTTTCGATTATGTAGCAGAAGTATCACAACAGGCCTCAGCGGTAGATAATTTGAATAGCAGTGGTAGTAGCACCAACAGCAGCAGTAGCAGTGGTGGCAGCAGTAGGAGTAATTGTGCTAGTAATGATTGTTTAGATTTAGCTGTAGAGGACACAACGAAGAATGACAATGAATGTTTGCCCGAGAATCCTGTAGAAAGAATGAGTAGTCCTATTGCAAATGTTGACAATTCTCCTATACCAGTGAAAAATGAGCAAGAAGTGGTGGAAGCTGATGATAATCAGCCTCTTGCTTTGGAATGTCCTTCAGTTAACACACTACCTCTGCAAGAAAATGTTGAACATTTTGGTGAACAGTGCAATGGTCACCAAGAACAGTATACAGAGGAACCTGTACAGATGTGTAATTCCATACCTGAAGCATTAACTGAGGTAGATAATCAAAAAGAAATTGAGCAAATGGTAGCAGATTCTCCACAACCACCTGATACAAAAACTTTGCTCGATCAGGACTGGTTCTCAGACAGCGACGACTGTAGTGATAGCATTTCTGATCACATAAACACGATAGCTTCCACCCAAGGTGAAGGTGAAACAGAATCAGAAATAACTGATGGAAGTTTGTCCAGGGTATTGACTCAGGAAAAATGTGAACTAGACACACAGCAAGAGTCAGGCCCAGAGTCAGGAAGGACATCACCTGCAGATAAACAGTCACCTCCACCTTCGCCTAAGGCTGAAACTCGTCCAATGTCTACTCGAATATCACCCATAAAAAAAGGTAGCATTTTCAAGAGTCGGTCATTATTGTCCGGTAGTAAGAAGAGACTAGCTTTGTACAAACACAAGTGGGCCGATGATAAAGAAGGTGGTGGTGGGGCCACACCTGAAGGCGCATCTCAAAGCCAGGAAGTTGGGGGAGCAGTTAATAGCGTTGGAGCTTCAGTTTCACAACCTTGTCTAACAGAAGAAGACTTTGAACCTTCTAGGCTTACTAGGGTCACATCATGGCCATTAAATTCAATGGCAAGTGAAGAAGATCAAGAAGAGGCCATAACCAGTGTAAAATGTTCCAAAAATGCAAAAGGGGTGAGTATTTTTAAAATCCATTTTTTGTTTGCTGCAGAATTTAAAAATGTATTTGGAATAATTATGTCACTAAAAGTCACTTTGAAAGTGCTACTCCTGACACTTGACGCATGCTGATGGGAGTGACTGTAAAGCATTCTGCCTCTATAAAATTTAATTCTTGTGGCATGAGACATCTCCAAACCAACCAACTCATTTACATCAAAAATGGCAATTTTGGACACAGACAGACTATTTTGGGAAAAAATGACTATGTAAAGACAAGTGTAAGGGTACAATGTAATATCTGGAACTACTTAATGTTTTGAAAATTATCTAGGATAGAGTTTGATATTTGATATGGACCGTAAGACTTAACTGTTATCTGATTCATGGAAAATGTTGAAAGTTAGTAAATTATTAAAATATAAGAACTGCAATATGCTTCCATTGTCTGAAATTCACTACTTATGAGTATGGTATCTGTATTGAAATCAATCTTCTGTGACTCTGAATTATCCAAAATCTTAGTGACTTAGTTAACTTGTGAGAGGAGTCATCTGATTCAGGAAAAAATACAGCAACAAAAGTACAGTGTTAAAGTTCCGAATCTTGTAAGAATTGACGCAAAATAGGCAGTCATAATTTTGAGTGTCCGAACTTCTAATGTCAGTTACTTTGTAAGGTAATTGGTATCAGGTAATTTAAAATATATAGTTATTTTGTAAATAAAACTGCCTTTTCCTGCTAGCAGCAGGAAAAGGCAGTTTTATTTACAAAATAAGTATTTATATGCTTGCTGTGGAGGATGGCCACACAAACAAACTTGTTAATTTAAAATATGTTCTTGGAAAGTTGGCAGTGTCTGCTTTCGAATGAATGGCACCAGTGCTTTGGAATCTATGAATTAGTTCAAAATGTTTTTTTCCATTACATACTGTAGTTCAAGTTGCAATTAGCCATTACTTTTTAATTAATTGAGATTTTAGTGGAACTAATTATGTCATTGACTGGAGGAAGGGCACTATAATCAGTTACATAATAAGTTTACAATGATTTCAGCCAAAGTAATATTCTGGTATATCATGTGCATTTTGCATGTGTCTTGTGTTAAATATGGAATGAAAAAAAAAGTTATTCTTGGGAGCAGGAAACATAACAGATGAAGGAGTTTCCAACCTGATATGTTTCAAGTCATCCTATGGGTCTGCTGATCATGAGGGGTAGAACCTTCCCCCTCCCCCCCCCCCCCCCCCCCATCAGTCTTCTGACTGGTTTGATGCAGCCCACCACAAATCCTTCTGTGCTAATCTCTTCGTCTAAGAGTAGCACTTGCAACATGTGTCCTGAGTTATGTGCTTGATGTATTCCAATCTCGTCTTCCTCTACAGTTTTTGTCCTCTACAGCGCCCTCTAGTACCATGGTAGTCATTCCCTCATGTCTTAACAGATACCATATCATCCTGTCCCTTCTCCTTGTCAGTGTTTTCCACATACTCCTTTCCTCTCCGATTTTGCATAGAACCTCCTCATTCCTTACCTTATCAGTCCACCTAATTTTCAACATTCATCTGTAGCACCACATCTCAAATGCTTTGATTCTCTTCTGTTCCATTTTTCCCACAGTCCATGTTTCACTACCATACAATGCTGTACTCAAACGCACATCCTCACCATCATTGCTTCCTCGATAGACCACATACTTGTGGATGCCAGACACAGAAGTGCTAGCCAGAATTTAAAATCTCAAAGAGGTGCAGAAATAGGATCAGACCATTATCTTGTGGTAACAACCGTACAGGAGAGGATAGAAAGCCGTTAACAGCAGGAGAAATAAATGCGGACCTACTGAAGGAAGGCCACATTAAAGAAAGATATGTACTTGAAATTGGAAACATGTTTGCTTCCATAGAAGAAGAAGAAGAAGATGATGATATTGAAAAGTTTTGGTCGAAAATCAAGACAGGTTTAAAAGATGCTGCAAGTGGGGTGCTGAATCCAATGGAGAAAAGGAGGAAGAGCAGAGGATGGTTTAGTGATAGGTGTAGAGATGCAGTCACCAAGAGAAAAGCAGCAAAACTGTTATGGCTGACAAGTGAACAGAATGAAAGAACAAGGTTGGGATACATGGAAGCAGCTAGAGAAACAAGACAAGTCCTTCGAATAGAAAAGTGAGAGTTCATAAACAGTAAAATAAAACTGGGGAAGAAGACTGGATGGTAGGAAATACAAGAGACTTTTACAGAACAGTGAGGTTCTTCAAGAAAGAATACAATCCAAGGATTGATGTGATCAAAGTCAAGGAGGACAAATAATCAAAAATGAAATGAAAGCTGTGGAGGAATGAAAAAATGACTTCGAAAACCTCCTGAATGTGGATGTAAACACCATGAGTGCTACAACAGAAAATGAAGAAGAAGAATCATACTTAGAAAACAGAGATACTGTACCATTTAGGGGAGTATGAACTACCAAGCATGTAAGAGCTAAGAGTGACCATAAAACTGCTGAAGAGGGGGAAGGCACCAGGAATAGATGGCATACCTGCAGAGATGCTGAAGGAGGGAAGAGCTACTCTACCAGCGAGGCTACACCATTTAATCCGCTCAATTTGGAAGAAGGAAAGGATCCCAGAAGAATGCGAGGAGTCTGTCATATGCCCTATACTAAAGAAAGGAGACCCAGTGAGATTTAGCAATTATAGAGGAATCACACTACTATGCACAACTTATAAGATCTTGAGCATGTTGTTACTGAAGCGACTAACACCACATGTCGAGAAAATACTGGGATTCCAACAAGCAGGTTTCAGAAAGGGAAAGTCAACTGTAGACCATTTACATATAATACTGCAAGTGCTAGCGAAGTACAGGGAATTGCACAAAAATGTTCACTGCCATATTGTGGACTTCCAAAAAGCATATGATAGTGTGAATAGACAAGCAATATGGCAAGAACTCGAAAGGGCTCAAGTTCCCAGAAAACTTATAAAACTGACACAGATACGCACCCAGGAGACAACATGCATGGTGAAAGTAAATGGAAACATATCAGAGAAGTTCAAGGTGAGGACTGGAGTGCGACAAGGAGACTGTCTCTCCCCTCCCTTGTTTAACCTGGTACTGGAGAGAGCCCTGAGAAAGGTAGCAAGCCTAGAGACAGGAATACAGCTGGGTAGAAGGATCAGCACCCTGGCCTATGTGGATGATATAGTTTCAATAGCAGAGAAAGAGGAAGGCATGGTTCAGACAAGAAGAACATTAATGGAAAAGAAAAGGCAATGAAAGCAGGCCTGAAGTTGAATGTTGATAAGACAAAATACCTCATAGTTAGCAGAGAAAATGATGACAGATGTCTGAAAGTGGAGGACAAAGGCTTTGAAAGGGTAAAAGACTGTAAGTATCTTGGGGTTATACGTAATGAAAGGAACAATACCAGAAAATTACGGCATGAATACAAGCAGGAAACAGGTCAAGATTTGCTCTGGGAAAGCTGCTGAAGCCCCGAGAGATCCTCAAAGACCAAGATCTACAAGACAATAATACAACCTGTAGTCTTATATGGAGCAGAGACCTGGACAGTCACCCAAAAGACGAAAGAAAACTGCTGACATATGAGAATGCCATCCTCAGACAGATTTTTGGGCCATTGAAGGATGGAGATGAATGGAGGAACAGAAAGAACTGCGAATTGCAGAAGCTACAGAAGTTGATGGACATCGTAGCAGTGATCAAAGAAGGAAGAGTGAAGTGGCATGGACATGTAATGCATTGAGAAGGCCAGATCATCAGGCAGGTAGTGAAGGAAGATATTAGAGGCAAAAGACCACGTGGAAGACCAGAACTCCGATGGCTTTATCAGGTCAGAGAGGATATGAGGACGCTGAAGGACGCTGATTGATGAGGCCAAAGACCGACTGCGGTTTGTGGGGCCAACACAGTAAGTAATAAGCTTCCTCGATTTATAGATTGGCCAGTAGAGATGAAAGGCTACATCCTTGTCTTACATGCTTTTTAATACGAGCAATTCGTTCTTGGTCATCCACTCTTATTATTACCTCTTGGCTGTTGTACAGATTGTGTATGACCCGTCTCTCCTTTAGCTTACCGCGACTTTTTTCAGAATTTTGAACATCTTGCACCATTTTACATTGTCGAACGCTTTTTCCAGGTCGACAAATCCTATGAACGTGTCTTGATTTTTCTTTAGTCTTGCTTCCATTATTAACTGCATCAGAATTGCCTCTTTTGCACCTTTACTTTTCCTAAAGCCATACAGTTTGTCATCTAGTGCACTCTCAATTTGGTTTTCCATTCTTCTTTATATTATTCTCGTAAGCAACTTGGATGCCGTTAAGCTGATAGAGCAATAATTCTCCCACTTGTCAGCTCTTGCCATCTTCGGAATTGTGTGGATGATGCTTTTCCAAATGTCAGATGGTATGTCACCAGACTCATACATTATACACACCAACATGAATAGTCATTTTGGTGCCACTTCCCCCAATGATTTTAGAAATTCTGATGGAGTGTTACCTGTCCCTTCTGCCTTATTTGATCTTAAGTCCTCCAAAGATCCTCTAAATTCTGATTCTAATACTGGATCCCCTATCTCTTCTAAATCGACTGCTGTTTCTTCTTCTATCACATCAGACAAATCTTCCCCTTCATAGAGGCTTTCAAAGGATTCTTTCCACCTATCTGCTCTCCTCTGCATTTAACAGCGGAATTCCCATTGCACTCTTAATGCCACCACCCTTGCTTTTAATGTCGCCGAAGGTTGTTTTGACTTTCCCGTATGCTGAGTCTGTCCTCCAACAATCATTTCTTTTTCGATGTCTTCACATTTTTCCTGCAGCCATTTTGTCTTAGCTTCCGTGTGTGTTCTATTTATTTCATTCCTCAGCGACTTGTATTTCTGTGTTTCCCGGAACATTTTTGTACTTCCTCCTTTCATCAATCAACTGAAGTATTTCTTCTGTTACCCATGGTTTCTTCGCAATTACCTCTTTGTACATATGTTTTCCTTCCCAACTTCTTAAGATCAGCACCCCTGGTCTAGGGGCAGTGTCTTTGATTCATAATCAAAACATCTTCAGTCCCAGGTTCGAATCCCATTGCTGCTTCAATTTTGATTAATAATCAGCATTGGCGGCCGAAGTCTTCTGACATAAGAAGTCACCCTCATTCTGCCAATGGCCTTCTCAAAGATGGCGGAGGAGCGGACAGAGGTTCAGGGCATTCACTTGTCCTAGGGGTGGGAAACTACCCCTAAAGGCAGAAGAATCAGCAATGATCAATGGCATGAGGATGCAGAAGGCAATGGAAACCACTGCATTAAAGACACATAACGTGTATCCACAGGACATGTGGCCTGTAATTGAAGAAGTGTCATGATGATCTCTCCATTGGCAAAAGATTCCGGAATAGTCCCCCATTCGGATCTTCAGGAGGGGACTGCCAAGGGGGAGGTTACCATGAGCAAAGGTTTGAATAATCAATGGAAGGATAACTCTCTACGAGTCAGTGTGTGAAATGTCAGAAGCTTGAATGTGGTAGGGGAACTAGAAAATCTGAAACGGGAAATGCGAAGGCTCAATCTAGATATAGTAGGGGTCAGTGAAGTGAAGTAGAAAGAAGACAAGGATTTCTGGTCACATGATTATAGGGTAATATCAGCAGCAGCAGAAAATGGTGTAACAGGAGTAGGATTTGTTATGAATAGGAAGGTAGGGCAGAGAGTGTGTTTCTGTGAACAGTTCAGTGACAGGGTTGTTCTTGTCAGAATAGACAGCAAACCAACACCGTCAATGATAGTTCAGGTATACATGCCGACATTGCAAGCTGAAGATGAAGAGATAGAGAAAATGTATGAGGATATTGAAAGGGTAATACAATATTTAAAGGGAGATGAAAATCTAATAGTCATTGGGGACTGGAATGCAGTTGTAGGGGAAGGAATAGAAGAAAAGGTTACAGGAGAATATGGACTTGGGACAAGGAATGAGAGAGGAGAAAGAGTTCTGTAACAAGTTTCAGCTAGTAATGGTGAATACCCTGTTCCAGAATCACAAGAGGAGGAGGTATACTTGCAAAAGGCCAGGTTATACGTGAAGATTTCAGTCATCATGGTCAGACAGAGATTCCAAAATCAGATATTGGATTGTAAGACGTACCCAGGAGCAGATATAGACTCAGATGACAATGTAGAGTGATGAATAGGCTGAAGTTTTAAGACATTAGTCAGGAAGAATCAATATGCAAAGAAGTGGGATACAGAAGTACTAAGGAATGATGCAATACACTTGAAGTTCTCTAAGGCTATAGATACAGCAATAAGGAATAGCTCAGTTGGCAGTACAGTTGAAAAAGAGGAATGGCCATCTCTAAAAAGGGCCATCACAGAAGAAGTTGAGTCCAATATAGAATCTCCTTAATACATCTCCCATCATTGTGCTGTGTGTCCTGCACAACTCCAATTTACTTTCAAAACAATCACTATCATGTCCTCTACTCCTGTCGTTTCTCTTGTCCTTTTGTTTGTTTTCCATGCCTTCTATTTATGCCCAAAATGCATCTTTTCTTTTCTCATTGGCCAGCCCTCAGTTTTTGAACTGTATAAGCATTTAATGGCCAAATTTCACTTCCGTAAGTTAATTCTGTCAGTGTACATGGGTTGTAGGTTTCCTGTTTGAAGCAGATAAGGAATTTACTTCTGAGTACAGCAGTGTTTTCTTAAACAAACTGAAAACCGGTTTTAGCCGTCTCTTTCTTTCTTTTGTTGTTGCTGTTGTCTTTAATGTGAAGATATGTAAGATGCATTTCTCCATGACAGTCAATTCTCTACAAGTATCTTCACCTTTGCATAACTACTGCAAACTACATCCATTTGAATCTGCTTAATTTAGTCAAGTCCTGATTTCCCTCTATAGTACCCCCACACTCACACACACTCTTTCCTCCATTACCAAATGGATGATCTCTTGATGTCTTAGGTTGTATTCTATCAACTAATCCCTTATTTAGTCAAGTTGTGCCATAATATTTTCCCGCAAAGTTCAATTCAGTGCCAGCTCATCAGGTGACTGTCTAATCTTCAATATTTTTCTGTAGAACTACATTTGAAAAGCTTCTATTCTCTTATTGTCTCAACTGCATATCATCCAATAATGACTTCCGCTCAAGGCTACATGCAAGGCATATACAATGGGCATTCAATAATCAAGACAAATCAGGGTAGAAACAGTTTTTGTAGGAGTAGTTCTGTACTTTCATGTCTTTAGGTTGGCATCACTGGGATGTCCTGAGAACAGCTGACAGATAAAAATTGTTTTGTTTATAACCTCAATATTGCTTTTAACAACCTAGTGTCTGCTTGAAGTTTTCATTTTAATTAAGTGATCAGTTTTTTTTTTTTTTTTTTCTTCTTTCTGAAAGTGAAAAACTGGGTAAAATCTTTTCTCGAATGATTTTATAGTATGGTGAAAATTGTATGAACTTCGGGAATTTTTATAAGTGGGTAGAATAGTTCAAAAACAGTGAACCTCAGTGACTGACAGGCAACATCCTGGCCGGCCAGCTGAAGTATCAAGTTCTTCACTTGAAATCTGCACCTAAGTGTGCTTTCAATGAATTGATAATAACTACAAGTGAACAAATCATTTGCATTTTTTAAAAAAAATGGTTAAAAATTCATCTGGTTTCACTGG
This sequence comes from Schistocerca americana, assembly GCF_021461395.2. NCBI lineage: Eukaryota > Metazoa > Arthropoda > Insecta > Orthoptera > Acrididae > Schistocerca > Schistocerca americana. The sequence continues at coordinate 786,333,602 of NC_060119.1, forward strand.
GAGGTTTGCTAATGACACTGTTATGTTGTTAGAGATGACAAAGGACTTCGAAGATTGGCTGAACGGAATGGGTGATGTCTTGAAGAGAGGTTATAAGATGAATGCCAGTAAAAGCGGAACCAGGAAGTCGGGTGGAATCAAAGGCAATGCTAATAGAATAGAGTAAAATGAGACACTGAAAGTTGTAGTTTACTATTACTGTTTCAAGTAAATAAATGTTGATAAATTTAATAGAGATTATTGAAAAATACTTTTTGGAGACATAAGTAAAAAAGATGTTTTCATCAAAAGCATTGCTTCCAAGTTGTAATCCTGGAAGATTCGTCAGCAACTATGACATCCAGTCTTAAAAGCCTTCATTGTATGATCAGAAGACTAGACAGTTGAAACTGATTTAACCTCAAAAATCATTATGTGAGCATTGATTGAAATAAACTTATTTGATAAAGATAATGTGTTCACTGATGCTCTCAGATAATAAAACGGTGAATACATGCTTGGCATATAATTTTACAATTGCTGAGCCTGATTATCAGGATCATTGATCCTGTGCTTTAAGGTCCAAAGGGTAGCTTATAGCTCACCACTTTGGTCTATTGCATGCGAACCTCTTCATTTCTCGTAACTTCTGAAACCTATCTCCAATACCATATTGTCATTTCCTTGGTGCCTTATGCTTTGTACTGTCAATTGATCCTTTCATTTAGTGAAGTTGTGCTTTAATACTCTTTACTTCCCAATTTGATTCAGTATCTCTTCATGTGTTATTCAGTCTTGTCCACATAATCCTCAGCATTCGTCTGTAGCTTCACATTCCAGAAGCTTCTGTTCTCTTGTCTAAACTGTTTAATCACTTCTGAACAAGGTTGCATTCCAGATAAATATCTTCATAAAAGACTTCCTAACATAGCACGCTGAAAAATGATGCCTCTGAATTTTTTATGTGAAAATTCTTAAAGCTTTTAAATAAAACAAACATTAATATCATTCTGCGTCTTTATTCATCGTGTCTACGTATTTATTTCTCAACATAGTCACCACAGCGACTATTTTCACTATAGAATGTTACACTTTGTCAACAGAGCCACAACCTCACGTGTATTTGCACTGTTTCATGACTATCAAATTGAACTCCTCAGTGGTGTTCATTAAGATTCAGAAATAGATGAAAACCAAATGGGACAGTCAGAACTGTATGGAGTATGAATCAATGACAGTGAACCCAAGTCGTTGGATGTGTTGCAGCGCTTTTGTATGGTCTGGCAGTGTCACACCAAAGGAGATGATGCTCCCTGTGTGGACATACTCTTCGAATTCCAAACTCGATTACAGCTTGCTGTTTCTCACACATCAACTAAGTAACATTACACACTGCCCTGTTACAAGCTACAATTCGGAACCCTCTAGTGGTAGAGGACTGCAAATATGTTAACATCAAGAATAAAAATGCAAAGTGTTAATGATGTTTCTTTTATTTAAAAAGCTTTAAGAGTTTTCGCATAAAACATTCTGATGCATTACTTTTCAGCACACTCTCATACTTAATTTATATTCACGCAGAACATACTTTATATTCACGCAGAACATACGACCGGAAGACATGTTTAAAATTTTTAGTGGTATACACTAACCTTCCTTGTGAATTAGTCTACCTATCAGTGAAAACTGTGTCAAAATGCCAACAGTATTTTCTGAGATTAGCATTCACCAACAGACAGAAAAATGCAACAGAGGACTTTAGTTTATAATGTGTGTATACGAGGTCTGATCACAGGGTAAGGGAATTTTTTTAGTTAGCGGGCTTTATACATCTGATTTTCAATTATTTTTTTTTTTTTGTTTTTTTGTTTTGTACACGTTCCTGATGGATGTTTGCATTTTCAGTTGTTTTAAATATTTAGTTTATTGTTGACAGTCGAAGAAAAGGGTATACATGTTTTCGAGTGCTTGATGAATTTATATTTTGAAAAAGGTGGATCATAGACTTTGCTGCATTATATTTTACTTGAAAAATGGAATAAAGTGCAGCACCGCATTCAAAATGTTAACTGTGGCTTTTGGCAAATCTACTATGAGTAAGACAAGAGTTTGAGTCATATAAAATTTCAAGGAGGGTCAAGAAGTTGAAGATGAAAGCTGCCCTGGATGCCATAGCACACCAATTACCGACAACATTGTGGAAGGAGTAAAGAAAATGTCCAGGAAAACAGGCAAATCACTATCAGAGAGGTTGCAGACGACATCGGTGTATCTTTTTTCTCATGCCATGCAATTTTTCGGACGAGTTGGGCGTGAAACATGTAGCAGCAAAGTTTGTTCTGAAATTGTTGACTTCCACCCAAAAACAATGTCACATAGACATTGCTAAGGAATTGCTGAATGAAGTTGACAATGATTCAGAACTTCTAAAGAAGGTTATAACAGTACGGATATTATGCCGAAACCAAGGGTGTGTTTGGGGGGGGGGGCGGGGAGTCTTCGCTGTTATGGACTCCTGCGAATTCTTTGTATTCCTGATGTTGAAATGAACTATGAAAGGACATCATTTGGCCACCATTTATGAGATAAAAAAGAATCACCGAAGGAACTGGACACTGTAATGAAAAGCTAATTCCAGAATTGCGTCCAAGATTGGAAAAAAAAAAGCACTGGCACAAGTGAATTATATCTGAGTGGGATTGCTTTGAAAGTGTCAAAGATGATGTTGATGAATAAATAGATTCTTTGTGGAAAACAAAAAATTCCTGTTACTTTTTTATCACTTTTTGTAGTTTGGTCAAGGTTCACTGTTCTGCAGATCTGTGGCAGCTGTTATTTTTCCGCCAAATACCTCATCCTCTCTAGGTGACCAGCTCATAGCTTCCATCATTACCAGTTGATGTCACTCCAAACAACTGTTAAATGTGGAACATATAAAAATGAATGTTTTAAGCACTCATCATTACTTAGCAGTAATATATTATATGCACAAACCTCCCTCCTGAGTCTATTAGTGAAAATCATATCAATATCCCTAAAGAGTAGTTCCTGAGATTAGCCTGAACATACGAACAGAAACTGAGGTGAGGGATATTTATAATATTTATACAGGTTAATATATTAATCTTGATCAGAAACAGTCTTCTTGCTATTGTGTGTATGCTTTTAATTTCCTCTCTACTTCTGCCTCTGTCAGTTAGTTTTCTGCCCAAGTAGCATAATTCATCTGCTACTTTTAGTGTCATTTTCTAGTCAAATTTCCTCCTTCAGAACTGCCTGTTTTAATTTGACTGCATTCCATTACCCTTATTTATTTTTCTAGATGTTCATCTTATAAACTCTTTTAAGAGACAATCCGTTCTGTTCAGCTTATGTTCTAAGTCCATTACTGGCACTGAAAAAATAATATTGTCATTTGCAAACCTCAAAGTTTTTATTTCTTCTCCCTGAACATAAATTCATTTTTCAAATTTCTCCTTGGCTTTCCCTGTAGCTACTCAGTGCACAGACTGAATAACATTGGGGATAGAATACAATCCTGTTGGACTCCCTGCTCCACCACTGATTCCCTTGCGAGTCCTTTGACTGGTATACCTGCAGTGCAGTTTCTGTACAAATTGTATACAGTATAACCTTTTTTATCTCATTTTATGCATCCTACCCTCTAGAATTTCAGCCTGCTGCATTTTTATACTGACTCCTGTCATCTATAAAATTCAATGTCTTGTGTGTAAGCAAATGGTTTCTACTAGACATTGTCTTTCTGCTTATTTGATCCCCTGCTATTCATCTTATATCGTTTTCCTTTCCCCTGTTTCACTCTTAATCCTTGCTTTGAAGATCTCAACATCATCTGGTTCTCTCAATTAATCCAGGTCCCATCTCCTAATGTACTACTTTTTTTTGTTATTTCTTCAGTTTTAATTTGCAGTTCATAACTAATTTCCTTTCCCCAAATCCACATTCTCCTGCTATTTTTCCTTCTCTTCCAACAGCCTCCTGTTGAAATTAAATTTTGTCTTCCATTCTTTCAATCTCCTATTATTTCTGTTGAGCTAGTAGGCTATAAACTGTTACTAATGTTGGATTTGTGTCTTTCTTGGTTATGATGTTGTTCTCCCTATAACATCCTATTCAGATCTTTGGGCTGGGACTACTCAGGAGGATGTTACCTTAAGGGGCAACAGATCTGTTGTGCTAGAGGTTGGAGCGTGAAACATTAGATCCATTTATTGGATGGATAGGTTAGAAAATTTAAAAAGGGGAATCAGTAGTTAATAATAATAATAATAATAATAATAATATAGTATAATTGTATATAATGAGTAATAGTAAAATGTGAATGTGATGGCAGGAAGAACAGAATTCCCCATGAGGCATTAAACTTATACCTGTACAAGTTTCTTAAGTTAAAAATAACGTGGGAGATGTTTTGATTCATAAAAGTACTGTCTCATTTCAAAGTATTGATGTAATGTCTAAAACTGCCTCATTTGAAGTACTGATATCATGTCTTGTCTAGATTCAATCTATTTCACTCACACTAGTTATTGCTGCCCTTACCACTAATTATTATAGATTAACACAATATAGTCTAATGTTGTGTTGTTATTAACATTGTTTGGTCCATAGCTAACTAAACCAGTGAAATCTGCATCTCTGTTATGTGTCTCTGTTGTGAGAGTGTGCAACATTGTTTAATTCATTTGGTTTTTACTGCTTTATAGGTGTAGTATTTGCTGTTGCTATATGTTACAGAGTATTCAGACAAGCATCATGTTCCCATTGTTGAATTTGTTTCATGAATGTAATATCTGTGGTTGTTCACATTATTTGGTAGGAACTTCAGTCTAGATCAACAAACTTCTGGGCCTGATAGCAAAATGAAGGTGCTGTGGTTTTGGAACATGAGAGCTACTAGGTTTATACGTAAAACAGGATGACATAAAATTATAAGAATGCATAAACTGTTCACATAATGAGAGTGTAGAGGAATCTAAAAGAGATTTAAGAAAACAAGTTGACATGCATGGGACATTTGATAGAATTGTGAGAAGAATGCCACATGATAACATTTGAATTCATCCCTACATAACATCAGCAGCCTTGGAACTGAGGTTGAATGTGTCTGTATTTTGTAATTACTGTATTTTGTGGAAAGCCTCAGTGCATAAATTGCATATAATACATTTTTATCTGTCTAGTTTTCATACTTAACTACCTGTACAAAGAGTACAAGATGGATGATGTATTACTTGAATTGCACATGTAATTACAGAGAATATTCTGATGAACCTTTTCACAGCTATAGAAAGTTACTGTATTATTTGACTACAAGGAAAGAAACGGAGCACATCGCATCTTGAAATTGTTCATTTTGAAGGATTTTGTCATGTGCTGCAATAATATGGATGAGTTTCCAAAATTAGCTGGCTTGACTATAATTGAAGAAGTTCATGAACAACTACAGTTTTCATCTCAATTTGATTTTTCTCTCTTTTTTTAAATTCCAGTATTATACTGTTGTCCGCAATGTTAAAAAAGCACATCAGATCCAAGAGTCTGGAGAATTTCAAGAATTTAATGATGATGTAGAATATATTTTAGATGCTCTGCAGGACAACAACCCAATTGGAACACGGTATGTGACAGATCATAATTAACTTATAGGACATAGTCAGAGTTTTATTGAAATTTCTTTCCATTTGCGTCCTTTTTCCTGCAAATTTATTATTCAGTGTTCATTGCATTGCTGATACAAGATGAACTGCATGTCAGTCATGTTAATTTTGTAAGTGTGTTATGTAATAATTACTACTGCTAGGTGTCACAGCAGAAACATTGCTTACTGATTATTATAACATGGTAAGTTGTCAGTCACTGCTCAGCTGCCATTTTTTTTTAATTTATTTATTTATTTATTTATTTTTTTGTGTATATTGTATTGGAAGTAAAACTAATAATTTCATCTTTTAAAATTATTAATGAATTGTTTTTCTGTGGCAGGTGCCTTTCAGCCATAACATTAGCTTCAAAGTGTATGGCACCAGCATTTCGAATGCATGTCCGTGCACATGGTACAGTGGCCAAATTCTTCCGTGCACTACATGACGCAACTCGAGATCAGAGCTTGGGGCTTTGTACTGCAACTGTGATGTTTGTGCTGAGCCAGGATCGTCTCAATATGGATCTCGATCGTGACTCTCTTGAGTTGATGCTTGGTCTATTAGAATGTGATGCTTCTCACCACAGTGCTCTTGATGACTGTGGCATGAGCAGTGTTCAACTTGCAAAGAACAAGGAGAAAGTGCGAGAGCTTTGTGCTGCAATACAAAGCCAGGGCCATGCTAAATACCTAGACCTTGATAACATTACGGTTAGTATAAATTTTAATGACGTTTATTAATATTTTTGTTCTTGAATGATCATAAGAAATACAGTAGATTTGAAGTTCTTATTGAAAATGACTGTATTAAACATTGCCATGAAATTTGTGGTATTTATTTTGAACTTCTATATTATGTCACAAATAACTATTTTTATCACTTTTGGTAACATACTTTTTCACTGTTTAGTTGGGTTGGCCAAAAATTATTGGCCTGTGGGCATACATATAAAATAATTTGTGATATGAATATAAATGTCTTGTCTATTGTACAAATGGTCTTTGGAACATGAAACTAGCTGAGTTTTTGTGTTTTTGTAGGTGGGCCATCTAGCCATGGAAACATTGCTAAGTTTGACATCTAGACGTGCTGGAGAATGGTTTAAAGAAGAACTGCGAGAACTAGGTGGTCTTGAACACATAGTGCGCACAATTTGTGACTGCTGCACACAAATTGATGATTATGTTGTTGAGTGGACTGAAGTGCTCTTGAACAGGCTCAGGAAAGTTGACCGATGCCTCAGGGTTTTGGAAAATGTAAGATCATTTACTATCTCACAGAAATGTAATATTCCATTGTGTTCTAAGGTGTCCTCAATTTAGTGGGTAATATGCAGATATTTGTAGACAATGGTTAGTTATACTTTCCATGAATTTCATGGTGTGAAAGATTAATTTATTTTTTCTCGTTTCCCTTTTTATTGCTCCCCAGGTTACTCACCAAAATGAAGAAAATCAGTTGTACCTCTTACGCTACAGTGATGGAATTTTGGTTGATACATTAATGAGACTCTATTGCCAGTGTGACTCTGAGATACCATTGTACCCAGTCACAAATGCAGGTGACAAAGAGTCTGCCGGAGCTGTAATAAGAGAGGCATTGCTTGCTACTCTGAAGGTGTTAATAAATCTTTCTCATGACTTCAATGATAAATGTAAGTAATAGATCTATTTTTAATTTTGTTTAAGGTGTATAGTAGTGCTGGTTATGAGGCAGTTTTTCTGGGGTCTGCGGGTTCATGCCATTTCCACCAGAGCCTCAGATTTCTAGTCGATCAGGAACCATAGGAAAATGAAATGGATTGACAGATTTGTTCTCTGGTCCCTTCAGATTTTGCTGATACAGCTGCAAACAAAAATCTTCAGAAGTGTTCACTTGATTGTGGTTCAGAGGGGTTAAAATGCAGATAGAAAGAAATGACCAAATCTACTTCTATTTTTGACTAGAGCATACAAATTCATAAAGTGAATTGTGCATGAAAGAGTCTTAGCACAACAGAAATAATCAATTTTTTATAATATAATGTAATTGGTTAGATAAGAAATCTTCTCAGCAAGCGGCGGCAAGAGAAACACATGTAAAAAAGGTTTCACTTACGCAAGCTTTTGGAGCCAGTGGCTCATTCTTCTTGCAGAAGGTGAAGAGAAAAGGAAGAGGGGTGAAGGGAAAGGAATTGGAGAGGTGTAGGACAAGGGATAGATTTTGGAAAAGTCGCGCAGAACCCTGGGTCAGGAGAGGCTTACTGGACGGGATTAGGTCTTTCCTTCTCATCCTGTCCGGTAAGTCGCCCCTGACCTGGGATTCTGGGTGACTTTTCCAAACTCTGGCCATTGTCATAAACCTCCACAGTTCCTTTCCCTTCACCCCTTCTTCCCCTTCAACCATTCTGCTGGAAGAAGGAGCCACTGGTGCCAAAAGCTTGCACATGTGAAACCTTTTTTTTTATATGCGTGTTCTCCTGCTGACACTTAGTGAGCTGTTTCCTTACCTATCCAATTACGTTATAAAACAGTCTTAATGTTATTACTGGGAGGATGTAATTACTACAAAAGTAGCAAAATACATATTTATTCTGATTGATATGTTGGTTTTGTTGTAGAGAGAAAAAGGGGGGGGGGGAGGAATGGCGCAATGAGGGACACTGACTTCTTCAAATTGTCAGATCTGTTTCCAGAAAGAAAGAAACAGTGAACTGCAACTAAGTACATATTTTTGTCCACTTTAAGAAAGAAAGTGTTGGCTCTAAACAATTTTAGTTAAAAACAGTTTTAATGTAATTGAAAAACCAGTTTTCAGTCTTCTGCCCCCTTTCCTTTTTTAAATAAATGAAACATTCTACACTCTATACAATCTTTGTTTTCACATCACCACAACTTATTTATTTGGTCATTACAAAACCATAGTGTTTTGAGGAAATACTGCTCTTTGTGGCATGTAAAGTGTTGTGTACATTCAGTGTAAAAGTCCATTCGCTGTCGTTCGTCAATGAAATGCCTCTTCCATTTGTAATTGTTTCCTATAACAGTACTGGACATGCTTGTTTGGAGTGTACTAGTCAGTAACCCCACATCTGTTGACCAGCATGGCTTCAGTGAAGTGTCCATTTACTACATTTCCTCCTGGCAGCCTCCAACTTGCTCACCCTTGATTTACTTGTCAGTTGATCGCATCTGCTAACCATCTCTAGACTATAGAAATGTTCTTGAGATAGAGAGATTTGTCTTGAAGCATTGGATGTGGAGGCATATCAAAACTTTTTGAGGGCAGAGGTAACCACTGATTGTGTACACAAAACAATGAAGTAACTATATGATTTTTTTTATAGACTAAGTAAAGGCTACTGCTTAAGGGGGAACACTGTGACCATCTAGTAAATGAAATTATTTTGTTGTATCTGCCCAGCCTTTGGTCACACAAATTCTTTCATCATTGTAGAAAGTTATCAGGTGACATGTTTAAAAAGAAAGAAAAGAAATTTAGTAACATACTTGGAACCTAAATTACAAAATCAGACAAGATTCTATAAACAACTACATGCACTTGAATGTATTATATTGTGATTTGTCAAAGTAGAATTAAACAGGTCAATGTAAATAGGCTGCATACTGTATTGTTTGTTATAGTAGTTTTAAAATGTTTTATAGGTTTTACAATTATCCAGTATAATAAAATGAATTGCTGTGGCCGTGTTCTCTGCTCTGTCATGAAAAAAAATATTTGTTCCAGTTATCAGTGTTTAGTCTTGGTGTAGAACACACAGTTGTATTTTTCGATCTGCAGTTAACAGCTTTCACTGTGTGTGATGAATGCAGAAACTATCAGAAACAGGACTCTAGTTTTTCAGTAGGGTTGGTCTCATTCACACAGGACTACACTTAGTTTTCATTGTAAGTAACGATCACTTAGAAAAAGAAAGATACAAGGTCTGTTCAAAAGATTCTGGAACATTCGTAATTTCCCACCAGTGTTGTGTTGGAGCGAAGTGCATTTGGCATCCCTGCACACACCTGTGTTTAAAGTGTAACTGCTGGCAGTTTCATTGTTTATGTCTTTCAGTTATTGTTCAGTGCTGTATTGAGTAAAAAGTTGTGTGGCACAGCTTGTGAATTTTGAGATGGCAGAGCTAGAGGAGCAACGCAACTGCATTATATTTTGCATGAAACTCAAGGAAACCTGTAAAAAGGCACACCAAATGATTCAAGAATCCTACAGGGATGAGTGCTTAAGCTGTACTTGGTGTTACTTATGGTTCACACATTTTAAAAATGGCCAGATGAAGTTAAAGATGACCCTCATTCAGAACACCCTTCGAAATCTACCAATGACACACATCCAGGATCATCAATGAAATTGTGCATGCCAATCGAAGCCTGACTGTCAGAGAGAGATTGCAGAATGTAACATTTCAATTGGATAATGTCATGAAATCTCGAAATGCATCATGTTGCTGCCAAGTTCATCCCAAGAAAGACCTTTGCCTCACAATCTGTGAAGAGCTATTGGATCGCACATATGAGAATGAGGTGTTCCTTAAGAGAATCATAACTGGTGATGAGATGCGGGTCTATGGTTATGAAGATGAGATTATGGTTCATTCTTCAGTGGGTTGGGAAAGTTTCTCCATGACCAAAAAAAGCTCGTCAGGTCATGTCAAATTTCAAAGCCATGGTGATAGTTTTCTTTGACTTTGGAATACTAGTTCATCACAAATTTGTGCCATAGGGACAAAATGTTAATCGATGGTGCTATTGGGACGTTTTGCGACACCTGCAAGAAATTGTGACAGAAATGGCCTGAAATGTGGCCAGACGATTCATGGTTCTTGCATCTTGATAATGCACCCACATATCCTTGTTGGTGTGTGACTATTGCACAAAAAACAAAATGACGTTGGTGCCTCATTATTTGTACTCTCCAGACCTGGCCCCTGAGGACCTTTTTTGTTTCCAAAGTTGGAAAATCCATTTCAAAACCAAAGATATTCAGTGATAGACGAGATAAAAGAAAATTCGTGAGTGGTACTTTGCGTGCTCCATCAAGAGGTGTACCAAGACTGCTTCCGGAAATGGAAACAGTGTTGGGAGCAATGCATCAATGGTAGAGGAGAGTATTTTGAGGGAGACCACGCACAGTAAGTAAATGGTAAGTGTAGAAAAATTTTATGGACAAAATTCTGGAATTTTTTGAACAGACATCGTATATAAGTTAACAACCATTATTTATGTAGGCACATGATGATGACAGTTGTGGAAATAAATGATGGGATAAATTATCATCACACTGCAGACCCTAGGATATTCTAATATGACTTTACAAGGCATTGTTTTAAATAACAAAAAAAACAGCATCCAAATAGTGGAAAGAGAGATACAGCACTGACCTTACCTGTTAAGAAGGATAATCGTATAACATTTTGTTTTAAAAAAATGAAATATAATGAGTAGCCATGCAATTCTTTTGAGATGTTTCCGAAAAATAGTTTATGTTTTGAAAGACGCACTTAATTTATATTAAATTTTAGAATACACTGTTTATTAAAAATTTCAGTTTTTTAAATTTATTTTCTTTCCTCAAAATTGGTAATTGTGGTCAGGGTTCATGTTTGTAGTGTCCATGTAACAAAATAACTATATAGTGTATTGTCTTGAAGTTAAACTTAATCCATTATAGTAAGTCTGTAGACTGCACATGCAGCATTTTCATGGCACTGTGACCTGATTGGGATGTTTGGCCCCATTGCTGGAACAATTTAGTCCCGTTTGTGTTCTGTTGGGAGAAAAATGCAAATCCATGAGCTACCATATACATGTACAAACCCACTCACTCCCTCTCCCCCCCATCTCTCCCCTATCACTCTCCTCCATCCCCCTCCTCTCCCCCTCCATCTCTCCCCCTCCATCTCTCCCCCTCCATCTCTCCCCCTCCATCTCTCCCCTCCATCTCTCCCCCTCCATCTCTCCCCCTCCATCTCTCCCCCTCCATCTCTCCCCCTCCATCTCTCCCCCTCCATCTCTCCCCCTCCATCTCTCCCCCTCCATCTCTCCCCCTCCATCTCTCCCCCTCCCTCTCTCCCCCTCCATCTCTCCCCTCCTCCCCCCATCTCTCTCCCCCATCACTCCCCCCATCTCTCTCCCCCCATCACTCCCCCATCTCTCCCCCCCCATCACTCCCCCCATCTCTCTCCCCCCCATCCTCCCCCCATCACTCCCCCCATCACACTCCCCCCATCACACTCCCCCCATCACACTCCCCCCATCTCTCTCCCCCCTTCACTCCCCCCTTCACTCTCCCCCCATCTCTCCCCCCATCTCTCTCCCCCCATCTCTCTCCCCCCATCTCTCTCCCCATCTCTCTCCCCCATCTCTCTCCCCCCCATCTCTCTCCCCTCCATCTCTCTCCCCCCCACCTCTCTCCCCCATCTATCTCCCCCCCATCTATCTCCCCCCATCTATCTCCCCACATCTATCTCCCCACATCTATCTCCCCACATCTATCTCCCCACACCTCTCCCCCCCTCTCCCCACATTCTCCCCCCAGCTCTCCCCCAATCTCTCTCCCACCAATCCCTCTCCCCCCAATCTCTCTCCCCCCAATCTCTCTCCCCCCAATCTCTCTCCCCCCCAATCTCTCTCCCCCCAATCTCTCTCCCCCCCAATCTCTCTCCCCCCCAATCTCTCTCCCCCCCAATCTCTCTCCCCCCCAATC